>NC_080395.1:32514750-33141500 GCF_030265065.1 Corythoichthys intestinalis | reverse complement strand
CCTGGGAGCGCACTCGCACACCAGAAGAAGACAGACAGCTACGTAGCTCTGAGTGAGTGAGTGAGTGAGTGAGTGAGTGAGTGAGTGAGTGAGTGAGTGAGTGAGTGAGTGAGTGAGTGAGTGAGTGAGTGAGTGAGTGAGTGAGTGAGTGAGTGAGTGAGTGAGTTAGCGAGAGGGAAAGACGAATGCGAACCTACGTTCATTGTTTATGCTTTTAAAATATCTCTACAGAGGCAACGCCTGCGTGTATCATCTTTTCTGTTGTTGTTGTGTGTTTTCCACCCGCGAGCGGACACTTACAGCCAGTTGTGTGGTTGTTTGAATGGTGTGCTAATGCTAGCGAACGCATGCTAATCTGTTACTTTATTGCTGCAAAAGTACCTAATTATCATTTATTTACGTTGATGTGAACCTGTTTGCTATCGAGGACCAAATCGATTCAACAAATTATGCGGACGTCCAGCATTGTCTTTTTGGAGTTCGCTGTATATAGCCAGGACCGAGCGGTAGCGTCCTGGTGAGGACAGTATATTCGCATTTCGTTGTTTATGCACTGTACACTGTACATTTATTCAGCAACTGCCTTTCAAGATGACATATCTGTTCTATGTGTTGGATTTTATCAAGTAAATTTCCCCCAAAATTGTGACTTATACTCCGGTAAGACTTATATATGGTTTTATTCTCTTTGTTGGTCATTTTCTGGCTTGTGCGACTTATACTCAGGTGCGACTTGTTGTCTGAAAAATACGGTAATAACTTCCTGATTGAAGGTGCAATCTTTTTCATATTTGGCATGAATGTGAAGTATTTCAGCCTGCACATGACTTTATTGAAATATTACTCATTACGCCTGGCGCCCCCTAGTGGGAACAGTAAACACACTTTTAGTTAAACAGAAAGGCTCCTGCTTCTCAGGGACAAAAATCAATTGACCTCAAACCTGAATCAGGGGAGCCTTAAGACATGTGTTCAGGTGCCTGATCAACAATTTTGTTTCGTTAAAGCAGAGGGGTCCAAAAGGAAAGTCATAATGACCGTGTTCAGGTGCCTAATAAACAATTTTGTTTTGTTAAAGCAGAGGGGTCCCATAGGAAAGTCATAATGACCGTCGCCATTTTCTCTCCCCACTAATTCTGAACATTCAGACATGCAATATATCTGCCTGAATATCTGTCTGTTGTCGACTGCCACTGCCCGGATATCTGTCTGTTGTCGACTGCCACTGCCCCGACCTGCCTGCCCTTCGACTTTGTTTGACGTCCGAGTTGCGCCATACGCGAGGGCCCGTTCAGTCCTGCTTGCAGGGCTAGTTATTATTAGGGCCCGAGCACTAGACGTGCGAAGGCCCTATTGTAATGCAAAGGATTATTATTATTATTATTATTATTATTATTAGGGCCCGAGCACTAGGCGTGCGAAGGCCCTATTGTAATGCAAAGGATTATTATTAGGGCCCGAGCACTAAGCGTGCGAAGGCCCTATTGTTTTGCAAAGGATTATTATTATTTTTTTTTTTTTTTTTTTTTTTCAGGGCAAATGAAAACGGCCAATTTGGAGGCCTGAACATGCACGAAAAGTCACCAAAATTTGCACATACGTCCGGAAAATTGTAAATTTCGATAATTTTGCAACGTTGCAAAAAAATATAACAAAATGGCTCAGTGGCGCCCCCTTGAAATTTTAAAATTGGCCTATAACATTAGGGTCTGTCAGCGTAGAGCAATGAAATTTGGGGGGTCTATACCTTGTCCAAAACCGCTCCAAAAAAGCATTTACACGCATATTCCAAACCCAACAGGAAATCGGTTATTTTGGATCAAATATGAAATTTTTATCGATTTACAGGGTGCACATTTGAGACCTTTTCGCCGAGGGAGTTAGTTGGATCATCTTCAAAATTGGTGAGACTGTTCAGGAGACATATGAAATCTTAAGTTTTGAAAATGGTGCGTTTTCATTCACGGGTCTGACCTGGGCGTGGTGCCAAAGTCGACCATTTTTTCGGCAAAATGACAAATTCAGTAAATGACTTATAGTTCCTTGACACAACGTTCAATCTTTTTCATATTTGGCATGTATGTGTGGTATCCCACCCTTAACACGAGTGCATTGAAATATTACCCATTAGGTCTAGCGCCCCCTAGTGAGAACAGGAAATGCCTTTTTTTACGAGAGAGGTTCCTCCTCCAAGGGAAAAAAATCTGTTGACCTCAAACCTGCATCAGGGGAGCCTTAAGACCTGTGTTCAGGTGCCTGATGAAAAATATTGAGGTTTCGTTGAGGCGGAGGGGTCCAAACAGGAAAGTGAAAATGAACGTCAACAATTTGTCACGCAAAAAACTTTGAACAGTCATAACTCGGCAGATATACAACATATCTGCGCCAAACTTCCCGTGTTTGTTGAGAGTCATACCCTGAAGGTTCTTGTAGGGGTCATTTGCATCAACTCTACAGTGCCAACTAGTGGCGACAGAAAGAAGTTTTAAAAAAGGCCTTTCCTATTGGGTTTTTTCAACATAGAGCAAGGAAATTTGGGGAGTAGATACCTTATGCAAAACTGCTCCAAAAAGTCTCTTGCACCCATATTCCAAATCCAACAGGAAATCGGGTATTTTGGATCGAATGTGAAATTTTCATGGGTTCACAGTAGGAGTTTACATTTGGAGGCTTGAATATGCACAAAAACTCGTAAAAATTTGCACATACATACGGCCTTGGATAACGTTCGATAATCTTGCAATGTTACGAAAAAATGTAACAAAATGCCTCAGTGGCGCCCCCTTGAATTTTTCAAAAAGGTGTTTCCTATTAGGTTTTTTTAACATAGAGTGATGAAATTTGGGGAGTCGATACCTTGTGCAAAACTGCTCCAAAAAGTCTCTTACACCCGTATTCCAAATCCAACAGGAAATCGGGTATTTTGGATCGAATGTGAAATTTTTATCGGTTCACAGTAGGAGTTTACATTTGGAGGCTTGAACATGCACGAAAACTCACAAAAATTTGGACATACATGTGGCTTTGGATAACGTTCAATAATCTTGCAACGTTACAAAAACATGTAACAAAATGGCTCAGTGGCGCCCCCTTGAAATTTTCAAAAAGGCCTCTCCATTTAGGTTTTTTCAACGTAGAGGTATGAAATTCGGAGAGTCGATACCTTGTACAAAACTGCTCCAAAAAGTCTCTTGCATGCGTATTCCAAACCCAACAGGAAATCGGGTATTTTGGATTGAATGTGAAATTTTTATCGATTTACAGTGTGCACATTTTACACCTTGGCACCTAGGGAATTAGTTTGATCATTCTCAAAATTGGCGAGACTGTTCATGAGGCATATGAAATCTTAAGTTATCAAAATGGTGTGTTTTCATTCACGGGCCTGACCTGGGCGGGGTGCCAAAGTCGGCCATTTTTTCGCCAAAACACCGAATTCGGAAAATGACTGATAACTCCCTCATACAACGTTCAATCTATTTTAAATCTGGCATGTGTGTGAGGTATACCAGCCTGAGCAGGACTGGATTGAAAATTTACCATTTGTGCTTGGCGCCTCCTAGTGGGAACAGGAAATGCCCTTTTTTTACGGGACACACTCCTCCTCTAAAGGGAAAAAATCAATCTACCTCAAAGCTGCATAAGGGAAGCCTTAAGACCTGTCTTCAGGTGCCTGATAAAAAATATTGAAGTTTCGTTGAAGCGGAGGGGTCCAAACAGGAAAGTGAAAATGACTGTCAACAATTTTTCTCTCCAAAAACTTTGAACAGTCATAACTCGGCAGATATACAACATATCTGCGCCAAACTTCCCGTGCTTGTTGAGAGTCATACCCTGAAGGGCCTTGTAGGGGTCATTTGCATCAACCCTACAGCGCCAACTAGTGGCAATAGAAAGTCACTCGTTTTTCCAATAGATGTCCAGTTCTTTTCAGGTTGGTCATTGTAGTTTCAAGACCTATTAAAATACTTATTTACGGCCCATGTCCACGTGTCTCTGTCTGTTGCCGTGACGACCCTTTATTCGCCATTTAAAGGAAATACTTTTTTTCAGAGACTCAGGCAGCTTATAGAGCCACAATATTTGGCACACTTGGTCGAATTGGCCCAGTTAGAATATTAATTTTGGTTTTGAATAAGGGCTTGGCTGCACAGCTCAGTAGTACCTCCTTTTTTGTAGTACTCTCTCCACTAGGTTTTTTTTTAATCTGTTAGGTGTGTGAATGTAAAGAGGCGACTTTCGAGCTTGTTAGGTTCTAATGAGATGATTAGAGAGGAGGATCTGCCACCACCCTGACCTGCACATAGTCCGAGTTGCGCTAGATTGCGAGGGCCCGTTCAGTCCTGCTTGCAGGCCTAGTTATTATTATTCTTCTTTTTTCAGGGCAAATGAAAATGGCCAATTTGAAGGCCTGAACATGCACGAAAAGTCACCAAAATTTGCACATACGTGCAGATTCGCGTAAAATTTGATAATCTTGCGTCGTTTTGAAAAAATTTCAAAAAATGGCTCAGTGGCGCCCCCTTGACCCTTAAAATTTTCAAAAAGGCCTCTCCTCTCAGGTTTTCAACGTAGAGCGATGAAATTTGGGGAGTAGATACCTTATGCCTAACTGTTCAAAAAAGCCTCTTGCACCCATATTCCAAATCCGACAGGAAATCGGATATTTTGGATCAAATGTGAAATTTTTTCGGTTCACAGTTGGAGTTTACGTTTGGAGGCCTGAACATGCACGAAAACTCACCAAAATTTGCACATACATGCAACTTTGCGTAAATTTTGATAATCTACAAAAAAATGTAACAAAATCGCTCAGTGGCGCCCCCTTGAAATTTTCAAAAAGGCCTTTCCTATTAGGTTTTTTCAACGTAGAACGATGAAATTTGGTGAGTCGATACATTGCGTAAAACTGCTCCAAAAAGTCTCTTGCACCTATATTCCAAATCCAACAGGAAGTCGGAAATTTTGGATCAAATGTGAAATTTTATCGATTTACATTTGAGACCTTGTCGCTGAAGAAAATAGTTGGATCGTCTTCAAAATTGGTCAGACTATACAGGAGACATATGAGATCTTAAGTTTTCAAAATGGTGAGTTTTCATCCAAGGGTCTGGCCTGGGCGTAGTCCCAAAGTTGGCCATTTTTGGGCAAAACACCAAATTCAGAAAATGATTAAAAACTCCGTGATCCAACGTTCAATCTTTTTCATTTTTACCATGTTTATGAGATATCCCAGCCTGAACATGACTGCATTGAAATATTACCCATTAGGCCTGGCGCCCCTAGTGGAAACAGGAAATGGCCTTCTTTACGAGACAGGCTCCTCCTCCAAGGGAAAAAAATCTATTGACCTCAAACCTGTTTCAGGGGAGCCTCAAGACATGTGTTCAGGTGCCTGATGAAAAATATTGAGGTTTCGTTGAAGCGGAGAGGTCCAAACTGGAAGTGAAAATGACCGTCAACAATTTGTCTCGCCAAAAACTTTGAACAGTCATAACTCGGCAGATATGCAACATATCTGCGCCAAACTTTCCGTGTTTGTTGAGAGTCATACCCTAAAGGTTCTTGTAGGGGTCATTTGCATCAACTCTACAGTGCCAACTAGTGGCGACAGAAAGAAGTTTTAAAAAAGGCCTTTCCTACTGGGTTTTTTCAACATAGAGCGAGGAAATTTGGGGAGTAGATACCTTATGCAAAACTGCTCCAAAAAGTCTCTTGCACCCATATTCCAAATCCAACAGGAAATCGGGTATTTTGGATCGAATGTGAAATTTTCATGGGTTCACAGTAAGAGTTTACATTTTGAGGCTTGAATATGCATAAAAACTCACCAAAATTTGCACATACATGCGGCTTTGCATAACGTTCAATAATCTTGCAACGTTACGAACACATGTAACAAAATGGCTCAGTGGCGCCCCCTTGAAATTTTCAAAAAGGCCTCTCCTTTTAGGTTTTTTCAACGTAGAGGGATGAAATTCGGAGAGTCGATACCTTGTACAAAACTGCTCCAAAAAGTCTCTTGCATGCATATTCCAAACCCAACAGGAAATCGGGTATTTTGGATTGAATGTGAAATTTTTATCGATTTACAGTGTGCACATTTTACACCTTGGCACCTAGGGAATTAGTTTGATCATTCTCAAAATTGGCGAGACTGTTCATGAGGCATATGAAATCTTAAGTTATCAAAATGGTGTGTTTTCATTCACGGGCCTGACCTGGGCGGGGTGCCAAAGTCGGCCATTTTTTCGCCAAAACACCAAATTCGGAAAATGACTGATAACTCCCTCATACAACGTTCAATCTATTTTAAATCTGGCATGTGTGTGAGGTATACCAGCCTGAGCAGGACTGGATTGAACATTTACCATTTGTGCCTGGCGCCTCCTAGTGGGAACAGGAAATGCCCTTTTTTACGGGACACACTCCTCCTCTAAAAGAAAAAATCAATCTACCTCAAACCTGCATAAGGGAAGCCTTAAGACCTGTCTTCAGCTGCCTGATGAAAAATATTGAAGTTTCGTTGAAGCGGAAGGGTCCAAACAGGAAAGTGAAAATGACTGTTAACAATTTTTCTCTCCAAAAACTTTGAACAGTCATAACTCGGCAGATATACAAGATATCTGCGCCAAACTTCCCGTGCTTGTTGAGAGTCATACCCTGAAGGGCCTTGTAGGGGTCATTTGCATCAACCCTACAGCGCCAACTAGTGGCGATAGAAAGTCACTCGTTTTTCCAAAACATGTCCAGTTCTTTTCAGGTTGGTCATTGTAGTTTCAAGACCTATTAAAATACTTATTTACGGCCAATGTCCACGTGTCTTTGTCTGTTGCCGTGACGACCCTTTGTTCGCCATTTAAAGGAAATCTTTTTTTTCAGAGACTCAGGCAGCTTATAGAGCCACAATATTTGGCACACTTGGTCGAATTGGCCCAGTTAGAAGATTAATTTTGGTTTTGAATAAGGGCTTGGCTGCACAGCTCAGTAGTGGCTCCTTTTTTGTAGTACTCTCTCCAATAGGAGTTTTTATCTCTTGGGTGTGGGAATGTAAATAGGCGATTTTCGAGCATGTTAGGTTCTAATGAGATGATTAGAGAGGAGGATCTGCCACCACCCTGACCTGCACACAGTCCGAGTTGCGTGACGTCCGAGTTGCGCTAGATTGCGAGGGCCCGTTCAGTCCTGCTTGCAGGCCTAGTTATTATTATTATTAGGGCCCGAGCACTAAGCGTGCGAAGGCCCTATTGTTTTGCAAAGGATTATTATTATTATTATTATTATTATTATTATTATTATTATTAGGGCCCGAGCACTAGACGTGCGAAGGCCCTATTGTTTTGCAAAGGATTATTATTAGGGCCCGAGCACTAGACGTGCGAAGGCCCTATTGTAATGCAAAGGATTATTAGGGCCCGAGCACTAGGCGTGCGAAGGCCCTATTGTAATGCAAAGGATTATTATTATTATTATTATTATTATTATTCTTCTTTCTTCATGGCAAATGAAAATGGCCAATTTGGAGGCCTGAACATGCACGAAAAGTCACCAAAATTTGCACATACGTGCAGATTCGCGTAAAATTTGATAATCTAGCGTCGTTTTGAAAAAATTTCAAAAAATGGCTCAGTGGCGCCCCCTTGACCCTTAAAATTTTCAAAAAGGCCTTTCCTCTCAGGTTTTCAACGTAGAGCGATGAAATTTGGGGAGTAGATACCTTATGCCTAACTGTTCAAAAAAGCCTCTTGCACCCATATTCCAAATCTGACAGGAAATCGGATATTTTGGATCAAATGTGAAATTTTTTCGGTTCACAGTTGGAGTTTACGTTTGGAGGCCTGAACATGCACGAAAACTCACCAAAATTTGCACATACATGCAACTTTGCGTAAATTTTGATAATCTACAAAAAAATTTAACAAAATCGCTCAGTGGCGCCCCCTTGAAATTTTCAAAAAGGCCTGTCCTATTAGGTTTTTTCAACGTAGAATGATGAAATTTGGCGAGTCGATACATTGTGTAAAACTGCTCCAAAAAGTCTCTTGCACCAATATTCCAAACCCAACAGGAAGCCGGAAATTTTGGATCAAATGTGAAATTTTATCGATTTACATTTGAGACCTTGTCGCTGAAGAAAATAGTTGGATCGTCTTCAAAATTGGTCAGACTATTCAGGAGACATATGAGATCTTAAGTTTTCAAAATGGTGAGTTTTCACTCAAGGGTCTGACCTGGGCGTGGTCCCAAAGTCGGCCATTTTTGGGCAAAATACCAAATTCAGAATATGATTAAAAACTCGGTGATACAACGTTCAATCTTTTTCATTTCTAGCATGTATATGAGATATCCCAGCCTGAACACGACTGCATTGAAATATTACCCATTAGGCCTGGCGCCCCCTAGTGGAAACAGGAAATGGCCTTCTTTACGAGACAGGCTCCTCCTCCAAGGGAAAAAAATCTATTGACCTCAAACCTGTTTCAGGGGAGCCTCAAGACATGTGTTCAGGTCCCTGATGAAAAATATTGAGGTTTCGTTGAAGCGGAGAGGTCCAAACTGGAAGTGAAAATGACCGTCAACAATTTGTCTCGCCAAAAACTTTGAACAATCATAACTCGGCAGATATGCAACATATCTGCGCCAAACTTTCCGTGTTTGTTGAGAGTCATACCCTGAAGGTTCTTGTAGGGGTCATTTGCATCAACTCTACAGTGCCAACTAGTGGCGACAGAAAGAAGTTTTAAAAAAGGCCTTTCCTATTAGGTTTTTTCAACATAGAGCAAGGAAATTTGGGGAGTAGATACCTTATGCAAAACTGCTCCAAAAAGTCTCTTGCACCCATATTCCAAATCCAACAGGAAATCGGGTATTTTGGATCGAATGTGAAATTTTCATGGGTTCACAGTAAGAGTTTACATTTGGAGGCTTGAATATGCATAAAAACTCACCAAAATTTGCACATACATGCGGCTTTGGATAACGTTCGATAATCTTGCAATGTTACAAAAAAATGTAACAAAATGGCTCAGTGGCGCCCCCTTGAAATTTTCAAAAAGGCCTCTCCATTTAGGTTTTTTCAACGTAGAGGGATGAAATTCGGAGAGTCGATACCTTGTACAAAACTGCTCCAAAAAGTCTCTTGCATGCGTATTCCAAACCCAACAGGAAATCGGGTATTTTGGATTGAATGCAAATTTTTTATCGATTTACAGTGTGCACATTTTACACCTTGGCACCTAGGGAATTAGTTTGATCATTCTCAAAATTGGCGAGACTGTTCATGAGGCATAAGAAATCTTAAGTTATCAAAATGGTGTGTTTTCATTCACGGGCCTGACATGGGCGGGGCGCCAAAGTCGGCCATTTTTTCGTCAAAACACCGAATTCGGAAAATGACTCATAACTCCCTCATACAACGTTCAATCTATTTTAAATCTGGCATGTGTGTGAGGTATACCAGCCTGAGCAGGACTGGATTGAAAATTTACCATTTGTGCCTGGCGCCTCCTAATGGGAACAGGAAATGCCCTTTTTTACGGGACACACTCCTCCTCTAAAGGGAAAAAATCAATCTACCTCAAACCTGCATAAGGGAAGCCTTAAGACCTGTCTTCAGGTGCCTGATGAAAAATATTGAAGTTTCGTTGAAGCGGAGGGGTCCAAACAGGAAAGTGAAAATGACTGTCAACAATTTTTCTCTCCAAAAACTTTGAACAGTCATAACTCGGCAGATATACAACATATCTGCGCCAAACTTCCCGTGCTTGTTGAGAGTCATACCCTGAAGGGCCTTGTAGGGGTCATTTGCATCAACCCTACAGCGCCAACTAGTGGCAATAGAAAGTCACTCGTTTTTCCAATACATGTCCAGTTCTTTTCAGGTTGGTCATTGTAGTTTCAAGACCTATTAAAATACTTATTTACGGCCCATGTCCACGTGTCTCTGTCTGTTGCCGTGACGACCCTTTGTTCGCCATTTAAAGGAAATATTTTTTTTCAGAGACTCAGGCAGCTTATAGAGGAGCCACAATATTTGGCACACTTGGTCGAATTGGACCAGTTAGAAGATTAATTTTAGTTTTGAATAATGGCTTGGCTGCACAGCTCAGTAGTGGCTCCTTTTTTGTAGTACTCTCTCCAATAGGGGTTTTTATCTCTTGGGTGTGGGAATGTATATAGGCGACTTTCGAGCATGTTAGGTTCTAATGAGATGATTAGAGAGGAGGATCTGCCACCACCCTGACCTGCACACAGTCCGAGTTGCGTGACGTCCGAGTTGCGCTAGATTGCGAGGGCCCGTTCAGTCCTGCTTGCAGGCCTAGTTATTATTATTCTTCTTTTTTCATGGCAAATGAAAATGGCCAATTTGGAGGCCTGAACATGCACGAAAAGTCACCAAAATTTGCACATACGTGCAGATTCGCGTAAATTTCGATAATCTTGCGTCGTTTTGAAAAAATGTCAAAAAATGGCTCAGTGGCGCCCCCTTGACCCTTAAAATTTTCAAAAACGCCTCTCCTCTCAGGTTTTCAACGTAGAGCAATGAAATTTGGGGAGTAGATACCTTATGCCTAACTGCTCAAAAAAGCCTCTTGCACCCATATTCCAAATCCAACAGGAAATCGGGTATTTTGGATTGAATGTGAAATTTTTTCGGTTCACAGTTGGAGTTTACGTTTGGAGGCTTGAACATGCATGAAAACTCACCAAAATTTGCACATACATTCAACTTTGCGTAGATTTTGATAATCTATAAAAAAAATTAACAAAATGGCTCAGTGGCGCCCCCTTGAAATTTTCAAAAAGGCCTTTCCTATTAGGTTTTTTCAACGTAGAACAATGAAATTTAGTGAGTCGATACATTGTACAAAACTGCTCCAAAAAGTCTCTTGCACCCATATTCCAAACCCAACAGGAAGCCGGAAATTTTGGGTCAAATGCGAAATTTTATCGATTTACATTTGAGACCTTGTCGCTGAAGGATAAAGTTGGATCGTCTTCAAAATTGGTCAGACTATTCAGGAGACCTATGAGATCTTAAGTTTTCAAAATGGTGTGTTTTCATTCAAGGGTCTGGCCTGGGCGTGGTCCCAAAGTCGGCCATTTTTAGGCAAAATACCAAATTCAGAAAATGATTAAAAACTCCGTGATCCAACGTTCAATCTTTTTCATTTCTAGCATGTTTATGAGATATCCCAGCCTGAACACGACTGCATTGAAATATTACCCATTAGGCCTGGCGCCCCTAGTGGAAACAGGAAATGGCCTTCTTTACGAGACAGGCTCCTCCTCCAAGGGAAAAAAATCTATTGACCTCAAACCTGTTTCAGGGGAGCCTCAAGACATGTGTTCAGGTGCCTGATGAAAAATATTGAGTTTTCGTTGAAGCGGAGAGGTCCAAACTGGAAGTGAAAATGACCGTCAACAATTTGTCTCGCCAAAAACTTTGAACAGTCATAACTCGGCAGATATGCAACATATCTGCGCCAAACTTTCCGTGTTTGTTGAGAATCATACCCTGAAGGTTCTTGTAGGGGTCATTTGCATCAACTCTACAGTGCCAACTAGTGGCGACAGAAAGAAGTTTTAAAAAAGGCCTTTCCTATTGGGTTTTTTCAACATAGAGCAAGGAAATTTGGGGAGTAGATACCTTATGCAAAACTGCTCCAAAAAGTCTCTTGCACCCATATTCCAAATCCAACAGGAAATCGGGTATTTTGGATCAAATGTGAAATTTTTATCGGTTCACAGTAGGAGTTTACATTTGGAGGCTTGAACATGCACGAAAACTCACAAAAATTTCGACATACATGCGGCTTTGCATAACGTTCAATAATCTTGCAACGTTACGAAAATATGTAACAAAATGGCTCACTGGCGCCCCCTTGAAATTTTCAAAAAGGCCTCTCCATTTAGGTTTTTTCAACGTAGAGGGATGAAATTCGGAGAGTCAATACCTTGTACAAAACTGCTCCAAAAAGTCTCTTGCATGCGTATTCCAAACCCAATAGGAAATCGGGTATTTTGGATTGAATGTGAATTTTTTATCGATTTACAGTGTGCACATTTTACACCTTGGCACCTAGGGAATTAGTTTGATCATTCTCAAAATTGGCGAGACTGTTCATGAGGCATATGAAATCTTAAGTTATCAAAATGGTGTGTTTTCATTCACGGGCCTGACCTGGGCGGGGTGCCAAAGTCGGCCATTTTTTCGCCAAAACATCGAATTCGGAAAATGACTGATAACTCCCTCATACAACGTTCAATCTATTTTAAATCTGCCATGTGTGTGAGGTATACCAGCCTGAGCAGGACTGGATTGAAAATTTACCATTTGTGCCTGGCGCCTCCTAGTGGGAACAGGAAATGTCCTTTTTTACGGGAGACACTCCTCCTCTAAGGGAAAAAAAAAATCAATCAACCTCAAACCTGCATAAGGGAAGCCTTAAGACCTGTCTTCAGGTGCCTGATGAAAAATATTGAAGTTTCGTTGAAGCGGAGGGGTCCAAACAGGAAAGTGAAAATGACTGTCAACAATTTTTCTCTCCAAAAACTTTGAACAGTCATAACACGGCAGATATACAACATATCTGCGCCAAACTTCCCGTGCTTGTTGAGAGTCATACCCTGAAGGGCCTTGTAGGGGTCATTTGCATCAACCCTACAGCGCCAACTAGTGGCAATAGAAAGTCACTCGTTTTTCCAATACATGTCCAGTTCTTTTTAGTTTGATCATTGTAGTTTCAAGACCTATTAAAATACTTATTTACAGCCCATGTCCACGTGTCTCTGTCTGTTGCCATGACGACCCTTTGTTCGCCATTTAAAGGAAATATTTTTTTTCAGAGACTCAGGCAGTTTATAGAGCCACAATATTTGGCACACTTGGTCGAATTGGCCCAGTTAGAAGATTAATTTTGGTTTTGAATAAGGGCTTGACTGCACAGCTCAGTAGTGGCTCCTTTTTTGTAGTACTCTCTCCAATAGGAGTTTTTATCTCTTAGGTGTGGGAATGTAAATAGGCGACTTTCGAGCATGTTAGGTTCTAATGAGATGATTAGAGAGGAGGATCTGCCACCACCCTGACCTGCACACAGTCTGAGTTGCGTGACGTCCGAGTTGCGCTAGATTGCGAGGGCCCGTTCAGTCCTGCTTGCAGGCCTAGTTATTATTATTATTATTATTCTTTTTTCAGGGCAAATGAAAATGGCCAATTTGGAGGCCTGAACATGCACGAAAAGTCACCAAAATTTGCACCTACGTGCCGCTTCGCGTAAATTTCGATAATCTTGTGTCGTTTTGAAAAAATGTCAAAAAATGGCTCAGTGGCGCCCCCTTTACCCTTAAAATTTTCAAAAAGGCCTCTCCTCTCAGGTTTTCAACGTAGAGCAATGAAATTTGGGGAGTAGATACCTTATGCCTAACTGTTCAAAAAAGCCTCTTGCACCCATATTCCAAATCCAACAGGAAATCGGATATTTTGGATCAAATGTGAAATTTTTATCGGTTCACAGTTGGGGTTTACATTTGGAGGCCTGAACATGCACGAAAACTCACCAAAATTTGCACATACATGCAACTTTGCGTAAATTTTGATAATCTACAAAAACATTTAACAAAATCGCTCAGTGGCGCCCCCTTGAAATTTTCAAAAAGGCCTTTCCTATTAGGTTTTTTCAACGTAGAACGATGAAATTTGGCGAGTCGATACATTGTGCAAAACTGCTCCAAAAAGTCTCTTGCACCCATATTCCAAATCCAACAGGAAGTCGGAAATTTTGGATCAAATGTGAAATTTTATCGATTTACATTTGAGACCTTGTCGCTGAAGAAAATAGTTGGATCGTCTTCAAAATTGGTCAGAGTATTCAGGAGACATATGAGATCTTAAGTTTTCAAAATGGTGTGTTTTCACTCAAGGGTCGGGCCTGGGCGTGGTCCCAAAGTCGGCCATTTTTGGGCAAAATACCAAATTCAGAAAATGATTAAAAACTCCGTGATACAACGTTCAATCTTTTTCATTTCTAGCATGTATATGAGATATCCCAGCCTGAACACGACTGCATTGAAATATTACCCATTAGGCCTGGCGCCCCCTAGTGGGAACAGGAAATGGCCTTCTTTACGAGACAGGCTCCTCCTCCAAGGGAAAAAAATCTATTGACCTCAAACCTGTTTCAGGGGAGCCTCAAGACATGTGTTCAGGTCCCTGATAAAAAATATTGAGGTTTCGTTGAAGCGGAGAGGTCCAAACTCGAAGTGAAAATGACCGTCAACAATTTGTCTCGCCAAAAATTTTGAACAGTCATAACTCGGCAGATATGCAACATATCTGCGCCAAACTTTCCGTGTTTGTTGAGAGTCATACCCTGAAGGTTCTTGTAGGGGTCATTTGCATCAACTCTACAGTGCCAACTAGTGGCGAAAGAAAGAAGTTTTAAAAAAGGCCTTTCCTATTGGGTTTTTTCAACATAGAGCAAGGAAATTTGGGGAGTAGATACCTTATGCAAAACTGCTCCAAAAAGTCTCTTGCACCCATATTCCAAATCCAACAGGAAATTGGGTATTTTGGATCGAATGTGAAATTTTCATGGGTTCACAGTAAGAGTTTACATTTGGAGGCTTGAATATGCATAAAAACTCACCAAAATTTGCACATACATGCGGCTTTGGATAACGTTCGATAATCTTGCAACGTTACGAAAAAATTTAACAAAATGGCTCAGTGGCGCCCCCTTGAAATTTTCAAAAAGGCCTCTCCATTTAGGTTTTTCTAACATAGAGTGATGAAATTTGGAGAGTCAAAACTTTGTGCAAAACTGCTCCAAAAAGTCTCTTGCACACACATTCCAAATCCTACAGGAAATCGGGTATTTTGGATTGAATGTGAAATTTTTATCGATTTACAGTGTGCACATTTTACACCTTGGCACCTAGGGAATTAGTTTGATCATTCTCAAAATTGGCGAGCCTGTTCATGAGGCATATGAAATCTTAAGTTATAAAAATGGTGTGTTTTCATTCACGGGCCTGACCTGGGCGGGGTGCCAAAGTCGGCCATTTTTTCGCCAAAACACCGAATTCGGAAAATGACTGATAACTCCCTCATACAACGTTCAATCTATTTTAAATCTGGCATGTGTGTGAGGTATACTAGCCTGAGCAGGACTGGATTGAAAATTTACCATTTGTGCCTGGCGCCTCCTAGTGGGAACAGGAAATGCCCTTTTTTACGGGACACACTCCTCCTCTAAAGGGAAAAAATCAATCTACCTCAAACCTGCAAAAGGGAAGCCTTAAGACCTGTGTTCAGGTGCCTGATGAAAAATATTGAAGTTTCGTTGAAGCGGAGGGGTCCAAACAGGAAAGTGAAAATGACTGTCAACAATTTTTCTCTCCAAAAACTTTGAACAGTCATAACTCGGCAGATATACAACATATCTGCGCCAAACTTCCCGTGCTTGTTGAGAGTCATACCCTGAAGGGCCTTGTAGGGGTCATTTGCATCAACCCTACAGCGCCAACTAGTGGCAATAGAAAGTCACTCGTTTTTCCAATACATGTCCAGTTCTTTTCAGGTTGGTCATTGTAGTTTCAAGACCTATTAAAATACTTATTTACGGCCCATGTCCACGTGTCTCTGTCTGTTGCCGTGATGACCCTTTGTTCGCCATTTAAAGGAAATATTTTTTTTCAGAGACTCAGGCAGCTTATAGAGCCACAATAGTTGGCACACTTGGTCGAATTGGCCCAGTTAGAAGATTAATTTTAGTTTTGAATAAGGGCTTGGCTGCACAGCTCAGTAGTGGCTCCTTTTTTGTAGTACTTTCTCCAATAGGGGTTTTTATCTCTTGGGTGTGGGAATGTAAATAGGCGACTTTCGAGCATGTTAGGTTCTAATGAGATGATTAGAGAGGAGGATCTGCCACCGCCCTGACCTGCACACAGTCCGAGTTGCGTGACGTCCGAGTTGCGCTAGATCGCGAGGGCCCGTTCAGTCCTGCTTGCAGGCCTAGTTAGGGCCCGAGCACTAGGCGTGCGAAGGCCCTATTGTAATGCAAAGGATTATTATTATTATTATTATTATTATTATTAGGGCCCGAGCACTAGACGTGCGAAGGCCCTATTGTAATGCAAAGGATTATTATTATTATTATTATTATTATTATTCTTCTTTCTTCATGGCAAATGAAAATGGCCAATTTGGAGGCCTGAACATGCACGAAAAGTCACCAAAATTTGCACATACGTGCAGATTCGCGTAAATTTCGATAATCTTGCGTCGTTTTGAAAAAATGTCAAAAAATGGCTCAGTGGCGCCCCCTTGACCCTTAAAATTTTCAAAAAGGCCTCTCCTCTCAGGTTTTCAACGTAGAGCAATGAAATTTGGGGAGTAGATACCTTATGCCTAACTGTTCAAAAAAGCCTCTTGCACCCATATTCCAAATCCAACAGGAAATCGGGTATTTTGGATCGAATGTGAAATTTTTTCGGTTCACAGTTGGAGTTTACGTTTGGAGGCTTGAACATGCACGAAAACTCACCAAAATTTGCACATACATTCAACTTTGCGTAAATTTTGATAATCTACAAAAAAATTTAACAAAATGGCTCAGTGGCGCCCCCTTGAAATTTTCAAAAAGGCCTCTCCTATTAGGTTTTTTCAACGTAGAACAATGAAATTTAGTGAGTCGATACATTGTACAAAACTGCTCCAAAAAGTCTCTTGCACCCATATTCCAAACCCAACAGGAAGCTGGAAATTTTGGGTCAAATGCGAAATTTTATCGATTTACATTTGAGACCTTGTCGCTGAAGGATAAAGTTGGATCGTCTTCAAAATTGGTCAGACTATTCAGGAGACCTATGAGATCTTAAGTTTTCAAAATGGTGTGTTTTCATTCAAGGGTCTGGCCTGGGCGTGGTCCCAAAGTCGGCCATTTTTAGGCAAAATACCAAATTCAGAAAATGATTAAAAACTCCGTGATCCAACGTTCAATCTTTTTCATTTTTAGCATGTTTATGAGATATCCCAGCCTGAACACGACTGCATTGAAATATTACCCATTAGGCCTGGCGCCCCTAGTGGAAACAGGAAATGGCCTTCTTTACGAGACAGGCTCCTCCTCCAAGGGAAAAAAATCTATTGACCTCAAACCTGTTTCAGGGGAGCCTCAAGACATGTGTTCAGGTGCCTGATGAAAAATATTGAGGTTTCGTTGAAGCGGAGAGGTCCAAACTGGAAGTGAAAATGACCGTCAACAATTTGTCTCGCCAAAAACTTTGAACAGTCATAACTCGGCAGATATGCAACATATCTGCGCCAAACTTTCCGTGTTTGTTGAGAGTCATACCCTGAAGGTTCTTGTAGGGGTCATTTGCATCAACTCTACAGTGCCAACTAGTGGCGACAGAAAGAAGTTTTAAAAAAGGCCTTTCCTGTTGGGTTTTTTCAACATAGAGCAAGGAAATTTGGGAAGTAGATACCTTATGCCTAACTGCTCAAAAAAGCCTCTTGCACCCATATTCCAAATCCAACAGAAAATCGGGTATTTTGGATCAAATGTGAAATTTCTGTCCATTTCTAGTACAGTTTACATTTGGAGGCCTGGACATGCACGAAAACTCACCAAATTTTGCACATACATGCGGCTTTGTGTGGATTTCGATAATCTTGCAACGTTACAAAAAAATGTAACAAAATGGCTCAGTGGCGCCCCCTTGAATTTTTCAAAAAGGCGTTTCCTATTAGGTTTTTTTAACGTAGAGCAATGAAATTTGGGGAGTCGATACCTTGTGCAAAACTGCTCCAAAAAGTCTCTTGCACCCATATTCCAAACCCAACAGGAAATCGGGTATTTTGGATCGAATGTGAAATTTTTATCAATTAACAGGGTGCACATTTGAGACCTTGTCACAGAGGGAATCAATTGGATCATCTTCAAAATTGGTTAGACAATTCAGGAGACCTATGAAATCTAAACTTTTCAAAATGGTGTGTTTTCATTCATGGGTCTGACCTGGGCGTGGTGCCAAAGTCGGCCATTTTTTCGGCAAAATGACAAATTCAGTAAAGGACTAATAGCTCCTTGAAACAACGTTCAATCTTTTTCATATCTGGCATGTATGTGCGGGATCCCACCCTGAACACGAGTGCATTGAAATATTACTCATTAGGCCTAGCGCCCCCTAGTGGGAACAGGAAATGCCTTTTTTACGAAACAGGCTCCTCCTCCAAGGAAAAAAAAATCTATTCACCTCAAACCTGCATCAGGGGAGCCTGAAGACATGTGTTCAGGTGCCTGATGAAAAATACTGAGGTTTGGTTGAAGCAGAAGGGTCCAACAGGAGAAGTAAAAATGACTGAAGCCATTTCGTCTCACCACAAGTTTTGAACAGTCATAACTTCTACAACATATCTGCGCCAAACATATCGTGCTTGTTGAGTCATAGTCTGAAGGGTCCTGTAGGGGTCATTTGCATCAACCCTACAGCGCCAACTAGTGGCAATAGAAAGTCACTCATTTTTTAAAATATATGTCCAGTTCTTTTCAGGTTGGTCATTGTAGTTTCAAGACCTTTTAAAATACTTATTTTACGGCCCATGTCCACATGTCTCTGTCTGTTGCTGTGATGACCCTTTATTCGCTCCTTTTTTGTAGTCCTCTGTCCAATAGGGGTTTTTATCTCTTAGGTGTGTGAATGTAAAGAGGCAACTTTCGCGCATGTTAGGTTCTAATGAGATGATTAGAGAGGACGATCTGCCACCACCCTGACCTGCACACTGTCCGAGTTGCATGACGTCCGAGTTGCGCTAGATTGCGAGGGCCCGTTCAGTCCTGCTTGCAGGCCTAGTTATTATTATTATTATTATTATTATTCTTCTTTCTTCATGGCAAATGAAAATGGCCAATTTGGAGGCCTGAACATGCACGAAAAGTCACCAAAATTTGCACATACGTGCAGATTCGCGTAAAATTTGATAATCTTGCGTCGTTTTGAAAAAATTTCAAAAAATGGCTCAGTGGCGCCCCCTTGACCCTTAAAATTTTCAAAAAGGCCTCTCCTCTCAGGTTTTCAACGTAGAGCGATGAAATTTGGGGAGTAGATACCTTATGCCTAACTGTTCAAAAAAGCCTCTTGCACCCATATTCCAAATCCGACAGGAAATCGGATATTTTGGATCAAATGTGAAATTTTTTCGGTTCACAGTTGGAGTTTACGTTTGGAGGCCTGAACATGCACGAAAACTCACCAAAATTTGCACATACATGCAACTTTGCGTAAATTTTGATAATCTACAAAAAAATTTAACAAAATCGCTCAGTGGCGCCCCCTTGAAATTTTCAAAAAGGCCTTTCCTATTAGGTTTTTTCAACGTAGAATGATGAAATTTGGTGAGTCGATACATTGCGTAAAACTGCTCCAAAAAGTCTCTTGCACCTATATTCCAAATCCAACAGGAAGTCGGAAATTTTGGATCAAATGCGAAATTTTATCGATTTACATTTGAGACCTTGTCGCTGAAGAAAATAGTTGGATCGTCTTCAAAATTGGTCAGACTATACAGGAGACATATGAGATCTTAAGTTTTCAAAATGGTGAGTTTTCATCCAAGGGTCTGGCCTGGGCGTAGTCCCAAAGTTGGCCATTTTTGGGCAAAACACCAAATTCAGAAAATGATTAAAAACTCCGTGATACAACGTTCAATCTTTTTCATTTCTAGCAAGTATATGAGATATCCCAGCCTGAACACGACTGCATTTAAATTTTACCCATTAGGCTTGGCGCCCCCTAGTGGGAACAGGAAATGGCCTTCTTTACGAGACAGGCTCCTCCTCCAAGGGAAAAAAATCTATTGACCTCAAACCTGTTTCAGGGGAGCCTCAAGACATGTGTTCAGGTGCCTAATGAAAAATATTGAGGTTTTGTAGAAGCGGAGAGGTACAAACTGGAAGTGAAAATGACCGTCAACAATTTGTCTCGCCAAAAACTTTGAACAGTCATAACTCGGCAGATATACAACATATCTGCGCCAAACTTCCCGTGTTTGTTGAGAGTCATACCCTGAAGGTTCGTGTAGGGGTCATTTGCATCAACTCTACAGTGCCAACTAGTGGCGACAGAAAGAAGTTTTAAAAAAGGCCTTTCCTATTGGGTTTTTCCAACATAGAGTGAGGAAATTTGGGGAGTTGATACCTTGTGCAAAACTGCTCCAAAAAGTCTCTTGCACCCATTTTCCAAATCCAACAGGAAATCGGGTATTTTGGATCAAATGTGAAATTTTTATCGGTTCACAGTAGGAGTTTACATTTGGAGGCTTGAACATGCACGAAAACTCACAAAAATTTCGACATACATGCGGCTTTGCATAACGTTCAATAATCTTGCAACGTTACGAAAAAATGTAACAAAATGGCTCAGTGGCGCCCCCTTGAAATTTTCAAAAAGGCCTCTCCATTTAGGTTTTTTCAACGTAGATGGATGAAATTCAGAGAGTCAATACCTTGTACAAAACTGCTCCAAAAAGTCTCTTGCATGCGTATTCCAAACCCAACAGGAAATCGGGTATTTTGGATTGAATGTGAATTTTTTATCGATTTACAGTGTGCACATTTTACACCTTGGCACCTAGGGAATTAGTTTGATCATTCTCAAAATTGGCGAGACTGTTCATGAGGCATATGAAATCTTAAGTTATCAAAATGGTGTGTTTTCATTCACGGGCCTGACCTGGGCGGGGTGCCAAAGTCGGCCATTTTTTCGCCAAAACACCGAATTCGGAAAATGACTGATAACTCCCTCATACAACGTTCAATCTATTTTAAATCTGCCATGTGTGTGAGGTATACCAGCCTGAGCACGACTGGATTGAAAATTTACCATTTGTGCCTGGCGCCTCCTAGTGGGAACAGGAAATGCCCTTTTTTACGGTGACACACTCCTCCTCCAAGGGAAAAAATTAATCGACCTCAAACCTGCATAAGGGAAGCCTTAAGACCTGTCTTCAGGTGCCTGATGAAAAATATTGAAGTTTCGTTGAAGCGGAGGGGTCCAAACAGGAAAGTGAAAATGACTGTCAATAATTTTTCTCTCCAAAAATTTTGAACAGTCATAACTCGGCAGATATACAACATATCTGCGGCAAACTTCCCGTGCTTGTTGAGAGTCATACCCTGAAGGGCCTTGTAGGGGTCATTTGCATCAAACCTACAGCGCCAACTAGTGGCAATAGAAAGTCACTCGTTTTTCCAATACATGTTCAGTTCTTTTCAGGTTGGTCATTGTAGTTTCAAGACCTATTAAAATACTTATTTACGGCCCATGTCCACGTGTCTCTGTCTGTTGCCGTGACGACCCTTTGTTCGCCATTTAAAGGAAATATTTTTTTTCAGAGACTCAGGCAGCTTATAGAGCCACAGTATTTGGCACACTTGGTCGAATTGGCCGAGTTAGAAGATTAATTTTGGGTTTTGAATAAGGGCTTGGCTGCACAGCTCAGTAGTGGCTCCTTTTTTGTAGTACTCTCTCCAATAGGGGTTTTTATCTCTTGGGTGTGGGAATGTAAATAGGCGACTTTCGAGCATGTTAGGTTCTAATGAGATAATTAGAGAGGAGGATCTGCCACCAGCCTGACCTGCACACAGTCCGAGTTGCGTGACGTCCGAGTTGCGCTAGATTGCGAGGGCCCGTTCAGTCCTGCTTGCAGGCCTAGTTATTAGGGCCCGAGCACTCAGCGTGCGAAGGCCCTATTGTTTTGCAAAGGATTATTATTATTATTATTATTATTATTATTATTATTATTATTATTCTTCTTTTTTCAGGGCAAATGAAAATGGCCAATTTGGAGGCCTGAACATGCACGAAAAGTCACCAAAATTTGCACATACGTGCGGCTTTGCGTAAATTTCGATAATCTTGTGTCGTTTTGAAAAAATGTCAAAAAATGGCTCAGTGGCGCCCCCTTGACCCTTAAAATTTTCAAAAAGGCCTCTCCTCTCAGGTTTTCAACGTAGAGCAATGAAATTTGGGGAGTAGATACCTTATGCCTAACTGTTCAAAAAAGCCTCTTGCACCCATATTCCAAATCCAACAGGAAATCGGATATTTTGGATCAAATGTGAAATTTTTATCGGTTCACAGTTGGAGTTTACATTTGGAGGCCTGAACATGCACGAAAACTCACCAAAATTTGCACATACATGCAACTTTGCGTAAATTTTGATAATCTACAAAAAATTTTAACAAAATGGCTCAGTGGCGCCCCCTTGAAATTTTCAAAAAGGCCTTTCCTATTAGGTTTTTTCAACGTAGAACGATGAAATTTGGCGAGTCGATACATTGTGCAAAACTGCTCCAAAAAGTCTCTTGCACCCATATTCCAAACCCAACAGGAAGCCGGAAATTTTGGATCAAATGTGAAATTTTATCGATTTACATTTGAGACCTTGTCGCTGAAGAAAATAGTTGGATCGTCTTCAAAATTGGTCAGACTATTCAGGAGACATATGAGATCTTAAGTTTTCAAAATGGTGAGTTTTCACTCAAGGGTCTGACCTGGGCGTGGTCCCAAAGTCGGCCATTTTTGGGCAAAATACCAAATTCAGAAAATGATTAAAAACTCCGTGATACAACGTTCAATCTTTTTCATTTCTAGCATGTATATGAGATATCCCAGCCTGAACACGACTGCATTGAAATATTACCCATTAGGCCTGGCGCCCCCTAGTGGGAACAGGAAATGGCCTTCTTTACGAGACAGGCTCCTCCTCCAAGGGAAAAAAATCTATTGACCTCAAACCTGTTTCAGGGGAGCCTCAAGACATGTGTTCAGGTCCCTGATGAAAAATATTGAGGTTTCGTTGAAGCGGAGAGGTCCAAACTGGAAGTGAAAATGACCGTCAACAATTTGTCTCGCCAAAAATTTTGAACAGTCATAACTCGGCAGATATGCAACATATCTGCGCCAAACTTTCCGTGTTTGTTGAGAGTCATACCCTGAAGGTTCTTGTAGGGGTCATTTGCATCAACTCTACAGTGCCAACTAGTGGCGACAGAAAGAAGTTTTAAAAAAGGCCTTTCCTATTGGGTTTTTTCAACATACAGCAAGGAAATTTGGGGAGTAGATACCTTATGCAAAACTGCTCCAAAAAGTCTCTTGCACCCATATTCCAAATCCAACAGGAAATCGGGTATTTTGGATCGAATCTGAAATTTTTTCGGTTCACAGTTGGAGTTTACATTTGGAGGCTTGAATATGCATAAAAACTCACCAAAATTTGCACATACATGCGGCTTTGGATAACGTTCGATAATCTTGCAACGTTACGAAACAATTTAAGAAAATGGCTCAGTGGCGCCCCCTTGAAATTTTCAAAAAGGCCTCTCCATTTAGGTTTTTCTAACATAGAGTGATGAAATTTGGAGAGTCAAAACTTTGTGCAAAACTGCTCCAAAAAGTCTCTTGCACACACATTCCAAATCCTACAGGAAATCGGGTATTTTGGATTGAATGTGAACTTTTTATCGATTTACAGTGTGCACATTTTACACCTTGGCACCTAGGGAATTAGTTTGATCATTCTCAAAATTGGTGAGACTGTTCATGAGGCATATGAAATCTTAAGTTATAAAAATGGTGTGTTTTCATTCACGGGCCTGACCTGGGCGGGGCGCCAAATTCTTCCATTTTTTCGCCAAAACACCGAATTCGGAAAATGACTGATAACTCCCTCATACAACGTTCAATCTATTTTAAATCTGGCATGTGTGTGAGGTATACCAGCCTGAGCAGGACTGGATTGAAAATTTACCATTTGTGCCTGGCGCCTCCTAGTGGGAACAGGAAATGCCCTTTTTTACGGGACACACTCCTCCTCTAAAGGGAAAAAATCAATCTACCTCAAACCTGCATAAGGGAAACCTTAAGACCTGTGTTCAGGTGCCTGATGAAAAATATTGAAGTTTCGTTGAAGCGGAGGGGTCCAAACAGGAAAGTGAAAATGACTGTCAACAATTTTTCTCTCCAAAAACTTTGAACAGTCATAACTCGGCAGATATACAAGATATCTGCGCCAAACTTCCCGTGCTTGTTGAGAGTCATACCCTGAAGGGCCTTGTAGGGGTCATTTGCATCAACCCTACAGCGCCAACTAGTGGCGATAGAAAGTCACTCGTTTTTCCAAAACATGTCCAGTTCTTTTCATGTTGGTCATTGTAGTTTCAAGACCTATTAAAATACTTTTTTACGGCCCATGTCCACGTGTCTCTGTCTGTTGCCGTGACGACCCTTTGTTCGCCATTTAAAGGAAATATATTTTTTTCAGAGACTCAGGGAGCTTATAGAGCCACAATAGTTGGCACACTTGGTCGAATTGGCCCAGTTAGAAGATTAATTTGGTTTTGAATAAGGGCTTGGCTGCACAGCTCAGTAGTGGCTCCTTTTTTGTAGTACTCTCTCCAATAGGGGTTTTTATCTCTTGGGTGTGGGAATGTAAAGAGGCGACTTTCGAGCTTGTTAGGTTCTAATGAGATGATTAGAGAGGAGGATCTGCCACCACCCTGACCTGCACACAGTCCGAGTTGCGTGACGTCCGAGTTGCGCTAGATTGCGAGGGCCCGTTCAGTCCTGCTTGCAGGCCTAGTTATTATTATTCTTCTTCTTTTTTCAGGGCAAATGAAAATGGCCAATTTGGAGGCCTGAACATGCACGAAAAGTCACCAAAATTTGCACATACGTGCCGCTTCGCGTAAATTTCGATAATCTTGTGTCGTTTTGAAAAAATGTCAAAAAATGGCTCAGTGGCGCCCCCTTTACCCTTAAAATTTTCAAAAAGGCCTCTCCTCTCAGGTTTTCAACGTAGAGCAATGAAATTTGGGGAGTAGATACCTTATGCCTAACTGTTCAAAAAAGCCTCTTGCACCCATATTCCAAATCCAACAGGAAATCGGATATTTTGGATCAAATGTGAAATTTTTATCGGTTCACAGTTGGGGTTTACATTTGGAGGCCTGAACATGCACGAAAACTCACCAAAATTTGCACATACATGCAACTTTGCGTAAATTTTGATAATCTACAAAAAAATTTAACAAAATCGCTCAGTGGCGCCCCCTTGAAATTTTCAAAAAGGCCTTTCCTATTAGGTTTTTTCAACGTAGAACGATGAAATTTGGCGAGTCGATACATTGTGCAAAACTGCTCCAAAAAGTCTCTTGCACCCATATTCCAAATCCAACAGGAAGTCGGAAATTTTGGATCAAATGTGAAATTTTATCGATTTACATTTGAGACCTTGTCGCTGAAGAAAATAGTTGGATCGTCTTCAAAATTGGTCAGAGTATTCAGGAGACATATGAGATCTTAAGTTTTCAAAATGGTGTGTTTTCACTCAAGGGTCGGGCCTGGGCGTGGTCCCAAAGTCGGCCATTTTTGGGCAAAATACCAAATTCAGAAAATGATTAAAAACTCCGTGATACAACGTTCAATCTTTTTCATTTCTAGCATGTATATGAGATATCCCAGCCTGAACACGACTGCATTGAAATATTACCCATTAGGCCTGGCGCCCCCTAGTGGGAACAGGAAATGGCCTTCTTTACGAGACAGGCTCCTCCTCCAAGGGAAAAAAAACTATTGACCTCAAACCTGTTTCAGGGGAGCCTCAAGACATGTGTTCAGGTCCCTGATAAAAAATATTGAGGTTTCGTTGAAGCGGAGAGGTCCAAACTGGAAGTGAAAATGACCGTCAACAATTTGTCTCGCCAAAAATTTTGAACAGTCATAACTCGGCAGATATGCAACATATCTGCGCCAAACTTTCCGTGTTTGTTGAGAGTCATACCCTGAAGGTTCTTGTAGGGGTCATTTGCATCAACTCTACAGTGCCAACTAGTGGCGAAAGAAAGAAGTTTTAAAAAAGGCCTTTCCTATTGGGTTTTTTCAACATAGAGCAAGGAAATTTGGGGAGTAGATACCTTATGCAAAACTGCTCCAAAAAGTCTCTTGCACCCATATTCCAAATCCAACAGGAAATTGGGTATTTTGGATCGAATGTGAAATTTTCATGGGTTCACAGTAAGAGTTTACATTTGGAGGCTTGAATATGCATAAAAACTCACCAAAATTTGCACATACATGCGGCTTTGGATAACGTTCGATAATCTTGCAACGTTACGAAAAAATTTAACAAAATGGCTCAGTGGCGCCCCCTTGAAATTTTCAAAAAGGCCTCTCCATTTAGGTTTTTCTAACATAGAGTGATGAAATTTGGAGAGTCAAAACTTTGTGCAAAACTGCTCCAAAAAGTCTCTTGCACACACATTCCAAATCCTACAGGAAATCGGGTATTTTGGATTGAATGTGAAATTTTTATCGATTTACAGTGTGCACATTTTACACCTTGGCACCTAGGGAATTAGTTTGATCATTCTCAAAATTGGCGAGCCTGTTCATGAGGCATATGAAATCTTAAGTTATAAAAATGGTGTGTTTTCATTCACGGGCCTGACCTGGGCGGGGTGCCAAAGTCGGCCATTTTTTCGCCAAAACACCGAATTCGGAAAATGACTGATAACTCCCTCATACAACGTTCAATCTATTTTAAATCTGGCATGTGTGTGAGGTATACTAGCCTGAGCAGGACTGGATTGAAAATTTACCATTTGTGCCTGGCGCCTCCTAGTGGGAACAGGAAATGCCCTTTTTTACGGGACACACTCCTCCTCTAAAGGGAAAAAATCAATCTACCTCAAACCTGCAAAAGGGAAGCCTTAAGACCTGTGTTCAGGTGCCTGATGAAAAATATTGAAGTTTCGTTGAAGCGGAGGGGTCCAAACAGGAAAGTGAAAATGACTGTCAACAATTTTTCTCTCCAAAAACTTTGAACAGTCATAACTCGGCAGATATACAACATATCTGCGCCAAACTTCCCGTGCTTGTTGAGAGTCATACCCTGAAGGGCCTTGTAGGGGTCATTTGCATCAACCCTACAGCGCCAACTAGTGGCAATAGAAAGTCACTCGTTTTTCCAATACATGTCCAGTTCTTTTCAGGTTGGTCATTGTAGTTTCAAGACCTATTAAAATACTTATTTACGGCCCATGTCCACGTGTCTCTGTCTGTTGCCGTGACGACCCTTTGTTCGCCATTTAAAGGAAATATTTTTTTTCAGAGACTCAGGCAGCTTATAGAGCCACAATAGTTGGCACACTTGGTCGAATTGGCCCAGTTAGAAGATTAATTTTAGTTTTGAATAAGGGCTTGGCTGCACAGCTCAGTAGTGGCTCCTTTTTTGTAGTACTCTCTCCAATAGGGGTTTTTATCTCTTGGGTGTGGGAATGTAAATAGGCGACTTTCGAGCATGTTAGGTTCTAATGAGATGATTAGAGAGGAGGATCTGCCACCGCCCTGACCTGCACACAGTCCGAGTTGCGTGACGTCCGAGTTGCGCTAGATCGCGAGGGCCCGTTCAGTCCTGCTTGCAGGCCTAGTTATTATTATTCTTTCTTCATGGCAAATGAAAATGGCCAATTTGGAGGCCTGAACATGCACGAAAAGTCACCAAAATTTGCACATACGTGCAGATTCGCGTAAATTTCGATAATCTTGCGTCGTTTTGAAAAAATGTCAAAAAATGGCTCAGTGGCGCCCCCTTGACCCTTAAAATTTTCAAAAAGGCCTCTCCTCTCAGGTTTTCAACGTAGAGCAATGAAATTTGGGGAGTAGATACCTTATGCCTAACTGTTCAAAAAAGCCTCTTGCACCCATATTCCAAATCCAACAGGAAATCGGGTATTTTGGATCGAATGTGAAATTTTTTCGGTTCACAGTTGGAGTTTACGTTTGGAGGCTTGAACATGCACGAAAACTCACCAAAATTTGCACATACATTCAACTTTGCGTAAATTTTGATAATCTACAAAAAAATTTAACAAAATGGCTCAGTGGCGCCCCCTTGAAATTTTCAAAAAGGCCTCTCCTATTAGGTTTTTTCAACGTAGAACAATGAAATTTAGTGAGTCGATACATTGTACAAAACTGCTCCAAAAAGTCTCTTGCACCCATATTCCAAACCCAACAGGAAGCTGGAAATTTTGGGTCAAATGCGAAATTTTATCGATTTACATTTGAGACCTTGTCGCTGAAGGATAAAGTTGGATCGTCTTCAAAATTGGTCAGACTATTCAGGAGACCTATGAGATCTTAAGTTTTCAAAATGGTGTGTTTTCATTCAAGGGTCTGGCCTGGGCGTGGTCCCAAAGTCGGCCATTTTTAGGCAAAATACCAAATTCAGAAAATGATTAAAAACTCTGTGATCCAACGTTCAATCTTTTTCATTTTTAGCATGTTTATGAGATATCCCAGCCTGAACACGACTGCATTGAAATATTACCCATTAGGCCTGGCGCCCCTAGTGGAAACAGGAAATGGCCTTCTTTACGAGACAGGCTCCTCCTCCAAGGGAAAAAAATCTATTGACCTCAAACCTGTTTCAGGGGAGCCTCAAGACATGTGTTCAGGTGCCTGATGAAAAATATTGAGGTTTCGTTGAAGCGGAGAGGTCCAAACTGGAAGTGAAAATGACCGTCAACAATTTGTCTCGCCAAAAACTTTGAACAGTCATAACTCGGCAGATATGCAACATATCTGCGCCAAACTTTCCGTGTTTGTTGAGAGTCATACCCTGAAGGTTCTTGTAGGGGTCATTTGCATCAACTCTACAGTGCCAACTAGTGGCGACAGAAAGAAGTTTTAAAAAAGGCCTTTCCTGTTGGGTTTTTTCAACGTAGAGCAATGAAATTTGGGAAGTAGATACCTTATGCCTAACTGCTCAAAAAAGCCTCTTGCACCCATATTCCAAATCCAACAGAAAATCGGGTATTTTGGATCAAATGTGAAATTTCTGTCCATTTCTAGTACAGTTTACATTTGGAGGCCTGGACATGCACGAAAACTCACCAAATTTTGCACATACATGCGGATTTGTGTGGATTTCGATAATCTTGCAACGTTACAAAAAAATGTAACAAAATGGCTCAGTGGCGCCCCCTTGAATTTTTCAAAAAGGCGTTTCCTATTAGGTTTTTTTAACGTAGAGCAATGAAATTTGGGGAGTCGATACCTTGTGCAAAACTGCTCCAAAAAGTCTCTTGCACCCATATTCCAAACCCAACAGGAAATCGGGTATTTTGGATCGAATGTGAAATTTTTATCAATTAACAGGGTGCACATTTGAGACCTTGTCACAGAGGGAATCAATTGGATCATCTTAAAATTGGTTAGACAATTCAGGAGACCTATGAAATCTAAACTTTTCAAAATGGTGTGTTTTCATTCATGGGTCTGACCTGGGCGTGGTGCCAAAGTCGGCCATTTTTTCGGCAAAATGACAAATTCAGTAAAGGACTAATAGCTCCTTGAAACAACGTTCAATCTTTTTCATATCTGGCATGTATGTGCGGGATCCCACCCTGAACACGAGTGCATTGAAATATTACTCATTAGGCCTAGCGCCCCCTAGTGGGAACAGGAAATGCCTTTTTTACGAAACAGGCTCCTCCTCCAAGGAAAAAAAAATCTATTCACCTCAAACCTGCATCAGGGGAGCCTGAAGACATGTGTTCAGGTGCCTGATGAAAAATACTGAGGTTTGGTTGAAGCAGAAGGGTCCAACAGGAGAAGTAAAAATGACTGAAGCCATTTCGTCTCACCACAAGTTTTGAACAGTCATAACTTCTACAACATATCTGCGCCAAACATATCGTGCTTGTTGAGTCATAGTCTGAAGGGTCCTGTAGGGGTCATTTGCATCAACCCTACAGCGCCAACTAGTGGCAATAGAAAGTCACTCATTTTTTTAAATATATGTCCAGTTCTTTTCAGGTTGGTCATTGTAGTTTCAAGACCTTTTAAAATACTTATTTTACGGCCCATGTCCACATGTCTCTGTCTGTTGCTGTGATGACCCTTTATTCGCTCCTTTTTTGTAGTCCTCTGTCCAATAGGGGTTTTTATCTCTTAGGTGTGTGAATGTAAAGAGGCAACTTTCGCGCATGTTAGGTTCTAATGAGATGATTAGAGAGGACGATCTGCCACCACCCTGACCTGCACACTGTCCGAGTTGCATGACGTCCGAGTTGCGCTAGATTGCGAGGGCCCGTTCAGTCCTGCTTGCAGGCCTAGTTATTATTATTATTTTTTTTTTTTTTCAGGGCAAATGAAAACGGCCAATTTGGAGGCCTGAACATGCACGAAAAGTCACCAAAATTTGCACATACGTCCGGAAAATTGTAAATTTCGATAATTTTGCAACATTGCAAAAAAATATAACAAAATGGCTCAGTGGCGCCCCCTTGAAATTTTAAAATTGGCCTATAACATTAGGGTCTGTCAGCGTAGAGCAATGAAATTTGGGGGGTCTATAGCTTGTCCAAAACCGCTCCAAAAAAGCATTTACACGCATATTCCAAACCCAACAGGAAATCGGTTATTTTGGATCAAATATGAAATTTTTATCGATTTACAGGGTGCACATTTGAGACCTTTTCGCCGAGGGAGTTAGTTGGATCATCTTCAAAATTGGTGAGACTGTTCAGGAGACATATGAAATCTTAAGTTTTGAAAATGGTGCGTTTTCATTCACGGGTCTGACCTGGGCGTGGTGCCAAAGTCGACCATTTTTTCGGCAAAATGACAAATTCAGTAAATGACTTATAGTTTCTTGACACAACGTTCAATCTTTTTCATATTTGGCATGTATGTGCGGGATCCCACCCTGAACACGAGTGCATTGAAATATTACTCATTAGGCCTAGCGCCCCCTAGTGGGAACAGGAAATGCCTTTTTTACGAAACAGGCTCCTCCTCCAAGGAAAAAAAAATCTATTCACCTCAAACCTGCATCAGGGGAGCCTGAAGACATGTGTTCAGGTGCCTGATGAAAAATACTGAGGTTTGGTTGAAGCAGAAGGGTCCAACAGGAGAAGTAAAAATGACTGAAGCCATTTCGTCTCACCACAAGTTTTGAACAGTCATAACTTCTACAACATATCTGCGCCAAACATATCGTGCTTGTTGAGTCATAGTCTGAAGGGTCCTGTAGGGGTCATTTGCATCAACCCTACAGCGCCAACTAGTGGCAATAGAAAGTCACTCATTTTTTTAAATATATGTCCAGTTCTTTTCAGGTTGGTCATTGTAGTTTCAAGACCTTTTAAAATACTTATTTTACGGCCCATGTCCACATGTCTCTGTCTGTTGCTGTGATGACCCTTTATTCGCTCCTTTTTTGTAGTCCTCTGTCCAATAGGGGTTTTTATCTCTTAGGTGTGTGAATGTAAAGAGGCAACTTTCGCGCATGTTAGGTTCTAATGAGATGATTAGAGAGGACGATCTGCCACCACCCTGACCTGCACACTGTCCGAGTTGCATGACGTCCGAGTTGCGCTAGATTGCGAGGGCCCGTTCAGTCCTGCTTGCAGGCCTAGTTATTATTATTATTTTTTTTTTTTTTCAGGGCAAATGAAAACGGCCAATTTGGAGGCCTGAACATGCACGAAAAGTCACCAAAATTTGCACATACGTCCGGAAAATTGTAAATTTCGATAATTTTGCAACATTGCAAAAAAATATAACAAAATGGCTCAGTGGCGCCCCCTTGAAATTTTAAAATTGGCCTATAACATTAGGGTCTGTCAGCGTAGAGCAATGAAATTTGGGGGGTCTATAGCTTGTCCAAAACCGCTCCAAAAAAGCATTTACACGCATATTCCAAACCCAACAGGAAATCGGTTATTTTGGATCAAATATGAAATTTTTATCGATTTACAGGGTGCACATTTGAGACCTTTTCGCCGAGGGAGTTAGTTGGATCATCTTCAAAATTGGTGAGACTGTTCAGGAGACATATGAAATCTTAAGTTTTGAAAATGGTGCGTTTTCATTCACGGGTCTGACCTGGGCGTGGTGCCAAAGTCGACCATTTTTTCGGCAAAATGACAAATTCAGTAAATGACTTATAGTTTCTTGACACAACGTTCAATCTTTTTCATATTTGGCATGTATGTGTGGTATCCCACCCTTAACACGAGTGCATTGAAATATTACCCATTAGGTCTAGCGCCCCCTAGTGAGAACAGGAAATGCCTTTTTTTACGAGACAGGTTCCTCCTCCAAGGGAAAAAAATCTGTTGACCTCAAACCTGCATCAGGGGAGCCTTAAGACCTGTGTTCAGGTGCCTGATGAAAAATATTGATGTTTCGTTGAGGCGGAGGGGTCCAAACAGGAAAGTGAAAATGAACGTCAACAATTTGTCACGCAAAAAACTTTGAACAGTCATAACTCGGCAGATATACAACATATCTGCGCCAAACTTCCCGTGTTTGTTGAGAGTCATACCCTGAAGGTTCTTGTAGGGGTCATTTGCATCAACTCTACAGTGCCAACTAGTGGCGACAGAAAGAAGTTTTAAAAAAGGCCTTTCCTATTGGGTTTTTTCAACATAGAGCAAGGAAATTTGGGGTGTAGATACCTTATGCAAAACTGCTCCAAAAAGTCTCTTGCACCCATATTCCAAATCCAACAGGAAATCGGGTATTTTGGATCGAATGTGAAATTTTCATGGGTTCACAGTAGGAGTTTACATTTGGAGGCTTGAATATGCACAAAAACTCGTAAAAATTTGCACATACATGCGGCTTTAGATAACGTTCGATAATCTTGCAATGTTACGAAAAAATGTAGCAAAATGCCTCAGTGGCGCCCCCTTGAATTTTTCAAAAAGGCGTTTCCTATTAGGTTTTTTTAACAGAGAGTGATGAAATTTGGGGAGTCGATACCTTGTGCAAAACTGCTCCAAAAAGTCTCTTGCACCCGTATTCCAAATCCAACAGGAAATCGGGTATTTTGGATCGAAAGTGAAATTTTTATCGGTTCACAGTAGTTTACATTTGGAGGCTTGAACATAAACGAAAACTCACAAAAATTTCGACATACATGCGGCTTTGCATAACGTTCAATAATCTTGCAACGTTACGAAAACATGTAACAAAATGGCTCACTGGCGCCCCCTTGAAATTTTCAAAAAGGCCTCTCCATTTAGGTTTTTTCAACGTAGAGGGATGAAATTCGGAGAGTCGATACCTTGTACAAAACTGCTCCAAAAAGTCTCTTGCATGCGTATTCCAAACCCAACAGGAAATCGGGTATTTTGGATTGAATGTGAATTTTTTATCGATTTACAGTGTGCACATTTTACACCTTGGCACCTAGGGAATTAGTTTGATCATTCTCAAAATTGGCGAGACTGTTCATGAGGCATATGAAATCTTAAGTTATCAAAATGGTGTGTTTTCATTCACGGGCCTGACCTGGGCGGGGTGCCAAAGTCGGCCATTTTTTCGCCAAAACATCGAATTCGGAAAATGACTGATAACTCCCTCATACAACGTTCAATCTATTTTAAATCTGCCATGTGTGTGAGGTATACCAGCCTGAGCACGACTGGATTGAAAATTTACCATTTGTGCCTGGCGCCTCCTAGTGGGAACAGGAAATGCCCTTTTTTACGGGACACACTCCTCCTCTAAGGGAAAAAAAAAAATCAATCAACCTCAAACCTGCATAAGGGAAGCCTTAAGACCTGTCTTCAGGTGCCTGATGAAAAATATTGAAGTTTCGTTGAAGCGGAGGGGTCCAAACAGGAAAGTGAAAATGACTGTCAACAATTTTTCTCTCCAAAAACTTTGAACAGTCATAACTCGGCAGATATACAACATATCTGCGCCAAACTTCCCGTGCTTGTTGAGAGTCATACCCTGAAGGGCCTTGTAGGGGTCATTTGCATCAAAACCTACAGCGCCAACTAGTGGCAATAGAAAGTCACTCGTTTTTCCAATACATGTTCAGTTCTTTTCAGGTTGGTCATTGTAGTTTCAAGACCTATTAAAATACTTATTTACGGCCCATGTCCACGTGTCTCTGTCTGTTGCCGTGACGACCCTTTGTTCGCCATTTAAAGGAAATATTTTTTTTCAGAGACTCAGGCAGCTTATAGAGCCACAATATTTGGCACACTTGGTCGAATTGGCCCACTTAGAAGATTAGTTTTGGGTTTTGAATAAGGGCTTGGCTGCACAGCTCAGTAGTGGCTCCTTTTTTGTAGTACTCTCTCCAATAGGGGTTTTTATCTCTTGGGTGTGGGAATGTATATAGGCTACTTTCGAGCATCTTAGGTTCTAATGAGATGATTAGAGAGGAGGATCTGCCACCACCCTGACCTGCACACAGTCCGAGTTGCGTGACGTCCGAGTTGCGCTAGATTGCGAGGGCCAGTTCAGTCCTGCTTGCAGGCCTAGTTTTTTTTATTTTTTATTTTTTTCAGGGCAAATGAAAACGGCCAATTTGGAGGCCTGAACATGCGCGAAAAGTCACCAAAATTTGCACATACGTGCGGAAAATTGTAAATTTCGATAATTTAACAACGTTGCAAAAAAATGTAACAAAATGGCTCAGTGGCGCCCCCTTGAAATTTTAAAATTGGCCTATAACATTAGGGTTTGTCAGCGTAGAGCAATGAAATTTGGGGAGTCTATACCTTGTCTAAAACCGCTTCAAAAAAGCATTGGCACCCATATTCCAAACCCAACAGGAAATCGGTTATTTTGGATCGAATATGAAATTTTTATCGATTTACAGGGTGCAAATTTGAGACCTTTTCGCCGAGGGAGTTAGTTGGATCATCTTCAAAATTGGTGAGACTGTTCAGGAGACATATGAGATCTTAAGTTTCTAAAATGGTGTGTTTTCATTCACGGGTCTGACCTGGGCGTGGTGCCAAAGTCGGCCATTTTTTCGGCAAAACACCGAATTCAGTAAATGGCTAATAATTCCTTGACACAACTTTCAATCTTTTTCATATCTGCCATGTACATGCGGTATCCCAGCCTGAACACGACTGCATTGAAATATTACCCATTAGGCATAGCGCCCCCTAGTGGGAACAGGAAATGCCTTTTTTTACGAGACAGGTTCCTCCTCCAAGGGAAAAAAATCTGTTGACCTCAAACCTGCATCAGGGGAGCCTCAAGACCTGTGTTCAGGTGCCTGATGAAAAATATTGAGGTTTCGTTGAAGCGGAGGGGTCCAAACATGAAAGTGAAAATGATCGTCAACAATTTGTCTCGCAAAATACTTTGAACAGTCATAACTCAGCAGATATACAATATATCTGCGCCAAACTTCCCATGCTTGTTAAGAGTCATACCCTGAAGCGTCCTGTAGGGGTTATTTGCATCAACTCTACAGTGCCAACTAGTGGCGACAGAAAGAAGTTTTAAAAAAGGCCTTTCCTATTGGGTTTTTTCAACATAGAGCAAGGAAATTTGGGGAGTAGATACCTTATGCAAAACTGCTCCAAAAAGTCTCTTGCACCCGTATTCCAAATCCAACAGGAAATCGGGTATTTTGGATCGAATGTGAAATTTTTATCGGTTCACAGTAGGAGTTTACATTTGGAGGCTTGAACATGCACGAAAACTCACAAAAATTTGGACATATATGCAGCTTTGCGTAACGTTCAATAATCTTGCAACGTTACGAAAACATGTAACACAATGGCTCAGTGGCGCCCCCTTGAATTTTTCAAAAAGGCCTCTCCATTTAGGTTTTTTCAACGTAGAGGGATGAAATTCGGAGAGTCGATACCTTGTACAAAACTGCTCCAAAAAGTCTCTTGCATGCGTATTCCAAACCCAACAGGAAATCGGGTATTTTGGATTGAATGTGAAATTTTTATCGATTTACAGTGTGCACATTTTACACCTTGGCACCTAGGGAATTAGTTTGATCCTTCTCAAAATTGGCGAGACTGTTCTTGAGGCATATGAAATCTTAAGTTATCAAAATGGTGTGTTTTCATTCACGGGCCTGACCTGGGCGGGGTGCCAAAGTCGGCCATTTTTTCGGCAAAACACCGAATTCGGAAAATTACTGATAACTCCCTCATACACATTCAATCTATTTTAAAGCTGGCATGTGTGTGAGGTATACCAGCCTGAGCAGGACTGGATTGAAAATTTACCATTTGTGCCTGGCGCCTCCTAGTGGGAACAGGAAAAGCCCTTTTTTACGGGACACACACCTCCTCTAAAGGGAAAAAAACAATCTACCTCAAACCTGCATAAGGGAAGCCTTAAGACCTGTGTTCAGGTGCCTGATGAAAAATATTGAGGTTTCGTTGAAGCGCAGGGGTCCAAACAGGAAAGTGAAAATGACCGTCAACAATTTGTCTCGCTAAAAACTTTGAACAGTCATAACTCGGCAGATATACAACATATCTGCGCCAAACTTCCCGTGCTTGTTGAGAGTCATACCCTGAAGGGCCTTGTAGGGGTCATTTGCATCAACCCTACAGCGCCAACTAGTGGCAATAGAAAGTCACTCGTTTTTCCAATACATGTCCAGTTCTTTTCAGTTTGGTCATTCTAGTTTCAAGACCTATTAAAATACTTATTTACAGCCCATGTCCACGTGTCTGTCTGTTACCGTGACGACCCTTTGTTCGCCATTTAAAGGAAATATTTTTTTTCCAGAGAGTCAGGCAGCTTATAGATCCACAATATTTGGCACACTTGGTCGAATTGGCCCAGTTAGAAGCTTAATTTTGGTTTTGAATAAGGGCTTGGCTGCACAGCTCAGTAGTACCTCCTTTTTTGTAGTACTCTCTCCAATAGGGGTTTTTATCTCTTGGGTGTGGTAATGTAAGAGGCGACTTTCGAGCATGTTAAGTTCTAATGAGATGATTAGAGAGGAGGATCTGCCACCACCCTGACCTGCACACAGTCCGAGTTGCGCTAGATTGCGAGGGCCCGTTCAGTCCTGCTTGCAGGCCTAGTTATTATTATTATTAGGGCCCGAGCACTAGACGTGCGAAGGCCCTATTGTTTTGCAAAGGATTATTTTTTTTTTTATTATTATTATTTTTTTTTTTCAGGGCAAATGAAAACGGCCAATTTGGAGGCCTGAACATGCACGAAAAGTCACCAAAATTTGCACATACGTCCGGAAAATTGTAAATTTTGATAATTTTGCAACGTTGCAAAAAAATATAACAAAATGGCTCAGTGGCGCCCCCTTGAAATTTTAAAATTGGCCTATAACATTAGGGTATGTCAGCGTAGAGCAATGAAATTTGGGGGGTCTATACCTTGTCCAAAACCGCTCCAAAAAAGCATTTACACGCATATTCCAAACCCAACAGGAAATCGGTTATTTTGGATCAAATATGAAATTTTTATCGATTCACAGGGTGCACATTTGAGACCTTTTCGCCGAGGGAGTTAGTTGGATCATCTTCAAAATTGGTGAGACTGTTCAGGAGACATATGAAATCTTAAGTTTTGAAAATGGTGCGTTTTCATTCACGGGTCTGACCTGGGCGTGGTGCCAAAGTCGACCATTTTTTCGGCAAAATGACAAATTCAGTAAATGACTAATAGTTCCTTGACACAACGTTCAATCTTTTTCATATTTGGCATGTATGTGTGGTATCCCACCCTTAACACGAGTGCATTGAAATATTACCCATTAGGTCTAGCGCCCCCTAGTGAGAACAGGAAATGCCTTTTTTTACGAGACAGGTTCCTCCTCCAAGGGAAAAAAATCTGTTGACCTCAAACCTGCATCAGGGGAGCCTTAAGACCTGTGTTCAGGTGCCTGATGAAAAATATTGATGTTTCGTTGAGGCGGAGGGGTCCAAACAGGAAAGTGAAAATGAACGTCAACAATTTGTCACGCAAAAAACTTTGAACAGTCATAACTCGGCAGATATACAACATATCTGCGCCAAACTTCCCGTGTTTGTTGAGAGTCATACCCTGAAGGTTCTTGTAGGGGTCATTTGCATCAACTCTACAGTGCCAACTAGTGGCGACAGAAAGAAGTTTTAAAAAAGGCCTTTCCTATTGGGTTTTTTCAACATAGAGCAAGGAAATTTGGGGAGTAGATACCTTCTGCAAAACTGCTCCAAAAAGTCTCTTGCACCCGTATTCCAAATCCAACAGGAAATCGGGTATTTTGGATCGAATGTGAAATTTTCATGGGTTCACAGTAGGAGTTTACATTTGGAGGCTTGAATATGCACAAAAACTCGTAAAAATTTGCACATACATGCAGCTTTGGATAACGTTCGATAATCTTGCAATGTTACGAAAAAATGTAACAAAATGCCTCAGTGGCGCCCCCTTGAATTTTTCAAAAAGGCGTTTCCTATTAGGTTTTTTTAACATAGAGTGATGAAATTTGGGGAGTCGATACCTTGTGCAAAACTGCTCCAAAAAGTCTCTTGCACCCGTATTCCAAATCCAACAGGAAATCGGGTATTTTAGATGGAATGTGAAATTTTTATCGGTTCACAGTAGGAGTTTACATTTGGAGGCTTGAACATGCACGAAAACTCACAAAAATTTGGACATACATGCGGCTTTGCATAAAGTTCAATAATCTTGCAACGTTACGAAAACATGTAACAAAATGGCTCAGTGGCGCCCCCTTGAAATTTTCAAAAAGGCCTCTCTATTTAGGTTTTTTCAACGTAGAAGGATGAAATTCGGAGAGTCGATACCTTGTACAAAACTGCTCCAAAAAGTCTCTTGCATGCGTATTCCAAACCCAACAGGAAATCAGGTATTTTGGATTGAATATGAAATTTGTATCGATTTACAGTGTGCACATTTTACACCTTGGCACCTAGGGAATTAGTTTGATCATTCTCAAAATTGGCGAGACTGTTCATGAGGCACATGAAATCTTAAGTTATCAAAATGGTGTGTTTTCATTCACGGGCCTGACATGGGCGGGGTGCCAAAGTCGGCCATTTTTTCGCCAAAACACCGAATTCGGAAAATGACTGATAACTCCCTCATACAACCTTCAATCTATTTTAAATCTGGCATGTGTGTGAGGTATACCAGCCTGAGCAGGACTGGATTGAAAATTTACCGTTTGTGCCTGGCGCCTCCTAGTGGGAACAGGAAATGCCCTTTTTTACTGGACACACTCCTCCTCTAAAGGGAAAAAATCAATCTACCTCAAACCTGCATAAGGGAAGCCTTAAGACCTGTCTTCAGGTGCCTGATGAAGAATATTGAAGTTTCGTTGAAGCGGAGGGGTCCAAACAGCAAAGTGAAAATGACTGTCATCAATTTTTCTCTCCAAAAACTTTGAACAGTCATAACTCGGCAGATATACAACATATCTGCGCCAAACTTCCCGTGCTTGTTGAGAGTCATACCCTGAAGGGCCTTGTAGGGGTCATTTGCATCAACGCTACAGCGCCAACTAGTGGCAATAGAAAGTCACTCGTTTTTCCAATACATGTCCAGTTCTTTTCAGGTTGGTCATTGTAGTTTCAAGACCTATTAAAATACTTATTTACGGCACATGTCCACGTGTCTCTATCTGTTGCCGTGACGACCCTTTGTTCGCCATTTAAAGGAAATATTTTTTTTCAGAGACTCAGGCAGCTTATAGAGCCACAATATTTGGCACACTTGGTCGAATTGGCCCAGTTAGAAGATTAATTTGGTTTTGAATAAGGGCTTGGCTGCACAGCTCAGTAGTTGCTCCTTTTTTGTAGTACTCTCTCCAATAGGGTTTTTTATCTCTTGGGTGTGGTAATGTAAATAGGCGACTTTCGTGCATGTTAGGTTCTAATGAGATGATTAGAGAGGAGGATCTGCCACCACCCTGACCTGCACACAGTCCGAGTTGCGTGACGTCCGAGTTGCGCTAGATTGCGAGGGCCCGTTCAGTCCTGCTTGCAGGCCTAGTTATTATTATTATTATTCTTCTTTCTTCATGGCAAATGAAAACGGCCAATTTGGAGGCCTGAACATGCACGAAAAGTCACCAAAATTTGCACATACGTGCAGATTCGCGTAAAATTTGATAATCTAGCGTCGTTTTGAAAAAATTTCAAAAAATGGCTCAGTGGCGCCCCCTTGACCCTTAAAATTTTCAAAAAGGCCTCTCCTCTCAGGTTTTCAACGTAGAGCGATGAAATTTGGGGAGTAGATACCTTATGCCTAACTGTTCAAAAAAGCCTCTTGCACCCATATTCCAAATCCGACAGGAAATCGGATATTTTGGATCAAATGTGAAATTTTTTCGGTTCACAGTTGGAGTTTACGTTTGGAGGCCTGAACATGCACGAAAACTCACCAAAATTTGCACATACATGCAACTTTGCGTAAATTTTGATAATCTACAAAAAAATTTAACAAAATCGCTCAGTGGCGCCCCCTTGAAATTTTCAAAAAGGCCTGTCCTATTAGGTTTTTTCAACGTAGAATGATGAAATTTGGTGAGTCGATACATTGTGTAAAACTGCTCCAAAAAGTCTCTTGCACCCATATTCCAAACCCAACAGGAAGCCGGAAATTTTGGATCAAATGTGAAATTTTATCGATTTACATTTGAGACCTTGTCGCTGAAGAAAATAGTTGGATCGTCTTCAAAATTGGTCAGACTATTCAGGAGACATATGAGATCTTAAGTTTTCAAAATGGTGAGTTTTCACTCAAGGGTCTGACCTGGGCGTGGTCCCAAAGTCAGCCATTTTTGGGCAAAATTCCAAATTCAGAATATGATTAAAAACTCGGTGATACAACGTTCAATCTTTTTCATTTCTAGCATGTATATGAGATATCCCAGCCTGAACACGACTGCATTGAAATATTACCCATTAGGCCTGGCGCCCCCTAGTGGAAACAGGAAATGGCCTTCTTTACGAGACAGGCTCCTCCTCCAAGGGAAAAAAATCTATTGACCTCAAACCTGTTTCAGGGGAGCCTCAAGACATGTGTTCAGGTCCCTGATGAAAAATATTGAGGTTTCGTTGAAGCGGAGAGGTCCAAACTGGAAGTGAAAATGACCGTCAACAATTTGTCTCGCCAAAAATTTTGAACAGTCATAACTCGGCAGATATGCAACATATCTGCGCCAAACTTTCCGTGTTTGTTGAGAGTCATACCCTGAAGGTTCTTGTAGGGGTCATTTGCATCAACTCTACAGTGCCCACTAGTGGCGACAGAAAGAAGTTTTAAAAAAGGCCTTTCCTATTGGGTTTTTTCAACATAGAGCAAGGAAATTTGGGGAGTAGATACCTTATGCAAAACTGCTCCAAAAAGTCTCTTGCACCCATATTCCAAATCCAACAGGAAATCGGGTATTTTGGATCGAATGTGAAATTTTCATGGGTTCACAGTAAGAGTTTACATTTGGAGGCTTGAATATGCATAAAAACTCACCAAAATTTGCACATACATGCGGCTTTGGATAACGTTCGATAATCTTGCAACGTTACGAAACAATTTAACAAAATGGCTCAGTGGCGCCCCCTTGAAATTTTCAAAAAGGCCTCTCCATTTAGGTTTTTCTAACATAGAGTGATGAAATTTGGAGAGTCAAAACTTTGTGCAAAACTGCTCCAAAAAGTCTCTTGCACACACATTCCAAATCCTACAGGAAATCGGGTATTTTGGATTGAATGTGAACTTTTTATCGATTTACAGTGTGCACATTTTACACCTTGGCACCTAGGGAATTAGTTTGATCATTCTCAAAATTGGTGAGACTGTTCATGAGGCATATGAAATCTTAAGTTATAAAAATGGCGTGTTTTCATTCACGGGCCTCACCTGGGCGGGGCGCCAAATTCTTCCATTTTTTCGCCAAAACACCGAATTCGGAAAATGACTGATAACTCCCTCATACAACGTTCAATCTATTTGAAATCTGGCATGTGTGTGAGGTATACCAGCCTGAGCAGGACTGGATTGAAAATTTATAATTTGTGCCTGGCGCCTCCTAGTGGGAACAGGAAATGCCCTTTTTTACGGGACACACTCCTCCTCTAAAGGGAAAAAATCAATCTACCTCAAACCTGCATAAGGGAAACCTTAAGACCTGTCTTCAGGTGCCTGATGAAAAATATTGAAGTTTCGTTGAAGCGGAGGGGTCCAAACAGGAAAGTGAAAATGACTGTCAACAATTTTTCTCTCCAAAAACTTTGAACAGTCATAACTCGGCAGATATACAAGATATCTGCGCCAAACTTCCCGTGCTTGTTGAGAGTCATACCCTGAAGGGCCTTGTAGGGGTCATTTGCATCAACCCTACAGCGCCAACTAGTGGCGATAGAAAGTCACTCGTTTTTCCAAAACATGTCCAGTTCTTTTCATGTTGGTCATTGTAGTTTCAAGACCTATTAAAATACTTTTTTACGGCCCATGTCCACGTGTCTCTGTCTGTTGCCGTGACGACCCTTTGTTCGCCATTTAAAGGAAATTTTTTTTTTCAGAGACTCAGGGAACTTATGGAGCCACAATAGTTGGCACACTTGGTCGAATTGGCCCAGTTAGAAGATTAATTTTGGTTTTGAATAAGGGCTTGGCTGCACAGCTCAGTAGTGGCTCCTTTTTTGTAGTACTCTCTCCAATAGGGGTTTTTATCTCTTGGGTGTGGGAATTTAAATAGGCGACTTTCGAGCATGTTAGGTTCTAATGAGATGATTAGAGAGGAGGATCTCCCACCACCCTGACCTGCACACAGTTCGAGTTGCGTGACGTCCGAGTTGCGTTAGATTGCGAGGGCCCGTTCAGTCCTGCTTGCAGGCCTAGTTATTATTATTATTATTATTATTATTATTATTATTATTAGGGCCCGAGCACTAAGCGTGCGAAGGCCCTATTGTTTTGCAAAGGATTATTTTTTTTTATTTTATTTTTTATTTTTTTCAGGGCAAATGAAAACGGCCAATTTGGAGGCCTGAACATGCACGAAAAGTCACCAAAATTTGCACATACGTCCGGAAAATTGTAAATTTCGATAATTTTGCAACGTTGCAAAAAAATATAACAAAATGGCTCAGTGGCGCCCCCTTGAAATTTTAAAATTGGCCTATAACATTAGGGTCTGTCAGCGTAGAGCAATGAAATTTGGGGGGTCTATACCTTGTCCAAAACCGCTCCAAAAAAGCATTTACACGCATATTCCAAACCCAACAGGAAATCGGTTATTTTGGATCAAATATGAAATTTTTATCGATTTACAGGGTGCACATTTGAGACCTTTTCGCCGAGGGAGTTAGTTGGATCATCTTCAAAATTGGTGAGACTGTTCAGGAGACATATGAAATCTTAAGTTTTGAAAATGGTGCGTTTTCATTCACGGGTCTGACCTGGGCGTGGTGCCAAAGTCGACCATTTTTTCGGCAAAATGACAAATTCAGTAAATGACTTATAGTTCCTTGACACAACGTTCAATCTTTTTCATATTTGGCATGTATGTGTGGTATCCCACCCTTAACACGAGTGCATTGAAATATTACCCATTAGGTCTAGCGCCCCCTAGTGAGAACAGGAAATGCCTTTTTTTACGAGACAGGTTCCTCCTCCAAGGGAAAAAAATCTGTTGACCTCAAACCTGCATCAGGGGAGCCTTAAGACCTGTGTTCAGGTGCCTGATGAAAAATATTGAGGTTTCGTTGAGGCGGAGGGGTCCAAACAGGAAAGTGAAAATGAACGTCAACAATTTGTCACGCAAAAAACTTTGAACAGTCATAACTCGGCAGATATACAACATATCTGCGCCAAACTTCCCGTGTTTGTTGAGAGTCATACCCTGAAGGTTCTTGTAGGGGTCATTTGCATCAACTCTACAGTGCCAACTAGTGGCGACAGAAAGAAGTTTTAAAAAAGGCCTTTCCTATTGGGTTTTTTCAACATAGAGCAAGGAAATTTGGGGAGTAGATACCTTATGCAAAACTGCTCCAAAAAGTCTCTTGCACCCGTATTCCAAATCCAACAGGAAATCGGGTATTTTGGATCGAATGTGAAATTTTCATGGGTTCACAGTAGGAGTTTACATTTGGAGGCTTGAATATGCACAAAAACTCGTAAAAATTTGCACATACATACGGCCTTGGATAACGTTCGATAATCTTGCAATGTTACGAAAAAATGTAACAAAATGCCTCAGTGGCGCCCCCTTGAATTTTTCAAAAAGGTGTTTCCTATTAGGTTTTTTTAACATAGAGTGATGAAATTTGGGGAGTCGATACCTTGTGCAAAACTGCTCCAAAAAGTCTCTTACACCCGTATTCCAAATCCAACAGGAAATCGGGTATTTTGGATCGAATGTGAAATTTTTATCGGTTCACAGTAGGAGTTTACATTTGGAGGCTTGAACATGCACGAAAACTCACAAAAATTTGGACATACATGTGGCTTTGGATAACGTTCAATAATCTTGCAACGTTACAAAAACATGTAACAAAATGGCTCAGTGGCGCCCCCTTGAAATTTTCAAAAAGGCCTCTCCATTTAGGTTTTTTCAACGTAGAGGTATGAAATTCGGAGAGTCGATACCTTGTACAAAACTGCTCCAAAAAGTCTCTTGCATGCGTATTCCAAACCCAACAGGAAATCGGGTATTTTGGATTGAATGTGAAATTTTTATCGATTTACAGTGTGCACATTTTACACCTTGGCACCTAGGGAATTAGTTTGATCATTCTCAAAATTGGCGAGACTGTTCATGAGGCATATGAAATCTTAAGTTATCAAAATGGTGTGTTTTCATTCACGGGCCTGACCTGGGCGGGGTGCCAAAGTCGGCCATTTTTTCGCCAAAACACCGAATTCGGAAAATGACTGATAACTCCCTCATACAACATTCAATCTATTTTAAATCTGGCATGTGTATGAGGTATACCAGCCTGAGCAGGACTGGATTGAAAATTTACCATTTGTGCTTGGCGCCTCCTAGTGGGAACAGGAAATGCCCTTTTTTTACGGGACACACTCCTCCTCTAAAGGGAAAAAATCAATCTACCTCAAAGCTGCATAAGGGAAGCCTTAAGACCTGTCTTCAGGTGCCTGATAAAAAATATTGAAGTTTCGTTGAAGCGGAGGGGTCCAAACAGGAAAGTGAAAATGACTGTCAACAATTTTTCTCTCCAAAAACTTTGAACAGTCATAACTCGGCAGATATACAAGATATCTGCGCCAAACTTCCCGTGCTTGTTGAGAGTCATACCCTGAAGGGCCTTGTAGGGGTCATTTGCATCAACCCTACAGCGCCAACTAGTGGCAATAGAAAGTCACTCGTTTTTCCAATAGATGTCCAGTTCTTTTCAGGTTGGTCATTGTAGTTTCAAGACCTATTAAAATACTTATTTACGGCCCATGTCCACGTGTCTCTGTCTGTTGCCGTGACGACCCTTTATTCGCCATTTAAAGGAAATACTTTTTTTCAGAGACTCAGGCAGCTTATAGAGCCACAATATTTGGCACACTTGGTCGAATTGGCCCAGTTAGAATATTAATTTTGGTTTTGAATAAGGGCTTGGCTGCACAGCTCAGTAGTACCTCCTTTTTTGTAGTACTCTCTCCACTAGGTTTTTTTTTAATCTGTTAGGTGTGTGAATGTAAAGAGGCGACTTTCGAGCTTGTTAGGTTCTAATGAGATGATTAGAGAGGAGGATCTGCCACCACCCTGACCTGCACATAGTCCGAGTTGCGCTAGATTGCGAGGGCCCGTTCAGTCCTGCTTGCAGGCCTAGTTAGGGCCCGAGCACTAAGCGTGCGAAGGCCCTATTGTTTTGCAAAGGATTATTTTTATTTTTTTTATTTATTTTTTTTTTTTTCAGGGCAAATGAAAACGGCCAATTTGGAGGCCTGAACATGCACGAAAAGTCACCAAAATTTGCACATACGTCCGGAAAATTGTAAATTTCGATAATTTTGCAACGTTGCAAAAAAATATAACAAAATGGCTCAGTGGCGCCCCCTTGAAATTTTAAAATTGGCCTATAACATTAGGGTCTGTCGGCGTAGAGCAATGAAATTTGGGGGGTCTATACCTTGTCCAAAACCGCTCCAAAAAAGCATTTACACGCATATACCAAACCAAACAGGAAATCGGTTATTTTGGATCAAATATGAAATTTTTATCGATTTACAGGGTGCACATTTGAGACCTTTTCGCCGAGGGAGTTAGTTGGATCATCTTCAAAATTGGTGAGACTGTTCAGGAGACATATGAAATCTTAAGTTTTGAAAATGGTGCGTTTTCATTCACGGGTCTGACCTGGGCGTGGTGCCAAAGTCGACCATTTTTTCGGCAAAATGACAAATTCAGTAAATGACTTATAGTTCCTTGACACAACGTTCAATCTTTTTCATATTTGGCATGTATGTGTGGTATCCCACCCTTAACACGAGTGCATTGAAATATTACCCATTAGGTCTAGCGCCCCCTAGTGAGAACAGGAAATGCCTTTTTTTACGAGACAGGTTCCTCCTCCAAGGGAAAAAAATCTGTTGACCTCAAACCTGCATCAGGGGAGCCTTAAGACCTGTGTTCAGGTGCCTGATGAAAAATATTGAGGTTTCGTTGAGGCGGAGGGGTCCAAACAGGAAAGTGAAAATGAACGTCAACAATTTGTCACGCAAAAAACTTTGAACAGTCATAACTCGGCAGATATACAACATATCTGCGCCAAACTTCCCGTGTTTGTTGAGAGTCATACCCTGAAGGTTCTTGTAGGGGTCATTTGCATCAACTCTACAGTGCCAACTAGTGGCGACAGAAAGAAGTTTTAAAAAAGGCCTTTCCTATTGGGTTTTTTCAACATAGAGCAAGGAAATTTGGGGAGTAGATACCTTATGCAAAACTGCTCCAAAAAGTCTCTTGCACCCGTATTCCAAATCCAACAGGAAATCGGGTATTTTGGATCGAATGTGAAATTTTCATGGGTTCACAGTAGGAGTTTACATTTGGAGGCTTGAATATGCACAAAAACTCGTAAAAATTTGCACATACATGCGGCTTTGGATAACGTTCGATAATCTTGCAATGTTACGAAAAAATGTAACAAAATGCCTCAGTGGCGCCCCCTTGAATTTTTCAAAAAGGCGTTTCCTATTAGGTTTTTTTAACATAGAGTGATGAAATTTGGGGAGTCGATACCTTGTGCAAAACTGCTCCAAAAAGTCTCTTGCACCCGTATTCCAAATCCAACAGGAAATCGGGTATTTTGGATCGAATGTGAAATTTTTATCGGTTCACAGTAGGAGTTTACATTTGGAGGCTTGAACATGCACGAAAACTCACAAAAATTTGGACATACATGTGGCTTTGCATAACGTTCAATAATCTTGCAACGTTACGAAAACATGTAACAAAATGGCTCAGTGGCGCCCCCTTGAAATTTATAAAAAGGCCTCTCCATTTAGGTTTTTTCAACGTAGAGGGATGAAATTCGGAGAGTCGATACCTTGTACAAAACTGCTCCAAAAAGTCTCTTGCATGCGTATTCCAAACCCAACAGGAAATCGGGTATTTTGGATTGAATGTGAAATTTTTATCGATTTACAGTGTGCACATTTTACACCTTGGCACCTAGGGAATTAGTTTGATCATTCTCAAAATTGGCGAGACTGTTCATGAGGCATATGAAATCTTAAGTTATCAAAATGGTGTGTTTTCATTCACGGGCCTGACCTGGGCGGGGTGCCAAAGTCGGCCATTTTTTCGCCAAAACACCGAATTCGGAAAATGACTGATAACTCCCTCATACAACGTTCAATCTATTTTAAATCTGGCATGTGTGTGAGGTATACCAGCCTGAGCAGGACTGGATTGAAAATTTACCATTTGTGCTTGGCGCCTCCTAGTGGGAACAGGAAATGCCCTTTTTTTACGGGACACACACCTCCTCTAAAGGGAAAAAATCAATCTACCTCAAACCTGCATAAGGGAAGCCTTAAGACCTGTGTTCAGGTGCCTGATGAAAAATATTGAGGTTTCGTTGAAGCGGAGGGGTCCAAACAGGAAAGTGAAAATGACCGTCAACAATTTGTCTCGCTAAAAACTTTGAACAGTCATAACTCGGCAGATATACAACATATCTGCGACAAACTTCCCGTGCTTGTTGAGAGTCATACCCTGAAGTGCCTTGTAGGGGTCATTTGCATCAACCCTACAGCGCCAACTAGTGGCAACAGAAAGTCACTCGTTTTTCCAATACATGTCCAGTTCTTTTCAGTTTTTTCATTGTAGTTTCAAGACCTATTAAAATACTTATTTACGGTCCATGTCCACGTGTCTGTCTGTTGCCGTGACGACCCTTTGTTTGCCATTTAAAGGAAATATTTTTTTTCCAGAGAGTCAGGCAGCTTATAAAGCCACAATATTTGGCACAATTGGTCGAATTGGCCCAGTTAGAAGATTAATTTTGGTTTTGAATAAGGGCTTGGCTGCACAGCTCAGTAGTGGCTCTTTTTTTGTAGTACTCTCTCCAATAGGGGTTTTTATCTCTTGGGTGTGGTAATGTAAGAGGCGACTTTCGAGCATGTTAGGTTCTAATGAGATGATTAGAGAGGAGGATCTGCCACCACCCTGACCTGCACACTGTCCGAGTTGCGTGACGTCCGAGTTGCGCTAGATTGCGAGGGCCCGTTCAGTCCTGCTTGCAGGCCTAGTTATTATTATTATTCTTCTTTTTTCAGGGCAAATGAAAATGGCCAATTTGGAGGCCTGAACATGCACGAAAAGTCACCAAAATTTGCACATACGTGCGGCTTTGCGTAAAATTCGATAATCTTGTGTCGTTTTGAAAAAATGTCAAAAAATGGCTCAGTGGCGCCCCCTTGACCCTTAAAATTTTCAAAAAGGCCTCTCCTCTCAGGTTTTCAACGTAGAGCAATGAAATTTGGGGAGTAGATACCTTATGCCTAACTGTTCAAAAATGCCTCTTGCACCCATATTCCAAATCCAACAGGAAATCGGATATTTTGGATCAAATGTGAAATTTTTATCGGTTCACAGTTGGAGTCTACATTTGGAGGCCTGAACATGCACGAAAACTCACCAAAATTTGCACATACATGCAACTTTGCGTAAATTTTGATAATCTACAAAAAAATTTAACAAAATGGCTCAGTGGCGCCCCCTTGAAATTTTCAAAAAGGCCTTTCCTATTAGGTTTTTTCAACGTAGAACGATGAAATTTGGCGAGTCGATACATTGTGCAAAACTGCTCCAAAAAGTCTCTTGCACCCATATTCCAAACCCAACAGGAAGCCGGAAATTTTGGATCAAATGTGAAATTTTATCGATTTACATTTGAGACCTTGTCGCTGAAGAAAATAGTTGGATCGTCTTCAAAATTGGTCAGACTATTCAGGAGACATATGAGATCTTAAGTTTTCAAAATGGTGAGTTTTCACTCAAGGGTCTGACCTGGGCGTGGTCCCAAAGTCGGCCATTTTTGGGCAAAATACCAAATTCAGAAAATGATTAAAAACTCCGTGATACAACATTCAATCTTTTTCATTTCTAGCATGTATATGAGATATCCCAGCCTGAACACGACTGCATTGAAATATTACCCATTAGGCCTGGCGCCCCCTAGTGGGAACAGGAAATGGCCTTCTTTACGAGACAGGCTCCTCCTCCAAGGGAAAAAAATCTATTGACCTCAAACCTGTTTCAGGGGAGCCTCAAGACATGTGTTCAGGTCCCTGATGAAAAATATTGAGGTTTCGTTGAAGCGGAGAGGTCCAAACTGGAAGTGAAAATGACCGTCAACAATTTGTCTCGCCAAAAATTTTGAACAGTCATAACTCAGCAGATATGCAACATATCTGCGCCAAACTTTCCGTGTTTGTTGAGAGTCATACCCTGAAGGTTCTTGTAGGGGTCATTTGCATCAACTCTACAGTGCCAACTAGTGGCGACAGAAAGAAGTTTTAAAAAAGGCCTTTCCTATTGGGTTTTTTCAACATAGAGCAAGGAAATTTGGGGAGTAGATACCTTATGCAAAACTGCTCCAAAAAGTCTCTTGCACCCATATTCCAAATCCAACAGGAAATCGGGTATTTTGGATCGAATGTGAAATTTTCATGGGTTCACAGTAAGAGTTTACATTTGGAGGCTTGAATATGCATAAAAACTCACCAAAATTTGCACATTCATGCGGCTTTGGATAACGTTCGATAATCTTGCAACGTTACGAAACAATTTAACAAAATGGCTCAGTGGCGCCCCCTTGAAATGTTCAAAAAGGCCTCTCCATTTAGGTTTTTCTAACATAGAGTGATGAAATTTGGAGAGTCAAAACTTTGTGCAAAACTGCTCCAAAAAGTCTCTTGCACACACATTCCAAATCCTACAGGAAATCGGGTATTTTGGATTGAATGTGAACTTTTTCTCGATTTACAGTGTGCACATTTTACACCTTGGCACCTAGGGAATTAGTTTGATCATTCTCAAAATTGGTGAGACTGTTCATGAGGCATATGAAATCTTAAGTTATAAAAATGGTGTGTTTTCATTCACGGGCCTGACCTGGGCGGGGCGCCAAATTCTTCCATTTTTTCGCCAAAACACCGAATTCGGAAAATGACTGATAACTCCCTCATACAACGTTCAATCTATTTTAAATCTGGCATGTGTGTGAGGTATACCAGCCTGAGCAGGACTGGATTGAAAATTTACCATTTGTGCCTGGCGCCTCCTAGTGGGAACAGGAAATGCCCTTTTTTTACGGGACACACTCCTCCTCTAAAGGGAAAAAATCAATCTACCTCGAACCTGCATAAGGGAAACCTTAAGACCTGTCTTCAGGTGCCTGATGAAAAATATTGAAGTTTCGTTGAAGCGGAGGGGTCCAAACAGGAAAGTGAAAATGACTGTCAACAATTTTTCTCTCCAAAAACTTTGAACAGTCATAACTCGGCAGATATACAAGATATCTGCGCCAAACTTCCCGTGCTTGTTAAGAGTCATACCCTGAAGGGCCTTGTAGGGGTCATTTGCATCAACCCTACAGCGCCAACTAGTGGCGATAGAAAGTCACTCGTTTTTCCAAAACATGTCCAGTTCTTTTCATGTTGGTCATTGTAGTTTCAAGACCTATTACAATACTTTTTTACGGCCCATGTCCACGTGTCTCTGTCTGTTGCCGTGACGACCCTTTGTTCGCCATTTAAAGGAAATATTTTTTTTCAGAGACTCAGGGAGCTTATAGAGCCACAATAGTTGGCACACTTGGTCGAATTGGCCCAGTTAGAAGATTAATTTTGGTTTTGAATAAGGGCTTGGCTGCACAGCTCAGTAGTGGCTCCTTTTTTGTAGTACTCTCTCCAATAGGGGTTTTTATCTCTTGGGTGTGGGAATGTAAATAGGCGACTTTCGAGCATGTTGGGTTCTAATGAGATGATTAGAGAGGAGGATCTCCCACCACCCTGACCTGCACACAGTCCGAGTTGCGTGACGTCCGAGTTGCGCTAGATTGCGAGGGCCCGTTCAGTCCTGCTTGCAGGCCTAGTTTATAATTAAAGTGTTTTGCTATGGGTAATCGCTATTTGTAATTGTACCAGCAGTATTTATTCAGGAATTAGTGTAGGTTTTTGGGCTGTGGAACGAATTAATGGAATTATAATGTATTGTTATGGGAAAATCCTGCTCGACATACGACCATTTCGACTTACAAACAAGGTCCTGGAACGAATTAACTTCGTATGTAGAGTAGGGCTGCAGCTATCAAATATTTTAGTTATCGAGTAATCGACTAAAAATTCTATCGATTAATCGAGTAATCGGATAAAACAAATATATTTTTAGGTGAAGAGCAATTATAAATATACATGAGAAAACAAGACATTTAATCTAATCTTGAACCATTTTCAGTCAATCAATGTCTTTATTTTCGATGTATATTGTTGAAAACAGCTAACAATTGCATCTCAGATGTAACTAGAATTAAAAAAAAAAAAGACTAATTCACTGCTTTCACTCAAAAAACTTTTAGATCTTATTAAAAAAAAAAAAAAAATATATATATATATATATATATATATATATATATATATATATATATATATATATATATATATATGTATATATATATCTTACCTAAAAATGCCATTACGCTTGATAACACACATCACTTAAAAGTTAGGATTTTTTCCCACGTGTTTCAATTGAATTTCTCTTTGTGTCAAGCCATTTTTAAGTTCTAGTTAAATTTTAAGTTAGTCTGAACTGTAAATCCTGATAGGATTTTGAGGTTTTGCAGTGTTCAAAATAAATGTATGATACAAGCTGTATTGGAGCACATTAGGGACCAGTGCTACTTGGTGTTTTATCCAGCAATGACTACTGAGCTAAAATTGATAGTTAGCATGATTAAGTTTTTATTTTACACCCTCATTACTCCACAATGCTATGTTATGTTAAAGCCTGTATGTAAGATACGTTAGCCACGCATCGACAGTGGTCATAATTAATTGAAACCTAGCCCTCCGCAGGGCTAACGTTACGTGAGCTAGTAGCGACAGTGGTCATAATTAATTGAAATCTAGCCCTCCGCAGGGCTAACGTTACGTGAGCTAGTAGCGACAGTAACGTTAATCTTATTTAGTAGCGCTTAGCGTGCTACTGCTTTAAGATGGCGGCTGTTTACTAACGCTGCCCTGACGCGGCCGAGTCTGTCATTTCACATCTAGTTCAACATACATGTGATCTCTAAGAGACGCATCAGACGCTATCTGTTACCAACGTAGCATCGTGCGGGCTAGTATGTAGCTACGTCGGCGTCGTTTGTGGCGGCTGTCGGCTGCAGTAAGTTTTTTTTTTTTTACTTCTTCCTCTCCGCACGTGACCGCGCGTTGTCCCGCATTAAAAGTAGTCCGAGCAAAACGTGATGCTTAGAGCTGTCAAAATAAACGATTACTCAAGGTGAATAAAATTACTCGGATCAGTTTTCAAACTCGAGGTACTCGAGTTGCTCGAGTACTCGTTTCAGCTCTAATGTAGAGGTACCACTGTACTAGTATTTACAGTGACAGCAACAGTAGACAGAGGAGTAAAAAGTCATTGTACTCTGACATAGGATTCCCTCATTGAGGAACAATAATAACTAAGAAGGAAACCAAGTTGACATTTAATATGGTGTGCTTAAACCATCCTCTCAATGCAATTGTGAGATATCACTAATTTGTCTGGAGGTGACGGCTCAGAACATTCAGCACAAATGGCTGGTAATTAGTCCATCACTCTGTCGCCAGGGCTGCTTTAGAACAGCTCACGATGCCCGTGAGGATCCGTCTCACCTTGTCTGAGGGGCTCAGGTATGTCAATCCCCCCACCCTCTGCCAAACTACTCACTTCTCCTAAGGGGAAGGGATCTCTCAATCAAGGACCTCCCTGTAAATGTCTGCAAACCCGCCAGGTCTGGAGGGGAGTGACCTTCGATGGAGCATGCTCCTTTTTCACGTCTTTGTTGGAGGCTTTGCGCACGACAATAATTACAATCTCAAAGCCCTCGCAGCCTCTACATGTCATTGGGACTTAAGCTTGTTGTTATGACATGCTTGTGTTAAATGCTTTCACCGTAGAGACGGCTATTGTCAATTTGTCAGCTTCTGACTGTGGGCGCCACACTGAAGTTTGGATTCATGTGCTGTCGGCCACACTAGAGCTTAAGTGTGACGGCTTTAAGCACACTTTGTAGGCCGCACCTCGTCCAACTCAAGGACAATAGATCCAAATACAATTGTTCTGAAGTTTTTGCTGGCTTTGTAAACATTTGCATACAAAAAGTAATTCAATGCAAAGAGTTGGAAAAAAGAAAACATTCTGTAAGATGGTTAGCTGATTTTTACGGAACACTGAAAGAAAAAAAAAACTGGCCCAGATTCTGACTTTATAGTGAGAATACTGACTTTATTTCACAGTCATGGCCGTTTCTTTTTTTTCTTATTATTTTTCAGTTCTTATTTTTTTCTTCATTTTTCATTGAATGAAGTTTATTTAGTGTTTGGTTTGCTGTGGAAGAACAAATTTTATCTAGTTATTAAATAGTGCTTACTCAGTTATTTGGAAAATTACATGCAATCTTTTCATTTGAGAAGCTTTGTGTTACATGTTTATTATAACACAAATTGAAAATAGGCTACTGTATGCAGGTAGTTCCTGAGTTACGAACGAGTTCCGTTCCTATGCTGGTGACGTAAAATGAATTTCCGCGTAAATTGGAGTTAAACCTTTAAGTACCCCAAAATAACTACCCAAAAAGTCCAAAAGTATTTTCTTTAATGATGTTAGGTCTAGCTGGACTGTCGCATTATGACTGAGGAGCAGACTCTCATCTGACATGGATAAAGGACAATTTGTGGAGTTACGTGTGAGCGGTTTGGTATGAGAATTGTAAATATGTTAACATTCATAGCATTTACACTAGCGGATTTTTGTGAGGCAAATTAAGCTAATTTAATCACCTAAATTTACATATTAATCAGACTAGATGGACGTTTGAACACCAATTGTTTTGTGTCAAGTGTTTTACTGTTAAAATGCATGTTGTTTTGAACATAAAGTGTACATACTGTATGTGTGTTACAGCTTTACAAATTGTCAAAAGTGGAGGAAATAAAAAGCTTCAAAAAGCACAATCGCCTTGCTTGATGTCTTTAAAGCTGAACAACTTCACGTTTAGTGAGAACAAAACACGTCATATTAACAAAGTAAAAAATAAGATACTGGTAGGTAGGTACAAAAACGCAGTTTTTGCGACAAAAAAAATGTATACGACTGGTTAAATTGGTTGACTTGTTTACCTAATTTTAAAACTACGGCCATATGTCTATGAAAACAGCAGATTGTAGGGGGGGTGGGAACCTAAATGAACAGATTTATATTATACATATTTGTTTTAACAACAGTTTTTTTGTTGTTGGTTTAAAAAAAAAAGGAAAGAATCAAGCAGGTGGATTAAATAAGGAATAAATACTGATTTTTAACAACTACCGTAATTTCCCGAATATAACGCGCACTTTTTTTCCCCAAAATCAACTTGTAAACTCATGGTGCGCATTATAAACGGGTACATGGATGGAGACCGAAATATATATGTATTACATATTTATATAAACCGATTTTTTTTCATTGACACGGCCACGTTGTGTTGAAGAAACGTATACGGTGACCCGTTGCCGACCATTACGGTACGTGACGTCACCATTTTGTTTCGGTAATACTTCACACTAATCGGCCGAATGATTTCGTCTGTGTTAAATTCTGCTTTTTTCACTCTTCATAAAGCACAGAATTTAGTTTCTTGAACTCATTTGAGTCAACGTTTATTGCAGCTCCACAATTCGGAGCATAACAAATGCAAGGACACACACTTCCTGTGTCCGTCAACTATATCGGTCCCTCGGGAAACTCAAACCCAAATAACAATAGTTCAGTAGTTTTACCGTATCAATCCATGGAAGAAACATTTATTCATCATGAGGAAACGAGCAAGTTATACAGCAGCCTTTAAAAGAAAAGTCACATCCATTTTGTTTTCTCCTAGATTCTGGTAAGTTGGAGAAGTTGTCAATTCATATTATTACCGTAAATATTGTCAGTTTACTATAATGTTTTGAACTACCAATGTGCTATGCTTGTGCTGTGTTTCACCAGTCAGTAAAATGACATCTCTGTATCTGTACACGAGCTCTGTTTTCTTGTATTCTTCTATTTATTGGTGCTAAAATTAGGGTGCGCGTTATAAACGGGTACAATAATTTTCCCCAAATTTTACAAGTAAATTTGGGGTGCGCATTATACACGGGTGCGCCTTATATTCGGGAAATTACGGTATAGTGTATAGAAATGACCAAATGTTAATAAGTGAAGACTAAAGCTACAGCAAGTTTGAGGGAAATTACAAATCATTTTTCCTAAAACATTCTTTTAACCCTTTCATGTTTGAATTATTACTGTTAATTAATAATTTTAACCTTTAAAGGGGCGGATTAACAATCGCTGCTGTTTTGAATTTCTTGTTTTATTTCCTTTAATACATTTGGAGAATATTAACAATATATTAATTTCTAAATGTATTTGTAATTATATAAAAATAATATAATAAGGATTAATAATACAAATAATGTTTTTTAATGTTTATTTAAAAAAATAAATAAAAATTAAAAATAGTCTCTTGCTCTATAAAAGTCTTCAGCAAGGGTCGAGGTTTGCATGGGGACGGCAGGGACGTAACACTACCAACTTTTCAGGATGCTCAAATTGTCCCCGCCAGCTTTTAAGCAACTTTATCTGCATTTCATTGGCTGATGACTTGAGCCCCCCCTCACACGCACACGCATTCACTGCCCGACAGAAATACAGAAAACATGCTGCCTCCTCCGCCCCCTTCAAAGACGAGGGATATTAGAAGTTTATTTTACCGCTAGCAACAGCCACTGTAAGTAATGTAAAGAGAAGTCAAATGTTGTGGAGGTGGGGAACACACTACTAATTTTGCTACTTAAAAGTCCAACGTGCATCAGAGTTAGCATAACATCATTCTATGCGAATTTCTCGAACTAGAGAAATATCTGCTAAGTATCTGCTAAATAACTGCTAGAGTAATATCCTCCTGTATGTTTTCGTTAATGTTCATTAAACTGTAAGAAATGTAGTGAGCCAAGGTTTACCCCCTTCTCCTCAGTTTGGATTTTTATTTTATTTATGTGGTCCTAAAGCAGGCCAAATTGAGGAGCTTTCATTTTTTGTTGAGTTTGGCTGTGCTTGTGGACAAAAACAGTAGTGTTTCACCTGAAAGAAGGCTCCATTTTTATTTATTTTTGTTATTCCCAGACTAAGAAGTTTTATTATATATATATATATATATATATATATATATATATATATATATATATATATATATATATATATATATATATATATATATATATATATATATATATATATTTATTATTGCATTCCTGGATAGTTAAGAGATGATTAACAAGTTTGTATTTCTGGTTATGTTAAGACAATTTGTGTTCAAATATTGCAATTTAAATTTGCTAATTAAATCCAGACATTTATTCTGAAAGTTTGCAAAATGTTTCTTTAGTAGTTTTTGAAAACAAAGGTTTGAATCGAACAGTGTATGACCTGAAACAATACATTTGCACTGCAATAACCCACCTCCTTAAAACCGTAAAAAAAAAAAAACACACACACAAACTTAAATTCCCTTGTTTTCAGTGTAAATCTACTAGAAATAAGTGAAATTATCTGCCAGTGCTTCAAACACATTTTACTCACTTAGATTTCTTCAAATACGAAAAATAGCTAGCTAAAAATAAGCTTAAGAGACTTATTTTAAGCAAAAAGTTTGCACATTTAATCTTAAAAAAACCAAAACAAAATGTGTTTGTTCTTAATTCAAGAATAGATATTGTTCAAAACATTATTTGAGAGCATTTTTTCTTGATTTAGGTGAAAAATGACCTTTAGATGTCTGGGCTTAACAAGAACAAATAATCATATTTACTTAAATTAAGTGGAAGAATCTGACGCATTAATCTGTTAACTAGCCTTTATCTCTCAAAAAAAGATGGAGAAAATCATTCGACTAGATTTAAGAAAAATTATCAGATTAAGATGTTATAAATTCACAGTGTGAAAGTTAGTATAAGTCAATACAGATTTATTTTGCATTAATCTAGCCTATCAATTAATAAGGTTCATATTGGTGAGAAATGTAGCGCTGACCCCTTTTCACCCAATCTGTTTGTTACCCCAGTAAAATGTGTACATGCAGGTTATGCTGTTATATCGTCCCTACCAATGTTGAGACCTAACCTACGCCCTTGGTTTTGAGTGTTAACTTTTGAAGAGCTGCTTTGAAGAGCAGAAAGGGATAATATAAGAAATATTTATGCTTGAAATTGAGCAACATAGCAATGAAGTTACAAGATGGCAAGAAAGATGTCTGTCGACCAGGAAGTTAATTCATTGACTTTGTGAATGAACAATGGCATGGCCGGATACTTTCAGCCAACAAAAACTTCCTTCAAACGCATGATTGCTTCATCGCGGCATCTCAAGTAGGGCAACAGCTTTACGTTTGTGTTACTTAATAGCGTCAGTGTGACAGACCATGGTGGTTTACATCTCCGCACATCTCCGCCCCCCGCCCCGCTCAATTAAAAGCCCCTCATGAATATTTATGGCTATCTACCAGCCAGTAATTCATATAAACGATGTTTCCGCTTGCGAGCACAGACCGGTCACGTCGTCTTGTAAACACAGCTCAGTCATGGGACTGTTGCGCTGCTGTAATTCCAGAGCTGGTGTGAATTGGGCCTGAGGCCAACGCCTCGCAACTTGGCCATGCTAGCAGTGATCAGTTTCATCAAAGCGGCATAGCGCGGATTCATCTGTCACCAGAGTTGAGCGGACACGATGAGAGACAAGGAATGCTGGAGGGGAAAAATAAGAGCGAGGTCAAATTTGTCATATTCCATGACCAAATTGATAGCGATTGGTTGTATTTTTGACGTAGTAAAACAGTGAATAGTACATGTAGCAGCATTACATATATATTTTGGATCTGGAAAGATTAGGCGACAGTAAGGAAGGAGGTTATTTTTGAGTCACTATGGCACTGTTCATGAGCCTAAACAAAACTACTCTCAATGAACCTAGAAGTATTCTGCTAGCAAACAAACAAATGGTTAAAACATGCATCTTGCCTTTGTTTGACTTCTGTGCATTTTAAAATAATGATACCACATGGGTGTAATTTTATATAAATTGTTAAAATATATATGGCGGAAAACACAGACAAGACTGAAAAAGCAGTTTCTGTACTTGCACTCCTCTTTAAAAGAAACTGCTGTATTTTAAGCCAAAACAACTGTTGTGGTTGATAGAAGAATATGACCTTATGCTGCCTTAGCAGATTCATGCCGCATTAAGCCCCTGAACTATTTTTAATTTGTCCGCCTTAACCTGCAAAACCCCGTTTACAGACGTCGCGGAACCACTTTTGTTTCAACCCAGCCATAAAACGATGGTAATTAATTATATTTATTATTCAAAATGTCTGTCATTTTTAGCTTCGAATCATTAATTGATGTCTAATATTTAGTTTACAAAAAAAAACTTCAAAAAATTATTCACTCGCATATTTTAAACTTTTAAACAAATTACGTCACAATGAAAAAAATGGTGTTTGTAAAAAAGTCACGGATATCTACCCCGTAACTATCGCTTAATTGTATTTTTTTTTGTTACTGTCGCATTTTCTCCGATATGTTAGATGATTAATAATGGATCCAAACAAAGAAAAAAAAAAAAAGTTTAAAAGGGTAAATATATAAAAAGAAAATCTCGACCACTCCTTGATGTCTGCGATTTCTGCATCGCGACCCTTGTTATATTACCATGTTTCACCTGTAAAATCCCCCCCAAAAATCCAGCTGTGGCCATTCACTTGACACTCAGTGATACATGCCACATGGAGTTTATGGATCGAAACAAGGTAAGTACGCGATAATATCTCGTTAAAGTCATGGCGTCTGTAATTCTGCTCTCACGTGCTCTCACCTCCAGATAGAGTTTTGCTGTTTAAAATAAATAAATAAATAAATAAAAACGCCCTCCTGTTCAAAATTTTTCTTCCCCCAGAAAATTGAGATTTTAAGCTTTCCAATGTTGTATCACACATGCGTGTAGGAAAATTTTGAGCTTGGCCAAATTGGGGGTCTCACAAGTGGAACTTGTAACTTGAGTGTTTTCCGCCGTTTATTAATTACACACACAGAGTATTTGTCACAAGGCGATGCTAATGACAAATACAGTACAAACTAAATATATTTAGTCCAGGTTGTTCCAAGTTTCCTGTTCCATCTGAATTGTGTGAGTAATTTTACTATATTTTAGTTGTATCATACAGTGGATAACTAATTTTTGCTTGTTAACTACTGTACTGTATCTTGCAATTGATAACTTCATTATTTCAGAGCCAATAATGCTATTAATTACCACAGCATAGGCTACTTCAAATTTAAAAACTGACTGATTTTGTTTTCCATTTATGTTTTTAAATTTTTTTTCCCCATTGTGACTATCTTTTGGTTTTAATGTCTTGCTGATTTTAATGTGATGTAAAGTAATTTGAATTACCTTGTTTTGAATTGTGTTACACAAATAAATTTGCGCTGCCATAATTTCTATACAAAATATCAAAGTTATTGGGGAACTTTCAATTAACTGTTCCAATTTGTAGGTCATATTAAAAAAAAAACATCTATTTATGTCACAGTTACAATAAGAAATGCCAAAGCATGGCACCACGTAGACAAGCTCTTTTCTCTTTATTATTCATCAGCTGCGGGCTAAAGGCGATCACCAGCAGTCACCGTGACAGATGCTTTGTGGTCGGCTGCCAAATGAAGGTGAAGTGAGAAGTCTCGGAAGTGTTTGTAAAGGAGCCCTGCAGGTCATGTTAGCCCTGTTCAGATAACCACGGTTAAACACAGAGGCCAAGCATGAAGCATGTACAATGAGTTAATTCTCCGGAGGACGATTACAACATCACGGTGTCAACATATAGCACGACGTGCGACTATATAACTCGATCCGTTATATCGAGGAGTGTTGAGTTTAATGTTAAACTAAGACACTAAGGACAGTTGTTTCCAGGTTAGGTTTGTGTTACATTGTTTTCGTGGTTTACATTATTAACAGTATGACACGATACACACAAGGCACGAAGCATTTGGTATCATTGAAGTTGTAAATGAATACCTCAGTGAGCAGTGTTGGGATTAATACGTAGTAATAGGGCGTTACAGTCCTGATAAAATCTCAGTAAAGCACATAAAACTGCTTTTCAACTCTTTGACTGCCGTTGACAGGGCGGGGTTGGTGTAAATGCGAATGATAGCTGCCAGCCTGCCCAGTCAAAATTAATTGGAAGTCTATCGCTGTCAATGGCGCTCAATTATGATAATTTTACTAAATACCACAGCACATATTCTGAGATTACATACTGTATACCTGGGCTGGCAGTGAATTAACATTGTGGGTAGCCTTTTTTTTTTTTTACAAGGCACATGAAAAATATGAAATATAAATAAAAGTACTTTCAAAATTTCAATTTTGAATTAAAAAGGGAAAAAATGTAACTATTCTTTTATTTCACAATTAGATGTATGTATTTTTTTTTTAAACATTTTTTAATTAAAAAAAAAAAGCAAACAGAAAAGGGAATAAATGGAGAGTACTTAGTGTATATAGCGCATTTATCTACATGTTTTTACCATGCCCAATGCGCATTACATTAGCACACATTTACCCTTTCACACACACATTCACACACCAATGGTACTGCTGCTGCCAAACCATTGGGGGCAAATTAGGGCTCAGTGCCTTGCCTAAGGGCACTTCAACAGTGGGCAGTCATAACCAGGAATCAAAGCGCTGACCGGGACAACTCGAGCCACCATCTGCGCCACCCGGATAACAGTTTAAGTTCTCTATTTTTATTTATTTTTTTAGGTTTTGATTAAAAAAAGGAGAAACTGAATATTTTCTTTTAATTTTTTAAAATATTCTAAAAAAACATTTATATATTTGTTCAAGGAAAAAAACAGTATATGGTAAATGGAGCATAAACTTCATAATATATTGACGGGGCACAGGGCTGATTAATAGGGGGCCTATCTCCGTCAAAGCTGACCGAGTGGAAACACAGACAAAGAGTATGTTGAAAATTCTTGTTAATAAATGCTTAAATCACTGAATTCATTCTAGGCATGGATATAAAACAGTCTCGATTCTTGGTTAAAAGCATAAAAACCGGGAAATTAGCATTTATTTTACGTATATACACTGTATGTCAAATGTGCTGCTAGTCCTTAAGCCACTGTGGCGCTGCCTTATTACCACAAAGTGCTTTTTACGTTGAAAATCCTTGTTAATAAATGGTTAAATTCCTGAATTTTTTCTAGGCATGGACATAAAACAGTCGCCATTCTTGGTTAAAAGCGCAAAATAACGGGCAGTTAGCATTTATTTTACGTAAATATGTCGAATGTGCCGCTAGTCTTAAAGCCACTGTGGCGTCGCCTTATCACCACAAAGAGTTTTTTCCGTTGAAAATTCTTGAGAATAAATGCTTAAATCCCTGAATTTTTTATAGATAAGGACGTAAAACAGTCTTGATTCTTGGTTAAAAGAAAAAAAAAAAGGGCAGTTAGCATTTATTTTACGTAAATATGTCAAATGTGCTGCTAGTCTTTAAGTCGCTGTGGCGTTGCCTTATCTCCACAAAGAGCTTTTTACATTAAAATTTCTGGTGACTAGATGCTTAAATCCCTGAATTCTTTATAGATATGAACGTAAAACAGTCTGAATTCTTGGTTAAACGCAAAATATGGGCAGTTAGCATTTATTTTGTGAAAATATTGTTTACGATGTCAATGCTGTAGCGGTTAATTTTTCCCACTGATTTTTTTTCACAACATTTCAAAATGCTAGCATGGTACAAAAATATGATAATTACCTTGAATTAGCCCTGAACAATATTGGAAAAAACCATTGTTGCAATTTTTTGGGGTTTGCGATTTATTGCGATATCATATTGCGATATGAAAATGGATGGATGGTTGGAAAAAAAAAATATATATATATATATTTTTTTTTAAAAGAAATTTTCACTAGATGACTTGAATAGGTGTTTGGAAAGACTTTGGATGGTTCGCCGTGACCACAGTGCACAGTGATCCCTCGTTTTTCGCGGTTGGTGGGGACCACAACCTGCCGTGATAAGTGAAAAACCGCAAAGTAGCGTCCCCCGCCCTTTTTTTTAGTATGTGTTCAATGTATTTGTTTAGATTTAGCATTGGAAAGAGATATATATAGGACATGTTTTTTTCACTTTTTTTCCCAAAAGTATGATTTAAAAAAGTATATATATATATATATATATATATATATATATATATATATATATATATATATATATATATATATGTTATATATTTGATTATATATTTTAATAAATGGGTTTTAAGCACTTCAAATGTAATAATTATGATCAGTTTTAAACATTACTGTCCCACTGAGTCATTTTCAAACAAGAATAAAGTACTGTAGTATAAAAATGCTTGGCTTTATTAAATGCTTCTGTTTACCTACCTTGGCTGTGATTCCTGGCGTGACATGTAGAAATTACGAACTCCTCAAGATCACTTCTAGCGTATATTGCCACGACATAACATGTCCGGCTGCCTCAAATGTCTGACACGCACACATTCATTCCAGCGCGCGCTTCCTTGCGCAGCAACTATTTGACAAGTTAAACGATGATTGACGTATGAGGCGCATGTGAAGTCGGCTTCTCTGGCAAGTTAAAAAAACAACCATCTGTCAACATCGTTAACTTTAATAGGCGAGTGCCACAGTGACTAAGGAAGAAAGAGCTGGGAGAGGAGGGAGTGAGGCTGTGTGAAGTAGTTTAGTAGTAGCGAAGTTTGTGGGATAAAAAAAACTATCGGACGTCCTTGCGATGGGACTATTACGCATGCGCACATCGCGATGGAGATGTTTAAACGATATATCGTTCAGGCTTACCTTGAATCCTCGAACAAATCACTCCTGAGACAAGCCTTCCTGTTTGTATGCGGCACAGCTTTCGTACTTTTTCAACCTAAATCCGGCATTGGATCGCTGCATGTGTTTAAGAATAACTGCGACCGACTTCGACCGACTTAAGCGGAGTGTGAGACGGCCCCTTACTTACTAAGCGTGGTGCAGTGTCTGGGGAATGTGTCCAGTCAATATCATTATGAAGTGTATGAAATGAGTTATGTGCCTCTCCACCTTCAAAGCACTCAAAGAGCTTTGATACTATATCTTCATTTACGTACTCATGACGCAGCATCAGGAGCAACGTGGGATTCAGTATCTTGCTCAAGAATACTTACACAAGGTCACCAGGGCTCACCAGGACATCAGTCGAACCCACAACCTCTTGGTTGGTGGACGATTACTCTACCATGAGCCACTGATTTCTGTAGTCCTTGATCTTTTATCTATGACTACATGTTTTTTATTTCTGTTTGATTTTAGCACATACAGTACATTTATTATTATATTATGTATTGATTATTTACTGCGATTGGCTGGCAACTGATCCAGGGTGCAGCCCGTTTACTGCCCGTAGTTAGCTGGGATAGGCTACAGCACCCCTGCGACCCTTGTTAGGATAAGCGGATCAAAAGATGAATGTATGAATGTATTATTTATGCACATTTACTTTTGCGGGCCACAAAAAAATATGTGGTAGGCCGGACCTGGCCCCAAGGCCACGAGTTTGACACCTGTGTTCTCGGAGTTCATTTTGTGTATTCCACATAATTAAATGCACTGTGATTCTAATACAAATTGATGCTGTATCATAAAAGCTCATTTTGTTCTATTTAATATTTACCACTAACTTGCTTTAAGTCAGTGTATATTAAGAATACAGGTGAAGCGTTCTCTCCCAGGGCTCCTGGTGACCTTGCTACTCTGGTGAGTGTGTAACAGTGCTTGCAAAAATCTCCTGAGCCTGGCAATCAGTTAATTGAAAAGTTATGTACTTGGCATGAATAATTGAAGGGAAGATTTCTGGAATTACCACTGTATGCGGAGACGCAAATGAATCCAGAGCCTATGAAGAACAGGATATAAACTGTGCTGTTAAGGGTTTTAACATATGAAAAAAATGAGAGAAATCTAAATATTTTAAAAATGTTTAATGTGTTTTAAGTAACAGGACATGTTTGAACAAAGAAACGTTAATGTCAGCCTTTCCAAATTCTCTGTTTTAACTGATAACCTGATTAGTTTCAATAATGTTATTTTTTTACGTACAGCTACAGTTTTGATCCGTAAGATGTTGAATTTGTCACGTCGTCATGTAAAGTGAACCGTGCAGACTAAACAACACTCATTCACCAGCATGCACTACACATGGTTCGTATTAGAGAGAGAGGGAAAAAACATCGAAGAGAAGTCTTTGACCTTATCACTCCTAGCGTGTGCAGTCAGTGACATCAAGACGCCAATCGTAGCGTGGAAGTTGCTTGGAAAAAATATATATAGTTGTATTACATGATCACATGCAGATACTGTATGTGGGCTCTGAGGATTTGGGAATCTATCCCAGGGTTGTATTTATAAAATATTGTTTTTTATTGGCTAATATGGATGGTAAAAGCAAGTGAAAGTCAGAAATGTAACCATATTTTGTTACTGGGTGAAACAACCAAGAGGGATAACTAGCTGCCCCCGAGAAAAAAAGTGAGATTTCAAAAATTTCAGCAAAGGTCTAATAGGTGCTGCTAATAGCATTTCCATTACCCATAGTCATTTTCAAAACCGAAATTTCGCAACAAAAAGCAGGTAATTAAAACTCCTTAACCCTTTAACGGTTGAGCCTATTTTGTCCAAATTTGCATGCCTTTGATGTTGCCTTTATATTTCAAAGAAAAAAATTGTTCACAATGGCCTGATTATTCGGGACACCAAAACTTTAATGTCCTAACTGTTGATTTCTTCACTGAACAATTATAATCAACATTTTGGACCCAAAAAGACAACAACAACAAAAAAATACAAATATCTTTTGTCAAAATTTGTAAGATTTATGCCCCATTGATAACTAAACATGCTCGACGAATCATTTTGAAGCTTGATAATATTTGTTCAACATTTAGGATGAACATTTAACAGAAAAAAATAAGACAAGATAAGTTTTATATTTGACAATTCAACACAAACAGCAAGTATGGTCCAAGGTGTTATTGGCCTTTACATATGTTATGGTCAAAACAGGTTATATACAGTAGACCAACAGTGCAAAATAGTGAAAAAAATCTATATATTAATACTTATATATCATCTAAAACGAAAATGGTTTGGAGGATATCTCTTTGTGAGGTTAGATATTGCACCTATCATCTTATAAAAAGTATATCCATGCAATCAAACTTCTCGAACACACACATCTAAATGTAAATTGAAAATATTTGATAATAATAATAATAAAAATAAATAAATAAATATAACTTTAAAAAAAAAAAGTATTTTCAAAAATATTGACAATAAACTAGTTCCGTTCAATTTTTTCAGGCATGCCACTCGCATGCCACTCGTTTCCACTTGAACAGGACACGGCTCTACGTCACACAACCCACTATCCTTCGGCGTTTGCGCTGTCAGCCTGTCACTCTTCCCAACTCGCCGACTCATCCGAAGAGAACAACGACAAATCTGGTCCATCATCTTCCTCGAGTTGATGAAATAATGCATTAGCTTGTGCTAAATTTAGTTTTCGATTCATTCCGCACGTTTCACAGTCGCTCGCTCAATCCAACCAGCCATTGCTCGCTACCTTACTCGGCAATTTATTAAAAATGTTCACATTACGTCCGCCCTTCTTGACCTTAAAGTAGCTCCTGGGATATGTAGTCTTTCGTGATGCTTTCAGTTTTGAAAAAGGACAAGAAATTATGGAAATATGGACATAAACACATGGTCCATGCAGCGTTTTAATGCTTATTTATGAGAGCAATAAAACTATAAAACTCAAATGACATCGTCTCCCATTTTACTTGGTCGATTGACTTCAAGTAAAAGTGGGCGGGGACTCCAACTTCCGGACTTTCAAATGAGACAAACCAGTGGCGCGTGGGTGACGTAATTACAGCGTGACGAGGCTTCAAAGATGATATGCGTAACTTTGTCGCCACCGACACGTTCGGTGTTAAATGGTTAACTGTGTAAAAACACTCAAATACATACAAAAACGTTTTACACTTTCGTGGGGAGGTTTTTCAGACATTTAGATATTAAAATATATCACAAGTGCACAAAGCAAAGACTTATTTCAAAATTATATGGCACGGGATGTGGCGTACCCATTTATATGATCAGTTCCCCACACGGAACAGGCATTGAGTGTTCATCTTCCTTCAGTAAAATCTAACATGAAACTTCACTAGAGTCAAGAGGCTTTTACAAAAAAAACACCTTTAAATATCGCTTTTATTTTACACAAAACTGTAATGGAAACTCATCTAATGATGGCAAAACTTGAATGCATAATCAGAACGACAGAATAAAAAATAGTGTTTGGCATAGATCACAATTTGTTTAGATTAGATGCAGTTTTCTGCTATACAGCACATCTATGTATGCTTTGCAATCTGCAATAGTGACCTGCAGTTTATGCCATATGGCATTTACTAATTTAGGAATCAATTAGATGTTGATGCTGAAAGAACTCTTAAGCAAAATACAGTTTTTAAGAACAAGTGATCAGTGTGCTGTTGGTCTAGAGCAGACATGTCCAAAGTCCGGCCCGTGGGCCAAATGTGGCCCGTGGTCAAATTTCATCCAGCCCCCATCCTCTGTCATAAAATCAATATCATCTGGCCCGCACACAGACTTAATGAACTGGTCACCAGTACTGCTACCAGCATATGAAGTAGCTTACACACTAAATCCTGCTCCTTATTTACCCACTAAAAGGCAGCAGTACTCTAAGCAACATTACCCCGTGTGACTATTTACTCCCAATTTTCTAAAATGGCGACAATTAACAAAAAAAAGAAGGTTGACTACGATGGCCGACGATAGGTGGAAATTGGGCTATTTCTTCACTAAAATACGCAACAACTGTGTCAGTCTTATTTGCAAAGGGACTGTTTTTCAAGAGTTCAATGTGTGGCGATATTACCAAACAAGACACACTGACATGTACAAAAAAGAAGTCGCAGTTTTTTTCGTAGTTTGGCAGGGGGAGCGACTTATACTCTGGAGCGACTTATGTGTGAAATTATTAACACGTTCTATCATTTCACATGTTATTTTGGTGTTTTGGAGTGACACTGATGGTTTGGTAAGCTTGTTAGCATGTTCTTTATGCTATAGTTATCTGAATAAAATAATATTATTATTTTAAATTGCCTATCAAGATGACATATCTGTTCTTTGTATTGGATTTTATGAAGTAAATTTTCCCCTAAAATGCGACTTATATTCCAGTGCGCCTTATATGATTTTTTTCCTCTTCGTTGGGCATTTTATGGCTGGTGCGACCTATACTCAGGTACGACTTATAGTCCGAAAAATACTGTAGTTTAACTTCACAGCAGTATTTCGCAAGAGCCCGAGAGTCGAAAGAGAATGCCACAAAGGCTAGTTGCGAGATTGTTGAAAATATTTAAAAAAATATAATAATAATAAGGCAAATGTGACACACAGAATGGCTTGCTAAAATTTGCTTAAATATATTGTTCTACGTAAAGGACGTCAGCCATTGTCGGCCCCCCACATTTTTACCACATCAAATCTGGCCCCCTTTGCAAAATGTTTGGACACCCCTGGTCTAGAGGAAAAAACAAACACCTGACTGATTTTGCTGATAACATCACATCTGTGTCAAATCAAACACCGCTCAGTCCTCTAATAAGTTAATAAATTAGTTGTTATGCAAGAGCCATCCTACTACAATTACACTCACTTTGCAATTATACATAAAATAAAGATATTCTTAATACTGCATTAGTAAGAGTAATGTATCTGCTTGTGGGCTTACTGGCTGTGCAACAAAAATGTGTAAAAGCTGCTGTGGGGGCAGAGGAAGTGCTGGACAGATAGGAGGAACCTGTTTCACTCACTTGCCAAATTCTACCTAGCAACCAACAATCTAATCTCTTTGACCTGATGACCTGTCCGTGCAGATAAGAGAGCTCGAGAGCAGACAGTGTGACACAGGCAGGCTCCTTACATAACCTGTTGTTGGTGATCTCTTGCTAAACTCACTACCAAACAAATATATATGGCGGAAAACACAGATAAAACTGAAAAAGCAGTTTCTGCTCTTGCACTCCTTTTTAAAAGAAACTGTATTTTAAGCCAAACTTGAACTGTTACGTTTGATAGAACAATATGTTTATGTGCTGCCATAGCAGATTCATGGCGCATTAAGCCCCCGAACTATTTTTAATTTGTCCGTTATACCCTGAAAACCCCCATTTACAGACGTCGCGCAACCGCTTTTGTTTCAACCCAGCCATAAAACGAAGGTAATTAATTATATTTATTATTTAAAATGTCTGTTGCTTTTAGCTTAAAATCATTATTTGATGTCTCATATTTCGTTTAAAAAAAAAAAAAAAAAACGAGTTTAAAAAAAAATATTCACTCGCATATTTTAAACTTTTAACCAAATTATGTCCCAATGAAAAAATGGCATCTGTAAAAAAAATGTCACCGATATCTACCTCATAACTATCGCTTAATTGTATTTTTTTGTTATTGTCACATTTTCTCCGACATGTTAGATGATAAATAATCGATCCAAACAAAGAAAAATTGAAAGAAAAAAAAAAAACATTTAAAAGGGGAAATATATGAAAAAGAAAATCTCGACCACTCCTTGATGTCTGCGATTTCTGCATCGCGACCCTTGTTATATTACCATGTTTCACCCATAAAATCCCCCAAAAATCCAGCTATGGCCATTCACAGCTGTAACTTGACACTCATACGCGATACATGCTACATGGAGTTTTTGGATCGAAAACAAGGTAAGTACGCGATAATATCTCGTTAAAGTCATTGCGTCTGTAATTCTGCTCTCGCGTGCTCTCACCTCCAGTTTTGCTGTTTAAAAAACATTTTTTTTAAAATGCCCTCCTGTTCAAGATTTCCCCCCCAGAAAATTAAGATTTTAAGCTTTCCAATGATATGATGTCCATGCATATCGGACAATTTTGAAAGTCGGCCAAATTGGGGGTCTCAGAGCGGAACTTCAGGTGACCTGAGTGTTTTCTGCCATATATATGTTCTTTTACACACATTAATTTTAATTTTTTTTTTTTTTTTTTTAAATGTCAGCATGTTGCAGATAATTTTGCTAAAACACACATTTTGAAGGAAGTCGGCTTCCGAATGCCATTCTACACCAATAGGGGCTTTGTTCTGATCGTAAACGATAAACGCTGAAAGATCACATGACAACAAAGCAAATGAGACTAATGGCAAAAATGTAAGATTTTTTTTATTTCTAGCATTTTTTAAAAATTGTCTATTATATAGTTTGAATTTGAACATGGAGAATGTAGAGTAAAGAAAAGAAGAACGTTAGGAAAAGGGGCCAAGAGGAACGAGAACGCGGAATAAGCAACTGACAATCTGATCTTTGACCTTGATAACCCTCAACATCTCAAGTTCGAGAGGCTTCAAAACATTCAGAGAATTTTATGTCAAAGAATTCTTTCTTTGACATAGAACAATTATTACGGTTGAAAGAACTGACCGATATGGCTGTAATGTGACAGTCTGAGATTCCATTTGCAAATGGTCTGATATGATTTTAATTAGCGCTGTTGCCTAATCCGATCATGTCTTTTTCAGAAGATCGGAATTGAGTAAAAAAAAAGGTTTTTAAAATGTATTTATTTATTTTAAAGTTTTACCTCATTGGCTTCCATTTACGGCGATAAGTCGTATAATTCATTTTGACTGGGATGATTTCATTTGATCGCTGCCATCCACCCAGTGAAATCTGATTGGACATCTATCGTCGTCATGGGCAGTGAAACATGATCACTTCATGCCAGCCTTCCAGGTTGAAATGGTTTTGATGTCTTTGACTGTTAATGGCAATGAATAACGGCTACAAACAACAAAATAATCCAGCGATATAAGGATATTGCAAAACCTCCTTAGACTTGAGCATTTTTCATTCTTCTTTGCTATTTGAAACCTTAATATCCTCAAACGAGGACAAAGGGTCTCAGGAATGGCTAAATAAAAAAGTCAATTTCATTCAAAATCTTAATTCAACACATGGATAAGTTTATTTCTATAAAAAATATTTGAAAGTAACTTGTTTGTAACCTTAGTTTGTGCTGCACAAAAGATTTTGAAAACAAAACATTTGGGATTTTAATATTATTGTTTGTTTTGTTGAAACTGCTAGCTTTGTTCAAATTGGAGGGGCCACATTTAGATGTGCTTTTTTTTGTCCCAGTTCGAGCTAATATTTTACCTTGCCCGCACTGCTCGCAATGCCAACCAGCTCACTGTAATTTCAACCAAAAGACTAGGACTCCAATTAAAATGCCTGCCAAAAACACTGCATGCTACTTACCGTATTTTTCGGACTATAAGTCACAGTTTTTTTTCATAGTTTGGCAGAGGATGCGTCTTATACTCAGGAGCGACTTATGTGTGATTATTTACAGTCGGGTCGGGCCGACTTCTCCCTCGCTAACTTTTTGAAAAATAAATATATATTCATGTATTTATACTAAAACGATGTATGGATGTTAAATAAAATAAATAATTTGGATAAAACAGAGAAGGCGCTGTTCATGCCTGCGTACGTGAACGCAGTGGCCCTGCTCTCTTTTCAATCTTCCCCTCCGCGAGCATCCTGGTATTTCCTTTTCGATATGGAGCAGCTATAGGAGTGAAAAGCAAACTAAAGATGGGGAACTGAAACCAAACAACTGCGGTAGGAGTGGGATATGGAAACGATTCAAATTGATTGTTGAAGACACGAAAACCTGTGTCGGCTTCTCTGAATGTAAACGAATGTGGCGCTTTGGTCTCATACGCGAAATATATTTAACAAACTTTGTGAGCGTTATTTTGTCGTGTCAATGCATTTATAATGATCATAAAAATATGTAGACTATTTAAACATTGAGAAAACTCGAGGAGATTAAAATAAATCTCGAATCCACTATTCGCCTGTTAGAAGAGACACGCAAATATAAAAGATATAAATGTTTATTGAATATCCATCTTACGGTCTTGTTTAACTGGGAGAATTCGTTACAAAAGACAGGCTTTAATTTGCTATCATTATGCATATACACTGTATGCACCGGCATTGTCACAAACATGATCACACAAAACGCAACCACGCATCGCATCCCTGCATTTCCTCCTTCTCCCGAGTGCTCACAAATAAAACAAAATTTTGTTTTTTTTGGGCTTGTGCCTACAAATAAAACATAAAATTTTGGTTTTTTCGGGCTCAGGCAAGCAAATTAAGTTAATTTATCGGGCTCGGGCTGTGTCGGGCTTTAATACACGCGGGCCGGTCGGGTCGGGCTGGATTTTTTAGGCCCGATCTAACTTCTAGCGTCATGTACTGTTAGCATTAGCGTACACCAATTATGCCTGTTGTTCTCTATTGTATTTTAAATTGCCTTTCAAGATGACATGTCTGTTCTTGGTGCTGGATTCTATCAAATAAATTTCCCCCCAAAAAATGTGACTTATACTCCGGTTCGACTTATATATGTTTTTTTCCCTTTTCATTGCGCATTTTTTGGCTGGTGCAACTTATACTCAGGTGCGACGTATAGTTCGAAAAATATGGTATGTAAAAAACAAATATTGTAGAACCAAAGGTCTGAAAAAGCTAGGCAAATTACGTCATAGTTAAGATTTTTCTAACTACTAAACATACATTTTATTAATTGTTTTTGTAAGGGTTTAAGGGATGTTAAAGCTTAACTATATTAATTGTAAAGTTTGAATGAAGCTACAATTTGGTTGTTCATTTGTAGAACAATACTGTTTTGAGGAGTGGAAGTGAAACTTTTTAACAGAAATTGTGCAATAATTTTTCCTGTGTAAACGTTTCAGGGTTAAATTGGGGGGTCATCCTTTCAAAAACAGAAGTGTTGTGCTATGACAAATCAAGTCAAATTTATCATTTAAGGTTCCTTGGACTGTTGCAGTTAACCCAGGAATTTGTGAGTTTCTGTTGAAGTATTTTTAATGGCCCTAACATACATTCCAAAAACATGTATGTTAGGGCCATTAAAAACTAAATCACAGGTGTCAAACCCAATGCCTCAAGGCCAAATGCAGCCCGCCGTCTAACTTAACCCTTAAAAGTCGCGGGATGCATCTGCTCGTCCTGCGAGCATGCCATCTTTGAAGCTTCGTCGCGTTGTAATTACGTCACCTACGTGCCGGTGGTTGGTCTTGTTTAAAAGTGCGGAAGTTGAGGTTCACTCTCGTTTTTACTTGAAGTCAATCGACCAAGTAAAATCGGATATAATGTCATTTGAGTTTTATAGTTTTATTGCCCAGATAAAAATTTTGGGGATTCTTTTGTCTTTTTGGGTACAAAATGTTCATTATAATTGGTCCGTGAAGAAAACAACGGTTTAGACATGAAGGTTAAGGTGTTCTGAAAAAAGGGACCCGACATTTTTTTTCTTTGAAATAAAAAGGCAACATCAAAGGCATGCAAAATTGGACAAAATAGTATTTACCGATCGACTGTTTGTATTACTCTACCACACTTAATATAATCAATCAGGGAATAGTAGCTTTTTTTCGTATTTACTGTTTGACTGTTTGTATTATTTTATCACACCCAATATAAAATAATTAGCACTTATATTATAGTTTAAGGAAAACAAGCAGAATATATTTGACATAGGGCATAAGATATACATGACACCTTCTTATCACGAATGCCCAACGTGTGCGTCCTGCAACTGACTGAGCAAGATTGCAGCTTTCAAAATGGGGTCAGTACAAGGAGTTAAGACCGGAGGTTGCGCTAGACTTTTTCGTTGTCTGTCATTTTGACTGACAGGGTCATAAAAATCCGGTCATAATCTATTTTTACCAGTCACTTAAATTTTTTTAAATGATAATAATGACATATTCAGTAGTATTTAGTTTTCATTCATTTTGAATTAATATTCTGTCCGAACAAGCTTAACAGAGAATCCACACCGTGCCATCACACATCAAGCAGATGAATATGTAACTTTTTCTCCGCAGTGACAAAAACAGCTGACTGTGGCCCCAGTAGGTAGGCTACATATGGAACAACGAAATTAACAGTTCACCTGCTGTGGCCTGAACGCAGTCTCACACCTTCCTCCTGGTACGCATGGACTTGAATTGCGTGCCCGCTTGTGCATAATCAAATGTCTCAAGTGGGATTGCTGCAGAGGCTTTTGTCATGAGGTTTTGGACTTTAGCCTCGGACAGACGACTTCTCATGGCCGTTTTGATGTAGTTCTGGAGGCTGAATCCACGCTCTGCGGCCACGCTCTTTTTTCACCTCTTTTATCAACACCATTATCGTTTTGGGGCTTTTTGAAGAAACTTCGGACACTCATTTGCCTTGACATTTTTCCGAGTAAGGCCAACGACGTCATGCATCAACAGAGACAATAGCTAATTAATATGCTCACTCCCCACCCTGTGATCTGGGGTGTGAATTGCAACCTGTCAAAATGACAGATGGACTTCAGTTTTTTCCGTCACCGTTTTAAAAAACTGGTCAACGACGGAAAATATTCGGTTAACGCGACCCCTGGTTAAGACTAAGGTGAACGCACAGAGTTTGGCCTTTTGGCCGCGATGACGGGATCTCGCCGGCCCAGGTTGTTAGAGCTTTGCCAGTGCAGGTCCGGCGGTTCGGCTGGCGTGAATCCGGCAATCTGGCTGGAAGGTCAAATTCCTTCAGACCTTAAAGGGGATAAGTGGCCCACTAAAATGAGGACCCAAAAAGCAGCCGGGATACTGACTCACAAACCTAACATGGAATAGTGCAATACAAAACTCAATTTATAGTGTATGCCCAAAAAGTACTGAAAATGTAACATTACATTTTGAAATTGACTTTCACCTCCTCTTGTGTAATACCTTATCATAAACTTTTTTCCATCTAAAAAAACCAAAAAAAAAACAAGAAAAAGCTTTGCTGCGTTAATCAAGACGATGAGTCGTTGATTGTCCCCACTACTAGCAATGCCAACTAGTTCACTGTATTTTCAACCAAAATACTAAAACACCAACAAAAAACACTGCATGCTACCTATACAAAAAAAAAAAAAGAAAAAAAAAGAAGTGCAGGGACAACAAATATTTTTCATTTAAAGTGATAAGAATGATTAAAAATAAAGGATTTTTGTTTTCTGTGGCTCCATCATCAAACAGCCAAATGAGAAATTTGAACATTATTGCAAGCAGAATGCGGGTGTGATAGCATCAGGCTACATTTGTGGAGTTATTCTCAAGCAAGGCCCTGTTTATACTTTGTCATAAACATTTCAACATCTATGATAATTGTCTCCATCTGGCTCTCCTTCTCCGATACAAAAACGGTAAGACTCGCTCAACCACACGAGGTACTTGCCCCCGAGACGCCAAATGTGGCCTTGCGGTTTTTTGGTCCAGATCGAGGCGATGTGAGTGAGGTTCAAGTACATCCACCGCCGCCTTCGGGCAGGTAAACACAGTAATAGGAAACTGTCACAACTGATTTGAGGGGCACGCAGATCCTGATGGCAATCTGTTGCGTTGGAGGGAGTGTACAAAGAAGAAGAATACAGCAAGGAGAAACAATAATGGTGGAAATGGAGAACCGGCAGAAATGACAAGAGGAGAAAGAGGGCGAGAAGGAGGAGGAAGCAGCAGAGGGGAAGAAAAGCAAAGGTGTCAGGGTGAGTGCGGTACAGTGATAATAGTGGTTCCTTTCAGCCGCTGCACAAGGGTAAGGTGAGACTCCCTCACAAACTGTGCTTTCTGGGCAGCGGCCCAAGCCCGGGGCTGCCTCATTGATTTGCACTGGAGAAAGGTCCGATTGTGCAGCTGTGCCAGAGCGCTTTGCACCCAAAAAAAAAAACAGCTCACCTCGCTTAACACCGACTTACCCTGGAAATACGCAATAAACTTCCAGGACATACAAATATTGTGTATAAACGAGGCATTAAAAATAGCATGTGGTTATTTTTTACTATTTTTTACTATTTTACCTCTTTTCCTATTCCAAGTCTATGAATCAAACCCTCTCTGATTAGTCAATTCAGGGTGGACGGGATAAGGCGAGCCCCAGGTGGCCCCCTCTATTAAATGACAGATTAGGCAGGGTCCAACTAATTTCTTTAGACTAATCTTATTAGCGGCAAAACAGCTGTCAACTGTCACCATGGTGACAGTGCACGCTAGCCAAGTCGGATGTTACTACTTCATCTTTGCCTCCTTCTTTCATTGGTCTAGTAAATGATTGTGAGATGTGATAGATAGAATTTCACTTAAACATTGTTTACTTATGTGAGAGCTATAACAATATGTTACATTTTCCAGACTATGTTTCCACTGTTTTTCATGGTTTGGCAGGGCGTGTGACTTATACTCAGATGTGACATATATAATATTTATAAAATTACACCCCCCCCTAAAATGTTTCTAGTCCATCAGTGCAAATTATCTTATTTTTGCTCTTCACTGTGCATGTTTCGGCTGGTGCCATTTATACTCCCGAAAAACCAAGTGATCATTACTGACATTTTGGTAGCTTTGGCTTGAAGTAGCCAAAGTATATTTGTGACACCAGTCTTTCTAGAATGCGGTACTGTAATATAGTCAGTATGTGCTAGTCTTGATTAAAACCTAAAGTAATTTACATTCAATTTGTTTGGTGGTGACTAGGAGGTATCCCTTAATTTTCGGACTATAAGTCGCACATGAGTATAAGTCGCACCAAAAAAAAAAAAAAAAAAAAAAAAAAAAAAAAAAAAAAAAAAAAAAAAGCGAAATATGGGCAAAAAAAAAAGAAAAAGAAAACACAAGTCTCTCTGGCATATAAATCACATTTTGGGGGGTACAGTGATCCCTCGCTACTTTGCGCCATCAATCTGTCGCAGATTTTTTAAAATTAAAATAAATACAGTATTTTATTTAAAAATATTAAGATATATGCATGTAAAATGTACAAATCATTGTTTTTGCTTATATATAGCTCATTTATGTCATAATTATAACATTTGCAGTGCTTAAAATCATTTATCAAAATATATCGAAACATGTTTTTTTGTTATTTTTTAATTATACTTTAGGAAATAAAATGGAAAAACAAACCAAAAAAAACCTTATGTGTATATTTTGATAAATGCAAAAAACAAGGGATCACTGTAATTGTATTTGATCGGGGACCAAGAACAAAAAAAACATACACGTTGTAACAACAATAAAAATGACAACAACGGGCTTAATATGACAAATTCACAGTGACGGTATTTGGATAACTATAGCCTAAATAACACAGCAACTTGTTTACCAAACTCTCAATCTCAAAAACATTTATATACAGTAAATTACACCTGAGTATAAGTTGAAAGCACAGCCAAACTGAAAAAGTTGCAGATTATAGCCCGGAAAATACAGCAACACTGTGGCGTCCAGAGTTAAGGAACAACAAAAGGCTAATATTTACACTTATTTGTGTCATTGGGATAGAAACAACAAGATAAGCAATCTAACAAGGTAAGAAGTTACCGGTTGATAGAGGAGGCGTTAATGGCACAAAAATGAATTATCAATTTTTTTCCTTGCAAAAACAGCAAAATTTTCTAAAATTCATTCCGAGTTCGAAAATTAAGATGATCATGATAGTTCTTCCTTTGGTGTCTTCAAAAAACACGCTTGCATTGTAGCCATATTATTGTTTGTTGTTGCTGTTTAGCTGCCGCCGTGCTGAGCTCTGTTTAATATTCATGTGCAATTTATCTTAGTGTTGTAAAAAAGGGGTGTCAAACAGAGGCTTATTGGACCTTTTAGTTTTCGAATGTGTTCGTGTGTGATTGTGGTGTAGAGCTGCACTGATTTGCGTTATAATACATGGGCGCTTTTATTTCCAATACAAAAACTCCAACACACACTGTAGGTAAAATACAATGCTGTCTTTGTACTAGCCTAGTTTACCAACTACACGTAAACTATCCAGCATGCGTGAGTACTGTCATTGTGTACGCCTTGTATGGAGAAAAGCACGAGCATGACAAATTCGGACGGAAACGGCTGTTGGCTGGACAACACTAAAAAACATCCTCAGCATCCCCTGCTGTGAGTGACCTCCAGTGCCCCTGTATGCTCGGAACCTAACAGACCAGGTGCAAGGAATAGAACCTCATTCTACCAGCTTTTGCCAAAGAATAAGCCTCAATAGCAAGTCTGGAGAGCGTTTGTATCGATGTTTTGATTGGATAAATGTTTGGTTGATGTCACAGGAGATTGTATGCACAACCACACACAGAGAAATCCAGTACACACAAACCTTGCCATCAGCACTTTTTGATTGCTCCTCCTCCTATGTAATTGCCAGTGACTGACCCTGGCAAGAGACATGCATGCTGAGGGTCCCTCTGTCCTATTTGCTGACAATCCTTGTCAGTGGGCTTGAGGGGCAATTTGGCCGTTGACAAGCCTTCCTCAGTCTCCAGTTACCGGAGGAAGCATTCGACCCAGCCACGCGAGACAATCAGAGGTGGCCGAATTCCTTTCTCTTTCTCTTTCGAGCTGTCTTTTTCTGACCCCTAATTCTTTAGGAGTCTCTTCCTCTCTTAACTCTTCTTTTTCACAATGGACAACGCTGCCTGCTTGCAAGGCTGCAAAGGGGCCAACAAACAATGGGCATATTGTTAATCTGCCCATATGAAAGCCTTATCTTGTTGTAGACGTGGTATTAAATTTCGTAAAGGCCCCATGCGGCCAAGCTAGGGGAGGGAGGTGCAGAGAGAGAGAGAGACAGAGAGCTAGCGAACGAGAGAGAGAGATGTGGATAATAAACTGCATAATCTCTTCACCTACTCTTAAAGAGCTTAACCTCGTCAGTGGCTGTTGGTCCACTGGTAGCCCGGAATGAGGCACCAAAGGGTTAATATGCACTCACTGCAAACCAGCCTCATGTGGCTCGTCCAATGCAAGAAGCTGACAGTTGGTAGAAATGTAGGAAGTGATCGGGTTAAGAGAGGTAAAAATGGTGTATTGGGTGTTGCGGACAGACAGCAATTTTATCATGTGCATCTCAGTGGAAAGAATATTGCTTAAATAAAAAGAAAAAAAAACCCCGAATTTCTTTTTTTTTTTTTTTTATGTGTAATAGTGAAGAAAAGGGTAAATAAAAAACTGTGTTTCCAGGAAGGGGCCGCTCGAGATGGGGGCAGCAATGCTGGTACTATGTCAAAAAAATTCAAATGCAGGTATCCAAGATTGCCTGCTCTTCCTCGTGATGTCATTATTACCCATTATCACATGTACCTGTGCGCGAGTCTGTCAGGCCATTTCTACACGTAACAGGATATTTCGTTTGGCCTATCATCCACACGCACACGCATTTTTTGGGCACTGAAAACTAGGGTTCTTAAAAAATCCTACCAAAGTGAAGATGTGCGAATTTTGCATTTCATATGTGTAACCGGTGTGTCAGCGCTGCTCCGCGTTCCGCTCCCACCTCTGACCAGGCCGGGACGGGAGCCCGCGCGCCACGATGCTTCAATTCGGCAGGTAGGGACGTTACCCACTGCACCAATAAAGCTCGAGCCCACGGCACAGCCGTCAGCGTCTCTACATGAAGGAATCGGAAGGGAGGTTTCCACGCTCAGCTACGGACCTACGTGTACCCATTACACTCACTCACCCCCTGAAACCTTCGCTGCCGATTCGGGTCACGGCACCATTGTAACCGGTGTGTCACGGCGGCCCGCATTCCGCTCCCACCTCTGAGCAGGCCGGGACGCGAACCCGCGTGCCACGACGCTTCCACTCGGCAGGTAGGGACGTTAACCATTGCGCCAATAAAGCTCGAGCCCACAGCACAGCCATCAGCGTCCCTAGATCAAGGAAACGGAAGGGAGGTTTCCACGCACCGCCTCACACACGCGGACCTGCGTGTACCCGTCACATATGGACACTGATAACAGTAGATTTATCTGTGGAAACGTCACTGTCTGCGACAACTTTTATTCCTGCGTCACTCATGAGACTGTCTTGTCTCAGAATTCCTGTTAATGTTTTGTGTTTGTTCATGTACGACTTTCTGCTTTTATTTTGGTAGTGGCATTTCTCCTTGCTTCAACTTTACTTCCTGCTCTTCCCAGTCAGGCTGATCATATCCACCTGTAATCGTTTGTAATTCAAGGGGCAGTTTACATGGCGACTCTGCAACACCAAGACGCAATGACTGTGTTGCAGAATGGCCTCGCTTTCATATTATGTCGGCGAAAACGAAAGGCGAAAACGCAAACCATTGAATTCGGGCTCCTAAATGGAAGGATTCGATTGCGGGGGTGTGGGGGGGCTTGCTCCGCATCCATATCAATGGAAAGCTCCCGCGCCAATAACGTCAGCACTCGCACACATCACACTGGGCGTGCGAAGCGGTGCTACTAAACATTAAAAAAAAGAAAATCTGGCGGAACGTCAGCTTACTGTTTTTACAAGATTTTTAATATAAATATGTTGAATGTTTCCATGTTTTTTTGTGCCTTTTGGAGCAAAAGAAAAATGTTATTGCTTGGAGGGGGCAGATATGTTGTCTTTCGGGCTTAGTAGGTTGTTTGGGTAAAAGTGCACCATTCGCTGTCGCCTTGTAAATCTGCACTGCCCCCTAGGGGCTGGCATAAATACTACATCGTTTTCATGCGGAATTGCGACATTGTTCGAATGAAGACGGAACCATATAAATGCGAATTTGAGATTTTTTGTATTCTTGGACAATCACCATGTAAACGGCCCCATAGTCTGCATCTAACCTTGCCCTGTGTCGGTTCGTCTGGTACCCTGCCACGTCCTACGCCACCGCCTTGTGTAAGCCTTCTGACCACGATTTATGTTTTGAACCGATGCCATTTCATTTCTCTGTGGGGTTTACTCAGTTGTTTGGCTTCCAGCTATTACTGGGATTTTTCGTTATCTTTGTTTTTTGAACCATAAGGACTGGAAAATAAACACTTTTGTTTGAACTGAACTGTCGAGCATTTGGGTCCTTTGGTGCATCTTTATCAGAGACCAATGTTTACATTTAGAGTCAACATGGATCCCTTGGCAGTGGGTTTAGATCTAATTATTAGACAGGTGCGTATGACTAAGAAATCTACAATTTGCATACTTAAATACTTTGAGCAACTGTCTTTCACAAGATTTGTTCCCTGGTCAAAGGACCCAAAAATATGCTACAAATGAGAGTAGAGAAGTTTTAGATTTTCATAACACTCAGCCATGCAGTGCTGCACTAGATCATATTAATACTGACAACTGTTACAAATTGAGCCCATGGCACTACTTATGTTTTCAGGAATTTAGCTTTCTTAACTTTGGGTGCAGCCCAGTCGGAATTCCAGGACAGATGGTTTATCAAGACGAGGGGAAAGAGGATTATTGGGAGCATTTCTTTCCACATTAGACATCACTTGAAAAAAATAGTAATCTAGGGATTGTTTGGTTGGCTTCAAAACACACCTTTTACATACACTGAGATTGTTTTAATTGCATGAAAAACCGGGATGCATGATATCATTTTGTTGTATTCACAGCCTCTTTACAGGGTAATCTGTATGAGGGGGGAAACAAGACAAAAAATGTCCCTCTTGCGACAGAGGATCATTGGAGATTACCTAAATCAGGGGTGTGCATCCAAAGTTCAGATTCCAGAGTTCAAACTGTACCCCCCGTGTTAAAAAGAGGTAGGGAGGTGAATCAGATCAGCAGTAAAGCCACGTTTCCACCAAGTAGTACCTTTCAGTTCAATTCAGCTCACTGTGGTATAATTTTGACCATTAACCCCTCATTTGACATCATACCAGGGTGACATATGACCCGCCAAGGAATATCAGCAAACATAGGACAACGGAGGACAGCCCACTTTGCCTTTGGGTATTTCCCCACTGTCATTTGCACAACAGTGCTAAAATGAAACCACATGAAGAAGTGTGTTACACTTTACAAAAGTAAAATATTTTACTTCTTCATGTGGCAACCCATGAGTTGTTTGTCAATAATAGGGAGCACCCAATGTCAATTAAGAGAAAGCTATTTATTACTGGGGAGGGTATTATTTTCCGTTTTCTGATAATATTGTACAGTGGGGAGAACAAGTATTTGATACACTGCCAATGGGTTTTCCCATTGGCAGTGTATCAAATACTTGTTCTCCCCACTGTATATATGCATTTTGATGATATTCTAAATAATGGTGGTTAGTTGAATTAATGTGTAAGTACAAATTAACCATTGTCGTGTGTGAATGATCGCTGCCAGTCCTCCAGATCAAAATAGATTGGACATCTCGTGCTGTCAATAGCACTGAAAGGTGAGCATTCACAGCCAGTTTAAATATTCTAATCTTTTTCAATACCAGGCATATGAGTTGATAGTAAATATTGCCTTTTTTATTTGATTTTAAAGATTTAAACCTTTTTTGTCTTTAGGAAAAGGGGGAAATAACTTAATATTCTCAGATTTCTTTGTTTTTATGTTTTGTTTTAATAAAACATAGCTCAAATAAAAAAGATAAATTTTATTGTTTTTATTTATCTATTCATTTATTCTAAGATTCTATTGATACTAAAAACGAAAATGAATCATTTTATGATTTTTTTTTTAAATTAAAAAAAAAACAATTCATAATAATAAATTAATAATAATAAAAAAAAAAGGACTGAACCAAATATATATCTTATGGCCTACATGAACCAAAATGTGATATCTACGTATGTGGACGCCAAGTCTTTATGAAGCCCCATGTAGTTCTTTTAAATTACTAAAAATAGTCACTTGTCCTGTAAAGAGTTAATAGGCTACTTTATATACTTTCAAAACTCAACATTCACTTGATATACTGTACATTGTAATAACATTACTGTGAGATGTTCGCATACAAATATTGGCCTCCGCCAAATAGTGAGCCGTCAAACCAAATGCATACTTTCCTATGTCCTGGACATAGAAGAATGCTTACAATCATCAGTAGTTGATGCACTAATTTACATGAAATGGATTCATTCATAGTTAAATGCCTTCTTGTTTCGCTTTAACATTAAAAAAATAGCCTGTTTATGCTGACAAAGCACTTTAAACAGCGTTTTCAAAATGTTTGTCTGGCACGAATATGCAATGTATTGTTACTGCGGCTTTTTCGATGAGCGTCTCCTTGGAAACGTGCAGATTTGTGGACTGAATGCTGACAGGAGTTTGGTGACAAGCCCAGATTGTGGACTGTGCACATGCAAATTAACACACATACACACAAAAGCACTGTTAGTGACTCAGCTACTCTTTAGCAGCACCTACTGGAGAAAGCGTGATAGTCTATTCACAATAAATACAACATGTATCCTAATGATGTGGGGAAAAATAGAAGTGACCACAGCCAGTTCTTAAAAGTGGACACTGCATATGTGAATATAGTGTTTACACTGAATTATATATTAGTATATGAAATGATATACTCCATCAGTAGATGAAATTATATACAGTATTAGCAGACGAAATTATACTAGTATATCGCTACACTATATTCTGTAAATTAAAAGTTCAGTTACTGGATTTTAATTACTGGATCACAAATTTTGTTGAGCTGTTTGTAACTCATTTTTAAAAAGTTTTTGAACGACGTGTATGAGCCCCTTTTCTTTACGAAAATAAGAGTATTAAAAAAAAGAAGAATACATTACTTAACATATGGGCTTGCTTTATATATATATAAAAAAGCCATACCAAGGACAATGTCAAGGAGAAATGGATGACTGTAATGTTTATCTAGCACGATTATGTTTTTATAAAGAATATACAGTACAGGCCAAAACTTTGGACACCCATCATTCAATGCAACACAAATGAAGGTCCCAGCCTCATTGATAAAGCAATAAATTTCATTCATCAACACTGAAAAGGCATACCTGCAAAGTCAAAAACCATTTTAGGTGACTCCCTCTTGAAGCTCATCAAGAGAATGGCAAGAGTGTGCAAAAAAGTAATCAGAGCAAAAGCATATACAGTACTTCATAATAATTTGACGGGACACGGGAATCCGGGCTGAAAAATAGGGGGCCTATTTAAAAAAACAAAACAAAAAAAAACAAAAAACTTAAAATTCAAATATTTTCTAAATCAAAGCTGCTACTGACCTAAAACCAAAACAGGCACCTACCTTAGGCATGCAGGAGTCTCCATGAGCAACCGTTTTAAAAAATAGTGTCAAAAATTTTCCCTAATAAAATCCAGATTATTTTTTATATAAAGTATAACAAAAATTAAAATGGCTATAAAATTCTCAGATTTTACGCTAGATGCACAAAAATCACCAAATAACCTTTTTTTTTTTCAGGATCAATAGCAATATCTAACACATCATATTTTCACATCAGTTTTTGCCCGAAATAGCAACTTAATTTTTTAATTAATTAAATTTTTTTTAATAACTGCAAGTTTTCAACAGCTAGTGAATCATTCAATTTTCACATCAGAAAATTAATAATTGAGGAAAACAGGCAGAATCAATTTTACATAATATATAAATAGATTATAAATAAATTCCATATACAATCACAACTTATTATACAATAGAATAGCCCTTTTTGTCATTATACAGTTGTAGAATGAAATTGTGGAGGATCTCCCTTTACAGTGGAGACAGTGGAAAATCTCAAAAGTGACTTGCAAGTATAAAGTATAAACTCCAAATAAACATAAATATAAAATGCGTATGAGCTCCTATGTTCAGGCAGTGCAAATAATTGAACTGAAGTAGCAGCAGTTTCACAGGGAAGGCTTTGAATATTGCACATAGAATATGTGCGAATAGAAGTGAAGTAGCAGTAGTTTCACAGTGAAGGCGTTGAATATTGCACGTGAGTAAATATTGCATATAGAATATTGCATGTAAAGGAACACCGTATTGGCCCGAATATAAGACGGTGTTTTTTGCATTGAAATAAGACTGAAAAAGTGGGGGTCGTCTTAGATCTCAGCTACTCTCAAGTTTAACCAGTTTGCATTATTTTATTGCAATGTTTTTCCTAATTCAGATTTGTTTCAAGACTACAGTTACAGTTAGACCTCACTTTGATGGTTAATGCAGTTATTGCAAATTTGTTGTTTTATCACAATAGATTGGTTTATTTACATTTCAAAAACCAGAAGCCATTCATTTATGAATGTGATTGCACTTTAGTTTACATACTTAAATGTTCAGATATTAAGATTTGAATGAGGCAAAATAACAGGCTTTTTTCTCTCAAATATATTGTTATAATCATTTGTTTCAGATGTACTGTAATTATTTTCTGTATAAAAATTAATTTGGTGTTCAAAAAGTCTTTTTTTCCAAACTTGAGTCTTGAAAAAGAGGGGCTCATCTTATAATCAGGGCCGTCTTATATTTGGGCCAATACGGTATTGGACATTGGATGATGTGGTATTACCAGGATACAGATAGCCTCTTTCTATGTCTTGTGTTTTCCGGTTAGCTTTCTCGACTTGTACAAGTCCCTGTTCCTCGCCGTCTCCTTTCTGCAGTCCTTGAGTATGCTCCTATTCCTGCCGGTCGGCCATGCCAAGGCCTTGTTCCTCCTTGAGTTACATGCTGCTTAACATTATGAAGTCTATGGCAAAAGGTGGCTACTTTAAAGACTCTAGAATACTATACAGGTTTTTAGTTAATTCCCCTTTTTTGCTAAGTAAATAATTCCACACGTATTCATTAATAGTTTCATTACCCTCAGTGAGAATTTCCAATGTAAATTGTCTAGATAATAAAGAAAAAGCACAAATGAGAAGGTGTGTCCAAACTTTTGGCCTGTACTGTAAGGTACTGAGATTATTGTGTGTAAGTAGTAACAATATAAGTAAGCTGTGGAGAAAATACTTGATTCAATTTTAGGAATAGGCAAGTCCATTTTAATTAATATAATGTAGTTGGTTGTTTTAATTAGGAATCAACTAACAGAGTTAGCTGTAAGTTTTTGTTACAGTTAAACCAATCATATGTCTGCAGAAAAAAAATATACTTGACCTGGTAATGCTTTCTTGTCCCCCAAAAGGCTATAGAACAAAGTATGGCACACACTTTATAAATGTCGTTTTAACTAATATCTGACAGGAGGGATTGAGCAATTTATTAAAAAGATTGCTATAAACAGACGATGCTTAAGATGACTAAGAAGCATATTGTTCAGATAAAAAAAAACAAAAAAAACAATAAAGCTTTTTAGCTTGCAGTCATGCATCACCCAACGAGGCAACATTTGCTCGCATTTTCCTTGAGTGAAATAGAAATAGATAGAATACATAAACATAGCATGTACTTATCGGATGACAGCAATACTTCACTAGGTCACTTCAAGGAAACATGAGTAGGGGTGACATTACCAAAACAAAAATCAATAATTATTCATTTTTGCATTGGGGATGTTGAAGTAAAAACAAAGCGAGTGTACATTAGAATATGAATAGGTGCATGTGGAGAGATTATGTTGTGCTTGTCTTTATTTATTAGAGGACAATCAGGGTCAATGTCTTGGAGGCTGTCCATGCACATTACATGCATATCCCTGCTGCACGTTCATTAGCTGGTTATTTATGTGGACAGCAGCAGTTGTCTCCCCGCACTCGTCACATAGACAAGGAGCTTTGTTTATTGCTAACATGGCAATTCAACAATATCATTGCGCAAAATGTTATGCGCTATATTACATTTGCAACATGATGTTTGTTCTGTAACCCTCACTAATATTAAGAAAAATTGTAAAGCTTCCAAATTTAATTTATAACCATATTAATGAAGAATAAGAAAAGAAAAACAAAAACACTACTTTACCTAGTAGTACTCAGTTGATGGTCTAGGCCAGGGGTGTCCAAACTTTTTGCAAAGGGGGCCAGATTTAGTGTGGTAAAAATGTGGGGGGCCGACCTTGGCTGACGTCCTTTACATAGAAAAATATATTTAAGCAAATTTTAGAAACCATTATTTGTGTCACATTTGCTTTATTTATTTATTTATTTTTATTAATAATTTCAACAATCTCGCAACTAGCCTTTGTGGCATTCTCTTTCAACTCTCAGGCTCTTGCGAAATACTGCTGCTGTAAAATTAAACTAGCTTCAAGTTGCTTCAATTTCTTGCTACCGATCTTCCCTGTAATCCTGTCGTCCATGTCAGTGTGTCTTGTTTGGTCATATCGCCTCACATTGAACTCTTGAAATACAGCGACTGTCTCTTTGCAAATGAGGGAGACATAGTTGTTGCGTATTTTAGTGAAGAAGTAATCCAATTTCCACCTATTCTTGAAGCGTCGGCCGTCGCAGTCAACTTTCTGTTTTTTTGTTGATTGTCGCCATTTTAGAAAATTAGGAGTAAAAGGTCACACGGGGTAATGTTGTTTAGAGTGCTGGTGCCTTTTAGTGGGTAAATGATGAGCAGCATTTAGTGTGTAAGCTATTTCATATGCTGGTAGCAGTACTGCTGACCAATTTATTAAGTCTGTGTGTGGGCCAGATGTCATTGATTTTATGAAAGAGCCTGGGGGCCGGGTGAAATTTGACCATGGGCCGCATTTGGCCCCCGGGCCGGACTTTGGACATGTCTGGTCTAGGCAATTGGTTTCAAACTGGTGACTCGGGGTCGAGATCTGACTTGCCACATAATTTTGTGTGGCCCGTGAAAGTAATTCATGTTTCTTGCTAAAAGGAAATTTATGATAATTATTCAATGGAGTTGATTTCAACAAATTCCCTGCAGTTTGTTAGTTATTTGTTAGTTTCAGGGCTCCGGAGCGGCTAAGCTAGTGCGAGTAAACGGTGCCTGCTTAGCATACCAATAATAAACAACATATGCACGCATGAGAATCACTGATGACCCGATCAATAGTGTTGGCTGTGTTTTCAGGATAACGTTATTAAAACTTATCATTGCATGTCAATAATTGCAGTATGAACAGCAACATTTGTAATCCAGCAGCTCTGCAGGGAACAAGCAGGGTGGAGGGATATCACAATGGTTTTTTTCACCGCTGATTTTTTTTTTTTTTTGTGGGAAGAAAAGGGACATTACAGCAGACTAAGCACGAGTGGCCGAAGCACTCCTCTCTATTGTGGTTGAACTACAAATTAAAAAAGAAAAAAAATAGTCTCGCAGAATGAAATGAATTACGGCAGTTTGGTGTTTTGGCCGCATGGGTACTTTGAACAATGATTTGCATTTTTAATTTATTTGACTACGTTAGATCTGTTAATATTGCTTTTTTATTGGCATGCTAAGCATTGACTTGCGCTAAGTTTGCCACTTCGGAGCCCTGAAACTAACACTTAACTGACAAACTACACGGAATTTGTTGAAATCAACTCCACCGACTAATTAAACACACGCTAACTCGAAGATTAAGCCTAACGTAAAAAATTCCGACTTCCCCTTTTAAAAAAGGGAATTTGCGGAAAATAAATAGGTTTAACAATATTTCTAAATGATTTATCAACTTTCAAATTTCAATTCGATTAGCTGTTCGAAGCCCTAGTTTCACTGAACACCGCCAGCCACTCCTAGTCAAAATGGATTTTGACGTCTAGCACCGTCAATGACAGCCAATGTGTTTAACATTTATATGGGTTGGCAAGCATAAAAATAATATAAGGACGGATAATGAAGCCATAACTACGGTGAGGCACACAACAAAGATGAGTTTGACACCTATGGTCTAGGTGTTAAATTTCAACACTTATCAGCCTCGCATTCATGTTTAAAAAAAAAACACATTCCAAAGTTGCATTTTGACGCAAAACTGGATTAACAGGCCCCAGAGATTCACTGAAAGGAAATGGTGTTATCCACCAGGTAGACAGATTTCTGCCGGCGTAATCTTTTCAGTTAATGGTCTGAATTACTAAAGCGCTACCAATCAATACACTGCGGAGGTAAACTTGCTGAAGTTATTCTCTTGACACACCTCACAGCAACATGAGGGGAAGCAAAGGAGCAGTTGATAGTCATGCTTGTTACATATAAAGATTACCTTGGAATGAAATGCATGAGAAAAAATATCCCTACAGTATGTAGAGGAATTTAAAAAACAACAACATTATCTTAGTGAGATAGTAGTCTGTGAGTATCATGAGCCATTGGGAGCTTCGCATTGTCCATTTCAGCAAATCCAGGATGTAGTCTGACCCCAGCAGAATCCCGTTGTGGCTGTTTTAAGATTTCTGGCTTGTGTGTTCAATATTTGTGTTAATAACAAAGATGGACTGAATGATTTAATAAATTTTGTGGGACTGGTGATCAGTCGACCACCAAGAATATATAAGCTCTCTTCCACCAATTGCTTCCAGCTCCATTTAGCCACAATAGCACGTGGTCATTAAAATGGGAATTAAAGTGCACTTGTTGGGTATTTTCATACAGATGCAAAACAATCTTTTTAACTCATTTCAGTCTGGATTTCGGCCACAACACAGCACCGAGACCGTGCTTATCAAAGTCCTAAATGATATTCGTCGGAATACCAATGCAGGCAAATCATCTGTTCTGTTACTATTGGATCTCAGCGCTGCATTCGACAGTTGATCACAACATACTACTCAGCAGATTGGAACAGTGGGTAGGGCTTACTGACACTATTCTTCAGTGGTTCACATCCTATTTACATGATAGGGATTTCTTTGTGTCAATCGGAAACTATCAGTCAGAACGAACCAAATTCACGTGTGGAGTCCCTCAAGGGTCAATTCTTGGACCACTCTTATTTAACATCTATATGCTTCCGTTAGATCAGATAATGGAACAGTATGACATCTCCTATCACGCCTATGCAGATGACACACAACTGTACATTTCTGTGTCCCCACATGATTACAGTCCCTTGGTCTCCCTGAGTAAATGCATTCATCAAATCAATGAATGGATGTGCCAGAATTTTCTGCAGTTAAATGTGGAGAAGACAGAGGTGATCATTTTTGGGCCAAAAAAGGAAAGGTCAAAGATAAGCAGGCAACTTAGCACAATGTCACTTACAGCTACAAATCAAGTCAGAAACCTTGGCGTAATTATTGATTCAGACCTAAAATTTGATAGCCATCTAAAGTCCGTCACTAAATCCGCTTATTACCACCTAAAAAATATAACCAGAATTAAGGGGCTTCTGACTCAACAAGACATGGAAAAACTTATGCATGCATTCATTTTCAGCAGATTGGACTATTGCAACGGTATATTTACGGGTCTTGATAAAAAATCAGTCAGGAAGCTGCAGCTAGTACAGAATGCTGCAGCCAGAGTCCTCACAAATACAAGGAAGCTGGACCACATTACACCGGTTTTGAAATTGCTACACTGGCTTCCAGTGAGTCAAGGGATAGACTATAAAATACTACTGCTCGTCTACAAAACACTTAATGGCCTTGGACCAAAATACATGCTTGACTTGTTAGATTCCTAGACATCTAGACCCCTAAGGTCGTCTGGAACCGGTCTTCTGCATGTTCCAAGAACAAGAACCAAGCAGGGTGAGGCAGCATTTAGTTATTATGCTCCTCACCTCTGGAACAAGTTACCTGAACGTCTGAAGTATGCTCAAACTGTTAGCTCTTTTGTTTAGCGCTGCATATCTATAACTGGCTATATATTTCAATCTACCTGCTTTCTATTCCTCTTGTGCTTATCTCCATTGCTGATTTCAATTATTATTATTAGTAGTAGTTTTTGTTAATATTTTTGTTTTATTTTTATTCATTTATTTTTATTCTATTTGTGATTAAATGCGATCTTTTGTCTTGGTTTTTACGTTGTATTGATTTAAATGTGATTTTTATGATCTTCATGCGATGTAAAGCACTTTGAATTGCCTTGTGTTGAATTGTGCTATATAAATAAATAAATTTGCCTTGTTTTGCCTTGCCTTACAGCCACGACCCCAGCAAAATGTTTCAGATTAAGGAACTTTTTATATGGTGACAACAAAATGAAACGATTGTATTGCGGAATGGCCTTACATAGTGACGGCGAAAATGGAAGACGAAGATGCAAACCTTTGATTCCGGCCTCCAAAGCGGAATTATTTGATTGTAGGGCGTGTGTGTGTTTTGCCTATTACCCATTGACATAGGTGGAGATTCATGGGAATTTGGAATTCACTAGTGCTCTCCAAACCTGCATGTATACCAATGGTGCTGTTGCCATGAAAGGCGTTGCCAACCCATTGGAGGGCAAGTTAGCGTTCAGTGCCTTGCCTATGGGCACTTCGACAATGGGCAGTCGTAGCCGGGAATCGAACCGCTGACCCTTCAGTCCCAGGACAACTTGAGCTACCACTGCATGTGCTACGGCTGTAAAATTTTACTCGCCATTTGTTCTACATCCAACCACATGCTCGGAATACGACGGTTTATGAGAGTGCCGCAGTTTCTTTGTTTTCCCGCAGCACGGATGCACGGCTGATTTTCTTGTGAGACAAATCAACATGGGTTCCAAAAATGTTCGTGCACGTGGTGAAAAAAAGGTGACACTTACCATTGAAATGAAGATGGAAATGATAGAAAAATCTGAGCGTGGTGTGCGTGCCCGTGAACTGGCTAGACAATACGGCTGTAGATTGTCTCCAATCTCGGTCCTCCTCTGACCTCCGTTCGCCAGTCTCTATAAATTAAGGTGACAATTATTATTATTGTAACATCGCCAACTAAACCGCCAGCTTCGCCAGGTTTTTAATCATTTATTTCAGAACTTGTGCAACACAACATGCCTACTGTCCACCGCAGCTGAAAAGTGAAAGTAAAAAGTCCTCTCACTGTTACGTCAGCACGCGGTCTGTTCAGGTACACCACACAAAACACATCCGCCACATTAGAACCCGATTCGTTACATTATTACAGGTATTATTATTATTATTATTACTATTATTATCGTAATTTTCTGATTAACATCAATTTGGGCATGCGAAGAGCTGCAACTAAACATTCAAAACAGCAAACATGGTGGAATATCGGCTTTAATTTACTGTTTTTAAAACATTTTTAATTTAAAAATATTTAATGTTCGTGTTTTTGTGCCTGTTGGAGCAAAAGAAAAAAACCCATGGACACCATTGCTTGGAGGTGGGTATGTTGTCTTCCAGGCTGAAGAGATTTTTGTCAAGGAAATGCGTCATTGGCTGTTGCCTTGTAAAACTGCACTGCCCCCTAGGGCCTGGGATGAATACTACACCGTTTTCACACAGAATTGCAACATCGTTCGAATGGAGACGGAACAAAGCTGGAACCATACAAATGCAAACTTGAAATTTGTCGTATTGTCACCATGTAAATGGCCCGTAAGTCTCAATCTATTTCTTTTGCTAACGGGCGAAGGAGTAGAATTTATATTTTGTACTGCGTACTATGTAGTCATTGTGTGGTAATTATTCTGCAGCTGATAGATGGCCTCATGATTCTGTTTTTGTGAGTAAATTCAGTCAGGAAATACCTGCTAATTTGTGAATGCTCACATTTGGCTGACATTCAGACAATTCCTTTTTTAAAAAGATATTAGTATGCAAAAAAGATATTAGTATGCAAAAAAAAAAAAAAAAAAAAGAAAATAGACACAGAGTCTTGATATAATTCAGTAGTTCTATTCTCCAGAAAAAAAGGAAGTTTTTAAATTTTCATTTTTTTTTTTTTTTTTTTTAGGAGAACTACTGCGTTTGCAGTTCAAAAGAGTCTTGGTTCACAGGAAACGTTCAATCTTTTACGACAAAAACCAAATTGGTTAGAATATTAATAAAGATGCATGCTGTGGTTTATTGAAAAAAAAAAAAAAAAAAAAAATTGGGATAAGCAAAAAAATGAAATCAGGCTTTTCAAAAGTCGGTGATCCGCCAGAAAGTTTTGATGATTAATAAGTGTAATTAATAAGTGCTTTAAAACACAGACAATAATACTGTAAACCTGTGACTGGCTGGCAACCAATTCGGGGTGTTCCCAGCCTCCTGCCCGTTGTTAGCTGGGATTGGCTCCAGCACCCCAGTCACCCTCATGAGGATAAGAGGTTTAGAAGATGGATAGATGGTTAATAATTAAATGTATGTAGAAAGTGACTTGCCAATTTGTATGACAGGTGTTACTGAAGAAAGTGTTGGTTGTTAATGATAAATAAGAAAAATGCTAGATGCTTGCTGAACTATTTTGCTAATTTTTACAATTAAATAGGTTTTACAAAAGCAAATACTGGTAGCAAATTATACAATGCTGAATCCAGATTGTATAACCTAAGGTGCCTTCTAATGAACGAAGTAATATGAGGTAAGCAAGAAATAAAATTGTCTCTTACACAAAATACAAAATTTCTCAGAATGCCTTTGTGAGATAAAGAATTGAGAATGAAGAAAAGGGTTATGTCCTGAGTAATTATGGTAGGTCTATGTCCCAAAACCTTTGCCCATCTCAATGTGTTAGAAGTCCACGCCTCCAGTGAAGTCTTAATGTTGCCTGGCTCACACTCCTCAACACCAAAGATAGCACAAGTGGAGATATTTCTCACACTCACACACACAGGAAGTAGAGTTGCTGGGGAAGCCCACTTTTATCTAACACACACTTAGACACCCGCACACACACGGATCAGCTCTGTTTTTTGTCTCCAACGTGAAAACCTCTATGGGCTATTTTCATTTGGACATCATGCGTGCAAGAGAAGAAATCACTCGATACCTCAGTCGGAAAACCGGTTGTGATCGTTCACAAAAAGGGGACTTCCACGTTTTAGGAGTGGAAACTTAAATCAATTCATCTGACATCGGAGGAACATCACTTCCACTGTGCATGCTTTGTACCCTTATACATTACACTGTCAGACAAAATCATCCTAGCTGTGGGGTACTTACTTTACTTTTTCTAAAAAAATATGTGTAGTACAGTACATGTAAAGAGATAATTGCTGAAGAGAGTGACATTTTTTTTTTTCCAATTTTTTTTTTTTTTTAATTCATAGAACAAAGGGGGATGGCTTGGCTCAGTGGTGGAGTAGCTGTCCCCAGAGGTTGTGGGTTCGATTCTCCACCCTGATGAACTCGCCTAAGTATCCTTGAGCAAGATACTGAACCCCGCATTGCTCCTGGTGCTGTGTCACCAGTAGGTAGATGGCAATGTAGTGTAAAGCGCTTTGAGTACCTTGAGAAGTAGAAAAGCGCTATACAAGTATAACACCATTTACAAATACAGTTCCGTTGTATTCAACTTTACAAAATATTCACATTTAATGTTTTGGAACAGTTTGTTTTCAAAGGAACAACTTTGAAGTTTAATACAATTTAACTCAATCCTTAGGAAGTACATTAGGTTTTTACTCCCACAAGTGCAGTTCTAACACTCCAACTATTGCGTAAAAAAACCTACATTTTTTTCTGAACATTTGTCTTACTAATCTACTGTTTTATAATTGTGTGGTACCGTAATTTTCGGACTATAAGGTGCACCTGACTATAAGCCACCACCCACCACATTTGACACAAAAACGACATTTGTTCATAGATAAGGCGCACTGGACTATAAGCCGCAGCTGTTCTCCCTGTATTATGGGATATTTACACCAAAAGATTAACCAGTAACACTATTTGACAGCAGCATCATAAGACTGTCATGAGACCAAATGAACCATCGTGAAGCTTTGAACAAATAGCGTACCACACGAATGCTATTTTTAGACTGTGACGTCGCCATTGTAATGCGGAAGTAGGACATTATTGACACGCCCTCGCGTACAATCCATGTAATTTCTGTTTGTTTTCTCCGGTAATCTTTCGAACAAAGAACATGCCGATCAAACACTGCTGATATGGAACTTGTAGAAACAACTCTAGACATCACGACATATGAAGGATTCCTCATACGTCTCCTGAAACCAAAAACTCAGAGGGAAAAAATGTGAAGAATGAGTCAACTTGCGCGGACGTCCAAAAGACAAGTTTAACGCCAGCAAGGTGAAGCCATTCATATTTCATTTCCAGTAAAAATTTTGTTGGGGGCCATGGTCCTTCAGAGGACGAAGAGGTAAGCCATTTTGATATTTTTTACTTATATTTTAGCGTGGCCTTTTGCCGTGTTACTTCTGTCTGACAATGAATGACCTTAAAAAAATTAAAATGGTTTCTGACTGCCACTGTTACCTTTTCTGTTGTAAAAAATCATCTTTAGTAAGGGGGAAGTGTAAATAAATTAGAGAATTAAGATTTTGTTTTCAATGAAAAAAAAAAAAAAGAGTTTGTTGGCTGTCACCCAATAGTATTTGCAATTCCAACACAAAAATAGCAATGTAAATTGCCCAGACGAACGGTCAGAGACGCAAGATAACCAAAGGATATAATATATAAGAAAGACAGGGCATATGGTGGTAAAGGATAGATTGTTGAAACAGGAGAATGTCATTGTCAGTGGCGTAAGAAAAATGTCAGGAATTCGGGCAGGCAGGTGGTGTGGACCCAAATGCAGGGAAACAAAAACGCAGCAAGGCAGGTGGCGTTGAACTCATAACATGTTTTAATGATAACCAAATAAAACACAAAGTACAACCAAAAGGATTGGGGATCAAAAAGGCAATGTTCAAACAAAACTTACTTAATCGGAGGGACTGGTACACAAGGGCTTGGACAGGACTTGACATCGAGATTGACAATGACTCAACAAGGAGTGAAAAGAAACTGGGAGCTTATATACACACAGAGACAAGGGGTAACGAGACAACGAGGAACAGATGGGTGACACAGAAGGATGCAGATTGGCGGATACACTAGGAGCAGGCACAACAGGTGAAATCAATGGGCAATCACAGGAACACACTAGGAGGGAACCAACACAAAACCTAACAAAAAAGGTGTTGATGAAAAAGCTAAGGGTAAACTTAGGTTGGCCCGGCTCTTTTCCCGTCTTTTTCAGCCCTCGACACTCACCCATCTCTTTTACTGAACATTTGTATGTTCTTCCACATCTTTACCAGTGACTTTGGCACCTGGGACATCATTTTTGGACAGAATTGGTAGGTTTTACTCAGTAAACATCTCGTTCGTACACTATTTCCATTCATTTAGTATTGGTGACAAATGGGAGGTTGACCCGACTAGCCACAATTGCTAACGTAATGAATATTAATGAGCAAAAGTGATGTGTATGCCGTTGGCTGCAAAGCTTCGTTGCTTTAAGAAGCTTCATTTCACCATTACTGCTCCCTTGGTGGAGACAATCTCTGCTGTCACCTGCTGTCAACACTGTTGTCGTCCAACATGCCTCCTAGCATACATTGCAGTTGCCTGACACGGCAAGACTGTTCTCCCAGTATTTTTCAAACACTGTGAGAATAGTCTGGGACCCATCTCCTTAATGGCCTCTCGAGGCGAACACAATCATCCGTCCAATCAGATTCGATTATTTGCGTAACGTGTTCTTAAGCAACGTCACTCTTGCGCGTCGGAAGTCGTCTCCATAACAACACACATGGCGAACGGGAGAGCCGAGAATATGTTCCAATCCGTGGTAAAATCAGTTTTAAATGACCAAAAAACACATTGGCACAAGTCATTGTCAACAGTCTGTCTCGCGCTACCCATGTTGAATAAACTTCTCCATTCTCCGCTCGCGCTAGTTTCTTGTCTCATTACAAATGTCACGTCCGCTCGTCGCTGATTGGTCCACTCCGCTGTCTGTTTGCTGTGGCAGCCCCGCCCTGGGAATTTGATCAGCCAGACAGTCGTCAGACTCAATCGCTGGAACAGCGGTCAGTCCAAGAGGTCGTTGTTCATCTCAAACGCTGGAACAGCGATGAGTCTGGAGTTCCAGGCTAACATTGCAGCACTATAGATGTAATTAACAATCAAAGTTCATGTTCTTTGCTAATTATTTCTTCAGTTACTGTTCCAGTTGTTTCATTAATTGCTAGTTACTGTATTTGGTAACACTTTATTTGACAGTGCCACCATAAGACTAAATAAGACAAACATAATTATGACATGACAATGTTATGAACATTAATGAATGCTTATAGCAGATGTCATTTAATGTCATCCGGCAAATAATATCACTTTTGAATGGATGTAAATAGATCCAAGCTGGACATAAATAGAGTTAGTGACATAATTTGCCGGATGACATCCGTCATAAGCATTCAGTAATGCTCATGATAGTGTCATGTCATTGTTATGACGGTCTTATGACAGTCTTATGACACCACTGTCAAATAAAGCATTACCTATTAATCAAAATAAATCAACAAATAAGCCGCCCTAGACTATAAGCCGCAGGATTCAATATGGGGGGGAAAAGGTAGCGGCTTGTAGTACGAATATTACGGTACTTGGACTTAAAGACTTGGAAAAAGCAATTCACGCTTTTATAAACTCAAGGCTGGATTACTGCAACGCTCTTTATGTTGGTCTTCCCAAATCCTCAGTTTCTCGTCTCCAACTTGTTCAAAATGCTGCTGCTCGATTTTTAACAGATACACCTAGACGTGAACATATTACCCCCGTGCTATCATCGCTCCACTGGCTTCCAGTCCATTTTAGAATTGATTTTAAACTTTTACTGTTTGTTTTTAATTCTATTAATGGCCAGGCTCCTTCTTACTTATCAGAAATTTTAACCATCCGTAACTCTGGCAGGAGTCTTCGCTCTACCGGCCAGCTTCATTTGCAAGTCCCAAGGTCCAAACTCAAACAGTGGGGAGACAGTTATGGAATAGTCTCCCCCCGGAAATCCGCACCACTACAAATTTGGGCCTTTTTAAATCTCGTTTAAAGACACACCTTTTTAGACTCACCTTTCCCCAAGATTAGTTTAGCCTGGTTTTATTTCTTTAGGGTTTTTAATGTTTTCGGATTTTATCTGTTTTATTGTTTTGTTTGCTGTCTGACTAATCGTGATGCGATGGTTCGTTTTTTTTCTTTTCTTCCTAATGTCATTGTATAACACTTTCCTGCCTTTTATTTACTATGTGCCATGTTTGTCTTTGTTGTAAAGCACTTTGGGGACCTTTCGGGTTTTGTAAAGGGCTATATAAATAAATTTGATTTGATTTTGATTTGATTTGAAAAGAACTTTTTCAGGTTGTATTTGCCGAAGAATTTTCGAGAACCACTGGTCTAGAGAGATACATATTGCTAGGAAAATATTACTTTGTACTGATATCTATCTTAAGATGGCAAAAACCATATTGCCATACCTCAAAACCAAGCGCGTGAGCTTGTAAGCATTAAAAGTTTTACATCGTGCTCACTTTTTGATCCATTAATGTTGTTTTCACTTACATAAGCATAACATCTAATGTTGCGGCACTTATCACATCAGTCACCCAGTCGCATGCAGCAACCGCACACTCATATAAAAGTGTTGTGTTGTTTTGCAACTCAAACCAATACTCTCTCCTTAATGCGTACCAAAAAAACTTACTTCATATTCCACAATTGTGTAGATTATGATATTGATCGTCTGTAAAAGCATTATAAATATAAAGAGCATTTCTCCATTAATGGAGAGAAGGAAGCTGGCTAATGCTAATGAGCCTCAGAGTGCCCATTCCAGTCCATTAAGAGCTCTTAGCACTGGGAAATGATGGTGTTGTCGCGAGGGGGGCGGGAAAACTAACATAGCCACACAGGCCCACAACTTGCACACATCCAGGCTAATGATGAATGCTGCTAATGGACCTTCTGTACATTGGTGAGGAGGGGGGTAAATATATTTATTACTCCATGGATGAAAAATTAGATTTATTTGAGGATCTGATTCCTAATGGGTAATATGAAAGAGGAGCCCTTTTATGAAGCTCTGAAAGTTGGACAATCTTGCGTTTGTTGGAAGAGTTGTGTAGTGATTTTACGTTACTTGGCAAAAAGAAGGAAACAAAAAACATTTTTTTCCTCTCCACAACTATTATGTTTTGTGGCATTCTATAGAAACCTCTTCATTTTAAATGACATCAGGCACAAGCAGGCTGAAGGAATTATTGATCTGTGGTATTCCAAAATCCCTCTCAATTTTTTAAGGACACTCAATGTTACGTTTATTAATAAAATTAATTCTTGGTCAAGTTTTACTTGTTTTCAACAGATTCCAACTACCACAGACTATTATCTTTCGCATTTGCATGAATGATATTGCATACCAAATGGCATATCAGTTCCTAGCTACTTGCTCTTCAGGATTATTGTTTAAAATCAGGGCTTTACTTGATATTGAATGATATGAAATCTAATATGCTTGAGGTGGTACATTCGTACATTGTTTTATTACCTCGTCGCTTGTCTTTAAAGTCTAAGAGGCCGTTGTTCGTATCATAAAAAGCCTGTCAAGATACAGTATTAAAAAGAAAAGAAAAAAACAAATACACTTACACATGAACTTGTTCCCTGTGAAATGGCAGAACCTTGACTCGTCTATTCACATTCCCAGAGTTTGTGCTGCCATTTTAGAGGCAATATGAGATTACGGTGCTGCCAAAATTTATATTATTCATTTAATTGAAGGGAATAATATTAAACCAAGATTTAAGATAAATTTCTTCCGCAATCCTCCTCAAACTGTGTGTCATGTGACCATGGTTTCTCATGATGGTCATCCGACTGAAGTGAGCAAAATTGTAGCTCCTGCAAATGCCAATTCAACAACGAAAACAGGAGAGAGGCAGAAACATGGCCAGTACTTAAAATAACATATAATAATAGAAGTTGGGAAACTTCCAAATTTAGCTATATAATCATCATGCCATGGTGGCTAAAAACATCCCACACTTTTTATACTAAATATTAAGCATTAGGAGTGGGAACCTCTTGGTACCTCACCATACGATACGATTTGCGATACAAAGCTCACGATAACGATAATCTGACGATATGGCAATACAACGATTATCGATACATTTATAGAATATCCTAGAATGATTTTCTGACCTACAGCTAATAAACAGAAAAATAAGCTTCTGCTGTTAATTGGAATGAGTTTATCACTAGTAGACGTCCAATCAGTTTGAAATGGGAATGATCATTCGCTGCCACCTCTCCCACTTCAAACGGATTGAATATCTATGGCCGTCAGTGGCAGCCAATGCCAGGCAATGAGGTAATTTTGGGCCATCTAAGGTCATTTATAGAGGTGGGAGTCTTTGGGCACCTAACGATTCAGAGGCTGCGATTCGATTATAAATTGATTATTGATGTACCACAAACCCCCCCCTCGCTTTTAATTTTTTGTACACTAGTTCCAAACTTGTTCAAAAATCCTCTCAGGCTAAACAATGTACTATTTCAGTGTCAAGTTAACCGTTAAAAACAGTAAATAAAATACTCAAGTTCCCATTCTGTATCGGCAGCTTTAAACTACATTCAATTAATTTAATGTTGTGAATCAACCGTTAAAGTTGTTAAAATTGCTCCCGTTATTCCATAATTTCCCTTGTGTCTACTTTCGACATGTCAAAGTTTCAAAACTGTTTCATCATTTAAAGATAGATTCGAGTCAACATTTTGCCGATTTTTTTTTTTTTTTTTTTTTTTTTTTTTTTTTTTGAGATAAAAAGTAATTAGATTCGCTACAACAGAGCCTTCTAGAGAAGTCTACTGCTTTAAGATGGCGCCTGTTTACTAGCACGGGAAAGTTTGTCATTTCGCATGTAGTTCTTGGTATATGATCTAACACGGCCGTCGTCTGTCATTTCGCATCTAGTTCTAGATATATGTGATATCTACCATAGCCGTATGTTGCCGTATGTTTGTAGCAACTAGCAACTGGGCGCTGTTTGTAGCGGCTGACGGCCGTAGTCAGGTTTTTTTTTTTTTTTAATCTAGCGGCATGAGTTGAACATGATATTTACTCTCGGTCCGTTCCTCATTGCGTCCTGACTGTGTTTTATTTCTGCTTTACCTGGTATAATTCAATAATTGGAATTTGGATATTTGTGAATCATTCTCGAATCTTCCACGGCCGAATCGCAAATAGTCTAAGAATCGGAAATTTCTCACGCCTCTAGTCATTTACCTGTTGATGTTCAGTTACTTCCTGTTGATTTTGGAGTATTTTATGGGTCACTTCCTGTTGATTTTGAGTTACAGAACAGGAAGTGACCTGGGTATCACCCAAATCAATAGGCAGTGACTCAAACTCTACAGGACATTACCTATAAATGCCCTAATATGAACTGCAAATGACCTGTAAATGCCCTCAAAACCCACAGTCTAAATAGATTGGGCGTCGTGCACCGTCAATGCAGCCTTAGAGTTAACCGAGACACTATTATGGTGGAAGATTTTTGAGGCAACTTGTTGGTTCCTTTTTATTTTATTTTATTTTTTTAGATATTGACACCTTTTTAAAAGGATATCTCGAGTCTTGGCAGGAGCATATCGATAACCTTTTGGGATACAAAGTATCACGATATATCACCATTTCGATATTTTGTCACACCACTATTAAGCATCATGCACACGCTTTTACCTTTGTGAGCTATTTAATTGAAGCCAGACATTTGGGCAAAACTTTTTAAAATAACCTTTTCACTGTCTTTGAAAAGCTTTCCAAAACTGCAAAGATATTTGAAATCTGATTTAAAAAAGGGCACATTTGCAGTTTTAAGCTGATAATATATAATATTAAAATATACAGTTTTTAAAGGGATGCACGGATACAAAGACCTGTAGTTCTTAAAAGATAAACGTTATTATAAGTTAAAATAATTTGATATTTAAACCCCTCTTGATGTTTTCGTTTTTAGATAATTTTTGAAATTAGTTCAACTAGTAGGTCGCCATTGTTGTTGACGTCGCAGGGTGAGGACGTCACATGGTTACGCTGCCGGGCTTCCAGAGTATAACTGTAGCGACATAAACATGTCATCTGTTCAACCCTTTCAATTTGAACCCGGGCGGAACATTAATGAGCATGACAGCACTGTCCATATTTCACAAAACGAGCAGAAAAAGAACAATGAACAGGAAAGACAGGATGAGACGAGACCAGAGTAGGGAAAAAATACAGTGTTCTGCTAAAATGTGTTCCACCGGAGAAACGTCCTACAATAGGCGAATTTGACACCCAAAGTACCACCATGTGCTTTCAGCTTGTTTTGTTTGGATGCATACAGACAGAACATACTAAAGATGCCTTAAGAAAATATTTAAACGTAGAAATATCAAATAAGGGTCGTTTAAATATGCTACGTGACTAATGTGGTCTACAGATCAACAATCTGCTTTAAAGGTACCACAACACAATTCTTAAAAGTATGACAGGGAAACACATACAAAAAGTACTTTGAGGCAATGAAAAGGTAATAAAAGTCTCAATAAAAACACAAATAGTAAGTACTTGCCGCTTTTAGCCTATGAGCGCATGTGTTGGACGTCTTGCCAAATAGAGGGAATTGCAGTAACCCGGTAGTATTCGTCGACTGAAAGTGACAATCTACGCCATCACTCCGAGAGTCCATTGCGCGCTTAAAACATGGCGCCCTCCGTAGGTTATAACATGTATTAAATATGATAGATTATTAAATCAATGGCAATATTTTATGTGTTTCTAATAACATTTTAGTAAAAGAGAACAACTGTGGCTTATAAGACCCTATAAATCTTTTAGTCCGAGGTTCCCTTTAAAAGTGCTTAGCAAAAATCATTTACTTTATATTGAGATAAACTTACTTTTGTCACCGTGCAAGAAGCATCAGTTTTCGGTGGAACTGCTTACATTTTTGTTTGGTTCACCATACAAAATGTGTCTGTACATAGCAATGAAGACATTTCATCGTAAAAAGATTACAGTGGGGCAAAAAAGTATTTAGTCAACCACCAATTGTGCAAGTTCTCCTACTTGAAAAGATTAGAGAGGCCTGTAATTGTCAACATGGGTAAACCTCAACCATGAGAGACAGAATGTGGGAAAAAAAAACAGAAAATCAAATTGTTTGATTTTTAAAGAATTTCCAAATTAAAGTGGAAAATAAGTATTTGGTCACCTTCAAACAAGCAAGATTTCTGGCTTATTTCAACGAAAACTTAATTTACTTCTTCTAACGAGGTCTAACGAGGCTTCACCCGTTACCTGTATTAATGGCAACTGTTTTAACTCATTATCGGTATAAAAGACACCTGTCCACAAGCTCAGTCAGTCACACACCAAACTCCACTATGGCCAAGACCAAAGAGCTGTCGAAGGACACCAGAGACAAAATTGTAGACCTGCACCAGGTTGTGAAGACTGAATCTGCAATAGGTAAAACGCTTGGTGTAAAGAAATCGACTGTGGGAGCAATTATTAGAAAATGGGAGAAATACAAGACCACTGATAATCTCCCTCGATCTGGGGCTCCATGCAAGATCTCACCCCGTGGCGTCAAAATGATAACAAGAACGGTGAGCAAAAATCCCATAACTACATGGGGGGACCTAGTGAATGACCTACAGAGAGCTGGGACCACAGTAACAAACGCTACTATCAGCAATAAAATGCGCCGCCAGGGACTCAAATCCTGCACTGCCAGATGTGTCCCCCAGCTGAAAAAATGGTAAATGGTGTTATACTTATATAGCGCTATTCCACCTTTCAAGAAAGTACACGTCCAGGCCCGTGTGCGGTTCGCTAGAGAGCTTTTGAATGATCAAGAAGAGGACTGGGAGAATGTGTTATGGTCAGATGAAACCAAAATATAACTTTTTGGTAGAAATACAGGATATCGTGTTTGGAGGAGAAAGAATACTGAATTGCATCCGAAGAACACCATACTCACTGTGAAGCATGGGGGGTGGAAACATAATGCTTTGGGGCTGTTTTTCTGCAAAGGGACAAGGACGACTGATCTGTGTAAAGGAAAGAATGAATGGGGGCATGTATTGTATATTTTGAGTGAAAATCTCCTTCCATCAGCAAGGGCATTGAAGATGAGACGTGGCTGGGTCTTTCAGCATGACAATGATCCCAAACACACAGCCAGGGCAACAAAGGAGTGGCTTTGTAAGATGCATTTTAATATCCTGGAGTGGCCTAGCCAGTCTCCAGATCTCAACCTCATAGAAAATCTGTGGAGGGAGTTGAAAGTCCGTGTTGCCCAACGACAGCCCCAAAACATCAGTGCTCTAGAGGAAATCTGCATGGAGGAATGGGCCAAAATACCAGCAACAGTGTGTGAAAAGCTTGTGAAGACTTACAGAAAACGCTTGGCCTCCGTTATCGCCAACAAAGGGTACATAACAAAGTATTGAGATGAACTTTTGGAACAAAGGGTACATAACAAAGTATTGAGATGAACTTTTGGTATTAAGCAAATACTTTTTTTCCACCATGATTTGCAAATAAATTCTTTAAAAATCAAACAATGTGATTTTCTGCCCCCCCCCCCCCCCCACACACACACACACACACATTCTGTCCCTCATGGTTGAGGTTTACCCATGTTGACAATTAAAGGCCTCTCTAATGTTTTCAAGTGGGAGGACTTGCACAATTAGTGGTTGAATAAATACTTATTTGTCCCACTGTAGTTGAGAGCAGAGAAATTCACATAAAGGAAAGTAGTGTAGGGTCTGGGGGTCCCAATGAACTACTTGACTAGAGCCAGACTGGATGAAAAGGGTGAACTCATACAAAAAGAACAAAACAAGGGGTAGAGCATAGAATGAGGGCACCAGGGATGGACTGTGCTGCTGAGGTGGAAATAGAAAAGAAGAAACAAATGGATGATGTTAGGGGAGCAGATGGGGAGGGGACTACCTTTCAGAAGAATCAGGCCTGAAACGTTATCCAGCCTGCATTGTTCACCAACGGACTCAACAAGACAGAGTCAAGAAGAAAACTGCCGAGTTGAGGATCAAATGATTCTCGCAAGTAAGCGATTTACCCTGTGACCACCTCACCATCCCCACCCACAGTTGGCCCATGCTCAACCACATTCTCTTCCTTTCACTGCTCTACAACCTCCAGAGCAGAGGTGAAATCTGAAACACTACAATCCCCAAAACACTAAATCTCAAAAGCTCCCTCTGCCAATGCCCCTTATCACACAAAGGGGCTCCAAAGCACAGAGAGATGCATTAAATGCCCATACACGCTACAACATGCTCACACGTTGAGAAGAAGCAGGTCTGTGAGAGAGGGAGGTCAGCTCTGACCTGGGATGGCGACCAGAAGGACAGTGTATGTGGGAGGGAAAAGCCAAACTGCTAAAAGGAGAGAAGTAAAAGGGGAAAAAGGGAGAAGGGAACATCCATTTAGTAGCAATAAAAAAAAAATTACTATCCTAGTATGCAAGTTCACTGTGTTGTATGTTATGTTTTGGTATCAAACAATTTTACAATAGAGGAAGCTGAAGGCAGCCAGAAAACAGGTTGCTGCAACAAAGTGCAGGAAGTGATGTTGCTGAGTCAAAAGATAAGGCACATCAACAGAGTAAATTGACATCAGCAGAGCTTGACCAATTAAGAAGCACCACTGTTTACTTCAACCGAGTGGTATTGATTCAGCAGGCATGTAACCCTGGTTGACTTGGTATCAAAGAGTGCCTCATAGTGCCTCTTAACAGTAACAAAGATACATGACAAGAAGAATAGTGAACAAAGATTTGATCATGTATAAAATATTAGGGGAAAATTGTCTTCTTACATCCCGTTTAAACAACTGCAACACAAAAACAGGAATGACCACCGAAAAGGAGGTGGAATCTGAATGAGTGAAACCTGGGCTTAAGCCCCCTCTCCTTAAGCAGACTTAAGTTTGGGACTTTCACTGTGGCAGCAGCTAGGAGGCTACATGATCCCTTTGCATTGCTCACATACTTAACCTGCATGTAGGCCTTTCCACCCTAAGGGCTCTTTGTCAGGACTTGCAAATGATTTTCCAGTGATACAAATAACGTCCGAATGCTTTGGATAGTTTACAGATGGAAGAGATACTCAATGAATGAATGTATTTATGAATGAGAATACACCCTCAGAATTATAAACAGACCAGCTCGGTCTCGGTTGCTTGATCTGTCGGTCCACATCCAGGACACTTCAATTTTCTCTACAGACACGTCAACACCTATTGTTGAATGCCAACAGGCCTGTATGCTAAAAACTGACGCTCGAGCGCTTTCGTCAAACCCTAATGCAAACAGCGAGTGTGAACAGGTCTCTAATGGTACATAAAAGTACAAATATGGTTGAACAAATTCATCAAAGATAGGATAAAACGAATCCAAGATAAACATCCAAATGTAAACACACTTGGGTGATTTTGCAAAGAAGGCTTTGCAAATTTAAAGTGCGACTGAATTGTTTGTATGGCTGCAGCTATCGATTATTTTAATAGTCGATTAATCGATGAACTAGTTAGTTTGAATAATCGAAATTTAAAGTGCGATTCAATTGTTTGTATGGCTGCAGCTATCGATTATTTTAGTAGTCGATTAATCGATGAACTAGTTAGTTTGAAAAATCGAGTAATCACAATAAGGAACATAAAAAATTTAAAATACGTGAGCTTAGCCTCAAACGGTATAAAAAATAAAAAAAGGATCTAAGTACAACTATAGAACACTTGGCAACTTACACAGCAAAAGTCCGCTAGCTTAAAAGCTATAAAATGCAAAGGTTTTTAAAAAAAAAAAAATTTTTTTTTTTTTTACAATGGTCTTAACAAATCGTTCAGGCAATATACCTATAAACTAAATGACGAATGCATTAAAAAACATTCGCTCAAACAAAAACTTAGCTTACGTTGGTCTTAACAGGGAGAAGCTGGATTTAGCCATGTGAAATGAGGCAGCAAGGGGGGGGGGGGGGGGTGTATCCACCCTAATCAACAAAACGAAATGCAAACACTTTCAAAATAAACAATTACAATGCCACTTTAATCAACCGAATACTGTACTCGAAGCAACAAAATTTAATTGGATTTTTTTTTTTTTTTTTAATCGAATACTCAAGTTAATCGATTAATCGTTGCGGCACTAATTTTTTGTGTCCTTTGTTAAACCCACAGTGGTCAGAAATAGACCGTACACTCTCCCTGTTGTGAGACATAAAGGAGTGTCTGTTACATTCTGCGGCTTTTTGATGCATTTACATAACAGGATGTCTTGAAAATGCTTTGGGTACAATGACATTTCAAGGCTACCGAGGTAATCTTGTGACCAATGTGCTGAAAGAAATTTCGGTCTCTGTTCGATTCTGAGTTGTGACAGAAAAACGATTAGATCGGATATCCGTTCATAAAGGTACAAGATAGGAGTGTATCGATAGCAGTCAGTAATAAAAAGGTGGTATATCAATGATCGAGCTGTGCACCAGCTATTGTGAGGCTATAATTCAATTTTCCGAAGATTCCCATTGTTTTGTTTTAAATGACCATGAACACTCGCATAACACAATTGTAGCATTAGCGGATCATAGTTCTAGGAATGCAGTATTTGCATGACTGCAATCATGGAGTACCTTTAAAACAAAATCCGAATTATGTATTGCTTCAATGTTATGCATGATTTATGGAGCTTATATTTTGAAGTTGGCTGCCGTGTTCCCAAGATTGATACCGAAACTGTTTCTCAAGGGCAACAAAAAATAAAAATGGATGTAGATAATGGTGCAAGTACAGTTTTATCTACTGAATCACAAGGCACAATTTTCAATGACTAGGTGAAACAAAAATCCCAAAATCTTGAGTGTTTTTGGGTTTTAGAAATGAAAAGGGCAACAAGACAAAAGTACGTAATTTGTATGTCGCGCTGAGCAGCTTTCAAGTGTCACGACGTGGAAGTGGGGTGGGCACAAACTGAACAGAAGTTAACTCAAGCCATGACATCAAATACACCAACAAGCTAATTTTGATTATTTATTTCCTACCATCTAGGCTATATTTGTGCTGAAATATTCTAATTTTATTAACGATCATATCAACTCCATTAGATTTTACTTCATGTAGTTATTTTTTCATAATATTGTTGTCCCATTGAAACAATGTCATTACATTTTTTTTTTTTATTGTTTTTAATCTGATATTCTGTACCTGATGTTTTGTTTTTGAAGAAGAATGAAGAAACAATTATTTGCCGTTTAGAAAGAACTGCAATGTCATGTATTCAAAATTAATAATTGGGTTATCTACTGTATGACTGACGTCCACATAAAAAAAAAATAGTTTCCATATTGTATTAAAACTGACTCGAATTGTAATGAAACCGTTACAGCTTCAAAGATTTTGTCCTTGTGTCGAATCAGAGCCTATGTACATGAAAATGGGTCAGGGGTTAAAAAGGTGAGAAGGGTGTGGAGGAAATATTTTCCGGTAGGGCTGTCCCAAATGACTAATTTTCCCCCCGTTAGTCAGCCGACTATTTTTACGATTAGTCGACTAATCTAATAATTTTTTCCTCCTTTTTTATACTAATTTAGCAATGACATTTTTGATGACGCTTATTAATTCAAAAGAAACATTATGGAACAATTAAATTCTTTTTTAAAGTACAAATAAACACATAAATAACAACAATAAATCATAAATATAACAATGAGGTCAAATGCTGATAGCATTAACTAGTGCAAAAGAATGGAATGTAAACAGATCCAGAACACTGACTTCGCCTTTCCAACATGATTCAAAACAATTCTTGAAAAAATATCAAGCATTAATTTTATAGTATATTACGAGAAGTAAGAGTAGTATAATAATTATTCACTGCCAATCAGATTTTTCATAAAGGGTGTCATTTTAAAGATATTCTAGTGTAAAATCTGAATTCTGAAATATGTGGGATTAGTTCCAGAAATCATTATTTATATGGCGAACATGACGTGCTTTTATTTTGAAATGTTCACCGGAAGTATTTTCGCTAAACCGCTAACCGTAAGTTTAACACTCAGCAAAAAAGGCTCTTTTTGTCATTGCATGTAGTATCAGTAATTAATGTTTTTTTTTTTCATATTTTTCATCTGTAAATGCTGTTAACAAGCAATTTTTCATGTTTAAAGTGTCACCTTTTAACTGCAAGTTTGCGTTTTGGAGAAGACTGCCAATGTTTTAAAGTAGGCTAAAGTAGGTTGTCTTTTTTTCCCCTTTAGCCTCAATGTAGCGATGCTAACGTTTACAGTGTTTTATATAGATGTGTTTCCTTATTTTGTATGTCTGAACTTCTAATTCTAAATAATTCTACGGCGTGCTAATGACCAATAAACATCTGTGAAAGGAACTGTTGTCTCATATGCCATCAGCATTCACGCACAAATATATGCACGCACGCACGTACGCAGAAGGTAGGATGCGTGCATAAAAGTTAAAAAAAAGGGGACAAGCTGTCACTTATGCACATTTATTTACAAAAATAAATAAACCTAACCCTAACCCACTTCGACCACTCGTCACTCGGGAGCTCAGCGGTACGCACACACGCGTTCCCAGACGAACTCCAACTTAAAAGTAAGCAGCAACAGAAGAAGAACATATTCAACATAAATAAAGCCGCGCCGCCACGTGGTGGATGTTGGGAGGAACACCACTCAAGGAGGTGACTGTTACAACGCGTGCGGCGATAGAACGCAGCCATGAAAATTATCGCTCTCATTTTTATTTACCGTGCGATAAATGGACTCATTGCATATCACGACAGGCTTAGCAACTTCAATAAAACATGTCTTACGGCTTGTAATTGTCTCCTGTCATCTTCCAACATTACAACTAGGTGACGGCGCTCCAGGTGTTCATTCACGGCCGACATGCAGCCAAGCTTGGCATTGAAGAGACAGGACACAACACTGTACCCTCCTTTGTTTCGTTGAAATAAGTCAATTTCTGGCCACTCTGGTGAACTTTTTTGGCTTTGTGTCGCTTTCCCCGCTTGAATGCCAAGCATACGACATTAGAAAAATCTCCTGACCCCCCCACTTAAACATTTTCTCCTCAGATCTACACAATTCACGTAGGTCACCCTTTTTGACTTCAAAGCGGTGAATTTCGCCGAAAGTTGAGAGATTTTCATGCCTGTTATGTATCTACTTGAGATACATGACAAATCGGGCTCATGACAAAGATTCTCAACCTACTGTTTGTCATGGCAAACTAGGATTTGGGATTATGATTACTGCTTTGATTCTCAGACTGACACGATATATACAGATAAACAACAAAATAGCCCTAAATACTGTATTTAAAAGATACATACGCACATACTGGTGGAACAAGGTAGTGCTTAGAGCGCACAAGTGCTCCACTTGCCCCAAGCACTGGTAACCTGCTCTACACCGATAAGTGCCCCCACTAGTCAGAAAGGTTAGCACGTCAATAAAAAGGATCAATCCCAGAAGTGATTAATGGACAAAATAACGTGTGATGATCTTCCTCAGCAAAGAAAAGTCCAGTTGTTTGACCCACAAGGTCAATGTGGTTGTAGCCTAAAGGCGTTCTGGACCAGACACACAGAAGACATCTAATCTTACAGCAGGCCCAAAAGACAATATCTCTTTAATGACAGACTATTGGCCAGGCTGTCCAGCAACTAGATTAGAGGTTAAGTCGCTGTGCAGCAGACCAAAGACAAACAAGAGAGGTGGCCGGGTGGGACGGGAAGAGGTGAGTGACACAGTTCAACCAGTTGTATCCCATGATTAGCCTTTTGTGTCCGAGTCTTCTTGGACCTAATCAAAAGACCAAGACAAGTCTAATGGGCAGAAATGATGGCTCAGTAAAAGGGGGTAGGGGTTTAGTGGGTGGGCCAGACAAGGTCTTTGTACTGCCCTTTCCTCACCCCACTAATTAGCTGACATCGAAGGTGGTGAATGGCGTAGGAGGGATAAAACGGAGGACGGGAGGGCAGCCCAGAGGAGGGGAAACAGGAGAACTGAGGTGAAGAATCGAGGCAACAGATGAAGAACAACTGTGCTAAGCATTTATGTGTGTGTGTGTGTGTGTGGGGGGGGGGGGGGGTCTACAACTACTGTTAGCTACAGCAAACTTGACACAAGAAGATGCAACGAAACGGAAAGTGACACAGTCACGGGCATCTCAACATAACTAAACAAATGCTTAGTGGAGCTGTGATGAACGCCCTCGGGTGCTCAGTTCAAGTCTTACTGTTGCATTCACAATAGCCTAAATTATAAATGCACCTGAAACCATCACGGTGGAATCCCACTTGTTTACACACACCGGATGAGGTTAATGGGTTTATGATTATCTTGAAAGGTTTAATTCATATGTATTAAATAGAAGCTATCCTGCCAAAATATGGCAAAGGTTGAAACAAACAAACCAGAAAAAATATAATAATAAAACACATAAAATATGTAACTTTAATATTATTTAGAAGTTTTAGGGTAATTGTAAAAGTAGGTTGGCAATCGGTAAATGGAGAAAAAAAAGCAATAGCAGAGTCTGTAACGTGACCTTTCTTCCCTTTACAAGGAGGCATTACTAGGATCTGAAGTATAAGGGGCCCAGTCGCCTGTTCAGAAACAATAAATTTCACCGCTTCGTACATTTGGATCTGATCTAATCCTTACATTTGAATTTAGAAACAGAAACAAATGTACAGTGCCTTGCAAAAGTATTCGGCCCCCTTGAATCTTGCAACCTTTCGCCACATTTCAGGCTTCAAACATAAAGATATGAAATTTAATTTTTTTGTCAAGAATCAACAACAAGTGGGACACAATCGTGAAGTGGAACAACATTTATTGCATAATTTAAACTTTTTTAACAAATAAAAAACTGAAAAGTGGGGCGTGCAATATTATTCGGCCCCTTTACTTTCAGTGCAGCAAACTCACTCCAGTGAGGATCTCTGAATGATCCAGTGTTGTCCTAAATGACCGATGATGATAAATAGAATCCACCTGTGTGTAATCAAGTCTCCGTATAAATGCACCTGCTCTGTGATAGTCTCAGGGTTCTGTTTAAAGTGCAGAGAGCATTATGAAAACCAAGGAACACACCAGGCAGGTCCGAGATACTGTTGTGGAGAAGTTTAAAGCCGGATTTGGATACAAAAAGATTTCCCAAGCTTTAAACATCTCAAGGAGCACTGTGCAAGCCATCATATTGAAATGGAAGGAGCATCAGACCACTGCAAATCTACAAAGACCCGGCCGTCCTTCCAAACTTTCTTCTCAAACAAGGAGAAAACTGATCAGAGATGCAGCCTAGAGGCCCATGATCACTCTGGATGAACTGCAGAGATCTACAGCTGAGGTGGGAGAGTCTGTCCATAGGACAACAATCAGTCGTACACTGCACAAATCTGGCCTTTATGGAAGAGTGTCAAGAAGAAAGCCATTTCTCAAAGATATCCATAAAAAGTCTCCTTTAAAGTTTGCCACAAGCCACCTGGGAGACACACCAAACATGTGGAAGAAGGTGCTCTGGTCAGATGAAACCAAAATTGAACTTTTTGGCCACAATGCAAAACGATATGTTTGGCGTAAAAGCAACACAGCTCATCACCCTGAACACACCATCCCCACTGTCAAACATGGTGGTGGCAGCATCATGGTTTAGGCCTGCTTTTCTTCAGCAGTGACAGGGAAGATGGTTAAAATTGACGGGAAGATGGATGCAGCCAAATACAGGAACATTCTGGAAGAAAACCTGTTGGTATCTGCACAAGACCTGAGACTGGGACGGAGATTTATCTTCCAACAGGACAATGATCCAAAACATAAAGCCAAATCTACGATGGAATGGTTAAAAAATAAACGTATCCAGGTGTTAGAATGGCCAAGTCAAAGTCCAGACCTGAATCCAATCGAGAATCTGTGGAAAGAGCTGAAGACTGCTGTTCACAAACACTCTCCATCCAACCTCACTGAGCTCCAGCTGTTTTGCAAGGAAGAATGGGCAAGAATGTTAGTCTCTCGATGTGCAAAACTGATAGAAACATACCCCAAGCGACTTGCAGCTGTAATTGGAGCAAAAGGTGGCGCTACAACGCAAGGGGGCCGAATAATATTGCACGCCCCACTTTTCAGTTTTTTATTTGTTAAAAAAGTTTAAATTATCCAATAAATTTTGTTCCACTTCACGATTGTGTCCCACTTGTTGTTGATTCTTGACAAAAAATTAAAATTTTATATCTTTATGTTTGAAGCCTGAAATGTGGCGAAAGGTTGCAAGGTTCAAGGGGGCCGAATACTTTTGCAAGGCACTGTATACAGTATATTATTATTGCATCCCTGAATTAAAAAACATAAATGACAGCCAAATGATTCTAATACTACGGTTGGCTGACTGCCTTCTGAAGGAAATGACAACTACGATATGGCGCACGGCAAAGATCAATTTGAGATCCTGCTTTGGAGCTTTTACATAGTTTTTTACATAATTTGTCCGTTTTACCCTGGAAACCCCCGTTTACAGACATCGCGCAACCGCTTTTGTTTCAACCCAGCCATAAAAAGAAGGTAAGTAATCGTATTTATTATTTGAAATGTCCGTCATTTTTAGCTTAGAATCATTACATGATGTCTAATATTTAGTTAAAAAAAAAAAAAAAAAAAAAACTTTAAAAAATTATTCACTCGCAGATTTGAAATTTTTAAGCAAATGACGTCACAATAAAAAAATTGGCGTCTGTAAAAAAGTCACGGATATTTACCTCATAACTATTGCGTAATTGTATTTTTTTCGTTACTGTCGCATTTTCCCCAATATTTTAGATGATGAATAATTAATCCAAACATGGAAAAATTGAAAAAAAAAACAAAAAAAAACATTTAAAAGGATAAATTTATGAAGATTTAAATCTCGATTACTCCTTGATGTCTGCGATTTCTGCATCGCGACCCTTGTTATATTACAATGTTTCACCCATAAAATCCCCCCAAAAATCCAGCTGTGGCCATTCACAGCTGTGTCTTGACACTCGGTGATACATGCTACATGGAGTTTTTGGATCGAAAAGAGGTAAGTACGCATTAATATCTCGTTAAAATCATGGTGTCTTTATTTATGCTCTCGCGTGCTCTCACCTCCAGTTAGGGTTTGCTGTTTAATTTGTCTTTTTTTTAAATGCCCTCCTGTTCAAAAATTTTCTTCACCCAGAAAATTTAGATTTGAAGCTTTCCAATGATGTATCACACATGCATATAGGACAATTCTCTTATAATAGGACATCCTCGTGACCTGCATGGCATATGGAAATTCAGCATCCTTTTGCCAATACACTCACTATCTCTCCTCCGGTGGTGTTAATTATCACTTGACATTCAATTAAAAAAAATACTGTAGGGGAAAAAATAGGGAAAAATCATGAAACTTGCTCCGATTTCTGGAGTTCTCGATCTCGCTTCGAAGATTACAGAAATGTTAAATACAAATTTAATTTTAGTGAAAAACATTAAATCGATGCACATGATTTACTTTTGCAAGCCACACAAAATAAAGTGTTAGGCCTGATTTGGCCTCAGAGCCGCCGGTTTGACACCTGTGCTCTGACGGACGCTCACCAATTGTTTCTAACAATAAATAGAAGCCATGCGATGACCATGAACTGCCCAGACGGCAGCAAAGAAGAGGAGGGAGTAAAAATCACCTTGGAACAACATCCCAGCGGACACCGGGCAGCTCCCAGCATCCAGTAAACACTGTCCATCTTAGCTACCTTTTATTTGAAAGGTGTGACAAACAAAGGCAGACCTGCATTGTAAACACGTGAGCTCATGGGTGTCTCAAGTTGCAAAGCTATGGCTGAATTTGTCCAGGAAAAAAAAATGGAGCTGAGGGGAACCAAAATGCTCTTTGACACAAAATAAACCATTAGTGGTCACCAAGGGAGCTGCACCGTCAGGTCACATGCTCGTGCCAAACCAGTAGACACGTTAAGGCTTGGGAGGCTCAGAGTCTGGCGTGGCAATGAAATTTACCTTGTGAGTTGACTTTTAACCTCAACCACCTCCACGGTCTGGTGTCGTATTATTCCAAAACAGTACTGTTGGTTCCTTTTTGTTTAATATTGAAAACAAATTGAAAGTTTTTCCGTTAAAATTGTTGGTTAAAATTACTGAATTGAGCTGTGGTGGTAAGACAAAAACAGGGATCATGTCTGCATTGGCAACCTTTGAGTAAGAATGTACTAGATCAGATAATCCAGAGAAAACAAACATAATCTAGGGTGGCTCCAGGATGTCCAACACAATTAAGAGAAAATGCATGTATTGTTGTTATACATTAGCATTTAAATCATTTAAAAGCAATGTCTAGTCAAAGACAGTGAAGATTATTCTGCAGTTGAATCAATAATAAATAGGAGAAATATATTCTGGGTTTGTAACATTGACAGCAGCCAGTTTATTGACTGAAGTGGATATGTGATCTGAGTGCTCGGCAGGGGAATGCCTTGCCCTTTGACCCCACCCCCAGCCCTCAGGCATGGCCCTTATGCCCATTGGCAGATGTGACTTACTGGAGCAGACTTTCCTGTAGGGTGACAGCTTGTTAGCTACCCCCCCACCCCCGCCCCCCCCCCCCCCCCCCGCCACCCCTGCCACCCCTTTTATGACACAGGACCTCTCACGCAGCCTTGACTAACAGAGGGCAAGCAACAGTACTGTATTTTTCTTTTTTTTATATTTTGGGGGGGGGGGGTGCTTTAATGTTGTTGAATGCAACAGAATGACTTCGCAGGGACAGTTTGTGAGTGACACTACATATGGTGGGTTTAGATCAGAGGTTGTCATTATTGATTGCATTAATTGTTTTTTTTTTTTTTTTTATTATACATTCGTATTTATAATGTTTAGTTATTTAATTTACTGTTAGTTTTTTTTTTTTTAATCATTTTATTGTCAACTGTTATGAAGTCCTTTAGGATCTTTTAGTGATTTGGGATGATATAAATAAACCTGACTTGACTATAGACCCTACCCACCGACGTCACAAAATCACGTGCTCGCTGTATGGTTCTGCCCCCTTGTCCGTCATTTTGTGTCTGTATTATCAATGGTCTCAATTGATCGAGCAATTTATAATGCATTTCATGGAAGACCCGGTGCTTTCGGATGCCGTAAACTCACTTGATGTGTTGCATAAAAGGCGTTATGTGGAAAAGCTTCAGTTTATCCATTCGCCAGATCCATATTTGATGCCTAAATCGATGTTTTTCGACCCGCTGTCTCCGCCGTATTTGCCTGACATCTGCTAGCTACCCTGATATGTACAACTATCTTGTCCACACAAAATCAGCCTATTCTCACGAAAGTTTGAAAAACTTTAAGAGCTTGGAGGCTTATAAATACTTCGTTGCTGGTTGGGTGAAACAGGTCCTCGTCCACGAAAATTCGGCAGGAATCTATCTTGTGCTTGGAAAGGTGAGTTACGAAATTTTCAATTCAAAATCTTTTGTTATTGCTAACATCCACTGTCAAGTCTAATGTATTTCATGTCGTTTGTCAATGGGGTTAGGGCTTTTAATGTTTATATGGTTTAGCGATAGCACTCTCACTACATACATACGTGTATGTTGTCGGCGATTAGCCTAGCAATGATCTTAATTGTGGTTGTCAGACCAAAACCCTCTAAATATATATTAAATGCATCTTACCAGATATAAAATGACTACTACATAATCTGTGGTAATCGTTTGGAGCCCAGTTTTCTCGTCGAATTGCAGCAGCCCATCTCGCTCTCTTCTCTCCGGGTCTCTCGGAATCCGGTAGAACTTCAAGACTCTCCGTCTTCTCCGTCTATCTTCTCTGTTATTGCAACCGACCGCCACACACGCCTTCACCATTTTGATTATTAATGTTAACGAGCAGAAAAACACGTCGTAAATAGGAGGAATGTACGTAGCCGTAACAGGTAAACATGATGTGTTGACGGACAATTGGGCGGCACCAGTCAGGAGGAAGGAGTTGTGACGTCACGTGGGTAGGGTCTATACCAGACATAGGGGACGTTTACATGGTGACTCTCCGAGAATACGAAAAATTTCAAACTTGCATTTGCTTTTGCGTCTCCATTCGAACAATGTCGCAATTTCGCATGAAAATGATATAGGTTTCATGCCAGGCCCTAGGGGGCAATGCAGATTTACAGGGCAACAGAGAATGATGCACTTTGACCCCACCAAGCTCCCTCAGCCCGGGAAAAAATATGCCCGCCCACTCGAAGCAATGGCATTTTTCTTTTGTTCAAAAAGGCACAAAAATTGAAACATTCAGCATATTTAATTTATAAATATTATTAAAACAGTAAATTAAAGCCGACATTCCGCCGTATTTGCTTTTTTTAATGTTTAGTAACACCGCTGCGCACGCCCAATGTGACTTGTACGAGTGCTGACGTTAACGGCGCGGTCTCGCGCCGCGGGAGCCTTTGATATGCATGCCGAGGAAGCCCCCCTCAATCCCCCGCAATCGGATTCTTCCACTTTGGAGGCAGGATTCAGAATTTTCCGTCTTCGCCGACACCATATGCACGTGAGGCGAGTCCGCTACTCAGTCATTGCGTCTTTGTGTCGCAGAGTCACCATGTAAACTGCCCCTTTGACTCAACACATTAAGTTGTGTTACTGGTTTACAGTGTTGTTAATAAAGGCGTTAAGAGTATAACGGTGTTACTAACGACGTTATTTTTTTTCAGTAGTGAGTAATCTAATTAATTACTTTGCTTATCTTGGCAACACCGTTACTGTTACTGAGGATGTAAAGGCCTGCGTTTCTAGCAAAGCAGGAGTGGGGAGAATGGGGGTTGTGACATCGTTGGAAACGCGACGCCAAGTGGCTCCAATAATACCTGACTGTAGCAGATAGCCGACAAACTACGCACACATTGTGCTACGGTAGATATCACATGCATAGAACTAGATGCGAAATGACTGACTCACCGCCATCTTAAAACAGTAGACTTCCCAGGAAGGCTCTGTTGTAGAGAACCTTCCAAGCAAACCTAAGTAACTTTTTATCTAAAATACTTCTAAATCTATCTTTAAATGATGAAACAGTTTTAAAACTTTCACATGCCTAAAGTAGACAGAAGGAACTAATGCAATAACAGGAGTGATTTTAACAACTTTAAGGGTTGATTCACAACATTAAATGACTTCCAAACATAACGAAGGTTACTATGTTTTTTTTTTTTTTTTCCTGGAATGAAAAAAAAAAACCTTGAAAAGTAACACCAATTACTTTGCCAAGTAACTAATTACTTTTACATTCCGGTAACTTAGTTGCTAACTCAATTACTTTTAGGGAGAAGTAACTTGCAACTGTAATATTTTTTTAAAGTAAGATATACAACACTGCTGGTTTAACATAATAACGACAGGAAGTATCCATAGGGTAGTTACTAACTTTTAAAGGCATAAGTAGTGAGATTTTAAAGAAGTGGCTTAAAAACCTATCAGTGTTTTAATCAAATTGAACATTTTCATCAAAGGCCAGTGGTTGCTTAGACTGGTGGTTGTAATGTTTTTTTTTTTTTCTATTTAATTTTTTAAATTTAATTTTTTTATGTTGTTAGATAAGTGCCACAGTTCCATGTACGTAATGGGAAATACCATCTATGGCAGGGTGGGCAAACCGGTCCTCGAGGGCTGCAGTGGGTCCTGGTCTTTGTTCCAACTGACCCAGCACAGAGAGTTTAAATAGTTTATCCAATGAGGTTTCAGCAGAAATGAGAAGCACCTGCCAGCAATCGACTGATTGCACTTCAGATTGGTGAAAAGGTGTCCTCTTAATGGGTTGCAACAAAAACCCGCACCCACTGCGGCCCTTTGTGGAATAGTTTGCCCACCCCTGTTCCGATCATGTTTTTTTGCTCCCGATCCGATCCCGATCGTTTTAGTTTGAGTATCTACCGATCCCGATATTTCCCGATCCGATTGTTTTTTTTGCTCCCGATTCAATTCCAATCATTCCCGATAATTTTTCCCAATCATATACATTTTGGCAATGCATTAAGAAAAAAATAAATAAAACTCGGACGAATATATACATTCAACATACAGTACATAAGTACTGTATTTGTTTATTATGACAATAAATCCTCAAGATGGCATTTACATTATTAACATTCTTTCTGTGAGAGGGATCCACGGATAGAAAGACTTGTGACCTTGAATATTGTGACTAAATATTGCCATCTAGTGTATTTGTTGAGCTTTCAGTAAATGATACTGTGGCCATCCCAAATGCATGATGGGAAGTGGAACCATGACTGTGCGTAGTGCTACCAATTGCTATATCTTCTCTGCGTTGGGAAATAACACAAGGTGTTAAGACAATGATCAATTGCCACCTTGCTTCCCCACATTGCTTCCCATGATACTTCTAATCATAGGGAGAGGGATTGCAAGGCTTTAGCCAATTAATAAAAGGCCCGAAAGGCTGCCAAAGTTCACTTTACTCATTTTGCGCTGCCTTTTATCTCTCTATATAGGTAAAACGGCGTCATTACAGATTGAGCGCGACAATGAGTGAGAGGGTCACGCAGGGCATGCATTAATTGCATTAAATATTTTAATGTGATACATTTAAAAAAAAAAAAAAATTACCGCTGTTATCGGGATAAATTTGATAACCCTACCTTAAGCCTAAACTAAAGACTCTGGATGAGTGTAACATATTATGTCTGTGACGTTAAATACAATTAGAAAACGATTTAATTAAAATATATATGTATTAAAAAAAGGCATGGCCGATATTTTTTTGCCGATTCCGATACTTTGAAAATGACGTGAACGGACCCGATCGATCGGGACATCTCTATATATTACTGTATCTGTACTATACTGTGATCCTTATGTAACTTGTCTTGATGGTGGTGACGTCACTGCGCTACTTTTCGCATTTCCCCCTTTACAACCAGGATTCCGAATCACACCATGCAGTCAAGCGTGCTGACTACTGAAGATGAGCTGGGTCTATAGAATGTTAGGGAAGCGTTACTCACTGAGAACTTACAAAGGCGAACCGGCCTCTATAAATAGCTGTTAGCTCAGTAGTGAGCATGGTTAACTGCCACAGTGACAATGTGAATTCAAGAGGGATGGAGAATGAGAAAGGGAGTACCATGATGTCACAACCATCAGACCAGTTATTAACACATGCTATTTAGAGTCATCTTCTGAAAATGATTTTTTATGGCCCATTTTATAAACCTTTTTACCCTTTTTTCCCCCTTTTTCAAACATTTTCTTAAACACAGAACACGCATTTATGCGCTCAAAACAAGCTTTTGTGCTCAGTCTTATGTACATGGTCTTTCCATTACACACATTGAAACAAACAAACAACCTTCGACTCTACAGTATATACTGTACATTGGTTCTTGCATAAAGAAAAAAAAATCTCAAGATCCAATCCAAACTGTCTTTGCAGGCACTATGAAAGAGTTTGCAATAAGGACAGTGATAATTGAAACACGCCTCCTCTACTGTTGCCGTCCCGCCCCGTCACTCACACTCAACATTTCAGTCCCTAGGGAGACTCATTAACGGGCATATTCTCCGCCCTCTCCAATGATTGGCACCATCATGGAACCATCCACTCCGCCCAGTGCATCAATGATGTTTTTGTTGACCTGTAGTTAGCCAGCAGCTAAAAACAAAGACTTCTCCTCACACATTCATTGTTTCATTGAAAATGCTTGATATTAATGACAAAGGAAAAAATAAAAAAAAATAAGCCAAACATATCAGTCAGAGGTTGGGCTGATTCACAAATGACAATAATACAGTGACGTGCGGTCAGGGGAGGCAGGTGAGGCAGAGCCTCACCTGTCATCATGACAAAAAAAATAATTATAGCATCAAATTTATATTAATATTTGTCCACTGCTCTTTATGTATAACTCATTTCAAACATTTTTATAGTCAAAATCGCTGAATTTGCCAATTTCCTGTTCAAATAAAGAAATGAAACGAGAGGTGCGGCAGCAACGAGTAAAGCCTCACCTCTGATTGCGCAATCCATAACAAACTGGGTTGATACATGGAATTGGAGCGTGCTGGTTGCCGTACATCTGCATGTCGCCATTATAATGTTTCCAGATACGTTTATTTGACCTGATTTTCCACAGTCTGGCTAATGTCTTTAACCCTTAAAGTTTAATGTTTGTTAGCGATATATTTAGTTTTGCTGATGGGAAATGAAACCACAGTGAAAAGGCACAGCTTGCGGCAGATAGTACTCTGCCGCACTGAAAGGGGGCGTACGTGAAACTGGACTTTCCGTCAAGAGTGGACGCGATTAACACCACACCGGAGCTAAAAGGTTTGCTTCAAACTGCGGGACAGAAGATAACTCGCGCTTTTCAAACGGACTGGTACACCCGAAAAGACTGGCTATGTGGCTGTCCTTCGAAAAATCGCCTTTGCTGCTTTCCCTGCCTTTTCTTCTCAACTTGTGCCAATGTCTGGACTAACACGAGATATTGTGACATTAAAAAACTACCACGAAGCCTCAGCAAACACGAGAGCTCGACCATTCACATTCAAAGCCTGATTGCTTTAAAAACTTTTGGAAGCTCAAGGATCGATTTGGCTTTGACGAACAGCGGAAGCTCAACGGTAGCATCCAGAATGCTAAGGTAAAGAGTTTGAAAGACCTCATTAATGCAACCTGCATCCTAGCTAAACAGGAGTTAACATTTCGTGGTAACAATGAGCGTGTAAGCTCTTCTAAACGTGGCATATATGTAGAACGATTACATGGTTTTGCTGAGAAAGATGGAAGGTTAGCTTGACAGAGCATTTGGACACATCACTGTGTGTTCTGGCTTGTCAAATAGAACACAGCGATCTAATTGAAGCAATCCTCTCCATTGAGGCGGAGAGATTTTTTTTTTAAAGTAAAGGAAAATAAGGAGGGCTTTTACAAAAAGGGCGTAGGTTTGCATAGGGACAGTAGGGACATAACACTACCAACTTTTCAGGATGCTAACGTTGTCTCCACCAACTTTTAAGCAACCTTACCTTTTTTGCATGATATAATGTTCAGTTATACAGAGAATTTAGATTTTTCAATAGTTCCATATGTTGTAAGGATAGAATTGACCCACCCATTATTAAGTGAATTATTTTCATCATGTTTATGTTTGCTAATAAAAACCAGACCTTTATTCAGGAAGTTTTCAAAATGTTTCTTTAGTATTTTTTGAAAACAAAGGTTTGAATCGAACAGTGTATCATCTGAACCAATGCACGTAAAAGTTATTATCAGTAGATAAGGATTTATTTTGCATTGATCATTTTGCCTATTAAGTTCTTATACATGAGAAATGTGGCCCTTTGCCCCCTTCATCCAATCTGTTTGGTCTTATTAATGTCCCGTCCCCAGCAAAAAGTGTACCTATAGGCAGGTTATGCTGTTATATCGTCCCTACGAATGTTGAGACCAAACCTATGCCCTTCCAAAATAACACCGGTTTTTGTGGTGAAGGACAGGCGCAAGACCACAAACAGTTTTAATTTCAATTTTATAAAAAAAAGAAAAGAAAAAAAAAAGAGCTTAGACTAAGAAAAATACAATAGAATATTTAAAAACTAAATTTTGGCCTTAAATAAAATATTATTTGTTTTTCTTTTCACACATTTTGTTTAGCATTCTGTAATAAATTGATTAAAGTATCAGAATTAAAAGTTTTAAAAACAACTGAATATTTCACCAAAGGTCATAATTGAATTCTGTGGTTTTGTACACCACTCTTTACTCTCATTTATGTTGCATGAATTATAGAATTGCGACGGCCAACACATTGAGTGTGTAGAGCAAATGCATGTTATTTTCTTACTTTTACGTATCGATAATATGTACCGTGTGTGCGTGTTTTGTGAAGAATGCTGATGAGATATGAAATAACCAGTTGCCAATTGAATAAGCAACCCTTTTTGGTTTATATATTTGGAAATCTGACACTAAAGGAGTCAGTGCCTCACCAACCATGAACCTCACCGCACGTCACTGCAATAATATATTAGTAAAAACTGGACTGTCGTGGAATAGTGAGGATGTAGACAAAAACACTGCCGCACCATTTCTGACCAAGGCATGCCTTCAACTTTCTGGAAGTTGTTTCTGGAAGACCCTTGATATTTCCTACCGAATTAAGGTCAATCAAGGTATGCTTGTATGGGTTTGAGTGGAAGAACTTGACCTCAACCACATTAAAAACTTTGGTATGAAGTCCAAAGTTTATACCGTATATCAAAAATACATGTGTATTGGGTCATTTTTATTAGTGCCATAAAATGTGATAATGACAAACTGCCAGGATACCTTTGCTCCCGCAAACCATGGCACAGCATTTAAGAGGAAGGAAAAGAGCAAACGCTTAGCCGGGAGAGGTGTCACTTGTTCTCAGTATTAGCGCTGGAGCAGATAAGAAAACAGATGGGACAGGGCAGGTCAGAGGGCCATGCTATGGCTGACAGCTTTGTTTATTTGGCCTGTCTCTGATATCCTGCTTCCAACCCCCCTATCCATGCACACTCCTCACGCCCGACCTGGAAGTGACCACGCGGGGTGGATCAAGGCCGCTTTTCACCCAAGAGTCAACACTACCTGGCCCATTCACCACTCAGGCCAACTCAAAACACATGGGGCAAGTGTGGGCTTATTACTCCGCTTTGACAAGAACAACAATTGGCAAATTTGTTCTGCCTCGGTTGGGGGGCGTTAAAATACTGTAGAGTGGAATGTCAGCCAGAATAAACATAGCTGACCTCGACAAATAGATCAGATAAACGTGATGGAAACTCCTTAGATGAAGTCAATGAGGATATGTGTGTGACTGAGATTATGTCATATATCATATATGGGTTAAACTCCCAGCCTTGCGACTATACGTGAGGTCTGAAGAGGGCCAGAAATGATAACCTCACAAGGACAGCAGCAGATAAGAACGATCACTGGGATCCCAGACACACCAAACCAGCAGAGGCTTCTTAGGCAATTGGAAGATATTGTGAACACAACTGAGATCTTCGATATTATGATTCATTTCCTACAATGAAAGTTGTAAAACAAACAAACAAATACAGAATTCTGAAGGATTTGATGATAAAAACAAATTCTCCATATAAAATGGTTTTACTGTATATCTCTTTAGAAATGTAAGTAACTAGTATAGAACTACCAGAGGTAGATGGAGTAGCCAAAAATTTTACTCAAGTAAGAGTAGGGTTACTTCTAAATAATATTGCTCAAGTAAAAGTAAAAGTAGTCATTGAAGGAATCTGACCTTCTACCCGGATAGCTGGAATCACGCCAGTCGAACCGCCGGACCCGCACTGGCGCAGATCTAACGGTCCGGCCAGGGGGACTCCGGCAATCCGGCCAGAAGGGCAAACTCCGTGCGTTATCCTTAGTCTTAACCCTTTGTACTGACTCCATTTTGAGAGGTTTAAAGAAGGCTCACCGAAATTAAGTTGGCAATTTATTCAGGTCGATAGAAATCAAAACGGCAAGGCGAAACAGAAAACACTCAGGCGAGGAGGCAAACTCGTTCCAAGGTCACCATATCAGAAGTTCCCGAGAAAAATGACAATGCTTAGTTAAACATTTAGTCTTTTGAAGGCTCTCGCGGGGCGGGCCATGGGCAGGAAGAAGGGTTTGTTTGGGATTATTATCCGTTTGTGGATTGGACAGGAAGATTCGGGAGTTACTGTTGTCCGGGCAACGAGGATGTGGATTTTGCCACCTCAGCGTCAACGGGGCTCTTGGAGTCTTGTCAGTCATGTTATCAGTTGGATATCGGGCGTTCTCCTGTGTTCCTTGTGTTAGAACAGACCGTCCCACCATTTGTTGTGGACTGTCCGGGAGAACTGACTGCAAGACTTGGTGTCGCAGACGTGCGCTTGTCAGCGTCTATCTTGCTCAGTTAGTTATATGATGCACGCGGTGGGCTTCTGTGATAAGAAGGCGTTGTTTATCTCTTATGCCCAATTTCTGCTTGTTTTCATTAAACTATGGTATAAGTGCTATTTATTTTATATTGGTTGTGTTAGAGTAATGCAAACAGTTAGACGGTGCCTACGAGAAAAGGTACTATCTCCTTCATCATCCCAAAATTTACCCAAGAACAAGACAAAAGTATTCGTTCTAAAGAATACTCAAAAAATGAGTAACATTGTGAGTAACTGCTTGCAATGCCTGATATTTTTTTAAAATAATGGTATACATTTTTTTTTCTCAGCACAACTTCATCTATATCAGTGGTTCTTAACCTTGCTAAAAGTACCGAACCCCACAAGTTTCACATGTGGAACGATCGAACCCTTCGGCATTTGATAATGAAGCATCTTGTTTCCAAATTCAATACCAATATATCTAAGCTAGCAGGCTAATAATTTAGTAAATGCCCGTTCAAAATTCTTCTAATTTTGACAGCATACGCTGGCCATTGGTCTGTTGTATTCCCTCAAACCAAGTGCGAGTCAACCTTCCACTGAGCTAACCATTTCCTCGATCCTCCCATCAGATCGAGAACTAACAGTTCAAAGAAATTGATTAAGCCTGTAAATTGGGAGCAAACCAGTCCAAAACCTGGTATAAAAAGCCACTTTGCTTAGATTTAATCAGCATACGAAAATAGGGTTCTGCGTTTCATTACCTTCGCTGAACCTGAGACGTACTTACCGAACCCTTAGGGTTCGATCGAACCCAGGTTAAGAACCACTGATTTATATGAACTGTTGTTATTATACTGTACTATTGCCCAGTGGTCCCCAATCTGCTACTTTATGCAGAATGGACTTGGCTGTAGGCTCTGCTTTTGGCTCACAAGGAGGCCTTTTCCACATTAAAAAAAAAAAAAAAATGTCCAAAGATGTCGCTGCCTCCAGCAGACAGCCAACAGCAGCTAATGTTACTGTTTACATTGACTGACGCTGGCCTGATATAGGTGTGCAAACACCCCCGTAATTCTGCGACCTAGTAGAAAATGCATCACGGACCAGTACCGGTCCCTGGCCCGGTACCAGTACCCAGCCCAGTGGTTGGGGATCCCTGGCTGAGCCTATTACATGACCATATTATGCAAAAAATATGACACAAAAATCATCAAATTCAGAACTGAACACTATGAACCATTACCCGTCCTAAGAGCATGAGTGCCTTCTAGTGGAGAAAAAAATACATTGTTATCTTTGAACGGTATAAGGCGGCGGCAACCCGTGGCTTTAGAGCCGCATGCGGCTCTTAAGCGCTGCCCCAGAAGCGCTGCCGAAGATGAAGGAGGGAAATATATTTTTTGTTTTAATATGGTTTCTGTAGGAGGACAAACATGACACAAACATTCTTTCAATTCATTAATATTGTAATGAAGTTAAACTTGAGGTGGCATCGTACAAGAGAGTAGTCACTTTGTGTGTCATTCTCTATTGGATCCACTGCAGATAAAATAAACAACTATTCATGAAGGCTAATTATGTATTTGTAACCAACTTAGTCATTTTGATAGTAGGCTAATATAGCTAATATCGATACATACAGCCAGTGTTGCTTTCATTATAAGGCTTATACAAGGCTTTTATTTTTTTGCGGCTCAAGGCATACTGTATCAGTTTTTTTTTTTTTCTTTTTTGTCAAATACGGCTCTTTCAACATTTTAGGTTGCCGACCCCTGGTATAAGGGAATCATGTTGCAACATCTCATGGGTGAACAGCTACTGTCGGTCAATATGAAGAATGAAGACGAAAAATGTAATGACTAGTGTAGCCCAAAGCAACAGCGTAAGAGTAATGTTTATTCTTCACAAATCCACTCAAGTAAAAGCAAAAAAGTATTGTGTATTTGTATTGGTAAAAGTACTCTAAGGAGAACATTTTCTCAAAAAGTTACTCAAGTAAATGTAACGGAGTCAATGTAACGCATTACTACCCACCTCTGCAAACAAATACATAGCTCCATCTCTAGTATGCAGGTTTATTTTGCTGAAATTCACAGTGATACAACCTCCTAAATAATGGGTCTTAAACTCAATTTATCGGGGGGTTGCTTGTGCAAGAGCTTGAGTGAGTGTGGGCCACATCAAACATTCCCCCCAAAAGTTTCAAAGGACAAAAAAGAGCAAATTGGTCAATCTTTTAAAGTCCCAGGTGTCAAATTCAAGGCCTGGGGTCCATTTCCGGCCCACCACTTCATTTTATGACGACTGACTTCATGTTCCTCAGTAAAATAACGTTTTCAACAATTATTGTAAAAATTAGATGAATCCTTTAAAAATTGTGAAAATATTTACTGACCCGTCTTTATTTTTCAATAAATTCTAAATAAATAAATAAATATATAACTACAAAAAAAATCACGGTTATTTACTGTTTTTGTTTTCTTTTTAAATAAAAAACAACAAATCAACAAATTATTTGACATGCCCCCCCCTTTTTTTTTTTTTTTAAATAAAATGTTTTAAATAAATTAAAATGTAATAAAAAATATTTTTGCTACTAAGTGTCTTTTAAAAAAAAAAGGATAAATGAATAAATATTTAAAAATGGTCCCGTAAAGATACCAGATTTGGACAACATTTTATGCCATTGATGGCATGATACTTGTCAGAAAGGAGTAAAAACATGTTTGTCAGTATTTCTCCGTAAAACGCGTGTCAATAAATCTCAAGGAATTTAAAATATGACACAAAAGCAATATTGTGTCTTCCATATTAAAATAATGAGTCCTAAATCTCCTGTCATTTTTAGGTGAGCACATGGATGCTATATATATCTAAACGTTACTATAAATGCATTTAAATAGTATTAAATTTAATATGAGGCAGCCCGTGCATCTGATCAGAATACCTTCTGGACGCCTCCCTTGTTAGATGTTCCGGACACATCCCACTGAGATGAGAATGCGGAGACAACCCAAGACACGCTGGAGAGACTATGGCTCCCGGTTGGCTTGAGAAGACCTCAGAGTCGAGCTGGATGAAGTGGCTTGGGAAAGAGAAGGTAGGGCTTCCCTGCTGAAGCTACTACCCAGATAAGTAGAGGAATATGAATGGATTATATATGAAATATTATTTAAAACAGATTCTTCTGGATACCACATTTAATGAAGCCAAGCTGTGTACTTTTGGTTGCATGGAAATTGCAGTGACAATTTCTGTTTACAGCCAGTCCTTGGTTTGTAAAAAGAGACCTTGATTTTCCCACCAACTCTTGCGCAAACAAATAGCAAGCCAGCACAGATTCCATGGACAAAACCAATAACTTTTTCCAGTTTTAAACTAAAATCAATGTAGGATTGTGCCTAATGCAACTAGAGTCTAAACTTTGTGAAATAACATAGACCATTTTATAGAGTGGTTACAGTACAAGAGAATTAACACTCCTTGAAATGGCCTGTTGCGGACAATTTGTAATGCCTCCGCCTCTAAACACACCAGGGAAAACTAAAAACAAAGCGGCGCCTAAACACAACCAAAACATCTGCAGGGCATTGGAGCTACCCTGCACACACACTTTTAAGCCAAGCAGATGGTTTGTCTCCACCATCACCCTTACACACACATACACAAGGATCACGCTGCAGAGCTGCCAAGCTGTCAGGGAAGGGGGTGGTAGTAAGGATACAGGGTTGAAAAATTGGAAAAATCACACATGAACATCCGTGGTTTATGTATATGTGCTGCATGATCAGGAGTGAGTGTGCGTGTATGTGTGTGTCTGGACTTTTTCTCTGTCTCTCAGCCTCGCTCAGTGCGAAGCAGACTTGTTGAGACAGCAAGGGCCGACTCCTGTTTAGACTGAGCCGGCGCCAGTCGTCCCCTCGCGTCGCCCTCAGCAGCGACAGGTGAAACGCTTCAGTCGGCCATCATCACACTCCCCGCTGACAACACCGTGACACGCCGCAGTCAATCCATCATTCCTGTCAAAGCCTAAAAACTCCCATGTAGTGTTAAGGAATTTCTTTTCTCCTTTCATTGATATAAGAATGTTCATTCATTTGAATTGCTTCTCAAGGTATAGTTAATCACATAATGACCAAACAGTTTGAAAAGAAAGAGTAACTGTTTAATAATTGACAGAAGAAAGGTTTAATTTGAATCTGTTAATTGCTAGTGTTATTTTTTTCATCACATTCTCAGAAATTAAAACTTTCTAAAATCGCACAATTTATAATTATAACATTTTTTATGTTTTGCAAATTTTGGAGTTCAGACAGCCATCCTGCATTCTTGTAAAACATAACGTATGGTGCAGGACTTTATAATCATACTTAAAAATACAGTGGTACTTCTACATACAAAGTTAATTTGTTCCAGGACCTTGTCTGTAAGTCGAAATGGTCGTATCTCAAGCAGAATTTTCCCATAAGACTACATTATAATTCGATTAATTTGTTCCACAGCCCGAAAACCTACACTAAACCCTTAATAAATACCGCTGGTACTATTGCAAATAGAAATTACACAGTGCAAAAAAAAAAAAATGAATATACTGTAAATCGGAATAATAATAATAATATAATAGTAATAATAATAATGATACCTGTGGAGGATTTGTTTTGCGTGGTGCACGTGACTGACTGAGAGAGGACTTTTTACTTTCACCTTCCATGTTCAGCTGCGGCAGACAGTAGGAATGTTGTGTTGCACACGTTTTGAAATAGATGATTCAAAACATAATGAAGCTGGCAATTTTTTGGGCGATCTTACGATCATAATAATTGTCACCTTAACTTATAAAGACTGGCGAACGGAGGTCGAAGGAGGACCGTCGAGATTGTAGACATTCTACGGCCGTTTTTTTTTTTTTTTTTTTTTTTAAACCTGTCCTGTTCAGCTGTTTGACACGGAGAATAGAAGTCTAAGTGTCCGGTTGGTCTGAACAGTTTTAATGTTTCACATTGAGACATACTCACATTGTGATCATTACACATACCTCATTTATTATGACAAAGCAGCGAACAGGAAGGGGTTATGGGGAACAGAAAAAAAAAGAAACACAAGAAAAGAAAGACAGAAAAGCAACAACAAGAAACACATTGAACGTCTACACTAACTACTAATATGTTGGTGCTATCGTTAGCTAGATGTATTTCCGGTTGACACCATGTGGGGGGGGGCTGTTGACCAGGTAAAGAAGGGGCGGGGGGACACTATAAGCTAAGTGAATGGGAAGGGGGGTGGGGGATACTATAAGCTAAGTGAATGGGAGGGGTAGATTGTACACAAATCAGCACTGTTATCTAGAACCCAGTAATCGTGTGAATCCCTTGTGAGTGTAAGCCCATTGGCAACCGACCCTACGCTGCCCCACCGCCAATTCTGGCACCAGGACCACCCACCCGAACGCACCCAATCACAACCAGCCCTACCCGAGCCCAACCAAACACGCAACAGCCAAGCAGACGAGCGGAAATGCTGCGCGGGCGCCAACCCAGGGCCACGGCCCCCATCCGGCCAGCCCGGGGAGGGAGGGTGGACAAGGGGGGAGGGGGTTCAGCGCAGCCCATCCCTCCTCCCGAAGCCCAGCAAAGGAGCCATTATCACCCCTCCGGGATCCAGGGTGGTCCCTCCTGCCACCCGCGTTCCCATCAACCACCAACCAGCCTTCAGGGATGGGAAGAGGGGACGCACCACCAACCCCACGCCTACCCCCACCCCCGTCCACCCACCCAGCCCACGAGCCGCTGCCGCAGCCCCCCAGGCGAACAGTAGGTGTGTTCTGTTGCACAAGTTGATGAATTAAATGATAAAAACCTGACGAAGCTGGCGGTTTCTTTGGCTATGTTAACACAGTAATAATTGTCTCCTTAACTTTTATTGACTGGCCGAACGGAGGTCGGAGGAGGACCGTCGAGATTGTTGATATTCTACGGCCGTATTGTGGAGCCAGTTCACGGACGCGCGCACCACGCTCAGATTTTTCTATCATTTCCATCTTCATTTCAATGTTAAGTCTCACCTTTTTCCTTTTTTTCACCACCTGCGCTAACATTCTTGGAATCCATGTTGATTTCTTTGCAAGAAAATCTGCCGTGCATCTGTCTTGCGGGAAAAACAAGAAACTGCGGTGCTGTCAAAAATCATCGTATTTCGAGCATGTTGTCGGATGTAGAAACATATGGCGAGTCAAATTTTACGTCGGATGTCGAAAAGATCGTGTGTCAAAGCTATCGTATGTCGAGGTACCATTCTATACATTGTAAAATGAATATTGAAGTTTGACAGAAAAATGTAGAGGCAGTTGACGCACAATGCTGCAATTGGATTGTTTTTATACCACGGTAAACTACTTCAAACCCTTTTATGCACAAATGGGATTTCTTTTTTTTTCTTAACCATTACACGGCACTCATTTAACGTTCATTCATTGGCCCCTCCCAGTCAAATGGATTGGACATGTAGCGCAGTCAGTGGCACTGAAACGCGATCATTCACAGCCAGTTTTCCTGGTTTAAATGTATAGAACGTCAATCGCCATCATGGCACTCCTTTCTGTCCAGCTACTTTTTATGAATAAACAACACAATATAAACAACAACAATGGCAATTCATTAAACTCCTACGTCGCACATTAAAACTATTCAGCCTATAAAGACAACCAGATTATTATTTTCAGTGTCCAAGCAGCTGAACAGGACAGGTTAAAAAAGATGCAATGAGTTAAATACTAAAATTAATTAAATGACAGTCAATGAGATAAAGACAGTTGTGTCAAACTTGACTTTTTTTTTCAATTGATAGCAAACAGCAGAGGTAACAGTAGAGGTTGTGTCATTAACATATTTTCACTGACAAATAAAAGGACCATATCACAAATTACATTTTGGCCAAGATCAAGAGTTGAATAACTCAGTGATATTGAGAAATGGAGAAAGTTCACCCTTCAAGGAGGTCTGCATGCAACTGATTGCATTCCAGTTTTATACCGCTACTAAACAGGCAGACAATAAACACAGAACATTAAAATGTTTTGTCGTCAATTTGAAACTTTCCAAAGTCACCGAGAGAGTTACAGGTTACACATGTTACTCTATTGGCTGTCTTCCATCAGACCTACGGTAGACTCTTTTATTGCATGTACATTGTGTATGAAGCTGCATGCCTTCTGTGTGCTGCATGAATACACATACTGTATCAAAAGGTATTAGTTTTAGTTCTGATCATACCCAATAGTGGCCTAAATCATATATTCATGTTTTTGTGATCGTCTATTTTTAGGGGAACTGCAAACCCTTCTCAACAGTGGAGGGGAAAAAATCTGTATTTTACACAAAATAAACCATTAAACGTGTCTAGTTGCTTTTCATGTATTTTACATCATATGGCCTGAATCAACTGGATTTTTATGATCCTCCTCAGGTTCTTTTTTTTTTTGTGTGTGTGTGAGCTTGTGATTAAATTTGCAGATATGAATTCCCCAGCGTTGTACAATAATTTGCTCCCTTATGAAGGTGAATATTACACTATTCCCCCACGACAGCTTTACAATCTTCAAGGTTAAATGAGGACCAATTGCAAAGCAATATATTACCGCTAGGCCGTTCCCAGTTAAATGGGCTGATGGTTATAAATATTAGTAATCATTCGGGGGAAAACACAAGGCTTCTGAGCCGAACTAATGATCAATGAATCAAAACTGTCCCTACATTCACCCCCATGTGGGATTTGACGCACACAAGGCTTGTCATAAAACGAGATCACTGAGGAATTTGCTATTTATTGCTGCTTACCGAGCACTGACAGGGGACATCTGTTTAAAATGCATGGTGAGGGCATGAGTTCTGAGGAAAGTAATCCTCACAATGGTTGGCAACCCCGGCGAGCAACGAAATATGTCTAATTTTTGTGTTATAAACGAATGGGTGCATCAGTTTGAATGAGCCTCAATGAAGAATATCGGTCAGCCAAAACAGAGACGTCATTCGAGACAAAAGTTACCATGTTGCCATGGATGGAGACACAACATCATCTTACTACAAATAAAATTGCAAATAAAAAGGCTATAAATAAAAAGTTTGATATCAGAGATAAGGATTTAAGAGTTGACTGTTTGACTTCACAACATTCGAGTTTGGTTCCTCCCAAGCATTTACTAGCAGCTTGGCTACAGTACATTATGTCCAGGAAGAGACAGTTTTTATTTTTGCCTAGCGTCAAAGAGACACTTCAAATCAAAACCACAATAATATTGACGATGGATGAAAAAGCTTGCCGGATAGAGTTTCAAATCAGGGTTAGAGTTTCAAAACTAGTTAGTGTTGTGCTTAAGACCTCATTAACCGAGACAGGACCATGATTTTTGGGAATCTAGACTGTAACAAGACCAGACCCTAAAAATCGAGTTTTTAAAGCCTGATAAAATTCAAGTGTTAATAACATTTCTTTAATTCTTTTTTACAACATTCCATACTTGCAACTCTTTCAAAGTACTTGCATAAATACTTAGATAATTTAAAGAGGCAATTTAGTTGATGGCATTATCCAGAGTTCCGATTTAATAAACATCTGTTGAATAAAGCCAAATAGAAGGTGTAACTAAAACCTTTCTAGAAATAATATTCAGCACGGAAAAACAAGTATAGATTTGTTGGTGTCTCTCTACTGTTAACGTTAGCGTACTAATATCTGGTCTCATGGTCAACAACGCCATACAGGAATATATTAATACATGTGAGTGCCAAGCCATAGCAATGTACAAAAACATAAACCAGACTTGGAGACTGGATGTCCCTGTCTGATATTTCAAATCAAACCGGTTTATGTATTTAAATTCATTGGCTGCTATAGACTGCGACAGACTTCCAATCCAATCCCAGTCCAAATGAATTGGATGTCTACTAGTGATAAACTCATTTAAATTCAGATCAGAAGGATGATTGGACACCACATGATTGGTGGTACAGTACTGTATATCATCCTCAATGGCAGAGAAAGAGTTAACAAGTACATTAGCTTCATTTTAACCCCTATGCACCAGTCAAATCTAAAAAAATAAACTTTCATTTTTACTGTGATAGTGGAGGAATACATAAATAAAGGCCGTTAAAAACTGGCGGCAGCCGAGCGTGAAGGGTTCAGCGACAACCCATTCATTGTGTATGTGGTAGGGGACTTCTCGGCGAAAGTGAGAGGCGGTGGCCGTTTTGGATGGAGCGGAAAGTCTTGAGTGAATTTTCGCCAAGGGGCGGGGCCCATAATAGGGACTTGTTCTATTTTCACAACGCCGCCACGCTGATGTCAAAAATGTAAGCTTGAGAACGATAAACCGATACGACCGGATATCCGGTTTTACAGGTGAGAGATACAGCTGTATCGATAGTAAACTTAACATTTGACAGTAATTAGCCATTAAATATTCAATGAACCGATAGTAGAGATTGAATTCGGCTATCGCGAGCACAAGAATTGGCTTCTAATACCAAGTTCAATGCATTGCTTAATATGATAATCATTTAGCTTTTATTTCACATGCTGCGCTTGTGTCATTCATCACACAGCGCACTTAGCTTGAGACCGCACGCATATAAGATGGACAAGCACCACTCACAGTCGTGGTTGACTCAACTTCCCATGGATTTCGGCAGAACCGCTACTAGTCGCCGTCATTACCCGATTGTCATGGGCGTGGCTTAAAAACGCGAGAGCTAACAAAACCACTGTAGCACACGCTCCGTAGCGTTTTCTTCACAGCCCAAAACGAAACTAGTAGTGGCAACGAAGCAACATGCTAAAACAATGAACAGTTTGAGCACCGACGGCAGCGACGTGCAGCGATTGATTTTCAACGCACCCAGGAAAACAAAAGTCGGACTTTGAAGTGATGAAGGGAGCCAGATCTGTTCGCATGGGACAGAGCTTGTGTGAATTGTGGAGCGGTACAGAGATCGTGAGTTTTTAACCCTGAATAATAACCCACTACACTAGTGGAAAGGGCAGCGCGACCCTCTGGAAATTTTGTTTCCACGAAACGCAGTCTACTTAAACATGAACATGTGGATTAGTTGATCTTCCACAAGACAAATCTGCCCCTCAAAAAAGATATGGACAGTGATGACGAATAAAAAATGTAGAAGCACAGGCATAAGTGAATGACTTTGCTGTGTATAAAGTTAAAGTAATGATTATTGACCTGTCTGCCTGAAATGCCATGTTTTTATTCCCCCAATTGTACCAGTGGTAAAGCATAATTTATTGTTTATTTATGATAACACTAGCAGGTTTAATTATTTTTTTTCTAGAGCTGCTGCATATAATTAATATTTTTTGTTTTAAGATGTTTACGTTAAAAGTTTGCACTTAAATTACTTACCTCTTTTGTTCAAAACACCAGGAAATACAGTAATTGAATGACTGCCCTTTATTGTTGTCTGTCACTGGAGTTTTATTTTATTATCAATCCCATCCAACAAAAGGACGGTCATATAGTAAGCCTTATTTTATTTTATTTTATTTTTTCATAAAAAAATAAAACATAACATTGGTATGAAATTTTGTTGTTTAATTTTGCTTTTAGAAATGTGGTCTTTTTTATATGTTTAAAATAGTGTACAAACACACACAACAAATGTTTACTATCGTATCGTTTTCAATCTGTATCGAACCATATCGTTCTAAAACTGTATCGAATCGTATGGAATCGCTTGGGTTTAAAAATGTTTCGTTTTTTAATCGAATCGTAACCTGTGTATCTAGATACATATCGAATCGGCTTCATGCCAAAGATTCCCAACCCTACAAAAATGCATCCAATAGCAGAGTGGCAGGCGTAACTATATAGCTGTGCTATCAGGCTGTTTTGGCAGTCGGATATACACAAATCACGGCCGACGAAAACTTGATAGATGCGCTTTTTAAAATTTTCGCGAGCTCTGGGACAGTGAAAAAATGACTCTATACCTCTCCTTGCGAGGCTAAATGGTACCTCGATGTGCACTTGTGTGGAAATGGAGCTCATGAACAACAACAAAAACTATTCACCTTATCACCGAAACTAGTAAAACTGTTTTAACTGCTGTTGTAATTCCTCCTACTCCTTGAAATAGGAAACGTCGCTGTATTTTTGAGCAACAATGAAAAATAAACGCATTGGTGCTTGGGACAAAAGTAAATATGCTTGCTGCTTTTCACTTTCTGACGGCGTCTACGTGAGGCTACATGGCTCCTCCCGTTTTACAAATGCTGCGGATTGCTCTTCACACTGCGCTGACGCTAGTGTGAAAAGGCTGTAAAAGTTGCCACCGGACATCTTCCAAACTATTTTAGCAAATCAATTTTTTTTTATTGACACGGTTATTGACACGGCCACGTTGTGTTGAATAAACGTATGCGGCGACCCGTTGCCGACCATTACGGTACGTGACGTCACCATTTTGTTTCGGTAATACTTCACTCTAATCGGCCGAATGATTTCATCTGTTAAATTCTGCTTTTTTCACTCTTCATAAAGCACAGAATTTAGTTTCTTGAACTCATTTGAGTCAACGTTTATTGCAGCTCCGCAACTCGGACCATAACAAACGTAACAACAGACTTCCTGTGTGAGTCCGTCAACTATATCTGTCCCTCGGGAAACTCAAACCCATATAACAATAGTTCCTATTGTTACTTTCGTGTTGACAGCGATGAGCTCTCCCGGATTTCCGATTTACGTTCTCACTTTCATTTAACGTATCAATCCATGGAAGGAACATTTATTCATCATGATGAAACGAGCAAGTTATACAGCAGCCTTTAAAAGAAAAGTCACATCTGTTTTGTTTTCTCCTAGATTCTGGTAAGTTGGAGAAGTTGTCAAATCATATTATTACCGTAAATATTGTCAGTTTATGGTAATGTTTTGAACTACCAATGTGCTATGCTTGTGCTGTTTCACCAGTCAGTAAAATGACATTTCTTCATCATTGTCATTGTCTTCATGTCATTTCATTTGACATCTGTACACAAGCTCTGTTTTCTTGTATTCTTCTATTTATTGGTGCTAAAATTAGGGTGCACGTTATAAAGGGTACAATAATTTCCCCTAGATTTTACAAGTAAATTTGGGGTGCGCATTATACACGGGTGCGCCTTATATTCGGGATATTACGGTACATTGAGCAACTGTCTTTTATATGAATGTCATTTATACTACCAGATCCAGATAGATGCTTTTTATTGTTATACCCGTAACAACTAGCCAATTTTAAGAAAAAATCTGCAACAAATAAACATTCTAATGAGAAAACATACAATACTCAAGACAGTAGCTTGTATTTTCTGTGCCTAATTTCCTTTACTCCCCACACACAACAAAAGTATGATCATTTACAGAAGCTACTAAATGCGTGCGCACACACAGACACACACCCACAAACAAAAAACACAAACTACACAAACTGAAATGCCCACCGTGACCAGCCTTCCTCTCCTCTTGCAGCACTTATTCATAGCCTGTAAAAGCCTCTTCCATTTAACAGTGGGCCCGAGGCTGTGAGTGACAGCCAACAGAATGGACCTTATGTTGTCACGTTCTCAGCCTGAAGGGAGGCCTGGCACAGCACTCAGGAAGAAGGGAGGAGGTCTGGGCATGTGCCACAAACCGACTAACTGGACCACAGTTTCAAATATCCATGGAAAGTGTTGCTGTTGCCTGCAGGCAGCGTGGTACAGGCGGCTGCCCTTTTGTGTTCCAATGTTCCAAGTGAATGAAGATTTGATCACCATTTGACCAAAGAGCATCTCAGTCTCATGAGAACATTGTCCAGATGTTGTTTGATCTGCTCTTGTGTTTCCAGTTAAGAAAAACATGCTGTACAGTATGAAAACTACTTGACCTCTTATTTAACAGGTGAGGCCAGAAGTGAATGTGATCCAGTTAACACAATGTAATGACTGACAGCACGGAGGAAGGTAGAGTATATCTTTGGAAAGGCTTTTGTCATGGAGTCTGTTTTATTGAAACTTGCTCGAGACTCATTTTATAAGGTACGTTTGCACAAACTGATGACCTATAACATTTTTTTCTCTCTATGACCAGCTAGCTTATTATTCAGGATTCATTTGTCCATTCATCCATCACCTGTATAGTATATAAGAATTGAATTTAAAAATATCAATTGATTCAGCAGCATGAGTAACACGTAATGCAATTTCAAAATGTATGAAATTGAAACATGAAACAAAAACAAGAATAAATACAATTAATATGAACACTTTATAAATATTAAAGTACATGAACATATAGAAGAAAAGGAATTAGAATGAAATAGTTATTTTTGTTGGTTGTTCCAAGTACAAAAACAAATTTAGAACAAAACAACAGGTAATCATTCGATCATACTTATAACGATTCTCTTTAAAGTGCCCATGACAGCAAAAAGCATGTTTATTTCATATTCCACGTGATATTTTATGCTCCTAAATGAAATGGACTGCTTGGATGTGTGTGGAAATGATCAATATATTTATTCATTTTTCTTAATCCCGCCACATGAAAATAAGTGACTTCCGGCCAGAGTCTGGATTGAGGAAGAAACCAACTATGACGTCAGCGGACTAATCATCTTCACTATACAGCCATTACTATAGTATGCAGAACGACTGTGGATTCAGCTGATTTTGCTATCAACTTGTTTACTTTTCAAATCATGCTAGCCCAATGTGCTGCAGGCTTTTGTTGCTGCGCCAGGGAGAGGCGTGTGAGCCTTTTTGGCTTTCAAAAAGATCCTGTTCATCGCAAAGAATGGGCAAAACAAGTTCGACAACTGTGGGACCATTGGACCGTTTGCCGACGTCATCACCTAGATGGAGGCGACAGAGGGCGATAATGACAGGCGGGACTAAACGGCAGATTAAAAGACTATTTTCTCATTATCTGCGCTTTACCAAATTGTTGTATAGAGTCGAATCGTCTCAAAATATGATTTTCCTTCCATTTATAATGATATTTAAGATTTTTTATGGTGTCACAGGCACGTTAATGGTCTATGACAATCTCTTGGCATGGTCCGAATTCCTGTTTCCAGTTGTTTTCAAACACCTGAACAACCTACAAATGCTTTAGACCCACTTCATTGATTAATTGATAATTACTCTGGTCTTTTGCAAGAAAACCTTTGGAAAATAGTTTTTATTCATGTTTTAACCTTTGTTATAATTTCCTCTTTATTTGTTTAACCAACTTACACCATCTTCTGTATTTGTTAGCAATCACATAAACCTGTCGCATATAGCCACTAAGACAGCCATGAACTTGAACTTAACATTGAACTTTATTGGGTAACTATAAAAGCAAAGTGACAGCATAGAAATTGCACTAGCTAAACACTAAAAAGCATTTGGGGAAGAAAAAAAGAAGAAAGAAGAATCAAAGAGCAAAAAAAAAGATGTGAAATTGATACTTCATCTATTGTCTGGCCCCCATGTGCAACTACCTTTACCTCTCCCACTCCAAAAAAAAAAAAACTCCCCCACAATAAGAGCTTTGAAGGGGTCCTAGTCTGGCCTATCACGTTCAGGTATGCAAGCGAGAAAGGCGACGTTGAGCGATGGCGAGGTGTTGACAGTGAGTGGCAGGTGGAGCGACTGTTTCACAGTTCACTTGAAGATTCATTAAGCATTTTGGACAGGCTCTTTTGCAACGCCGTTGGCCATGGCGTAACGCAATACCAGGCCCCGGGGATACTGTAATGTTCTTACATGAATCGCCCCGAACCAGACGATAGCCAATGCAGCCTCCTGGTGACAAATGACACTTCCTTCCACTCTCTCACTGCTTTCCATTCAGAACAGCTTCTCAACTTTGTTTTGTGCGTCTCCCCTGCATGCTGGTGTTGTGACAGGCCTCTAAATTGATTAAGCCTTGCCCCAGGATCTGACACTACAGCGTGTTGCCTTCTATTTGTTGATTACTATTGATTTTCTTTGATACTTCATTTAAAAATCAATGGCAGGAGCACAAGAAAAATAGGCGCAGTTTACACGTACTTCGAGATACCATTGTGCGGCAGAGAAGGCCGCGCTTTTGGCAGTAGCCATGATGGTGGTAGCCAATTAGGTGGAAAGCTCTTAACAGGTGAAAGAGAGAGGCCTCGGATCGATGGCATGCTTTCTTCTCCAATCATAGAAAGTGGCCATAAATTACAGCGCATCTGTTTTGTTTCCAAGGCAGCCACCGTGCGTGCCCGCAACTTTTTATCACTTATTTCTTGGTATACCTTCCGATGTCCAGGAATCCCACTTGGAAGCTATCTTCCATCATTACATGACATACAGAGAGGACAAGTGTCAAATATCAGTGCTGCTACACTGTGATATATGTGAGGGGAAATTTGACCTGTCTCTCCTAATGTAAATTTACAATGGAGGTGTTTGTCTATTTGCTCTAAGTTGAGCCTGGCCCCACACACAAGCCACTCTAACTGTATTGGGGTCGTATGCACATAAAGATATTTTATATGCATTTTGACCTTTCAGCAACATGCTAACTGCCTTTTTGGAGAAAATATTGACACGATGAAGAAGTACAGTGGGCGGGAAATTTGCTTTGCGTGATTTCACAATATGCTGCATTAGCACCTTAGGATCATTCGTTATTGTTTCGTTCATCATTCGTTATTAAGTTCTGTTATTGTGCCAGTTGGGCTAAATTGGTCTTATAATTACTGGTAAGCTTTGTTGCTTCGGCATGCACTGCAAACATTTTTTCATATTGGTGTGCTGAGGGATTGGGAAACAATTATAAGTTTTACTTCTCTTTATTTAATTAAAAAGTAATAGGTTAGGTGAATATTGTTAAATGATAAATGGAATGCACTTATGTAGCGCATTTAATCTACAGTACACCATCACAGTGACGAAAGCTCTTTACAGGGGCTCATATTTAACCAATCATGCACATATCGATATGCCAATGCGCGGTGCTGCTGCCATGCAAGGCACAGTTTAGGGTTTCGTATCTTCCCTTTTGCAGTTTTATTGTAGAAAAGCGAGATTTGAGCCACTGAGCCAAATTACATTACAAAAACATAAATTTATAGTCACAATAATTTCTTTATACCATTACTCTTGTTTTTATACTTTGTTTTTGGGGGATGAACATACAAAAGAATGCAAGTTTTTCCAAAAAGATTATGATGACCGACTGACCGACCGACCAACCGTCCGTCCATCCGTCCTTCCATCCATCCATTATCTACCGCTAAATCCGGAGTCGGGTCGTGGGGGCAGCAGCTTTAGCAGGGAAGCCCAGACTTCCCTCTGCTCAGCCACTTTAACCAGCTCCTCCAGCGGGATCCCAAGGTGTTCCCAGGCCAGCCGGTTGACATAGTCTCTCCAGCGTGTCTTGGATCATCCCCAGGGCTTCCGCCAGTGGTACATGCCCGAATTACCTCTCCATGTAGGCGTCCAGGAGGCATCCGAAACAGATACCCGAGCCACCTCAGCTGGCTTCTCTAAAAGCAGAGGAGTAAAGGCTCGACCCTGAGTACCTCCCAAATGACCGAGCTTCTCACCCTATTTTTAAGACAGAGCCTAGACACCCTGCGGAGGAAACTCAGTTCAGCCGCTTGTATCTTGTTCTTTCGGTCGCGACCCACAGCTCGTGACCATAGGTGAGGGTTGGAACGTAGATCGACTGGTAAATCGAGCACTTCGCCTTTTGACTCGGTTCCTTCTTCACCACGATGGACCGGTACAGAGTCCGCATCACTACAGACGCTGCACCGATCTGCCTGTCAATATCCCGCTCCCTCCTACACTCACTCATGAACAAGACCCCAAGATACATAAACTCCTCCACTTGGGGCAGGATCTCATCCCTGACCCAGAGAGTGTTAGGGCTCCTTGATTGCAGGCTGGAGACCAGACGGGCGAAGACGCCGACAGCTGCAAGCCATCGAAATCAGCCGCATTTATAAGCCAGCTCATTGTTGCCGCTCGTCGCCAGACCAAACTTTCAGTTATTTTGTCAGTGAAGTCCAGCATTCAGGTATTTACCACATCAATTCTTACCCGGCTAATCAGAACTCTTGTTCCGTCCCAGGATTCCCCGTGCCTGCTCCCAGAATTGTACCGTCGCCTGATTGACCTCCTGTCAACACCAGCCAGCTACACGCCAAGTGCACGTGCGGTGCTGCGACGTGTGCTCAAATAAACTTTTGAAAATCACCACAGCCACCCTTGTCTGCTTTGGGGTTCACTTCCCAGCGCACCCTAACAGAGAGGGCACGCCACTCTTTTCCGACTGAGGACCATGGTCTCGGATTTAGAGGTGCTGATGTTCATCCCGACCGCTTCACACTTGGCTGTGAACCGCTCCAGTGAGAGTTGGAGATCATGGCTTGTCCCCCTCAACCCTCAGCGCCTTCGCTGTGCCTAGAAATGATGTCCATAAAAGTTATGAACATAATCAGTAACAAAGGGCAACCTTGTAGGAGTCCAACCCTCAATGGGAACAAATCAGACTGCCGGAAATGCGGACCAAAGTCTGACATGTCCCTGTGTCCCTGCGTGACCGAACAGCCCTGAACAGTATGATAGTACAGCGATACAGTATCTGGATTTCAAGAATAATGTTTATTTTTTTTTACTTAAAAGTAATGTCCCTGTTACATAAGAGAAAAACTAACGACAGATTTAGAGGTTTTTTTGGGGGCAAAAAAAAAATGTAATGAAAAATGATCACCATGAATGTGACTTTTATGTAACAATTCAATGGAATTAAAAAAAAAGAACAAGAAGAAAATAAACAAGTGAGGTTATGTAGATGCTAGTGCATAGTGCACATACGCCTTTTAACTTAAAATATGTCTATGCTTTTCTCTAAAGCAGAAATAAACCCATATATTTAAATGCAAGAATAAATTGTGATGTTAAAAAACAATGGGAAAAAAAAGATCATTATTTGCTACAGAGCAGAAGTGATATTACACCATCACGTGCTTGATTACAGTGGAAGTTCCTTAAGTCTAGAGTCTCAGAAGTGGCAAATCTTCAGTACACCTACAAAGTTTTATATATATATTTTTTTCCCAATCCGAGCAAGAAATTGGAGGTTGAGCAGTTTACTGGAAGGGATTGTGTTCGACCTTGAAGGCTCCACTGTACTCCTACTTATCATTCTACCTTCTCATATGACCATCTCCATAGCAACAAGTAGGATAACCTGTAGACTAAAGTCTGTGGAGAGAACATAATTGTATTTTATTCAAAATGATTTACTTCGTACTACGTTCTAAAATAGTAATTATTTGACAAGAAAACTTGATGATCATACCACGACACATTTGGCTTTCTTTTATTTTCCTCACTGGCACTAATCTTTTCCTCTTTCCTTCGCACCTCCCTCTCATCACCCCCTTTACCCCAAAGTCAAGCATGCAGAACAGAGCAGGCAGGTCGTCTCCAGCAGACCCGAATGCTCTGTTCTCAGAGTACTCACCTTTCACCCGGCGTGAATGTGACGCGGCATCACTTGGGCCCCTCGAGCTCCGCGGAGACCAGAACACAACACCCGCCACACAAACGAGCTAGGCCTGTGCGAGGAGATCCAGTAGTCTGCTGAAAGACACAAGGTGGCATAAAGAAAAGCAGGCAGCACAAACAAACCAGTGACATCGTAGAAGAGACACAGAGATGACACTGAAGTTACATGCGGAGGAATTGAGGCGCCTTCTTACATAAGGAAGCAGGCAGCTTTTGTGCGCGGCCCAAAGGTGATAGTGTGTTACATATCTTCATCTCGCTGTTGTAACACAATCTAACTGCATTATAGTGATCAAAGAACCATTTACTCTCCATTGTATATGTTGGTCAGGAATTTTTAAAGTTTATAATAAAGTAGTGTTGCGTCGATATGAGTACTGGAAAAGCCCCTGACATGGCATTAAAATGCCGGCATCGCTCTCGGCCAGTACTAAGAAATAACGCGCTGATGATGTGCATTATGTACTCATTGAGATTGTCATACCTTGAGTTGAGTTCTGTTAAGTTTGTGCCCTAGTGTGTCTGCTCCCATTGATTTCACCTGTTGTACCTGCTCCTTGTGTGTTCACCAATCCGCTGCTTCTTGTATCACCCAACTGTGCCTCATTGACTCCTTGTCTGTGTATTTCAACGGATCTTGGGACTTAAAGACATGTAGGCTCTAATAAGTCACAATTGTTCTCTTATACTAAAATATGTTGTTAGAAACACATATATTATTGCCTTTGATTTAAAAATCTAAAATATTTAGTACATGTTTAGACCTACGGAGGGCGCCATGTTTTATGCGCGCAATGCACGCTGGGGGTGACGATGCAGTTAGCCTGGACTTGGAGAAAAGCGGTGCTAGCTAGCGAGTGAAGCTAGTATGATAACTGGCATGATTTTGTCACATTCTGCTGCTGGTCAGATTGTTTTGTTACAGAATGTGGGATGAGCTCCAAACATTGTTCCTGCATCCAATTCCAGCTCATCAGCAGTGTCTTAAAACCGATCCGAGGCGGCTTGTATTGACTTACTGCCATTTGACAGTTTATCCTAGTATATCCCTTCGTTGTTAGTGGCATCATTGCCTTGTTTTTTTTTCCATTTGTCTGCCTCTCACCACGGTTTTCCCTCGGTTATTTTTCGATTGATCCCGTGTTAGGTTTTGTGTTGGTTCCCTCCTAGTGTGTCCCTGTGATTGCCCATTGATTTCACCTGTTGTACCTGCTCCTAGTGTATCCTCCAATCTACGTCCTCCTGTGTCACCCATCTGTTCCTTGTTGTCTCGTTACCCTTTGTGTTCCCCTCAGTAGGTTTTTGACACCCAGCCTTTTGTTAGTAACCTGTGTTTTGTTTGCTGCGGTGTTTTTGGGATCTCCACATTATTTGTTGGTACTTTGTTTTTTGCTTGCCTCAATTAAATCATTTCTGCACCGTCTATCTGCCTCGCCTCCCGTTCCCTGCATTTGGGTCCACACACCACCTGCCTGCCCGCAAACCTGACATCCCGACCTACTGTCACCGACCCTTTTTGTGTCTCTCTCTTTGCGTGTTTTTTTGGTGTTCAATAAACCCTTTCACGCAATCCTTATGTTCTTGTTGTCTCTCTGAAGTGAGCCGCGTTTTTTTAATTCCGTGGTAAAGCCAGCAGCACTTTCTTTTCAGTTGTGTTTCCCTTTCAGGTTTAACGCACAGATAGACAGCGCACATGGGTTGCGATCGCTTTATAAGAAAAATCATGACTCTAACATCACGCGGAAGTATAACCCTGTGGTCTAAGTGCTTGTCTGTCCCGCAGGAAACACGCGTTTGAATCCCGCCGGAGACTTTCATTTAACAGCTTTTGAAGCTCGTTTTGTGAAATTTTGACAGGGCTGTCCTACTAATTAATGCTCTGCTCGGGTTAAAATTGGAAGGGTAGAATTGACAACATGTTCATGTTGCTAACAGGTGACACTGTGGAAGTACGGCAGCGCTGCCCAGTGACATCACCACATTGCGTCGTCAACAACAATTATGACCTACTAGTTAAACTAATTTTTCAAATTTTATTAAAACGAAAAAATTAAGAGGGGTTTGAATATCAAATTATTATAACTCATACTAACATTTGTCTTATAAGTAGGGATGGGAATCGAAATCCGATTCCAATTCCGAACCGGTTCCAAGTGTTTCGAGGCCTCGACATCACAATGAAAAAGTTTTAACGATCCCTTTAATGATTCCTAAAGACGCGTATTGCGTCGTGACATGTCTTGTTGTCTAGAGCATCAAACTAGCATGGCGCCAAGAACCACTCGCTCCTAAGTTTGACTACACTTCACCAGGAAAGAGGGTGAAAATGAACGGTTACGATGGCTTAGCACGGGCATTGCAGCCGTAAACATAACAATGACAGCACGTAGGTTCAAACGCTCGAAAGTGTGTCTTCACTTCATGAGGAAAAATTACAACAAAGTGACTTGCAGTCATTGAAGATGGAGATAACTGCATCGGGAGGGAATATGACTGCACTATCCTCACCGAGACGCTAAGGCTCAGTCCTAGCTATACAGCTAGCTAAACTCACGAATGACGATGCAGAAGACATTGGTATGATTTGCTGACTTTATTCAACCATCACTTTAAGAGTGAAACTAAAAATAGAAATGAAACAAATCAAATTCGTCCGCAATAACAAACAGGTTTGCATCAACGTAAATCAGCGATGATTAGCTGCTAACACAGTAATAACAAATGGTTAGCATGCGTTCGCAAGCATTAGCAAATCGTTCAAACCACTACACAACTGGATTTAAGTGTCCGATCGCGAGTGGAAACACACAACAACAACACAAAAGATGATACATACAGGCGTTGCCTCTGTAGATGTTTTACCAACGTAGGCTCGTAGCAGTGTTTGCCTCTCTCACTAACTCGCTCACTCGCTTGTTGTGACAGCTGCACTTCTTCCTGTGTAAGCGCACTCTTCTTCACGTGAGCGCATCCTTCTTCGCGTGAGGAAGCGCAAGGGCGCCCCCACTTGAGCGTGAAAGCACCATAAAAACTTAAAGGCATGCATTTCAATATACAGTAATGGTAAATAATACACTTTAACACAGGGGTCCCCAAATTGGTCCGGCCCCCTGAACAATATCGTTTTGACTTCTTTTTTTTTTCTCAATAGTGTTATTTATTTCCTGGCCTTTATTTGTGAAAAACTCGGAGAGGGTTATTTGGTTATTATCCATTTAATGAATAGTGTTATTATTTATTATTATTATTATATTATGTTATAGTATTATTTTTATTTTATTTACTTTTGTTCCGTGAAGAATCCAGAAAGGGTTATTTGATTGGCTTTCTGAAAAAAAATTTTTTTTTTACATTTAGGCACTCCTGCAATCGTCACACTTTTTCTGTTACAAACTGACCCCAGGCCCTCATCAGAGAAGAGAAAAGTTATGTGGCCCTCACAGGAAAAGTTTGGGGACCCCTGCTTTAACACATATTGCCAAAGGCAGAACAACAACCTATTTGCCAATATATACCAATATTTTTTATTTCTATTAGAAAAATGTTTCAGTAAAATGTTACACATTCTTGTGTATTTGCCACTTATTGCCACAGTTAACATTGAGGCTTTGGGCCTCTTTTGACCTCATTGTGAGTTTGTAAGGTTGTGGCTTCTGATTAAACAAACTCAATGCCAATCAAAACATTTGTTATTCTTTTTCCCCAAAAGAGAATCGATAAGAGAATCGATAAAGAATTGAATCGTTAAGCAATATCGATAATGGAATCGGAATCATAAAAATCGTATCAATTCCCATCCCTACTTATAAGAACTGCAAGTCTTTGTGTCCATGGTTCCCTTTAAGCTCCCCATTTTCTTTCAGTCCTTGTTGTGTCATTGTCTATCCCAGTGTGGGTTCCCGTCATATTCTGTCTCATTGCCCTGGCTGTTTCACCTTCCCAGAGGAATTTTTGATTCCTGGGCTCTAGTCGCGGCTTTTGTTTGTACTTTGTTTTTTTTTGTTAACTACTAATTAAATAATTTTTTGAGTTGTATTCACCATCCTGCCTTGACCTCTGGTATTTCTCTGCAATTGTTTTTTTTTTTCTTTCTCCAGCCTAGGACAGTTATTACTCTTGTGAGTGTTGTTGAATGCACTAATTTAATAGTCATATTTTCAGTGCTAATTATTTGATCGCTGCCATCCCCCCAGTCAAAACAGTCTAACGCCGTCAGTGGCAGTGAAAAATGATCACTTAATGCCAGCCTTCCTATTTCAAATGGATTTGATATATATAAGTGTCAAGGAATAAGTTACTGGCTACAAGCAAAAATAATTAGGGGTATAAGGATATTCCAAAAAATAAATTTGATTTTTTTTTTTTTTTTTTTTTTAATACAAATTTACTTATGTAAAACAAAATACTGAAATTCTATATATGAATTTCACAACTTTCTACATTGATTTCAACATGTCGTCAGGCTTTGAACCAATGGAGAGGCACTGTTTAAGTGAATAGCTCCGTCTAATGTTGAAGTTGATAAGTGTAACAGAATGAACTGAACTCAGGCTTCTTGTGCTGGACATTGTCAATAAAAGTTTCATAATTTGCGGAGGGCCCATAAGAAAGTGGGCAACGGGCCACAGTTAGCCTGCAGGCCATAGTTTTGGCTTCTTTGCCCTAGGCAAATATTTCGAATGTGACTGCAAACACAGTTCGCTGCCCTCTGTAGGTGTTCATAAAAATGTCATCACTCTTGGTTAAACTTGATCATGTGTACAAAAAAAAAAAAAAAAACAGACCTCCACTACAGCTGAACAAACCTAATTTGGATGAGAAGCAAATTGCACATCCCAATAGAGCCACCACTACTACTACAACTTTATACATAATATTGCAACATTTATTCGTAAATACCGCGTGCAATGTAACCTACTGGCCTGCTCACGTTCAGTCAGCGGTAGCGACCTTGCCCCTGCCCCCCCTCCAGCAAAAGTGACAGATGCTCAGTAATCTGTGTGAAAGGCGATCCACCACTTAACGGGATTGTTTCTGTTACACCTACAAGAAGAGGCGGCCGGCAGGCTCTGCAACGCGGCCAACCCCTGTAACTGCTGTCCTGGGACCTCAGGTGGACATAGCGGGTGATGGGACACCACGCGTGGAGAAGGAAGAGAGCATTCACACCTCGGAGTCATAAAACAGTGGCAAGTCCCCTCCCTGTAGAAGGTATTGTCTTAAAACAGATGGCTGACATATTGACAAGGGGTGGCGAGATGATATGGTTGCCAAGTGCTTTAAAAGTGTGAAGACCCTCCAACATATGGGAGCCTGATTAGCGCGGCTAATGAATAAGTTGTCAGGTGCTGTCAAACAGCTGCCCTATTGGACAGAATGGAGCAAACGCTTGTCGGATCGATTGATTAACAGTTTACACCTTAGTTTTTTTCTTTAAATTAGCACATCAACATTGGACAGGGGGTGTGCTACAGTCAAATACCACTTTTAATTGAGCGTTGATTGAAATAAGTCTGGTTGAAAACCAAAATTGCCCACCCCCCAAAACCTTAACCCCTATGCAAAAATGTACGTACTCTCCAAGAACGTTTTAACCAGTGCTTAATTTGTAAATCATAAGGTGCTGGAACACAAAGTACATATGACAGAGCAGGGATGACGAGACAGGCACAGGTCCTGGAACATACGCAGAAACTGCTGAAAACAACACGCAAAAGCCCACTTGCCATGTTTTGGGACTTAGAAGCCTCAATTTCAAATAATATCCACGGTATAAATGTTATGACAACAATTTACAATTATTTAGGCTAAACTCTGCACAGCACGGGCAATTCCACACAAAACTATAGGTGGGACTTACAGTACACAGTCAGCAATTAGTTTCTCTACAGGTCTAACTTAAAAAACATAAAAAAAAAAAATCTGAGATTACAATAAATGACACAAATCCCCCATTATTATTATTATTTATTATAATAACGGGTGGGTTTGAGGGAGCTCTCTGATTGGTCAGTTGCCATGTATTAATCACGATAGAACATGGCTAGATGATTAATACATGGCTAGGGCCTCATCACCAAATGTATCACTACGCCGTTATATTCGTGCCTTGAGTCTGTGGTTTACAAACATATTTATCCATTAATTCATTATACTTCTATAATAATTTATTCCAATAACACAGTTGTAATAATTGTATAGGCCCGTGTAAGCAAATAAATTGAAAATAATTCAAAACGGTGTCGTGTGGTTTATTCCATTCACCTTGAACTGAGCTGCTGTACAAACAGTTGTGCATCCCATCCCTGACCTGTCGCTGGATGTCCCACATTCTTCTTCGCTCAGTGCGCTTTCCTCTCCTTCTGAATCTTCCTGTAAACGAGTTGATGTCGCGGTTCCTGCCTTTTGCTCCGGCTGCTCTACCGGGCTAGCTGATGCCAGACTACTGGCCTGTTGCTCCAGCTGTCGGTGGCCCACCTGGCTCGCTATAGCTGGCCCCTACTCCGGGTGGCACCGAACCTGACCAGCTGCTGCCACCGTAGCAGCCTCCTGCCCCGGCTTGGCTGGCTGCTGCGACGCTAGCCTCTTGCTGCACCCAGTCCTGCCCGTTAGCATGATTGATGCAGCTGCCCTCATCGCTGGTTTTTGCTTTTTTGACTCGTTTTGAACCATCTTCCTTCTTTTTCAAAAAGGACAGTAAATATTTTTAATGTCAGGGGCGTGATTTGTTGGTCCAGCTTTTCACTGCATCAACAAATCTCCGAGTCTTTCAAATGACGTTAAATTTTTATAAACAACATTGTTACCGGCATCCCCAAGGGGCCGCTGTCCCGTTTCAGTGTGACCGGCATTACCAATTTGGCGTAGAAGAAGAAGTGGGCGAGCGTAAGGGGGAGAGAGAGGGAGCGAAAAGGAGAGTTGCGCTGGAGCGCGGTGTTGACTGTTCCCCACTGGTTTTTGTTCAGTTAATAAAAGCCTCAGCAAAAGCAACAGCCATCGGAGTCGTCTCTGTGTTTTTATACACTTCATCCCCTCCCCAAAGGAAATTGCCAGTCCACATATTATTAAATATTTTCTATACATTCTATACATGAGAGGTGCCGGATCTGCCCAATAAGTCCCGGAACACAGGGAGGCCAAAATCAAGAGGTGCCAATCTTGTTCCGGCAGGATCCGGCACAAATTAAGCCCTGGTTTTAAGGACAGTTATTCAAAAGTTGACACTGAAGACCTTTACTCGTTATAGGGCAAGTGACTATTTTTGGTCATTAAAAAGCCTTAAGAAATGGCAATTTTAGACATACATATTTTTTTGTAATTATTAACTATTATTTGCATTTTTCTCATACAGTGTAATTGAACTACGCGTAATTTATAAAAAAAAAAAAAAAATTAATTGATGAATTAAAGATTCAAACTAAGAAATCAGAAATACACTCTGATTACAGCCCCAAGAAACAGATAAAATTGAATTTTTTTTTTTCTAAGAATCTCCTTGAATGCCATAGACGGCGCTGGACATCCAACTCATTTAAACTGGGAGGGAAAATTTGAGGGGGGAAAAAAAATACATATATATATATATATATATATATATATATATACATATACATATACACGCACACACATAAAACCAGCACCGATGTTATGTGGGGATCCTATAGTTCAAAATCTGAATTAAACTTTAATAAACGTGAAGCAACTTAAAGAACAGAAAAAAACAGATCAGTTTTGGATTCTGCACCCAAAAAAAAAAAGTTAAAAAACACTTGTCAGACCTACATTGTAAAATAAAAACCTAAAATGTGTTCCCCAGTGTTATTTGAAGGAACAAATATTTTAAAATGTGATTAACACACCTGCTTCACATTTGAGTTTCACTCATTACCCAGCGATCTGTCTCAACACCATAATGTGCCACGAAAATAGTTTATTGCTGGTTTAAGCGCAATTCCTTGGCAGCAACCAAGATGTACATATGTACAGTAGTTGCTTTTGATTGAGCTAACGATAGTTGTCTGTATTCATATACTAGTATATACAGCTCAGCACAGTGTAACACAAGACACACTTTCCTTCCTCCCTTCCACCTATGGCGGCATTAAAATCCTCTGTATCATAATGCCCAAATGTGTCAAAACGGTATGTAAAACCATGGCCTGCCTTTTATGCAGCACAATAGCTACCCTGGCTGGGTTTCCTCCCAGTGTGAAATGACAGATTCCCCCGCTTTCTTGGTGAGTGGCCGCCCGGCTCAATGCTCCTCTTCAAAAGGTGGCGACTACGTGTCACCTGTGTGGAACGTGAAGACCCGTGTAATATAGAGTTTCACAGCGGGCCTCCATTCATGCTTATGATTGCTTTGTTTCCTGGACAGATTTCCATAAGGGACGGCAAGGTGGGGACCCCGGCTTTATAAATGAGTTGCTGCTTTGTCAACACGGGAGTGTGGTTATCTCAAGCAGTAGCTGAAAGATTGATGGGGTGAGATCATAATCAGTATAGTGACATATAGACACTGTACTTATGGAGGAATGTATTATGTTACACCAGTCTGTTGTATCATTGACTTATGAGTAATTGCCTCATTGTTCAACCTCTGGTGTCTCACTAAAAGAACCAATTCTATTCTTTTCTTAAATTTTTTGTTACCATAATTAGCAGGAGCCTTCAGAAAATGTTCTGATTTACTTCCAAGATGATGAATGTTTTAACCCTTACGGGGCACTCATTTTACTCATTGACTGGCATCGATGGGCTAGATGTCCAATCCATTTTGACTGGAATGGGTGAATGAATGTTTGATGATTATAATAATATAATTTGAATTGACACCTGGTATCCACCTAAGTGGACGCCAAGACTTTATGGAGTTAGGTTTTTTGGGTGTGTGAGGGGGCGGTAAGTTAACAAAGTCCTTTGCCTTGTAAAAGTTTAAAAACTACCTTTCAAGTTCTATGGTCACTAACAAACTTTTCAGTTTATACATCGGTGGAGCTGTGTGGGGAGGTGACATCCAAAGATTATTTCATTTTATACAGATTTTCCCACAACATTCTGCCACCTCAAGAGGTCATTTCATATTGTTTTTGTTATAAACATACTAAACATGATCGAATCAATTACTGTATTGGCCCGAATATAAGACGGTGTTTTTTGCATTGAAATAAGACTGAAAAAGAGGGGGTCTATTCGCGGTCTAGACGTTATACCCATTCACGACGCTCGATGGCGCCAGATATCATTGAAGCGATGTTCTGTCATGACAGATCTCAGCTACTCTCAAGTTTAACCAGTTTGCATTATTTTATTGCAATGGTTTTCCTTATTCAGATTTGTTTCAAGACTACAGTTACAGTTAGACTTCATTTTGATTGTAATGCAGTTATTGATTTTTTTTGTTTTATCACAATAGATTGGTTTATTTACATTTCAAAAACCAGAAGCCATTCATTTACAAATGTGATTGCACTTTAGTTTACATATTTAAATGTTCAGATATTAAGATTTGAATGAGGCAAAATAACATGCTTTTTCTCTCAAATATATTGTTATAATCATTTGTTTCAGATGTACTGTAATTCTTTTCTGTATAAAAATTAATTTGGTGTTCAAAAAGTCTTTTTTCAAACTTGAGTCTTGAAAAAGAGGGGGTCATCTTATAATCAGGGCCGTCTTATTTTTGGGCCAATACGGTAATAAAACACATGCGCCGAACATGTGAAAGCATATGTAAACTTTTCCTCCACTCGGACAGACACTGAGACAGATGCACTGTGCAATGAGTGAAGGCTTGGGGGTCACAAGGGAGGAGCTCGGGGCCTCAGATCACAGGGTCCCATTCCTTCTGCAGCCTTTTCAATTAAGCCCCAGCATACTGGCAACAATTTATGAACGTGACCTTCCAACTCTCCAGCTCCTGCTCTAAGCCCTAGAAGACCTCTAACACCCCAAAACTACATCAAACCAACCCCCCAATACCCTCACTTTGACTCATTGACCCGCCCATCTTGACAATACAAATCGAGTGTCACGGGCATGCAAAAAGCATGCGTGTATTATGTATGAACTCATACAGGCGCAAACAGACGCGGGTGTTCCCATTGTGGGGTCAGTGGTTATTCTTTAGCACCGGCTCAAAGGTGAGTAATAAAAAAATCCAATACAGTAAATGCACAGGGTCAGCAGCATATCAATATATAATACAGAAAGCGGACAAATGACACGCCATAAGCCGATGGAGAGCGATTGAATTCTCTGTTTCTCGCTATCTGAGGATGCATCAATCTGCGGCTGTTGATAATTGAATTAAGAACGAGACGTGATTAACAAGTTCTTCAAACAAGACGGAATTGCCTGCAATCTGATGCCCCGAGACCTTGACGGCCCAAAGTATTTGTGACGTCTCCACAGTTCAAGCTAGCTGTCTTCATTTTAATTAAAAATCTTTCACGGCTCCAAGAGTTATGGAAGGCGCCGCTCAGGCCTCTGGCAGCTTCGGAGCGAAATAACAAATGATGTGTAAGCAACGGCTACGGCCGTCGGCTGTGACGGAAGATGCGATTTGCCCAAAAGGGCTGTCCAATGCCTGCAACTTTATGGAAACTATGAAATTTGATATACTATAAAATCATGAGACATGCTGTCATTACCAAAGCTCATTGCATTACCAGTAACTTTACTGCTGAGCTGCTTGACTTTGCCAAGCTTGACTTTTATATAACCTGAAATGCAAAAACTTAAATGGTATCCAATCTCTTGATACAACACTTCTGCATTTCACAGCATTTCAGTGTGAATAAAAGGTTTGTTGGTAGGCTGATTGAACACTCTAAATTGTCCATAGGTGTGAGTGTGTGCGTAAATGGTTGTGTGTCTCCTTGTGCCCTGCGATTGGCTGGCAACCAATTCAGGGTGTCCCCTGCCTACTGCCCGAAGTTAGCTGGGATAGGCTCCAGCACCTCCGCGACCCTCGTGAGGAATAAGCGGCATGGAAAATGAATGGAAAATGAATAAAAGGTTTGTTTATGCAGACATTGACGTCCAATATGATCAGAACAATCCAAACAAATTTGTTATCATTGTTTTGCTTGCGGTTTGCTCAGGCATCCTCGTGTTACATACTAGACACTGGAAGGAATACAGTAAATAATAGCAGGCAATAAGCATCTAACTTGTGTCATGAAATAAGCCAGGATTTTTGTGGTACTACTTCAAATTTTATCTAAGATGTTGCGCTAATGTGCAACAGCTCTCGTGACGAGACAACCTCGAAAACTTGCTTCCTTTTGGAACATGAGTTACCTGATCATACAGTAAAGTATTTCTTTTTTACTAATTAGCGGCCTAAGATTATGATAACCTTTAAAATTGTGATCAAATTCATATCATACTTTTACGATCATGTAGTCACACAATGCAGACATAGTGTAATAACCATCAAATACGTTGTTAATCTCCAAATTAAATAAGAACTGATCTCATTTCTTATTATGTCATGTCTGTGCTTGATACATTTAAAAAAAAAAGTCAGTATTCACAAAATATGGGCTATGGCTATAATCTGACACATTACAATGACTATGTAATGGAGGCAACTATATTTGCAAATCATGTTAAGTTTTTGAGACACAACAGTCTGACCTGGCTATAAGTCTGCGAACAATTACACCCCATCTCTCTGCAGATGACATCACTGCGAAAGACAAAGAGATTTAACATCTCAAATGCATATGTTACACATAGGCATAAAAAGAAACTTGTCATTTTTTATTGTAGCTTTTAACTATGCAAAACAACTCTTCCAGGCTCAACCAAAAAGTTGCACTCACCCCCCATCCACCCCCCCAGTCCTTCTCCCTAATAACCATGGAAACAATTTTTTAAATGAAATCAATACCTTGAACATGAATTATTATTTGTGGAACTTGTGTCCTATAACATACACACAACCCTGTTACTATAGCTATCAGACATCAGTTTTCAAAAAAAAAGTCTGACTATAAGAAATGTATCTCCGCGCTTCGGTTTCTCATATTTTTATAAAATTGTTAACGTTGAATAAATGTCTCACTCAACCTTATGTAACCCTGTTATGCATGCAAACTCTTTACTTGTTTGCACACTAAGTAAATTATTCCTCTTGGTGCGCAGTATCAGCTAGCTAAAGCGCTACAGTGGGGCAAATAAGTATTTAGTCACCAACCAATTGTGCAAGTTCTCCTACTTGAAAAGATTAGAGAGGCCTGTATTGTCAACATGGGTAAACCTCAACCATGAGGGACAGAAAATGGAGAAAATAAAAACAGAAAATCGTATTGTTTGATTTTTAAAGAATTTATTTCCAAATTCGAGTGGAAAATAAGTATTTGGTCACCTACAAACAAACAAGATTTCTGGCTGTCAAAGAGGTCTTACTTCTTCTAACGAGGTCTAACGAGGCTCCACTCGTTACCTGTATTTGTGGCACCTGTTTTAACTCATTATCGGCATAAAAGACACCTGTCCACAACCTCAGTCAGTCACACTCCAAACTCCACTATGGCCAAGACCAAAGAGCTGTCGAACGACACCAGAGACAAAATTGTAGACCTGCACAAGGCTGGGAAGACGGAATCTGCAATAGGTAAAACGCTTGGTGTAAAGAAATAAACTGTGGGAGCAATTATTAGAAAATGGAAGACATACCAGACCACTGATAATCTCACTCGATCTGGGGCTCCATGCAAAATCTCACCCAGTGGCGTCAAAATGATAACAAGAACGGGGAGCAAAAATCCCAGAACCACACGGGGGGAACTAGTGAATGACTTACAGAGAGCTGGAACCACAGTAACAAAGGCTATTTTCAGTAACACAATGCGCCGCCAGGGACTCAAATCCTGCACGGCCAGACGTGTCCTCCTACTGAAGCCAGTACACGTCCAGGCCCGTCTGCGGTTCACTAGAGAGATCCAGAAGAGGACTGGGAGAGTGTGTTACAGTCAGATGAAACCAAAATATAACTTTTTGGTAGAAACACGCTTTCGTGTTTGGAGGAGAAAGAATACTCAATTGCACCATACCCACTGTGAAGCATGGAGGGGGAAACATCATGCTTTGGGGCTGTTTTTCTGCAAAGGGACCAGGACGACTGATCTGTGTAAAGGAAAGAATGAATGGGGCCATGTATCAAAAGATTTTGAGTGAAAATCTCCTTCCATCAGCAAAGGCTTTGAAGATGAGACGTGGCTGGGTCTTTCAGCATTACAATGACCCCAAACACACAGCCAGGGCAACAAAGGAGTGGCTTCGTAAGAAGCATTTCAAGGTCCTGGAGTGGCCTAGCCAGTCTCCAGGTCTCAACCCCACAGAAAATATGTGGAGGGAGTTGAAAGTCCGTGTTGCCCAACGACAGCCCCAAAACATCACTGCTCTAGAGAAGATCTGCATGGAGGAATTGGCCAAAATACCAGCAACAGTGTGTGAAAAGCTTGTGAAGAGTTACAGAAAACGTTTGGCCTCCGCTATTGCCAACAAAGGGTACATAACAAAGTATTGATATGATATGAACTTTTAGTATTGACCAAATACTTATTTTCCACCATGATTTGCAAATAAATTCTTTAAAAATCAAACACTGTGATTTTCTTTTTTTTTTTTCCACATTCTGTCTCTCATGGTTGAGGTTTACCCATGTTGACAATTACAGGCCTCTCTAATATTTTCAAATGGGAGAACTTGCACAATTAGTGGCTGACTAAATACTTATTTGCCCCACTGTAGCTTCTAGTACGGAGAAAAAGCTAAACCAAGTCCAGATTAGCAACCATGTCAGTGTGACTATGCCAAGTATATGATATTTCAAATACAAGTTAAAGTTTTGCCATTGATCTGTAAGATAAACTAATTAAGGCTTTGACCGTTTGTTACCTATTATTGATGAAAAAGTTCCAGAAAATCAGAAGTCTTATTTTTCAAGAATTTTGAAAAAAAAAAAACCTTCCAATGCCCTAATGATCGATGACCTTCACTAAATAATTTGCAAGATTATTCCTCTAGTAGCCCTAAAAACCCAATAACGTAATCAACTAGTGTCCCAGACCACACTGTGCCTTATCTAATAAAGTCCCATATTCCTTTCCTGTCTTGTTCTCAGCGACTACTGCATCTTAGATCAAACCTAGGCTGAACTCAAAACAGGGTCCAGCATGGTCATGACCTGGAAGCCAAGTGAAGATAGGAAGTAATGAATTAGAGTGGAGCTTGAGGACATAAGAGATTAGGCAATAGCGAGGGCTCCTCACCGAAGAGAGTCAGCGATGCCAAGGGTCAGGCATATACCAGCGACGATTGTCAGGCAAGCTCAGCATGTTTACTCAGTGGCTGGTACAATTTGCTTACTGTAAAGAGACATACGGAAGAAATTAAGAGAACTTTATTGCAAAACCAATAGGCTGTCCACTTACAAATGTTGCTTGTCCTCCAAAGATGCAATAAATCACGACTCGGTCAATGTGGGCCCAAGCAGCTACTGCCCACTATGTTAGGTAAAAAAGCAAGCACATTCCATGAAATCAAATGTAAGATCTTAAAACTGAAGAACTTCATTTAAGATTTAAATGAAACATTCAGTCTTCACAAGTGAGTCTGTTAAAATGAATATTTTTTAGATCGCAGACTGTCCAGGAGGAAGAACACCAACCCATCTATGTAAAAGTCCCCAACAGACTGACATATTGTTGAATAATAGAACTCCAGATTTCATTTAGTTTAACTCTAAAACAATGTAGTCTACATTCTACACATGGATATCTTTTCGCCTTTCCCTAAGATAAGTCAGTTCCTATAAATGCTCAATCTTTAAGGATGTCGAGCTTCCAGGAATCTTGGCCGCAGACTCTGATCAGAGAGACAAACAGAGTTCTGACTCACACTCAGTCAATAACAAAAGACCTTCACCGACAGTCTACTTTGTTGCACTGACACATGCACAGCCTTACTCATACTGTGAAACATTAGTCTGCGCAACCACATGACATAGTCATAAATAACAATTGTGGCAACTGAGTAAACTTCCGAGATCTGGCACGTGCGTTGTGATGTCATTTCTTTCGACGATGACCACAATTGACCACGTTCTTTACAGCCATTAACATCATATACGTTCTTGGTCGAAATAATTTAGTTTTCTATTATTTTCTTAGGCTGGCTAGTGCAGCACACAATGATTTTTCAAATAATGGTTGTACTGACTAATCCCTGTATCTAGTCAAGTACTGGATGATAGTTTGGAGTTTGTGTTGATGACGTGCGCCCAGTGTAGTTGAAGAAGTGAAGCAAAAAACAGCAAGTCCATTTCTCAGTTCCAATCGTGCAATTTACAGGCGTCTTGTAACTTAACTCAAAATCCCTTCTTCCAAACACAAGTAGCAAACCAAAAGACTCAAAACGTATTCACAACCAAACCAACAAAAATGAGTACATTCCTTTCCTATACGCTACACTAAGCCACAGTCAAAAACTGTTTGCCCTCCTAACAACCAACACCTGTGTGATGATTAGCTGTCATTTTAAGCCTATTAGAGCTGACCCCAGGTCAGTGAAAAGACACGATCGACAGCCTCTAGTGGCAAGGAGTAACATTACAATTAATAACAACACAAATCAGGAATATGGCTGTTACATTGGTTATGGTCACTGTCCTCAGCCAGATGAAGACTGGTGTAGAACAGTTCCCCCCAGATTTTTTATCCCGCATCAGGCATTATTGAAAGAAAAATACAGGTATTACCCGGGTTAGGAACTAGTTCCACCCTACGCTAGCGACGTAACCCGAATTTATGCGAAAATCAGGATTTAACCTTTTAAGTACTTCTGTACACACCCCAAATCTCAAAATAACTATCCAAAAACATGTATTATATGTCATTGTACTGTCCCAGCCAAGACGTTGGAGCTAAGTCCTAGACAGACAGTGAGCTAAGCTCCGAAATGACGATGTTGGAGCTAAGTCCTAGATAGACAGCGAGCTAAGCTCCGAAATGACGATGTCAAACTTGCCCCAAGTATTTGACCACAATTGAAAACGACAATACGCAGAACAAAAGTGTTATATACAGGTCTTTCCTCTCTGTATGCTTCACAAGCAACAAATGTGCTTGTAGCTGTAACCTTTGCCCTCTCTCTCACTAGGCTGTGCGACTTCGTGGGAGCAAATGCGCTCTTCCTCGTGTGTGCGTGTGTGCATAAATATGTTCTTCTTCGTGTGTACATGCGCTCTTACTCGTGTGTAGAAATACTACCTGCTCTATGCTTTCTGCCCCAAAATAAATGCATCACAAAACAAAAGTCAATATTATTTTAAAACAACCACAACAAAAAAAACAACTTGAGAAAAAATGACAGACGAGACTCCGGCGTCGTAAAGTCAAAATCAAATAAGTTGGGTTTGTCGTAACCAATGTTCCGTCTAAGCTGTGCAAATGCGCACTGCTTGCACATTAAGGGAGTTCCAAAAAATCGATTATTACCGTATTTTTCGGACTACAAGTCGCTCCTGAGTATAAGTCGATCCAGCCATAAAATGCCCAACGAAGAGAAAAAAAACATATACAAGTCGCACCGGAGTATAAGTCGAATTATTGGGGGAAATTTACTTGATAAAATCCAACACATAGAACAGACATGTCATCTTGAAAGGCGATTTAATATAAAATTACAATAGAGAACAACATGCTAAATAAATGTACAGTGTACAGTGTATGAACAACGAAATGTGAATATACTACGTTCTACGTTAAGGCTCGGTCGTGGCTATACAGCGAACTCCCAAAAGACAATGCTGGACGTCCGTATAATTTGCTGAATCAATTTGGTCCTCGATAGAAAACAGGTTCGCATCAACGTAAATAAATGATAATTAGGTACTATTAGTAATAAGTAACAGGTTAGCATGCGTTCGCTATCATTAGCACATCGTTCAAACAACCACACAACTGGCTCTAAGTGTCCGATCGCGGGTGGAAAACACACAACAACAACAGAAAAGATGATACACGCAGGCGTTGCCTCTGTAGAGATGATTTAAAAGCATAAACAATGAAAGTAGGTTCGCATCCGTCTATTCTCTCTAGCTAACTCGCCCACACTCACTCACTCACTCAGAGCTACGTAGCTGTCCGTCTTCTTCTGGCGTGTCACGTAAACAAGTGCGAGAGCGCCCTCACGTGGGCGTGAAAGCGCCACAAACTAAATGCATCCATTTCAAGATAAAAAAGTCAATAATACAATTGAACATACACTGCCAAAGGCAGAACGCGAACGTGGTCATAGCTGTAAAGAGTTATTCAGATAACTATAGCATAAGAACATGCTAACAACTTTACAAAACCATCAGTGTCACTGCAAAACACCAAAATAATATGTGAAATTATATCATAATGTGTTAATAATTCCACACATAAGTCGCTCCTGAGTATAAGTCGCACCCCCAGCCAAAATAGGAAAAAAAACGCGACTTATAGTCCAAAAAATACAGTAGATGCATCGCGATTCGACACGTGCTGATTCGATTACGATTCACAAAGGTTCAAAAACGATGATTTTCCCTAATAACTTTATGACAGCCACTCATAGCGGAACGAAATTCAAGACACGTCTCCCACCCAGACACACTTAACGGATGCACACACAATGTTATAATGGATTCTGCCGTTTACTGAGCGAGAGAGATTTACTCCTTTTCAAATGACTGGAAAATAAATTTGTGTATGAGACAGGCAGGGACCCGGCGGTCGCGCCTCTGTGCGCGTTATTTTTTAGAGCAAGAGGGGAAGAGAGAGAGTTCGTTGTCCCTTGTCTTTCAGTTGTCCAGCAGTAGTTTCAAGTCATGTTAATTGAAAAATGTCCTGAGTGTGTTGCTAAGACCCGTGTGCGTGTACAGTATATGAGGTGAGTACACGAACCCTCTTGTACTGTTTAGCCTTTATTGTTGTTGTTTTTGAGACGTTAACAGCGCCAAGCACTAAGATAATTAGCTAATTTGATAACGTGTATTTCATATGCAGAACGTGCAAAACCATGATTAAGTACAGCGGTAACTCTACAAACATGCGAAATAGTACAGAAATCTGTGATAAGAAAGTAGTTTAAGGGCAGCTTTTTGTTGTATGGGCATGTTTCCATTGTTCCTGTTGAATCATTAGGATATTTTAAATAAATAATGGACATAAATTTGTCCGGCTACTTTATTAATTAGTAATGTACAATGCATCGATAGTCGTGATAACCGTGATCATCGTCAATACCGTTATCATCGTTCGATAATCGAATCGTAGCACCCTGAATCGTAATCAAATCGAATCATGTGGTGCCTAATATGGCACACCTCTGGGGCGCAAGGTACACATCTGATGTTGCTCACCGTGGTCCGTAGTGTGCTCAGGGAGCTTGTGTGTCTGTTCAGATACATGAAAAATTAGAGAGAACATTATCCATAACCCTGAGACTACCTGTAAAATAAAATGCCTTTGGGTGGAACGTCAGTAATCTTTGTTCCTCAATCAAGGCACTTTTACTGATTATATTTGCTTTCACAAGACACATATAAGTTTGTTTTTAATGCACCTCACACGAGAGAAAAAGTCTCATGCTTGTCGTCCTTGCTTGAGAGGTCTGTTCCTCGGGTGGCAAAAAACAATTATTAAATATGAAGTAAGAGTAAGTCACATTGAAATCAAATTTTATGATGATACGAGATCAGTTCTTTGGGCAACGATCTTTGCAAAGTCTGTCGTGGTTCGATTGGTTTCGAGGGCCTCCGATCTATTCAATACAATATTATGTGTATATTGCACAAATTCAGTTCTATTTCACCAAAAGGAATACAAATAGCAAAACAGTTTTGGTGTTTTGACAATTTTGAATTTTGTTGCTGAAACATTTCAGACATTTGAAAGAATTCCTTTAAACAAACTAGCGTATCAAAACGATGACAAAACTGTATTTCAATTCGATCGCGATCAAGTAATTGTTAAACTCCTAGTATGAATTTAATTACAGTAAATACTACTATGAAAAAGACCAAGTTAAAAATACACATGCAAAACTATTATTTTTCAGTTTTTTTAATGTGTTTTCTGTGTGTACTCAAGTATCTTTCCGCTTTCCAAAACCTTGCAAGTTTGTCTAATTGAAGACTCATAACTCATCGCATGCCATTGACAACATCAGACATCCACTTCAATTAAATTGGCAGGACTGTCTATAAATGCCCGTCTTTAAGTGCCATAGACGGTGCTAGACGTCTATTTCGTTTTGACTGGGGGGGGGGCCGTCAATGGCAGCAAACAAGTTAATTGTTGCGCTGCAACCAGATAAGTTCTTGCTTAGTCAGCTCACCAAGGACCCAAATGAGAACTACAACCTAGAAAGGTAAAGGCACTTTTTAGCTCAAGAAAATCAACAATACAGTACTTCCACATAGTGAGAACTGCTTTCTCTGTTTTGAGCAATTACTTAAGAGCTCAAATAAGACTGCCTTACCCAAAAGGAGGCAGAGGGTCTACTAACTGAAACTAGGCACATGGTTTGTTTGCCAGCCTTTTGTTCTCCTGTAGCAATTTTTCAAAAATACAAGTCGAGAAGGTGGACGTCCACATCACGAGCGTCGTGACCCCTCTCGGAAGCGCCGGCTAATGTCAATTAAACAGAGTGGCTCAGTGCCTGTGACCCCGACATGATCTCTGGTGTCGGCTGCGGGCCAAGGTCATGCCACAGTGTTAACAAGATTTGAGCTTTTTCTATTGCGTCTCCTTGCCTCGCTCGGCTTATCCTAGCCAACAATATTTCACTGTCAGGTGTTTTTTAAACCATACATTCTTTCCTCTTCCCCCTTCCTGCTTCTCTTTGTCTCCTCATCTTCCTCCTCTGTGTCCAGGATAGCTTTAATCAACAAAATGCCCAGTGACATTCATTCTATCACCCATTTCATTTTACTGGCTCGCATGTTTTTGATTTGTAGCCCCTTGTCTCTCCTTCATACTTGTAAACGTCAATCCATATATCATCCTGACCGCTTCATGTTGTCTTAGATGTATTCAGATTCTCATTTAAATATGCGTATGCCAAAATGCAATATATTTAACTATATATCACATGCACCTGACCACAGATTATTATGTAACCCGACCATGTTTACATGGAATGCATTTTAAATGATTAAATTACTACTGACCTCTTTCAGATGGAAATCACATTATTAGTGCATAATAATTCAATCAAAAGTATGATTCTTAAGAAGTATGTCACCCTAAAAACTCATTTACATTTCAGATACATTTCAGCAAAATGATTTTTTTTAAACACGCTATTTTATATACCATTAAAAAAACACTATGAAATACAAATCTTCAAATGCAACAAGGTCAGAAAATTATGAACATGGTAAGCTAATGGTAAGAATATTAGTTAAAATTGAGTTAATTATATGATTTTTGTGTTGGTTCATCTTTTTTTCCAGGCTCCTAAGTTATCAGTAACGAGCACAAATTCAGAGCAATTTACAACTGGTCCCATTAGAAGCAGAAAAATAACGAAACGGTAAATTCAGTTTAAGATTAATGGAGTGCAAAGAACAAAAAATGTTTAATCTCACCCCTCTTCTCATATATTGAACACAAAAATTATTTACTAATCTTTTTAAAATAATGGAGTAATGCAATTTAACCAATCAATACATAGAATACAATTTAACACATTTGTAAATGGAATAACCAAGAGTTGGGTCATTTTGACATGACCATGAGGATCAATAATTGGCTACAACAATTTCTCACCGACAATATGAAGAGAAATAAGGTAACAAAACACAGCAATAAACACAAAACAAATGCCTTCTAATAACCAATAATTCATCAGAAAAAAAAAAAGCACCCATTAGTAAGAAAAGTATTGACGCTTAGGACAAGCCATTTGAATGAACGAAAACAAAGTCCAAATGAGGGTTATAACTTGGATAAATGAGGCGTCGGAGGTAGCATGATGGTAAATTTAGCTCACCGTCAGGAAGTTTGAATCTCAGAAAGGACTGAATATTCTGCAGGAATCTTACCTCATCGCCTGCCATTGACAACGATAGACGTTCAATTCATTTAAACTAGGAGTACTGACTGTGAATGCTCATTTTTCATTGCCTTTGACAATGCTAGACGTCCGTTTCATGCCTCCATTCATTCGCCCCTGAATTTGACATCTAGCAAAAAGAAAAAAAAAATCAACAATTTCCTTTTATTTCTCAAAAGTATCAACCCACAAAAATCCCTACTGAAAATAATTATTTTTGACCTTACCGAAGGTCAATACCTGCAGACACACCACCAGGGAAAAACATTGATTTTCACCAGATATACCTCCATTCCTTAGTAAGTAATGCTTAGGTCATCACTTAAGCTCGGTGTAATCATTACTCAGTTCAATAAAGACATTTTTAATACATAGGAAGGGGAGAAAAACACATTTGCCAATAAAGCTGCAACCTGACAAACACACCAGCATATACTGTATACACGTGGGATCACTTGCACACTCTTTGCAAATAATACATGCACCAGCAGAGGGAGCATGAAAATTTGGACACAGACTAAAATAATATTGTAACCATATTGAGCCTATATGAGGTTTTGTAAGTGGGCATAAGTAAGTATAGTAGTGGTCTTATTGAGAGCATCACCATCAGAAACTGCAGGTCTCACTCACATGATGTGATTATCTGCTCCACTGACCTCGCTCTCCTGACTGTAACGCATTAGCAACCTGGTTATTTCTGCCTGGCAGAGCTGCCACCCGAACCTCTCTAAACGTCAGTGTGTGTGTGCATTGATATTTGTGAAAAAAAATTGTGTTTTGATTTTTTTTTTTGTTCAGGCATCCTTTGTGATGGTAAGAGAAGATTGAGTAAAAGATGATATGACGCTGAACATTTGGGTACTATTAAGTAGATTTTGAGGAGCGGGGGGATGCATAAACACCTTCATGGCCATCTTGTGCAAATATCGGCCTTGTCTGACCAAACCATGTGTTAGAATTACATTACATTCAATGGTGTATGCAGAGAGAGACTTAGTATTTAAAAATATACAAATACAGTGTATCAAAAAAATTGAATACACCCCTCACATTTCTGCAGATATTTAAGTATATATTTTCATGGGACAGCACTGACAAAATTACTCTTTGACACAATGAAAAGTAGTCGGTGTGCAGCTTATATAATAGTTATTTTCCCCTCAAAATAACGCAAAATATAGCCATTAATATCTAAACCCCTGGAAACAAAAGTGAGTATACCCCATTAGAAACTACGTTCATCCCTAAATGTCCAAATTGAGTACTGCTTGTCATTTTCACTCCAAAATGTCATGTGAATCGTTACAGGAGTGCTGTCAGCATTGCTGCAGAGATTGAAGAGGTGGGGGGGTCAGCCTGTTAGTGCTCAGACCATACGCCCCACTTTACAACAAACTGGTGTGCGTGGCTGTCACCCCAGGAGGAAGCCTCTTCTGAAGACGGTACTCAAGAAAGCCCGCCCATCTCATCAGACAATAGGACATGGTTCCAGTAATCCATGTGCTTTGTTGACATGTCTTCAGCAAACTGTTTGCGGCTTTTGCGGGAAAATGACAAGCAGTACTCAATTTGGACATTTAGGGATGTACGTAGTTTCTAAGGGGTGTACTCACTTTTGTTGCCAGAAGTTTATATATTAATGGCTATATTTTGAGTTATTTTGAGGGGAAAATAAATCAACTCTATTATATAAGCTGCAAACAGACTACTTTTCATTGTGTCAAAGTGTCATTTTGTCAGTGTTGTCACATGAAAAAAGATATATCTAAATATCTGCAGAAATGCAAGGGGTGTACTCGCTTTGGTGATACACTGTATATATAGTTTGTTTGTTTTTTAAGTCGTATCAGTACAGCATTGGCCGATACCACATAGCCGTGTATCAGAATCGGTGGATGGTGTTAAAAAAAAAAAAAATTGGTATTGGTGCAACACGATAAAAAATCCCAACACAAAATATTCAAATTGACTCAAAATAGAAAGAACATTTCTAAGATGAAAGTCTGCCAATTTTAGAGCTTGTGAATCCTGCACAAATTATTTAACATTTAATCACCGTGCTTGGTTTGGTCTAAGCTAAACCAGAAGTGTCAAACTCACTCATCTTTGTCGCTGGCCATTGTAGTTACGGTTTACTTCCCTCTTATGTCTGCCAACTAGGGCTGCCATAAATAATCAATTATTTGTGATAGTTGGTACATAGACTTCATAATGATATTAACGGAACACATTCCCCAGACACTGCGCCATGCCTTCAAGTAGGGGGCCGTCCCACATTCCGCTTCAGTCAGTCGCAGTAATTCTCAAACACATGCAGCAATCCAACACCGGGTTTAGGTTGAAAAAGTACGAAAGCTGTACCACATACAAACAGGAAGGATTGTCTAAGGAGTGATTTGTTCGAGGATTCAAAGTAATTATTATATTTTTCGTACCGTGCATGCATTTTGAAACGTTGTGAAAAAAAATCAATGGGAGAAATTAACCGCTACGGCATGGGCGTCATAATTCGCAATACTTACGTAAAATAAATGTAACTGCCCAGTTTTTTGCTTTTAACTAGTGCTGCAACGATTAATCGATTAACTCGAGTATTCGATTTGAAAAAAAATATTTTATTTAAATTTTGTTGCTTCGAGTATTCGTTTAATTAAAGTGGCGTTGTAATGGTTTACTTTGGAAGTGTTTGCATTTAGTTTTATTGATTAGGGCGGATACACTGCCCTCTGGTCTGCCTCTTTTTACAATGCTGAATCCAACTGCTCCCCGTTAAGACTGTTAATGCATTCATAATTTAGTTTATAAGTATATTTAGCTATTTTTGTGGGAATATGTGTCTGAACCATTTGTTAAGAGCATTGTAAAAAAAATATTTAAAAAAACTAGCATTTTATAGCATTTAAGCTAGTGGACTTTTTCTATGTAAATTAGCTAATTGTTCTTTTGTTGTACATAAATTCTTATTTTTAAAAAAATTAGACCGTTTGATGCTCAGCTCTGGTATTTTAATTTTTCATGTTCCTTATCCGATTACTCGATTATTCGAACTAACTAGTCCAGTCATGTCCAAAGTCCGGCCCGGGGCCAAATACGGCGCGTGGTTAAATTTCATCCGGCCCCCGGCCTCTATCATAAAATCAATAACGTCTGGCCCGCACACAGACTTAATAAATTGGTCAGCAGTACTGCAACCCGCATTTCAAGTAGCTTACACACAAAATGCTGCTCCTCATTTACCCACTAAAAGTCAGCAGCAATTTAACCCTTTATTGCCAAATGTATCACATTTGATACACCTAAAATTTCATGATTTTGAGACTAATTTAGAATTTTGACATTTCTTTTTGAAAAAAAAAAAAAGATGGATGCAAGTCAACACATGCATCTGCAGGTTCCATGAGAAAACCAAACAGGATTTAGCATTGGTTATAGATATTAGAGCGCTTATTACAGATATTCATTTTGACTTTTCTTTTACAAATTTGAAAAATACCTTTCATTTAGGACCTTATTTTTCAAATTTTGGGATTCTCTGATAATTGCTTCATGTTGCAAGTATTGAAGGGCTAAGCAACATTACTCAGTGTGACCCATTACTTCCATATTCTAAAATGGCAACAATCAACAAAAAAAAAGAAAGTTGACTGTGACGGCCGACGCTTCAAGAATAGGTGGAAATTGGACTATTTCTTCACTAAAATACGCAACAACTGTGTCTTGCCTCATTTGTAAAGAGACAATCGCTGTTTTTAAAGATTTCAATGTGAGGCGATGTTACCAAACAAGACACGCCGACATTTACGACAAGATTACAGGGAAGAAATTGAAGCAACTTGAAGTTCGTTTGATTTCACAGCAGTAGTATTTTGCAAGAGCCCGAGAGGCGAAAGAGAACGCCACAAAGGCTAGTTGCGAGATTGTTGAAATTATTCATTAAAAAAATAATGAAGCAAATGTGACACACTGAATGGCTAGCTAAATTTTGCTTAAATATATTGTTCCACGTAAAGGACGTCAGATAAGGTCGGCCCCCCCCCCCACATTTTTACCACGCCAAATCTGGCCCCCTTTGCAAAAAATTTGGACACCCCTGAACTAGTCCATCGATTAATCGACTACTAAAATATTCGATAGCAGCAGCCCTACTTTTAACCACGAATCGAGACTTTTACGTTCATATCTATAAAGAATTCAGGGATTTAAGCATTGATTCACAAGAACTTTCAACTTAAAAAGCTCTTAGTGGTGATGAGGCGGCGCCACAGTGGCTTAAAGACTAGCAGCACATTCAACATATTTACGTGAAATAAATGCTAACTGCCCGTTTTTTGTTTTGCTTTTAACCAAGAATCGAGACTGTTTTACTTCCATATCTATAAATAATTCAGGGATTTAAGCCTTTATTCACAAGAATTTTTAATGGAAAAAGCTCTTTGTGGTGATAAGGCGGCGCCAAGGTGTCTTGAAGACAAACAACACATCTGACATATTTACGTAAAATAAAGGCTAACTGCCCGTTTTTTGTTTTTTTTTCTTTTAACCAAGAATGGAGACTGTTCTACGTCCATATCTATAAATAATTCAGGGATTTAAGTATTTATTCACAAGAATTTTCAACGTAAAAAGCATTTTGTCCGTGTGTCCACTCGGTTAGCTTTGATGGAGTTGGCCCCCTATTAAGCAGTTTAATTAATTGTTTGAAGATGTTGTTGACCTCAAAATTGTCCAAATCTTTTTTTTCCCCTTGAGTCTCTTACAGTAACAGTCAATATTTTCTTACTTATTTAGTTATATTTTTGTTTCATTAATCTAATATTTGTATTTAATAGTTTTGTTGTTTTATAATTAAAAACAAAACAGTGGATATTCTCTTTTTTGGTTTAATTTGGAAATTTTAAAAAGGGTTCTCTGAATTCTCTATTCATATGTTACTGTATGTTGCGTTATTCTATATATAGTCTATATATATTCCATTTATGTGTGTGTATATATATATATATATATATACACACACATATACATATACAGTATATATAGCGTGTATATATATATACATATACAGTATATATATAGCGTATATATATTTCATACCTGTAAAGAGTGTAAAGGCAAATAATTGTATGTCTGTGTGTGTCTTGTAATCAACTGGTGACTACTCCAGGGTGCACTGTATCATTCCGCAAGAGACTTTATCACACTCAGCAGTCACACAACCCTAATCAGGAGAAGTGCTATAAGGATGAATGCATGGATTAAGTGAACTTTCCAGTTTTTTTCCCCAGAAATCCACACCTTATTAATGAATAGACCTAAATTTATAATTGTGGAACTTAGCTCTAGTTTTATTATTTGTCCCATAAAGATTCATGAAGTTACTGCCGCCCTAAAAAAATAAGAACGCCAACATGGTCCTCAATGGAGGCAAGCCCAGCCGGCTTCCACACGAGCCAGCTTGCTGTGAATCTCTCTCACCAATTATCCGCCACTCAAGCTTCTGGATGGCCTCTGCTTCACCGCTTCTCTAACGTTCCCCATGCCAATACGCCCGTCAGCATCGTCGCTCCTCCCTGCACTGCTTTCACTCAAGGATTTATGGAACCGCCCCTCTGAAAATGTTTGAGCTACGAGTCTGTCGCACGTTTGCCAAACTGCCTGTTGCCTAAGGTGAAGAAACACACACGCATTAACGATGTTTTGCTCACATTTTGAGGCAGGATGCCCTAGTGGATGGAACACTTATACTGTACATCATTCACTTTTAATACTTTTACACAAGCTGCTAAAACAGTCCATCATGTAGACACTGTTGTTTTCATTCATATTATTTGAATTGATACTTAGTGGTCAGCACAGACGGTGGATTGCAAGTTTTGTGTTTAGAAACCACTGATTTACAACATTGAACAACAAAAATAAACAAGATAACCTGGTTTTTCAACACTTTCATTTAATCTTTGGATACTACAGCATCGAGTACTTTGGATCCTAGCATATGTTTGATAGCAGATGGTAAGAATTATTTCCCTAAGATTTATCCAAGCCTTTTCGACATTTTTTAAGGTGAAATATTTATGACATGGCAGCTAGACACCACGTGTGTGTGTGTGTGTGTGTGGGGGGGGGGGGTAGTAAATGAAGCTAAACCACAAACTCGAGGGAGCGTGTCTCTTTTCTAGATGGGCTTTAACTGCTCCCTCACGGGGCTATCAGCACTGACGTGTCAGTTATAGTTATGTTACCTGTCACAATGCTTTGGATCAGGCCCTCCGTGCAGGCCGAGGGTAAGAGATAGGCCGTCTCATCATGCTACTGCCTAGCAAGCTTTATATCATCACTGTCGCAGGATGAAACCAAAAAGCCACAGAAGAGTGGTTTAGGACTGGGAAAGTGTTCCTGTCAGAAGGGAGAACAACTTTGTTTTGACTACTGTATTTTTCGGACTATAAGTCGCAGTTTTTTTTTTGTTTGGCTTGGGGTGCAACTTATACTCAGGAGCGACTTATGTGTGAAATTATGAACACATTATGATATCATTTCACATGTTATTTTGGTGTTTTGGAGTGACACTGATAGTTTGGTAAACTTGTTAGCATGTTCTTTATGCTATAGTTATCTGAGTAACTCCTAATAGCTATGGCCTCGTTCGCGTTCTGCCTTTGGCAATGTGTGTTCAATTGTATCATTGACCTTTTTATATTGAAATGCATGCTTTTAGTTTGTGGCGCTTTCACGCCCACGTGGGGGCGCACTCGCACTTGTTTACACAAAGAAGAGCGCTCACACGCCACAAGAAGACGGACAGCTACGCAGCGTCTCTGTCGGAGCCAGTGGACGAGCGAGAGAGAGAAACAGACACGGCTGCGAATCTACGTTCATTATTTATGCTTGTAAAATATCTCTACAGAGGCAACACCTGTGTGGATCATCTTTTCTGTTGTTGTGTGTTTTCCACCCGCGATCGGACACTTAGAGCCAGTTGTGTGGTTGTTTGAATGATGTGCTAATGCTAGCGAATGCATGCTAACTGTTTTTGTCATTGCTGGAATAGCACCTAACTATCATTTATTTACATTGATGCGAACCTGTCTGGTATCGTGGACGAAATTGATTTGGCAAATTATACGGACGTCCAGCATCGTCATTTGGGAGTTTAGCTCGCTATATAGCCAGGACCGAGCCGTAGCATCATGGTGAGGACAATATGTTCGCATTTCGTTGTTTGTATACTGTACACTTATTCAGCATGTTGTTATCTATTGTATTTTTATATTAAATTGCCTTTCAAGATGACATATCTGTTCTATGTGTTGGATTTTATCAAGTAAATTTCCCCCAAAAATGCGACTTATACTCCGATGATATACAGTATGTTTTTTTCTCTTCGTTGGGCATTTAATGGCTGGTGCGACTTATACTCAGGTGCGACTTTTAGTCCGAAAAACATGGTATTATGGATCAAAAAAGCAATGGCCTATGTATGGAAATTGGGCCAAAATAATTTTACCAGCAAACCATTTTGTCATAATTTTTGTAGACATTGTGTCATTTAATAGCGTACGGCACGAATGCTATTTTTAGTCCCTGACGTCGCATCGTAAAGCTAAAGTGGGACATTATAGACATGCCCTCGCAATACAAATATTATATTTCTGCTAGTTTTCTCCAGTAATCTTTAAAAAACGAAAATGCCGATCAAATACTGCTGATATGGAAATTGTAGAAACGACTCTAGACATTACGACATATAAAGGATGTTTTTGTTATACGTTTACCGAAACCAAAAACTCAGAGGTAAAAATGTGAAGAATGGATCCACTTGCGCGGACGTATTACACCAGCAAGGTGAAGCCATTCAATTTCATATGCAGTAAAACATTTTGTTGGGGGGCATGGCCCTTCAGAGGATGAAGAGGTAAGACATTTTGTTATTTTTTACTTATTTTTTAGCCTGGCTTTTTGCTGTTCTGCTTCTGTCTCACAATGAATGATCTGAAAAAATTAAAATGGTATCTGACTGCCACTGTTACCTTTTCTGTTGTAAAAAAAAAACAATTTTAGTAAGGGGAAGTGTAAATAAATTATAGAATTATGATTTGTTATTAATGAAAAAATTAAAAGTTTTCGTTGGCTTTTAACGAGTAGCATTTGCGATCGCTACACAAAAATAGCAATGTAAATAGCCCAAACGAACGGTCAGAGACGTAAGACAACCAGAGGATATAATGTATAAGAAAGACAGGGAATATGGTGGTAAAGGATAGCTTGTTGAAACAGGAGAATGTCATTTTCAGTGGCATAAGAAAAAGGTGTCGATTAAAAAAGCTAAGGCTAAAGCTAAGGCTAAGCTTAGATCGGCTCTGTAAGGTTTTGTGTTGGTTCCCTGTGATTGCCCATTGATTTCACCTGTTGTACCTACTCCTTGTGTATCCTCCAATCTGCATCCTCCTGTGTCACCAATCTGTTCCTCGTTGTCTCTTTACCCCTTGTCTCTGTGTGTATATAAACTCCAAGTTTCTGTTCACTCCTTGTTGCGTCATTGTCAGTGTCGATGTCAAGTCCTGTCCAAGCCCTCGTGTACCAGTCCCTCTGATTAGGTAAATTCTGTTTGAACATTGCCTTTTTGATCCTCGGTCCTTTTGGTTGTACTTTGTTTTTTTGTCAGTTATTAGTAAAACGTTTTTTGAGTTCACCGCCACCTGCCTTGCTCCGTTTTTGTTTCCCTGCATTTGGATCCACACCACCTGTCTGCCCACGTTTTCCGTGACAGGCTCGTTTCTTTTTTCTGTCTTTTTCAGCCCCCGACACTCAAGTAATCTCTTTAACTGAACATTTGTATGTTCTTCCACATCTTTACCAGTGAATTTGGGATGAGGGACATCATTTTCTGACAGAATTGGTAGATTTAGCTCTGTACACATCTCCTTCGTACACTATTTCCATTCATTTACGATTGGGGACAAACAGAAGCGCGTCCTCCCCTTAGCAACAGTTCCTAACGTCACGAATATTAATAAGCAGAAGTGACGTGTTGCTTTCGGTACGCCATTGGGCAGTATTCAAAATGGAACAATGGATATTTTATGAGAGACTAAACCCAGATGATATGTAAAATAATATACCGTACTTTTCGGACAATTACTTGCTTTTTTTCTCTACATTTAAACTTATTTATAAACTTTTGGAGGGCAAACATGCTTCATATCAATTCACTCTATGAATTTCGCTTTTCAGCCGAGTCATAACACTATCACTTGGGGAGCGTTCAAAGTCTCTACCAACTAAATCCAGTTTTCCATTGTCACAACACACTTGAGTTCCCATGTGTATCCAGGCGCACTCGGAGTATATTCTCCAAGGCAATAAACGGACCCTTAGCTAGCGATTGTGTTCCAATTCCAAATAAGAGCTCTGTAATTCATTAATTTAAGTATGTTATTTGACAAGTTTGAAGAGTGCTAGAAATTATGCAAAACACACACACGCGCACACACAATGTGATATGGATGTGATAAGCAGAAAGATTTGATTGTGTTATAGTTGACTCCAATGTAATGTGTCCAATGTCTCCTTCTGGCTATCTTGCACATTGACTTTTCCAGGTATTTTTCTTCCTGCTATCATATTAGTTTACAAACCAGTAATTTGCCATTGTTCCACATCATTCCCTTGAAATGTTTCACTGACCTCAGATATGTGAACTTGCATAGAGCAGTGGCCAAACCCAATTGTATTAGCCAAAATCTAGAAATGAATTAGGACACTTTTAACACATAGTCCTATTTCTAAGTAGCTTTGAAAAGTTACAAAGGTGTTTGGAGGCTTGCTGTCTGAGCTGTGTCAGTTTGGTTTTGAAACCCTTATCCTTGTGTTGACAGAGAAGACTGGAGTTGATCCTGTGACAACCCCAAATTTTTGACCCCCCTTCAGACAACAATATTCATCTGGTCTGGTGTCTGCCAACAGGCTGCAACAGGACGTAATGAGGAGAAATGGGCCTCCTTCTGCACCATGACTTTTTAAGGCATTTGTGTACGTGCTCAACAACAACAGGCAGCTTGTGAAATATTTCAAAATCAATGAGATTTTTGTTATGACATATAGCATGCTATCGTACCTCAATCGTTTGAAGTACTGGTAAGAAAAAAAATCGTCACACCTATTTTTGCACCTCTTTTAAGTGCACCATGCTTGGGTGGTACTTATGGGGGAGAATGTACTTCACAGAAGACTAGTGGTGGGCCTAGACACCAGATTGAGTGTCGAAGCCCACACTGATCGCAAAGAGGCACAGCAAGGTCTTTAGATTAGCATCAATCCCTGAAGGCTATTAAAAAGCCATTTGTCTCAATACAAATGGCAGTCAGTCATACGCAGCCCAAGTGTTGTCTGTTTTATTTTAACCCTAAAGATTCTTCTCCTGAAAACAAACAGGAGGCACAGAAGATCAGTCGGTCTGTAAATCTTATAAAACTGACTACCAACATGCAGTACAAACACATCTGTCTGCCTTTGCATGGCTCCTTACCAGTTTGTCCACAGGTCAGATCTAACTACAATTCTGCCTCTTTGCCCTGTTATCCTATTCATACATTTGCAGAATATAGCTCTCGACCCAACTGTCTGTGTGACCTACATAGTTTTGGCTTACCTAGCTACCCAGCACTGAAACCAACTTCTTTATCTTTCTTCTCCCAAGCTGACCAAACTCCCTGTGTTTGTAAAGCTGTCCCACCTACCTGTCTACCTAATGATCTTTCTATGATGTCAGTCTTTCATTTTGTCTAGCTTCCGTGGAACATGTCTGTCTGTTCATTGGTCCTTTCAAGACACTGACAACATGTCTGTCTTTGCACTTTTCCCACCACCTCACCAGAGTGTCTTTCCAGTATGTTTGATTCTTACCAACACACCTTTATGTATGTTGGCCTCAATAATCTACTGTGGCTTTTTACCCATTTTTCTGTCCAACAAAGGTATATCTGTCTCTGTGTCCATCTGGCCCTCCAGCTCATATGGCTATTGATCCTACCCTGTCTCTGACAGGATATTTTAAAACAATCAAGAATCTCACTCATTCTCACTACACTGCTCACTGGTCTACACTTGTTTTCCCATACATCTGATGGAAAAACCTAATTATCTCTTTTATTTATTTATTATTTTATAAGATGTATCTAATGATTTATCTGTCTACATTTAATCAGCCCCTATCGTCAGCATGTCCCTCCCACCTACCGAATGTACTCCGATTTCCGATTTATACCAATCTATATTTTGTTAGACCAAATCCAACAACCTGTCTTGCTGCCCCAACTGGCTAGAGTAAGTACCAGTACCTAGAAAGCTATCTGAGGTTCCTCCCTCCCTTCTGGTATACTTGTGGCTCTTACATGTCTCTTGTTCCTTTGTCTGTTCTTACCTGTGGTTCCAGCATCACTACCAGTCCGTCAGTTCTACACACCTGACGCCTCTGATTGCACACTTACCAATTGATCATGTCTTTTATTTGTATCTTTACACCTGCACTCAGTCCATTTGTCTGTCTGTCTTTCTGGCGCACTTTGGTGTGACGGTCACTAGTCATACCCAACCAAGAGTTTTAGTTGGATGTACAGAGCAGACGGAGAGAGTGACAGATCTCAGCAGTTAGAGGAGAAGAAAAGGGGATAAGGAGAAAGACAAAGGGATGGTGAGACTATCAGAGAGCAGGCGGGTTGGAGCGTGCTGGACAGCCCCAGCGGAGTCATCGATCCAGGCTGGTCTTACATCAGAGACAGGAAACCTGAGCCGCATGCTTCATCACCTTCCCAGCGGAGTCCTTGCTCTCTCTCTCTTTCTCTCCCTCTCTCTCTCTACCTCTCTCTCTCACACTCCTTCATCCCTCCCAGCGACTGTCTTCTTTTTGCACTCGTACCCTCGCAATGTTTCTCTGCTGCTCTCCAGGACCTGTCAGCTGCTGCTACAAGCTGCTGTCAATTCATCATCCGTGGCTACTCGGGCTGAAGACCGGCTGCACCCCTGTGCTAAGTGCACACTGCCATCCATTCACAACCACTCATTCATTATGCTGCCTGTGCATATGTGTGCGGTTGCGGCTTTCTTTGCTCATACATCAGTTTGTCTATTATTCACAAGCTGCCCTTATAAGGAGAGTGAAGCGGGTGGTCGTAAGGATGCCAGCCCCATGCGACTTGGGGGTAACAAGGTTAGCTTATCGAATTTGTTTAGGCGTCACCGTCTCCTATGGGAGACAGTAGACCCCGTCACCCCTCCTACTCTCCCCACTTGCTCGACCCTCATCTCCCACCCAATTGAGTCCAAAATATATGTGTTATAAAATGCTAGAGTGTTTGCATCTAAACTTTTCACTATAAGAATCCATTTGCCACACACTCTAAAATCCTATCGTTTACAGATTGTAACTGGGCCCAGCAAACACTGCAGTGCTAAACCAGTGCTTTCCAGTGTCTTAAATTTCACTTGTGGTAATTGCTTGAAAAGTAATTATGCCTTTTTTTTTCTTTTTTTTTAAACGAAAACTCCAAACTGACATTTGACTTGTTGGACATGTTAAACAGTCATAATCGGTGTATACCAGTGGCTCCTATTTAGTAAATCTATCATGATATGCAGTATACAGTGGGGGTAAAAGATATTTAGTCAACCACCAATTGTGCAAGTTCTCCTACTTGAAAAGATTAGAGAGGCCTGTAATTGTCAGCATGGGTAAACCTCAACCATGAGAGACAGAATGTGGAAAAAGAACAAACTGAAAATCACACTGTTTGATTTTTTAAAGAATTTATCTCAAATTAGAGTGGAAAATAGGTATTTGGTCACCTACAAACAAGCAAGATTTCTGGCTGTCAAAGAGGTCTAACTTCTTCTAACGTGGCTCCACTTGTTACCTGTATTAATGGCGCCTGTTTTAACTCATTATCGGTATAAAAGACACCTGTCCACAACCTCAGTCAGTCACACTCCAAACTCCACCATGGCCAAGACCAAAGAGCTGTCGAAGGACACCAGAGACAAAATTGTAGACCTGCACCAAGCTGGGAAGACTGACTCTGCAATAGGTAAAATGCTTGGTGTAAAGAAATCAACTGTGGGAGCAATTATTAGAAAATGGAAGACATACAAGACCACTGATAATCTCCCTCGATCTGGGGCTCCATGCAAGATCTCACCCCGTGGCGTCAAAATGATAACAAGAACGGTGAGCAAAAATCCCAGAACCACACGGGGTGACCTAGTGAATGACTTAGAGAGAGCTGGGACCACAGTAACAAAGGCTACTTTCAGTAATACAATGCGCCGCTAGGGACTCAAATCCTGCACTGCCAGATGTGTCCCCCTGCAGAAGAAAGTACACGTCCAGGCCCGTCTGCAGTTCGCTAGAGAGCATTTGGATGATCCAGAAGAGGACTGGGAGAATGTGTTATGGTCAGATGAAACCAAAATAGAACTTTTTGGTAGAAACACATGTTCTCGTGTTTGGAGGAGAAGGAATACTGAATTGCATCCGAAGAACACCATACCCACTGTGAAGCATGGGGGTGGAAACATCATGCTTTGGGGCTGTTTTTCTGCAAAGGGACCAGGACGACTGATCTGTGTAAAGGAAAGAATGAATGGGGCCATGTATCTAGAGATTTTGAGTGAAAATCTCCTTCCATCAGCAAGGGCATTGAAGATGAGATGTGGCTGGGTCTTTCAGCATGACAATGATCCCAAACACACAGCCAGGGCAACAAAGGAGTGGCTTCGTAAGAAGCATTTCAAGGTCCCGGAGTGGCCTAGCCAGTCTCCAGATCTCAACCCCATAGAAAATCTGTGGAGGGAGTTGAAAGTCCGTGTTGCCCAACGACAGCCCGAAAACATCACTGCTCTAGAGGAGATCTGCATGGAGGAATGGGCCAAAATACCAGCAACAGTGTGTGAAAAGTTTGTGAAGAGTTACAAAAAATGTTTGGCCTCCGTTATTGCCAACAAAGGGTACATAACAAACTGTTGAGATGAACTTTTGGTCTTGACCAAATACTTATTTTCCACCATGATCTCCAAATAATTCTTTAAAAAATCAAACATTGTGATTTTCTGGGTTTTTTTTCCCACATTCTGTCTCTCATGGTTGAGGTTTACCCATGTTGACAATTACAGGCCTCTCTAATATTTTCAAGTGGGAGAACTTGCACAAGTAGTGGTTGACTCAATACTTATTTGCCCCACGGTATTTACTGAACGGACTGGTTAGTGCCACTGATACATATTTCAGTGATTAGCTTTACCACAAATCATATGATTCTGATATATATAAAAGTGGTTGACTAAATACTTATTTGCCCCACTGTACATGTATGTTGTTAAATGAGGCAAGCAAATTTAATATATAATGTATTTCCCTGAGACAATTCCAATCCGTTCGAACTTATACAGACTTTACATACACACAACATATACAGTATATGGGGCATTCCAACAGGATTATTGATATGTGCACTCCTGCATAAATAACATGAATTAAATCTGAGCTGGTACATAACACAAGTTTGTGAACTAGTTAATATTATTTGTTCCCAGTTATGTCAAAATCTAGAGTTAACAATCTTTAAAATGCACAAATACAGAAAAAAACTGAACTGTTTAATTAAACCAGTAGCAATTATCTTCTTTTTTTCTATTATAATATGGCTTTTGGTGCAGAATGCCTTGCATTTTTCCTTTCAGTGTTATTTTCAAAAACTAGAAATATTTAAATAGTTTTATTCATTTTCCATTTGTCAAATACAGTGACCCTACCTATTCGCACATTGATAATTACAAATTCCCTTATTGGTGTTTATTTTTTTCCTCTTGTCAAATCTATATTTAGCTATTGGAAACGTTTACGAAAAGCCAACGCTCTGGCAGAAAACAGTAATACACTTCCGCCAGCAACATCTAGAAGGTCATTGCGATCATTTTGAGAGTGCTATGTTGGCAGTATGTCTGATACAAGTCTAGCCAATTTGGTCTCCAGTGGGCTGAAAGTAATTTCTCCGTTTAAATACCCTGGGAAACCCCCATTCGGATCCATTCTTGTCTTCCATGGCGACTCTCAGACCACACACAGACACACTCTCAGCTTTCAGGAGACATGAGCCAAATGAAGAACCCAAACAGGACAAACATGCCCCACACCCCCCCAACTTTATTGATTCGCACTGTTGATATCATAGTCTCACATAGACACTCTTTCTGACTTGCACATAGTCGCCATCAGGTCTTCAAATCTAAACGTTTTATAGTCTTAACTGAGACAAATCCTCTAAAATTCCTGGTTTTATTCTTTGTGTCCTGCATATCCTGCATGTCTGCTTTCCGGATCAATGCTGGATGGTATTCCCATAACAGGAAGGGTGTGAGAAAAAAATAACTTATTTTTACTATGAATAATACATACTGTAACATGAATTACAGAATGACATCAGCTTGTCAGTGCAGGTAGTTATATTTGTTTTCATGGCTACTTACTGAGAAATAAAACAAGTCAATAACTATAATGACACTTTAGCTTGGCAAGCAAAAGAGATACCAAGAGGTACAAGCAATCTGAATTGAATTAAGAAATGAGAACCGTACCACGACTGAGACATACTGAGATGGTGGCTATGATTCCAACTTAAGTCAAAAAGCAAATAGAGAGAACAAAGATTGTTCATAGTTTTCCTCAGACTATACGAGACTACCAAAAAGTTTCTAGAAATTCGAAAAAGTAATTTGTCATAACCCAGCTAGCATAGAAAAAAGACAAATGATGGGGAAAAAATCCCTCCCACTTCTGTGTGAGGAGAAACTTTCACAAGCGTTATACAAGGGGCCTGTTTGACTGTTTTTTATGCTATTTTACAAGGGCATGAACCTAATCTTTTTTTAACATCCATGAGTAGGCGATGTATTTGGCCCTTGCAATGAATTTTTCAACACTCCAAGAAGTAAGATGGAAGAAGAAAATGCAGACAATGACAAAAGTTGAAAGCTTTGACTTAACGGTCTGGACAGGTAGCTTTCCATGATGTGAATAATGTAAAAAGAGAAGAGTACAGTGGCGTAAATAGCATGACTGAGGTGCTGTTACAGCTTTTGATGGTGACAAAAATGGACTGACTTGGACTGGATTTATACTGCAAGTTAAATTCCGATTTACTGCTGAAATATGTTGACTGTAATTTTCGTACTATAAGGCACACCTGACTATAAGCCGCCACCCACCAAATTTGACATGAACACAACATTTGTTCAAAGATAAGCTGTACCTGAGCAGCTGTCCTTACTGCATTATCGGATATTTACACCAAAGGATATTAACTGGTAACACTGTATTTAACAGCGGCATCATAAGACTGTTATAAGATCAAATCAACCACCATGAAGCTTTGAACCAATTGGCTGCAAAGCTTTATTGCTCCAAAAAGTTTTATTTGGCCATCAGTGCTCCCTTGATGGAGACAGTCAACCTCTGCTCCCACCTGCTATCAAAACACTGTTGTCATCCAACATGCCTCCCAGCATGCATTGCAGTTCTATAGATACTAATAACAATCAAAATTCATGATATGTGCTAATTTTTTTTCAGTTACTGTTCCATTTGTTTTATTAATTGCTAGTTATGGTATTTGATAACATTTTTTTTTTTTTTACAGTGGCGTCATAAGACTGCCATAAGACCATCATACTTATGACCTGATGCTGCCATGACCATTAATGAATGCTTATGACATGCTTTTGTGCCATCTGGCAAATTATCTCACTTTTGAATGGATGTAAAAGATGCGAGCTTGACATAAAGGGAGTTAGTGACATAATTTACTGGATGACACTTAACTTATTCACTCCCAGCCATTTTCACCGGAGCAAGACCCTTCGCTCCCGGCCGTTTTACTGGATTTTGACTGATTTTGTAAGGCCCACAGAAAATTCTGTTCTATTGCTATATAAAACATGGAACCCACCAAAAGAAAGATTAGACTCTCTTATTTCAGCAGAAAAAAACTTTTTCCATTCTTTAGAAATCAGCATTAGAAAATAGCTTAGTTTGAGCAATTTTCCAATTTCTGATGAAAAAACAGAGAAATTGAGCTTTTTGTGAAAGCATACATTTCAAACATAACTTTGACTTTAACACAGCTATTTTTTGCTTTAGTTACATCCCAAACATCTGAAAAATGTTTTCCTTTTACAAAATAACAGAAACAACAAGACAAATAGAGCTTTTGACAGCAAAGTAACAATTCATTTACACATAACTAACTGAAAGATGACGCTATTGTGGCCGCGACAGCCGGTTAAACTTTTCCCTCATCGTTGCCTGTCTCAAAAAGATGAATTTTTTTTTGTCTCTGCGGGGTTTGCTCGTGAGCAGCACGGACTCAAAGGCATGCAGTGGTCCCGGTCGTTCCGCTCGGTCGTCCAGCGCCTGGCATCCCAGGCGTCCACCCGGTTATTCTGCTCGGTCATCCGCCGCCTGGCATCCACTCGGTCGTCTTCCGCCTTCGCCCCGGCTTTGCGGCTTGGCCGTTCGTTGCCGTTGAATAGGGTTGTGGGTCTTACCAAATGCGCTACTGCCCTCCAGTGGCCAGTTTCATTGCTTTAAAATGGATTTTCAGCTTTGTGCTTTGGAAATTGAATCACAACCCAGAAATGTCTCTTTTGAAAAAAACATAAAAGACGTATAAATACGTCTTTGGGACACTGAAACAATTAAAAATAGAACGTATTTATACGTTTTGGGAGCGAATGAGTTAATGACATCTGTCATAAGCGTTCATTAATGCCCATGATAGTGTCATGTCATAATTATGGCGTTTTTATGGCAGTCTTATGACGCCGCTGTCAAAGTGTTACCTATTAACCCAAGTAAATCAACAAATAAGCTGCACGATTCAAAATGAGGGATAAAAAGTAGTGGTTTATAGTCTGAAAATTACAGTACTTGTTTTCATCTGTGTGATCTACTGTACTGTATATGGGGTCACTGACCAAAAAATGTTTTCTAAAGTCTCCAAAGTGTTCATGTCAGTGTGTAGTTGCCCCACACTCTGACTATCAAATCTGGCATTTTTTCACCCCTCCATGGTTTTTTGGGGGGCATTTCTCTCAACGACGTGCACCCATTCCCGTACAATGAGGCCCTCTAAAGTGGCCGTGCCAGCGAACTATCTGGAGGGGAGGTGCATAGTAATAAGCAGAGCTTGCTAGCCTACATTGCAATTGTACCATGTAACGAGTTAAGTGAGTAAAGACGTTCAAATTTGTAAATAAAGTCGGAGAGGGTCTAATGCAAGAAACACTGACGGGTACCTGTTTTAGCCACTCCCAAAAATTAGGAAAACTGAGGAGGTGAAAAATAATTGATCTTCACACGTGTTTTTTATAGAAACATATCTGAATTCACTTCGAAAGGTCTTTCAAATAATTTTGAGTTAATAGCTATGAAATAAAATATTACCAGACTGATACAAGCTTCAAATATAGTTCTGCTCTCTTTCCTAATCTCAGCATCTTTATAGAAGATCTTGCTTAGCCCCCACACACCACCAGAGTAAATGGTCATCATGGTCAATATCTATTTCCTGTGGTGTCAGGTTTCAGAATAATGTCCATATTGAACCAATGTTTCACCAGACTCCCATCACACTTTCCCCCCAACTCAGCCATCCACTGTTTCCAAAGGAGAGAAAATCCCTACAAATGTGATTAAATGAACGATTTTTGGCCAAGCCATCGATCATTTATCTCGCTCCGGCGGCCTAACTTGGAGATCCTAACAGCACAGGCGGGGTATCTGAGAAGGGAATGTGCCTTTAATCTGGTTTGTGATTCCTGTTTATCCTGCACAGATCAGCAGTGTTAACTTAATAGGTGGAAACTCTCAATCTCGGTTCTAGTCAGAGCTGAAGATAATGCATCATGACACCGGAGTAATTGATGTGCGTGCTATTTTATTTAGTTAGTTCCACAAAAAAAGATCAGGCTCTCAACTACTGCTTAGAAGGCGTTGGGATTAGCATTTCCAAAAGCAGGGAGGAAACAATCAGATACTTTGATCACGTTTGTATTGAAGGTGACGTTCTGTTCCTAAACACTTTAAAACTCATCAAATTTAGAAAGTGAACTAATATGCTGTCTGCGTAGTTAGCTGTTAGCACCATAGTGCATGTGTATGTGTGCGAGTTCCCGCTTCCTAACCTCAGGGATTCTCAGCATTAATACACAACAGCTCATGTAAAATACATTTTACATCTGTAAACTGAGTTATTGCTCTTATGGGAAAGAAGAAGGCCAGACGTGATGCCAAGCGCTCTTGATCGCAATCAATGTTTGGGTTGTGCTAAAAGCACCAATTGGGGGAGGGGTCGCTTACTTAAAAGCTTGCACTTTTATGACTTAATCAATTTATTGGTGTACTGCTCATTCTGTTCAAGACCTTGAAAGGTGGAAAAGCGCTATATAAGTATAACACCAACCAACCAACAATAAATGGCGGAATTACTTTGAAATACTACTTAGCCCATTGAGCAGCCATGTTTATGAAGCAGGTCACCCATGTGTGCATGTACAAAATGGTCACTGGAACTGGTATGGCAAAAAAAACAAGCATGGCAAGTTAACCCTTTATAGGGCACTCATTTAACAAATGATCACTGTCTTTAAATAGGTCACGGATATCTACCTCATAACTATTGCTTAATTGCATCTTTTTGTTACTGCCACATTTTCCCTGATATTTTAGATGATGAATAATTGATCCAAAAGAATGGAAAAAAAGGCCAGAATGAAAAAAAATAGTGTCTTTAAATAGGTCACGGATATCTACCTCATAACTATTGCTTAATTGCATCTTTTTGTTACTGTCACATTTCCCCCGATATTTTAGATGATGAATAATTGATCCAAACGAAGAAAAAATAAATATAACGTTTAAAAGGATAAATATTTGAAAAAGGAATTCTCGGCCACTCATATATTACCGTGTTTCACTCATAAAATCCCCAACAAAGTCCGGCTGTGGCCATTCACAGCTGTGTCTTGACACCCGGTGGTACATGCTACATGGAGTTTTTGGATCGAAACAAGGTAAGTACGCGATAATATCTCGTTAAAATCAGCGTGTCTTGTAATGATCCTCCCTCATGCTCGCACCTTGAGTCAACGGAAAGTCACAAAAAGACATACATTGCAGTCAAGCGCTAGCAAGACAATTATGGGCACAGCAGGCTAACTGACAAGCGTGCTATCCATTATCTTTTCGACCCTTGTTGCCGTTTGGATTGTTTATTATGGGATGATATCGATGTATTAGATACATTCGATGATTAAATAATAAAGCCAAAGTCCTAGGTTTCAGGGCTAAAGACAGTGGGGCAAATAAGTATTTAGTCAACCACTAATTGTGCAAATTCTCCCACTTGAAAATATTAGAGAGGCCTGTTATCGTCAACATGGTTAAACCTCAAACATGAGAGACAGAATGTGGAAAAAAAAAACAGAAAATCACAGTGTTTGATTTTTAAAGAATTTATTTGCAAGTCATGGTGGAGAACAAGTATTTGGTTAATACCAAAAGTTCATCTCAATACTTATGTACCCTTTGTTGGCAATAACGGAGGCCAAACGTTTTCTGTAACTCATCACAAGCTTTTCACTTACTATTGCTGGTATTTTGGCCCATTCCTCCATGCAGATCTCCTCTAGAGCAGTGAAGTTTTGGGGCTGTCGTTGGGCAACACGGACTTTCAACTCCCTCCGCAGATTTTCTATGGGGTTGAGACCTGGAGACTGGCTAGGCCACTGCCGGACCTTGAAATGCTTCTTACGAAGCCACTCCTTTGTTGCCCTTGCTGTGTGTTTGGGATCATTGTCATGCTGAAAGACCCAGCCACGTCTCATCTTCAATGCCCTTGCTGATGGAAGGAGGTTTTCACTCAAAATCTTTCGATACATGGCCCCATTCATTCTTTCCTTTACACAGATGAGTCGTCCTGGTCCCTTTGCAGAAAAACAGCCCCATCGCATGATGTTTCCACCCCCATGCTTCACAGTGGGTATGGTGCAATTCAGTATTCCTTTTCCTCCAAACAAGAGAACCTGTGTTTCTACCAAAAAGTTCTATTTTGGTTTCATCTGACCGTAACACATTCTCCCAGTCCTCTTCTGGATCATCCAAATGCTGTGAAGAGTTACAGAAAACGTTTGGCCTCCGTTATTGCCAACAAAGGGTACATAACAAAGTATTGAGATGAACTTTTGGTATTGACCAAATACCATTTTTCCACCATGATTTGCAAATAAATTCTTTTAAAAATCAAACAATGTGATTTTCTGTTTTTTTTCCCACATTCTGTCTCTCATGGTTGAGGTTTACCTATGTTGACAATTACAGGCCTCTCTAATATTTTCAAATGGGAGAACTTGCACAATTAGTGGCTGACTAAATACTTATTTGTCCCACTGTACAATAAATAGTGTTATGTACTCACATTTATATGTTCCCTTTATGCATATGGAGCCTTTTATTCTCAGTATCTCACATACACATTGATTCATGGAGCCTTTTATTCTCAGTATCTCACATTCACATCATTGAATCATAATGGAAAAAAAAAAATTAAAGAACCACTGCAAAAATTAAAATATTATGATATTGGAATTTAACACCTAAAATTCCCCTGAAAAATTTTGTTCTTTGCACAGATTAAAATCAAGTCAAATTAAAAAAAATGTATGCAGTAAAATTATCATTAGCTATACAGCTAACTCCTCGTTAGCCATGTTTATTTACAAAATAAAACACATGACTAAACTAAATCTACATTTACTCACACACCAATTTCCTTTATTGTAGTTCCACCTACATGTCTTAATGCAAGCATATTGTTTTCCAAAGAGTTGAGTAGACAAAGGGGGATCATCTTGAAGTGCGCGTTATTTATCATGAACCAGGATGGGTGTCCAAAACCTTTTTTTAAATGAGAAATTTACTAAGTTAACTCACAAATGAATTAATGCAGTTAACATTAAAGCCCAAAAAAAAAAAAGTTAGGTCTTTAGTCTGTTTCTTTAAGTTTAGAGCCTTAATTCTGAACAACTTTAATAGAGAACAGCAGCAGTGCAGAGTGGTGGATTAAACATGTAGGCTCATGCATAGTGTGCTACTTGTATAAACTATATGCTACCAAGAGTTACAGGCTCTTACGATTTCATTTATCTAGGGCACACCTAGTGGAGAGGTGATATTTATAATTGACAGGACAGAAAGAAGGAAGTTAGGACAGAGTTGGGTGGGACTATTACTAGGGATGTCCCGATCCAGGTTTTTGCACTTCCGATCAGATACCGATATTGTTTTGCACTTCCGATCCGATACCGCTACTGGCCGATACCGATACCGGCCTATCTGAGCATGTATTAAAGTCTAAAGTTATTTAGCCTCTTTACTTAGTTGTCAGCCTCATGTTGAAAAGGGTTTTAGTACTCTTGATAACAACTAGCCAGCTGAATTAGGTGAGTTTGAATAACACACAATGATTGGTAACAAGAAACTGACCTGTTTATTCAGTGACAAACACAAAACATTATAAATAACAAACAGAAATGGCATAGTCAGTCAGTAAAACGTGCAAATAATATTGTAAACTGTCAGTGGAAAATCCCACAAACCCCCCAAGCTATTAGATGCTTTTAATGTTTCGTGCATTAGTTACAATAATTGTATAAAAAGCCTCTCAGGTTTAAATAAACGACTATTTCAGTATCAAGTTAACATTTTAAAACGGTAAATAAAATACTCAAGTCCCCATTCTGTATCAGCAGCTTTAAACTACATTCAATTCATTTAATTTTGCGAATCAACTGTTAAAGTTGTTCAAATTGCTCCCGTTATTCCATTATTTCCCTTCTGTCTACTTTTGACGTGAAAGTTTTAAAACTATTTTGAAGATAGATTCAAGTCAAGATTTTGCCGATTTAGGAGTATTTTAGATAAAAAGTTAATTAGGTTCACTTGGAAGATTCACTGCAACAGCCTACAAGGGAAGTCTCCTGCTTTAAGATGGCGGCTGTGTAGTAACGCACGTAGTTTTCAAAGCATGTGTTGCTAACAGCGTCGATCGAGTCTGTCATATTGCATCTAGTTCTATATACATATGATATCTATTAGACAAGCATGATGTTTACTCTCGGGACGCAATGCCGTCCGTTTCTCATTGCGTCCCGAAGACCGCGCTGTGTATTAGCTCCGCTTTACTTGACATATTTCAATAATCGGAATTTGGATGTTTGTGAATTGTTCTCGAATCTTCAACGGCCGAATTGCTGAAGGATGTAATGACGTCTGGGCATGTTGTACTGTGGTTCTAACGCTGCGTTCCAGAAAAGTGGGATGTCGGACTTTTCCGACCTCCAACTAGGAAAATATCATTAGAACGCCACTCGAACTGGGAGGTCCAAGTCGCGAAGTCTGAGAAAAAAATAACTACCCCGACTTCCAAGTTGTTTCAATTTGACGTCACTGGACACAATGGCGCTCAAGAAAACGTATTGAATGATAACACAATAATGAAGTAAATGAAGTTTATTTGAGACGCCATGTATTTTTTCTCATACAGTGAATTATCTTTGTTGTGCTATGTTTTTATATTGACGATCAGCAAAGGATGTACAGTAACTAAAAAAAAGGTAGTTTACAGTGCGGGCAATAACGCAGTCGTCGTTTTTCGTCTACTATCTGATCGCTTATAGGAAGGCAGGTTAGCTGGAGGTCAAAATGTCTTTGGATGGCCAAAATAAAACACACCTCGTCGCGATCAGCCATCTTTGTTGTTTACATTTGCTTGGAACGCTTTGAGGTCGGAACTGGAACCATCCGAGTGGGATAAATCCGACTTCCCACTTCTCTGGAATGCAGCATAAAAGTGTTGGATGGTGCGTCTTTACTCACGAGAGATAATTGCTCGTCATCCAGAATGAATTCTTCGGCAATGACTCTTGTTATTCCCTTGGCTTTGGGACTGTCGAGTGCCAGTTTGTCACGCATAGGAAAAGTTTCTGCCAGTGTTAGTTGCGTTGGTTCTATTAAAACTTCTTACAGCTTTACCACCACGCTTGATTTTATTGTGGCATATGTTGCACTCTGCCTCTTCGTCTTTGTCGTCCTTTAAGGTGAAATGATCCCACACAGCTGACATTTTTACCGATAAAGTCTCTCGGTAAATTGGGAGACGGTAATGTAGTGTGTTGAAGGAGTGCCGTAAAATGCGGACCGGATTTTAGGGAAACTGAAGCAAAAACTGGAATGGATTATGTATATCGGTGCGCTGGAAAACCCGGATTTTCAAAAAACTGGATCGGAAGTCTGGATCGGAATTTTTCCGTGTTGGCCGATCCGATACCGATGCGCATTTTTTTGTCCATATCGGCGTCCGATCCGATCCAAATATCGGATCGGGACATCTCTAACAATTACTACTTTACAATGCTTCTTTTTAATTTGTTATTGGTTTGTGTGTATGACAATGCAAGGATATCATGATATTAATTGTGATTAAAACCTTTTTTTAATTCCCAGCTCTACCTAACCTGGACTTTACAGATCCATGTTAGTAAGGCATTCTAAAAATTGAAATGATCATTTTAAAAGGCCAGCTTGATCAGGAGTAATGTACAAGCACACACACATGCACGCCCAGACAACACATTTACCTTCAGTCGGTTTCATTTTCCACTTTTTTTACATGCATCCGCTGTCTAGTATCTTGCGACATAGGGAGTGTCAGGTGAGGCCTGGTTATTTCAGGCATAATTGAGAGATTGATGCCCCTCCAGAAACCTGGCACCTTGACAGGCCTCTCAGCCTTCTGCGCACACTTCCTCCCAAACAGGCGTGAGCCAGACATGTTGACGGCTCGATGAAACAGAGAGAATGAGCCGCTTGACGTTTTAGGGAGGCGAGGATGACACCAGAGGTTGTAAAGAGGCGAAAGGTTACCTGGTAGCTTCCCAAAGCTACCAAAAAAAAGAGCACATCCTTGATCGGCTTGGAAGAGTGGGGGGCATCAGTTTGAACTAATGGGCCTATTTGTGGGGAATGTCTTGAGGAGAATGGCGGGTGGGGGCTTGCGGCCGTAACCTGAACCTTACTTCCAGACACTTCTTACAACATCAGCAACAAGCACAAAGTCCAGTGGAGCATGAATGGGTCGGCGCCCTCTATCTTTCAAGTAATTTTCCCACGCCGAGGTCAGTGGCAGAGGATGACTCTATGACACTATTTCCATTGATAAGAACAAAAGGTGAGGAATATTACCATTTCAATCAGCATGAAGGTCAGGGAAGTTCTTCACACAACTGACTGAATAAAAGACATCCGTGAACCGAGCGTGTTTGGAAATCATGCCCAATCACAACTTTTTCAGAGGATTGGTGGAAAAGAATGTTTTATTTGTTGGTTTGTTTGTTTTTTAGGAATAGTTTTCAAGAGCTACACAGCAAAGATTGGGAATCAAGAGCTTTTAAAGAGGCTCCAATATTTTGAACTGTTTCATGCAAAGGATGTGCATAAGTGTGCCTTTGGTTTAAGTTACGAGGATTTAACTTAACCAAATATGATTGCAATAAAGTAAAAAATAAAAATAAAAATATAGTGGTACCTCGACATGCGATCACTTCGACACACGATCTTTTCGACATCCGACGTAAAATTTGATTCGCCATTTGTTTCTACATCCGACGACCTGCTCGAAATACGATGACATGACAGCGCCACAGACGGACGCATGGCGGATTTTCTTGTGAGAGAAATTAACACAGGTTCTAAGGTTAGTGCAGATGGTGAAAAAGGGAATGAGGTGACACTCACCATTGAAATGAAGATGGATATGATAGAAAAATATGAGCATGGGGTGCGCATCCGTGAACTGGCTCAACAATACGGCCGTAGACTGCCTACAATCTCGACAGTCCTCCTCCGAACTCAGTTCGGCCAGTCAATATAAGTCAAGGAGACAATTATTACTGTGTTAACATCGGCAAAGAAACCGCCAGCTTCGTCAGGTTTTTATCATTTATTTCATCAACTTGTGCAACAGAACACACCTACTGTTCGCTGTAACTGACTGCAATAACAAAACATTAAATAGGAAAGTAAAACTTCAACCGCACCTTTCTCTCTCTGTCATGTCAGCCATGCGGTGTGTTCAGGTACAGCACGCGAAACACCTCCGCCACATTAAAACCTAATTCATTACATTATTAAAGGCATTATTATTAGGGCCCGAGCACTAGGCGTGCGAAGGCCCTATTGTTTTGCAAAGGATTATTATTATTCTTCTTTTTTCAGGGCAAATGAAAATGGCCAATTTGGAGGCCTGAACATGCACGAAAAGTCACCAAAATTTGCACATACGTGCAAATTCGCGTAAATTCCGATAATCTTGTGTCGTTTTGAAAAAATGTCAAAAAATGGCTCAGTGGCGCCCCCTTGACCCTTAAAATTTTCAAAAAGGCCCCTCCTCTCAGGTTTTCAATGTAGAGCAATGAAATTTGGGGAGTAGATACCTTATGCCTAACTGCTCAAAAAAGCCTCTTGCACCCATATTCCAAATCCAACAGGAAATCGGGTATTTTGGATCGAATGTGAAATTTTTTCGGTTCACAGTTGGAGTTTACATTTGGAGGCTTGAACATGCACGAAAACTCACCAAAATTTGCACATATGTTCAACTTTGCGTAAATTTTGATAATCTATGAAAAAAATTAACAAAAAGGCTCAGTGGCGCCCCTTGAAATTTTTAAAAAGGCCTCTCCTATTAGGTTTTTTCAACGTAGAGCGATGAAATTTGGTGAGTCGATACATTGTGTAAAACTGCTCCAAAAAGTCTCTTGCACCTATATTCCAAATCCAACAGGAAGTCGGAAATTTTGGATCAAATGTGAAATTTTATCGATTTACATTTGAGACCTTGTCGCCGAGGGGAATAGTTGGATTGTCTTCAAAATTGGTCAGACTTTTCAGGACACATATGAGATCTTAAGTTTTCAAAATGGTGAGTTTTCATCAAAGGGTCTGGCTTGGGCGTGGTCCTAAAGTTGGCCATTTTTGTGCAAAACACCAAATTCAGAAAATGATTAAAAACTCCGTGATACAACGTTCAATCTTTTTCATTTCTAGCAAGTATATGAGATATCCCAGCCTGAACACGACTGCATTGAAATATTACAATTAGGCCTGGCGCCCCCTAGTGGGAACAGGAAATGGCCTTCTTTACGAGACAGGCTCCTCCTCCAAGGGAAAAAAATCTATTGACCTCAAACCTGTTTCAGGGGAGCCCCAAGACATGTGTTCAGGTGCCTAATGAAAAATATTGAGGTTTCGTTGAAGCGGAGAGGTCCAAACTGGAAGTGAAAATGACCGTCAACAATTTGTCTCGCCAAAAACTTTGAACAGTCATAACTCGGCAGATATACAACATATCTGCGCCAAACTTCACGTGTTTGTTGAGAGTCCTACCCTGAAGGTTCTTGTAGGGGTCATTTGCATCAACTCTACAGTGCCAACTAGTGGCGACAAAAAGAAGTTTTAAAAAAGGCCTTTCCTATTGGGTTTTTTCAACATAGAGCTAGGAAATTTGGGGAGTAGATACTTTATGCAAAACTGCTCCAAAAAGTCTCTTGCACCCGTATTCCAAATCCAACAGGAAATCGGGTATTTTGGATCGAATGTGAAATTTTCATGGGTTCACAGTAGGAGTTTACATTTGGAGGCTTGAATATGCACAAAAACTCACCAAAATTTGCACATACATGCGGCTTTGAATAACATTCGATAATCTTACAATGTTACGAAAAAATGTAACAAAATGGCTCAGTGGCGCCCCCTTGAATTTTTCAAAAAGGCCTCTCCATTTAGGTTTTTTTAACATAGAGTGATGAAATTCGGAGAGTCAAAACCTTGTGCAAAACTGCTCCAAAAAGTCTCTTGCACACACATTCCAAATCCAACAGGAAATCGGGTATTTTGGATTGAATGTGAAATTTTTATCGACATACAGTGTGCACATTTGAGACCTTGGCACGGAGGGAATTAGTTTGATCATCCTCAAAATTGGCGAGACTGTTCATGAGACATATGAAATCTTAATTTATCAAAATGGTGTGTTTCCATTCACGGGCCTGACCTAGGTGAGGTGCCAAAGTCGTCCATTTTTTCGGCTAAACGCCAAATTCGGATAATGACTGATAACTCCCTCATACAACGCTCAATCTCTTTTAAATCTGGCATGTGTGTGAGGTATCCCAGCCTGAACCGGACTGGATTGAAATATTACCAATTGTGCCTGGCGCCTCCTAGTGGGAACAGGAAATGCACTTTTTCACAGGACACACGCCTCCTCTAAGGGAAAAAAAAATCAATCAACCTCAAACCTGCGTAAGGGAAGCCTTAAGACATGTTCAGATGGCTGATGAAAATTATTGAGGTTTGGGTAAAGCAGAAAGGTCCAAAAGGAAAGTGATTATGACTGTCATCATTTTCTCTCTCCACATATTTTGAACAGTCATAACTTGGGAGGTGTAGAGGTGGGCTGTCTGCCACCACCCCGACCTGCATACCGTCCGAGTTTGCGTGGCGTCCGAGTTGCGCCAAACTGCGAGGGCCCGTTCAGTCCTGCTTGCAGGCCTAGTTATTATTATTATTTTATTTTTCTGGTTTTTATTATTTATTTATTTTTTTTGCTATGTGTAATTGCCATTTTTAATAGTAGCAGCAGTATTTATTAAGGATTTAGTGAAGGTTTTTGGGCTGTGGAACGAACTAATAGAATTATAATGTATTCTTATGAAAAAAATCTTGCTCGACATATGACCATTTCAACTTACAAACAAGGTCCTGGAACGAATTAACTTCATATGTAGAGGAAATATCAACAAATCTTAGCTGCCTCTTTCCTAACCATAAAAACGGACAAATTCTGCAGCAAGATGGTGCTCCATCGCATACTTCAATCTCTACCTCAAAGTTCGTTAAGGCAAAGAAGATCAAGATCCTTCAGGACTGGCCAGCCCAGTCACCAGACAAGAACATCATTGAGCATGTCTGGGGTAGGATGAAAGAGGAAGCATGGAAGACGAAACCCAAGAATGTTGATGAAATCTGGGAAGCATGCAAGACTGCTTTCTTTGATGTTCCCGATGACTTCATTAATAAATTGTATGAATCCTTGCCGAAGCCCATGGAAGTCATACAAAATATTAAATTTGGATCTCACAGCACCACTAGTTAATTCGCATATGTTATTTAACATATTTTTGTATTTGAAGTACATTTTTTGTTCAATTTTCACACTACTACATATAGGTGATAAAACTTTTGTCTTGCCAAAATTGGACCTTTATGTCTTCATTAAATGATAAATCTTTTTTCAGTAAAACAAATATATTTTTGTACATTCAACGTCATTTGGGAGGGTCTTAGCTTTCATATGAGCCATTTTTGAAACCAACTGAAAAATTAAAAGTCAGGTGAATAGCGATTGTTTTTACAAAATGGATAAGCGACAAGACTTTTGTCAGGGACTGTACTTGGATAACACACTTCACCAAGGGCACACTTCCATTTATACCTATTTTATGCATTATCAAACTATTGGAAACTCAGTCAAGTGCATCTTCAATATTATTCTAATAATAATGTTAATTTTTTTTTAATGAGGCTTTTATAAACCCCAACAGTACCTACAGGCAAGTACTGTATGATATGTATGAGTGTCAGCAAGGGCAGAAAAGGAAGTCAGATAAATGGGGAATCTTGCTCACAGGCTCCAAACTGTGGAAAGTTTTTCCAAAAGTAGGTGCGTCTCATTATTCTGCTACTCAATGAGATCGACCTCTTTTCAGGAAACCCATTCCAAATTTTGCAGCTAGTTAGCTGAGCAGCCAGCAGGGAATCACTTATGGAGTCTTTTCAACATACAACATTAGGGGTGTAGACATTGCTCATGGATTGGACATTTTCACGGGTTGAATCAATTTGACCTGTGAACAGGGGTCGCGTTAACCGAATATTTTCTGTCGTTGACCGGTTTTTTAAAACGGTGACGGAAAAAACTGAAGTCCATCCGTCATTTTGACCGGTTGCAATTCACACCCCAGACCACAGGGTGGCGAGTGAGCATATTAATTAGCTATTGTCTCTCTTGATGCATGACGTCGTTGGCCTTACTCTGAAAAATGTCAAGGCAACTGAGTGTCCGAAGTTTCTTCAAAAAGCCCCAAAACGACGATGGTGTTGATAAAAGAGGTGAAAAAACAGGGACTGCACAAGCGGGCACGCAATTGAAGTCCATGCGCACCAGGAGGAAAGTGTGAGACTACGTTCAGGCCACAGCAGGTGAACTGTTAATTTCATTGTTCCATATGCTACCTAACTACTGGGGCCACAGTCAGCTGTTTTTGTCACTGCGGAGAAAAAGTTACATATTCATCTGCTTGATGTGTGATGGCACGGTGTGGATTCTCTGTTAAGCTTGCACGGTGTGGATTCTCTGTTAAGCTTGTTTGGACAGAATACAGTGGTACCTCTACATACGATCGCTTCGACACACGAACTTTTCGACATCCGACGTAAAATTTGACTCGCCATTTGTTTCTACATCCGACGACATGCTCGAAATACGACGACAATGGCAGCACCGCAGACGAATGCACGGCGGATTTTCTTGTGTGACAAATCAACACTGGTTTCAGAAAAGGTTGGTACAGGTGGTGAAACAAGGAAAAAGTTGACGCTTACCTTCTAAATGAAGATGCAAATGACAGAAAAATATGAGCGTAGGGTGGGCATCCGTGAAATGGCTCAAAAATACATCTCCACGGTCCTCCTCCGACCATCGTTCGCCAGTCTTTATAAGTTAAGCTGACAATTCCTTTTGTGGTAACATCTCCAGAGAAATCGCCAACTTCGCCACGTTTTTATCATTTATTTCACAACTTATTCAAAACAAAAACACCTTCTGTCTGCCGCAATCAAGAAAACATTCAAAGTGAAAGTGAAACTCAAGCTCACCGGTCTGTCTCTGGCACGTGAGCCCCGCGGTGCGTTCAGGGTCAGCAAAAAACGTCCGCCACATTAGAACCCGATTCGTTACATTAATACAGGAATTATTATTATTATTATTATAATTATTATTATTATTATTCCGATTTTGATTTATAATTTATTTGTTTTGCTATGTGTAATTGCCATTTGTAATAGTACCAGCAGTATTTTTTAAGGATTTAGTGAAGGTTTTTGGGCTGTGGAACGAATTAATGGAATTATAATGTATTCCTATGGGAAAATCCTGCTCGACATACGACCATTTCGACTTACAAACAAGGTCCTGGAACGGATTAACTTCGTATGTAGAGGTACCACTGTATTAATTTAAAATGAATGAAAACTAAATACTATTGAATATGTTGAAGCGGTATGCAATGTTAAGAGTCTTGTTAGCTGTAGGCGCACTATCCTAGACCCCTCACTATCCACTCGCGGGGGCCTGCGCTTGTCAGTGACGTTCCTTATTCTCGCTATATGATTATACAACTTTAACATTTGTTAATAATACGCTCTGTGTGTAGTATCATCAATCGCTTTTCCTTTTTAAATGGGCACTTATAAGCGAACGCAAGAAGTAACAACGGGAACATTTTTAAACAGGCATTTCACGGGAGAGCATTTCGACTCTTCGGCCAATCATACAGCGAGAGCGAGTGGATAGTGAGGGGACCGCGCGCGGCTCTTAAGTGTCTCTGTCACGTGACTGTCGTAGCCGGTAACGCGCTCGGCCAAATGGACACACAAGTACGGAAGGTGAATTAAGGGTCACCACAATGTCATTATCATCATTTTAAAAATTTAAGTGACGGGTAAAAATAGATTATGACCGGATTTTTATGACCCTGTCAGTCAAAATGACAGACAACGAAAAAGTCTAGCGCAACCTCTGCCTGTGAATTAAACTGATATCGGAATCGGATATCGATACTGATAGGATTGGCACCATCCCTAGTCCTAATGGTTTTAGAGATATAGTACTGCTTAGAAATAATTTTTTAAAAAATACAACTTCTGGAAAAAACAATAAAACCTAGAACCAGGTATGACTGCAAACATTCCCCGTAGCTGAGCATTCTCTGACTATTTACCCTTGAATGCCTTCAAAGCTCATTGTTTTTTCAACACTTAATTCCATCCAAACATACAGAATGGCCTCACCAACACCTGTTAAGATAAAACGTTCAATGTTCATCTTTGAGATGACAACTATACACAATGGGACGACGCTTCTCCCACAACCACCTCGCCAAGAGTCCACAGCAAGATACCAATCGGTGAGTAGATGGGCAGCTGAAATTACCAATTAGTTTGCCAATTGGCTGCAGCCAATTCGATTGGTTTGTAATTAATTCTAGTTACTGGCCCGTGGAGCAGGACGGATGGCGCCATGTCTTTGTCCTACTGACACACTATCCTGCCGATCTGGGCCTCGAGGGGGAGGCAGTGCACATCAATCCATGGCCCCGCAGTTACTGAGCTCTGCATGTGCATGCACACACACACACAAAGAAAAACAGAGAAACAGGCTGCTCCCCTTCACACACACACACCCGCGCACACAACCACACCGACACACAATATCTTTCACACACTCTGAGACACAAACCCGAGCAGACTATGTAAAGAAATCTTATACAATACTGTACTACTACTGATTTAAACATAAAGTGGAACCTCTAAGGTTAAACGTCCAATTTCAGGATGCTAGCAAGCATGCTATTTGTTTTGTTAACCATTTTTAATCGGTAGAAATAGAAATGAGTCACAATTATGAGCATTACAAAACTCTTATCAAATGCACAATTTATTCGCGTAAAGTCATGAGTGGACAGTGGAAGCCTAGCCATGTTGACTTTGGTCAAAGGTATACCCTGAACTGGTGGCTAGCCAATTGCAGGTTGCAAAGTTGTGCAAATAAAAATGTATTAACAGCAATGTATTTCATTTTTGTTTTTGTCTTTTTGGATTTAAGTAAATAACTAACAGTCCTGGTCGATATGTAAAATAATAATAATAATAATTTATAATGATATGGGCCATTTTATATCACAAAAAACAATATCTCATGATATAGCAAATACAGTGGTACCTCAAGATATGAAATTAAATAATTTCGGGTGGCTTTTGTATCACGATTTTTTCGTATAATGAATCATGTTTTACATGTAAACTGTCTATTTTTTTCCAAGGTCTACTAAAACGCCACATTAAATTTCATAATGAGGGCAAACCTGGATTGAAATAAGAGCCAAATACAATTGAATCATTCAATGCACAGTATCTAACATAACCGTTGATACCTGGAATGAATTAGATAATAGCAAATGTGAAACCTTACCTTTCGGGTGAGGCAATATCCGAGAGCAAAAGTGATACTAATGTAGCGGACCGTGTGTAGGCGAAAAAAACACTCTTCTTGAGACAAAAACGAGAGGAGACTTGCGCTCTTCTGGCAAATATGTCAGCCTCTTCACTTCTTGCCGCTACTGCAATAACAACTAGGGATGTCCCGATCCAGGTTTTTGGACTTCCGATCCGATACCGATATTGTTTTGCACTTCCGATCCGATACTGGCCGATACCGATACCGACCTATCTGAGCATGTGTTAAAGTTATTTAGCCTCCTTACTTAGTTGTCAGACTCATGTTGAAAAAGGTTTTAGTACTCTTGATAACAGTTAGCCAGCTGAATTAGGTGAGTTTGAATAACACACAACGGTTGGTATCAAGAAACTGACCTGTTTATTCAGTGACAAACACATAACATTATAAATAACAAACAGAAATGGCATAGTCAGTCAGTAAAACGTGCAAATAATATTGTAAACTGTCTTAAAAAAGCAAAACACACCAACAACCTCAGTGGAAAATCCCACAAATCTCCCAAGCTATTAGATGCTTTTAATGTTTCGTGCATTAGTTACAAAAATTGTATAAAAATCCTCTGAGGTTTAAATAAACATTTTTGTTTAAACATTTTAAAACAGTAAATAAAATACTCAAGTCCCCATTCTGTATCAGCAGCTTTAAACTACATTCATTTAATTTTGTGAATCAACTGTTAAAGTTAAAATTGCTCCCGTTATTCCATAATTTCCCTTCTGTCTACTTTCGACATGTGAAAGTTTTAAAACGGTTTTGAAGATAGATTAAAGTCAAGATTTTGCCGATTTAGAAGTATTTTAGATAAAAAGTTAATTAGGTTCGCTTGGAAGGTTCACAACAGCCTACTAGGGAAGTCTTCTGCTTTAAGATGGCGGCTGTTTACTAACGCATCTGGTTTTCAATACTTCAGTGTTGCTAACGCAGTCGAGTCTGTCGTTTAGCATCTAGTTCTAGATACATATGATATCTATTATCTCCAGTAAAACGACATTGACGAAGTTTGTACCGGAGGTCAGTTTCTCATTGCGTCCCGAAGACCGCGCTGTGTATTAGTTCCGCTTTAATTGACATATTTCAATAATCGAAATTTGGATGTTTGTGAATCGTTCTCGAATTTTCCACGGCCGAATCACTCAAGGATGTAATAACAGCTGGGCATGTTGTACCGTGGTTCTAAGTGTTGGATGGTGCGTCTTTACTCACGAGAGATAATGGCTCGTCATCCAGAATGAATTCTTCGGCAATGACTCTTGTTATTCCCTGGGCTTTGGGACTGTCGCGTGCCAGTTTGTCACGCATAGCAAAAGTTTCTGCCAGTGTTAGTTGCGTAGGAACTTTCTTTTTGTCTTCGGTTTTCTTAACATACTCCTCATATTGTTTGTGGTGGTATTTCGCTAAATGCTTGATTAGGTTGGTTGTATTAAAACTTCTTACAGCTTTACCATTACGCTTGACTTTATTGTGGCATATGTTGCACTCTGCCTCTTCGTCTTTGTCGTCCTTTAAGGTGAAATGATCCCACACAGCTGACATTTTTACCGACTAAGTCTCTCGGTAAATTTGGAGCCGGTAATATAAATGTAGTGTGTTGAAGGTGTGCCGTAAAATGCGGACCGGATTTTAGGGAAACCGAAGCAAAAACTGGAATGGATTATGTAAATCAGTGCGCTAGAAAACCCGGACCGGAGTTTTTAAAAAAAACTGGATCGGAAGTCTGGATCATAAAATGAATTTTTCGTGCACCAAAGCTTTCGTATCTCGAGTTACCACTGTATTAGACTACTTGATGAAAAATTACATAACGATAATGACATCCCACTCCCCGCAAATTATTTTGAATTTCCAAATATATCTTGGGGTGCAACCGAGCAGATATTAAAATTCGCTGCTGGTGATTTTTATTAATACACAAACTTTATTCTATATGATGAAGACTTCTGCACAATTTTGGGACTTAAATCTGAGAAAGTCAGCGTGCATACACACGCACGCACACACAAAAACAAAGAAATCAGCTTCAGAAAAATCACTTTTTACTGTCTCTTTTCTTCCGCACTCACTCAGGTCCTGCACCTCAAGAGTCACAACTATATACAATTGTGGTGTCATTAACCTTCCGATGAGGGCGTTAAATTGCCGCATCAACCGCACCAATAGGAGGGTCGCGCTGACGCATCATTGCGGCGCCGACAGTATTCCTAGTGACACTACAATGGTTTTAGGAAGAATGTCATTTCCTTTAGTCATTTTAGGGGCAGTTGACATGGCGACTCTGCGACACGAAGACGCAATGACTGTGTTGCTGAAGTGCCTTGCGTGCATATGGTGTCAGCGAAGACGGAAGGGGAATACGAAAAATTCTGAATCCTGCCTCCCAAGTGGAAAAATTCAATTGCGGGGGATTGAGGGGGGCTATCGCCGCATGCATATCAAAGGCTCCCGCGGCGCAACACCGCACCAATAACGTCAGCACTCGTACACGTCACATTGGGCGTACGCAGCGGTGCTACTAAACTTTAAAAACAGCAAATATGGCGGAACGTCAGCTTTAATTTACTGTTTTGATAATATTTTTAAATTAAATATGTTGAATGTTTCCATTTTTGTGCTTTTTTTGAACAAAAGAAAAATGCCATTGTTTTGGGTGAGCAGGCATATTTTTTTCCGGGCTGAGGAACTTTGGTGGGGTCAAAGTGCATCATTCGCTGTCGCCCTGTAAATCGGCACTGCCCTCTAGGGCCTGGCATGAATACTACATCGTTTTCATGCGGAATTGCAACATTGTTCGAGTGGAGACGGGCCCATGCAAATGCAAACATGAAATTTTTCGTCTTCTCGGAGAGTCACCATGTAAACGGCCCCTTAAAATACATTTTATTGTTTGGAGACACACAAGCACTGTACATCCCATGCAAATGACCTATATATATTTAGTTTTGTGGAAATTTCAGAAAAATATTGTAAAAATTTGATGCATCATGTTTTTATAAACATTATTCACTTTGAAAGACTGGATAGTGCTGTTAAATTTCCTGTGTGGTGCGTGCTAAACAGCAGAACTTATTCCGGCCGCACGTTGACAGACCAGAAAACCGACCTCGTGGGTATTTTAGTTTTGAGGGATTGGAGAGGACGGACTCAACCTGATCCGGATCAGAGGTGGATCATGTGGACCACCTCGTATTAATTAAAATACAAACTTATTTGTTGCGTCGTTTGCTTAGCGCAGCTCACACGGATATAGCGGAATTTGGGGGTTATAGATGATTGCCTATTCTAAGACATATTCATGGGAAAGAGCCAACCAACCAACGCTGTTCTCCCTGATCCTTTTCTCATTCATTTATATTGCAAGCCCTGTGAAAACGATATAGAAAAAAAAAAAAAAAAAAACTTTAACAAAAAAGTGTTATGGTACTTTAATGGACTTGTTCATCAGATGTGTATCTTTGCTACTGTTTGCGTGTGTGCGTGTGGGGTGTGTTCATGCAAGTGTGTAGGTGTGTTCAAGTGCCACCTCCCACACTGAAGGTCACAGCTTCCACAGCCAGAAAAGCAGGAGGTGGAAGGGATGAAACAGATCGATGCTTCAGATAAAAATACACTGCACCTCAGCCAGTCTCTTTTCTAAACACACACTCGCGCAAAGCAAATGACTCGTCCGCCACTGCGAGCCATCCGCCTTTTAATGAAAGCGATATGAAAGGGGAGGCCGCAACGGTGGCTGCTGGCTTTTAGGATATAACGACGGTGTAATGGAAGACCATTAAAAGATCATAACAGCTTGAAACGAGGAGGTCGCTATTGTTGCTCCGTCTACAACTTCCCGCAATCAAGGAGGCCGTTGCACTCGATATAAGAACGGGCAAGGTTCAGATGAAGTTACTCCCGTTCCACCGGAGTATCAGTGGATACCAATGACAAAATCAAGAGTGACAATGATATTTGTTTGACGTCAGTGTTCATTGGAGTTGGTATATGTTATTTCCTTTAGGAAAGATAATTTAAGATATGAGTGTTTTGACTTGCAAACATGGAAAGCATCTCAAGCCACATTTAATTAAAAAAATATTTTTTAATTCAGGGATCCAAACTGATGTGAAGTTTAGGGTTTGAATTTTAATCTTACGCTTACCTGTGTGGAGTTTATCAACTTGACAGGTTCTTCCCATACACAAAAACATTCAAGTTGGTTTGATCGTCACTCAGGTGAGATAACTACTACTACAGTGCACAAATTGAGTCCAGTTTTAACACACACCAAAAAAAGATTGAATACTACTGCATGTCTACTATCTTTGAATGGGTGTTTTATGGGTGATTTCTAATGCATGTTTTCTTGATATAGAATTTTTAGAATCAAATGTCATTGCACCCGTTAAGGTAAAATTATTTTATTTATTTTTTAATACATAAAGTGAGGGGGCTCACATTTAAAGTAGCTTGACTACAGTGTGACCTTACAAGTTATTAAAGTTAAGAAGACTGTATAGTTACTTTTGAATTCACAGCCGTTAACATGTATTTGAACATATGGGAAATCATTATTAATGTTAAATAAAAGAATATTTTTAGTTTTAATAACCTGTAAAGATCTCCGTCTCTTACATAGATTGATTCAGCACTGTTTTTTTTTTCAGATATAGATTAGTTTGTAAAAACAAGTTTTAATCATCTATGTAATATTCTAATACCTTGAGATATTTTTTGCAGTAAACACTAATGATCAAATTTGCAAAAGAAGCTACAATATTTAAGTATTTCATAACGTACAAACATATTCTCACATAAAGAATGAACCTAAAGAATAATTTTGCTTTGAATGAATGCTTCTACAGCAGCATGATGGTTTTATGACTTCGCCAATTGGATCCTGAAATTCCTGAAGTTCCAATATTATAGGAAAAACCGTTTTGAAATTTTAACCAAACAAACGACTAGAAAGGGTCATAGCCATCATATTTTGAAGTACCGTATTTTTCAGACTATAAGTCGCAGTTTTTTTTCATAGTTTGGCTGGGGGTGCGACTTATACTCAGGAGCGACTTATGTGTGAAATTATTAACACATTATGATATCATTTCACATGATATTTTGGGGTTTTGGAGTGACACTGATGGTTTGGTAAACTTGTTAGCATGTTCTTTATGATATAGTTATCTGAAAAACTCAATGGCTATGGCCACATTCGCGTTCTGCCTTTGGCAATGTGTGTTCAATTGGATTATTGAGTTTTTTATGTTGAAATGCATGCTTTTAGTTTGTGATGCTTTCATGCCCACGTGGGGGCGCACTCGTACTTGTTTACGCAAAGAAGTGTGCTCACACGCCAGAAGAAGACGGACAGCTACGCAGCTCTGCGTGAGTGGGCGGGTTAGCGAGAGAGAAACACAGCTGCGAACCTACGTTCATTGTTTATGCTTGTAAAATATCTCTACAGAGGCAACACCAGTGTGTATCATCTTTTCTGTTGTTGTTGTGTGTTTTCCACCCACGATCGGACACTTAGAGCCAGTTGTGCTGTTGTTTGAACCATGTGCTACTGCTAGCGAACGCATACTAACTGTTTGTGTCATTGCTGTAGTAGCACCTAATTATCATCCATTTGCGTTGATGCGAACCTGTTTGGTATGGAGGACGAAATTGATTCAGCAAATTATACGGACGTCCAGCATCGTCATTTGGGAGTTTAGCTCGCTGTATAGCCAGGACTGAGCCATAGCGTCCTGGTGAGGACAGTATATTCACATTTCGTTTTTCATGCACTGTACACCGTACACTTATTCAGCATGTTGTTCTCTGTTGTATTTTTATATTAAATTGCCTTTCAAGATGACATATCTATGTGTTGGATTTTATCAAGTAAATTTCCCCCAAAAATGCTACTTATACTCCAGTGTGACTTATATGGTTTTTTTTCTCTTCGTTGGGCATTTTATGGCTGGTGCGACTTATACTCAGGTGCTACTTGTAGTCCGAAAAATACGGTAAGACATGACCAGCACAATTTCAGTAAATCTTAAATCTCAAAAAGCTGGACTGATCTTGATACTACAAAATAGCACAGCTTAGCGTTCCGTGCATGCTCCATCGCAATAAAAGGCAAAGGAATCAATAGCGTCTTGTCCTGACAAGAGTCGAGCACAGCCGAGGTTAAATACATCACATCAAACACTCCACTTGATGTTGAATGTGATGTCCCCGTTCCTTGGAAAAGCAGTGAAGCTTGCCAAACATAGTGGGAGAGGACAGAGGTAGGAGGAGGTTCAGGGCGCTCCGGGCATGCCTGCGGCAAAAACTCTATCAGATATTGTTTGTGTTTAGTAGCTGGGGCCCATGCAGAATTGATGAAGGCTCTCAGGACATCTTCCATCGTCAGGCGAGGGGAGGGAGTAAGGGGAATCAGAGCATGGCAAAAGTGCATCTCAGCATAGCAAAAGTATTTATGCAGAGGTGTCCATTAGCTCCATGTGATGGCCATGTGATTTTGTTTTTCATATAGTTGATGTGTGCACAGAGATATTGGACTGTGCCAGTGATTTCTATGTCTTTAGCAGACACTGTATAGGCCTTTTTTACCTCTCTGAGTATTCTGCGCTGAACTCTTGGCGTCATCTTTGGTGGACAGCCACTCCTTGGGAGAGAAGCAACAGTGCCAAACCCTCTCCATTTGTAGACAACTTCTTTGACTGTCGATTGATGAAAATCCAGACTTTTAGAGATGGTTTTGTATCCTTTCCCAGCTTTATACACATGAGCGATCCTTGATCGCATGTCTTCAGACTGCTCTTTTGACCGAGCCATGATGCATATCAGACAATGCTTCTCATCAAGACATTTCTTACCAGGTGTATGTTTTATAGTGGCCAGGGCAGTTTTAAACCACTCATCACTGATTGGGCACACACCTGACTTAAAATGTTGAGGTAAAAATTGGTTTCAATTGCTCTTTAAGTCTCCTTAGGCAGAGGGTTTACTTACTTATTTTTCCCTCTTCTGTCATTGTTTGCACGCTACCCTCATTAAAATATGAAAACCTCAAAATGTTTGGGTGGTTTTAGTTAAAGCAGACACTGTATTTTCATCTGTGTGATTTTGACAAAGATCAGATATCGTTTGATGGTAATTTCATGCAGAAATGTGAGAAATTCCAAAAGGTTCAGATACTTTTTCATAACACTGTATATAAACAAGACCAGATGAGGACAACTGCTTCAGGAAATGGAAAAATAAAGGGACATTATAGTGGTTAACAGTTTTTACAGTTTGTAGTGCTGTTAGTGTGATAATGTGAACTTCCATCAAATTAGATTTTGTCCCCCCGCTATTTCATATTTAAGTTAGGTCAAAATTAGTTTATGCCCTGGTTAATTTTTGTGATTGATGAGGCTTGTGAATTGATTGCAAACACTTTTGTTAATCAAATCGCTCTGCAAATGAGCAGATTTGTAATCGGACGCTCACACTGCGCCTTTTCATACAAGTATCTGCCCACTTTGTGGTTACTACACACCCACTGAATATGTCCAATTTAAGCAAAGAGTTTCAAAATAAATATTTAAGAATTCAAATTTTATCCTGTTAGTCAATCTGATTGCATGCAAACATGAGAAAATCACATCTAAGGTTACGAAAAAAAATAATGTAAAAATAAAAAAAATAATGGAAGGTCACATTTAAAACTTTCCTGTGCAGTAAATAAACATTTTATGACACCGCAAATCTAATCTTAGTTGAGACAGATTATGTCTAATACTGTTCCTACTGTATAAAGGGATTCCATTTTTGGTTCGAACGGATTGAGAATCCTCTAGCAACAGATTTTGTTCTACTATTAAGATGCCATGGTAATTGATCAAGAGCTGCCTCCCAATAAAAGGATAGGGAGACAATGCACAGGCAGACAGTATAAGTATACGCACTCTCTCTCGCTCTCTCTAACATACACACACACTACACACCCCCGCTCCTTTTCCACATCCTGGGCTGTGCGCAGCCTAACCACAATCCTGCCTCCCTGCAGCGCTAACCGCAGAGCAGTCAACAGAGGCACACTGGGCCTTATCCTGCATGACACGTCGGTCGATAATCATGCACGCCGCCACGCAGCCCAACACCAGTGTAATGCCGATACCTGGGGGCCGGCACCGTCTGCATAAACAAACACGCCTGCATGGAGCCACATTCACGTTTTGAGTAATTAATCGCCGGGAAATAGAGATTAGATGAAGAGTTTGAGTATTTGCTCACTTCCGACTATAAGTCATTCGCTTGCTGAATAGTCATATTTTGGAGATACCGAAGAAAAAGGATGATCATGAAAACAGTATTTGACTTAATAATCCTCCTTAGAGAACCTTTTTCACCCCTCCCATCATGATTGTTGGAAAAAGAAAAATCACTACTTTGTAAAGTAGCACAGTGGATTTAAGGCTGTTTCACACTAGCAGCAAGGAGTAGGGGAGATTATAATAGCCGTGTAACGAGTTTTACTAGTTTAGGTGAGAAGGTTTTTTTTTTTTTTTTTTTTTTTGTTATTCATTTACTACATTTTCACACAAACGCACAACGAGATATCATTTAGCTTAGCAAGAAGAAGTATGAGAGCCATTTTTTGTGTGTCTCAGAGATCACGAATTATATTTTTAAAGAAGCACATTTATCAAGGTTTTCTCAGCACAAATGTCAAGGCCCAAATCAGGGACACTAAAATTATATATATATATACATATACATATATATATATATATATATATATATATATATATATATATATTTTTTTTTTTTTTTTTATATATACAGTGTATGTATACGACTGCTCGATGGTTACTGCTTAAATATGTGGAGGAAAATTTTAAGGGCAGGACACTCACATTTTTTTTTTAAACTTTGATAACAATCTGTTTCCCCAACATGTTGCTGTGTGTGCAAATGGGCGAATGAGAGCTTTGTGTACTTTGACACTTTATCAAATTCAGTCTCTTGAACTAGTGTGGTGTGAGCGAACGTGCCACACCCAATATGATGGACGTGGGGTTTTTAAGAGTATCCAAATGGCGTACCGCACGCAGGCTATTTTTAGACCGTGACGTCGCATCGTAAAGCGGAAGTAAAGCCGAAGCGGGACATTATAGACCCGCCTTCGCATAGACCCAACGTAATTAGTGCTACTTTTCTCCGGTAATCTTTCAAAAACAAACATGCCGATCACGCATTGCTTATTTGGAACTTGTAGAAACGACTCCAGACATTACGACACATGAAGGATGTTTTCTTCATACGTTTCCGGAAACCAAAAACTCGGGAGGAAAAAATGTGAAGACTGCATCAACTTGCGCGGACTTTAACACCAGCTCGGCGAATCAATTCACGTTTCATATGTAGTAAACATTATGTTGGGTTGGCATGGTCTTTCAGAGGACAAAGAGGTAAGCCATTTTTATATTTTTAACTTACTTTTTTAGCATAACGTTGTGCCATACTGCCTCTGTCTGACAATGAATGACCTGAAAAGAATTACAATGGTATCTGACTGCCACTGTTACCGTTTCTGTTTATACATGTATAAACAACTTTAGTAAGGGGGAAGTGTAAATAAATTATAGGGTTAAGATGTGTTATCAATGAAAAAATTAAAAGTGTTCGTTGGCTTCGATCGCTACACAAAGCTAACTAAATTACCCCCAAGAACGGTAAGAGACGTTGGACAACCAGAGGATATATAAGAAAGACAGGGCTGATGGTAAAGGATAGCTTGTTGAAACAGGAGAATGTCATTGTCAGTCGCGTCGATAAAAAAGCTAAAGCTACGCTTAGGTCGGCTCGTTTTTTTCGTCTTTTTCAGCCTTCGACACTAAAGCCATCTCTTTAACTGAACATTTTTATGTACTTCCACATCTTTGCCAGTCAATTTGGCACCAGGCACATCATTTTCGGAGAGAATTGGTAGGATTAGCTCTGTAAACATCTCCTTCGTACACCATTTCCATTCATTTCCTATTAGGGACAAACGGTGGCTTGTCCCTACTTAGCAACAGTAGCTAATGTCGTGAATATTAATGAGCGGAAGTGACGTATTGCTTGCGGTACCCCATTAGTGTCTATAAAGCTGATGAGTTTCCACAATAAATTATAGTCTCATTGTTGGTTTACACTTTGTCCTCTGAATCGATTGTAAAACTGATTTGAAATTTAGTTTGTGTACGAGCAGTACACGAGTACTACAAGCAAGTAGCTAGCTTACCTGCGTTAGACAGATGAACGTAGACGTTGTGCAACTTGTGTATGTCATATTTTGGTATGTCACACTTTGCAGGTTGCAATTCTCTTTTAAACATCCATATAAACATAATTTTTATTTAAAAAAAAAAAGAAAAAAGAAAAAAAAGAATGAAAAAAGGCAATATGCTGATCCATGTATGCGCACCAGGTGAACCAGTTTGTATCACACAATGTGGCTATGTTCATACTACAGGTCTTAATGCACGAATCCGATTTTTTCGTGTTTTTCCGACTCGAGTCAGGTATTAACTTGACGGTCTGAACGGGACAAGTCGCATAGAAGTGGTCCATTTCAAATCCGATCTGAGTCACTTTCGTAAGTGGTTCAAATCCGATCTGGGCCACATTTTTTCAGAACGTGACTGAACTGTCAAGACTCCTAAATCGGAATTCATGCGGCAATTACGTCAGCAAAGAGCAAGAGGCACGGAGGATGGCAGCCACGTAGGCATTAGCGCCTAGCTTGAACTCTGCTTTTAAGCACGAAGTGGGCTTGACAACAGTCATAAAAAAATAAAATGAAGCAAAGAATAAGCCTTACAATTTTCGATTTTCATTCTGTGCGCCGAATGAGCAATATTTCATTATTGCACACATGGCCAAGTCAGGGCAAACTGACGCACCCACGTCATTTCACGCACACACGTCAAGGCCCATGTGTGTGCATGTATGCGTTCTATCAGTCCATATAAACTTTGAATATAAGACTAAACGAGGTTTATTAATGTCTGTTATTTTTGTCCTCTTTTTGGAAATCCAAATATGATCACTCTGGAATGACATACAGCTAGCATATGTAATTTGTTTTGATGATTCTGCGCATGTTGGTCTCTTTGCTGATCGCATCTCGGACTGTGAATTAGTGCGCATGCGTGATATTTGAACGGTCTCAATGGACAAAGGCAGTCTGAACGGGCACGCCAAAAAAACAGATATGGCAAAAAATCAGATTTGTGCATTAAGACCTGTAGTATGAACCTAGCCTAAGTCAGTCAGTGTATTAAATATCATTAATTTAAAACTAGATATCTGATTCATGCTGTAGGACGGAATGGGGTCGAGAGTCATCACTTTTCGCCCATTTTGTGTCGGACCGTTCGATAAATATAACATTATAGTCAATTATAGTCAATGCCGCGTGTACTTTGAAGTAGTTATAATTCATCTGATGCAAGATGGCCAACAGAATGCGGCCAGATGCAGATATTTTTTTTTTATTTTTAACCTTAAAGGCCTTGTTACTACCCGATCGTGACGGGCTACCGGATCGCAACGGATTGCTATTTTGCATACACGAACTGATATAGTTATCTCTAGATAATGGCAGATATAGATATGTACGTGATAGATTAAACAGTAAATATACATTTTTTCTTTCTTCTTTGCGGGGTGATAATGGTTTCTGAAGGGTTTACCTGGGGTGAGGGGAGACGAAGACTGTTTAAACTGCACTGTTTGAATTCTTGAAAGACATCAAGTTTATGTATATATAATAAGGATGAAGGCATGGTCGCTGCATATCCGTGTACACTAGATGGCGGTATGCACCAAATTGCTGCAATCCACCATTTTTTTTTTTATTAATGTGCCGCGATGTCCATAAGATGATTTATCTGTTAAATTCAGACATATAAAAACATTTTTATTTAACCCACATGTCAGGCCATTCGAAGATTAATTTATATGTCCAAATCTCTCACGCTCATAAGCATTAAGCCAACAGAGGAAGTGGCGTAAAGCAGTCACGTGAAAAACCAGGCACAAATGGGTAGCCGTACTGTTCATGAGCATTAAATTTTTTCTTGTGATGAATGGCGGATTCAAAGCAACTTCCATGTGCATACCACCACCTAATGTAGAAAATGTCCCGCATCCATTTCCCCACCCTTAAGATGTATGCAATGTCTTTCATGAACTTAAAAAGTGCTTTCCTTACGTGCCTGTCTTTCTCTCCCCTCACACCAATTAAACTCTTCAGAGACATTTAACACTAGAGCTGTCACGACTAGTCGACATAGTCGACTTCATCGATGACGTAAATCCGTCGACGAGCACAACATCCCGTCGACGGTTAATGAAGGGTTAAAAAAAAATATGCGTGGAAAGTTCAGAATGTCGAATGCTCTGCCGGGGAAAGCGGCACAAAGCCAAAAAAAGCGCACCAGAGTGTCCAAAACATTGACTTATTTCAAAGAAACAACGGAGGGTACACTCTTCTGTCCTGTCTCTTCAATGCCAAGCTTGGCTGCACGTCGGCCGTGAATAAACACCTAAACGCCGTCACCCAGTTTGTAATTTTTTTTTTCATTTTTTGTACACCAGAGGGTGCTGTCGCCTTACTGAATAATAACGTTTCATTGACAATGGGCCTATGAGTGCTATTAGTATTGTCCTTAATGCTAACTGAAAGGTTTCTTTCATGTTCTGGTTTATTTTATGGTATATAAAATTAAATAAGGTTAAAAGGTCATAAATATATACAGTATATACAGTGATTGCACTCAAGGGAGAGATTGTCAATGATAAGGTAATAAATTAAGGTAAAGGCAATTCATTGATATATAAATAAGGTTTAAAAGGAAAAAGGTGAAAAGTTTCCGTTAATTTCTAATTGTGTTGTTTCATTTGTGTGCACCGTAACTCTTACAGTGTGATTACATCAAGGATGGAATAAAAGTTGTAAACCATCAGTTTAAGAGACCACCTTTTCAATCGGGATGCTACACTAGTTAATTCTATCAGCATTTGAACTCATTGTTTATTTGTGATTTATTATTGTTATTTACGTGTTTATTTGTACTTTAATAAATAATTTAAGTGTTCCAATATGTTTTTTGTGAATTGATAAGCGTCAACAAAAATTTCATTGCTAAATTAGTAAACAAAAACAAAACAAAAAACTTTTTTTTTTTTTTAATTATTAGACTAGTCGACTAATCGTAAAAATAGTCGGCTGACTACTCGGGAGAAAATTAGTCGTTTGGGACAGCCCTATTTCACACTTTTTGAATTTAAACTAAAAAACTTTAGACGTTACAGACTTTGTTATACAAGGTTTTTCAGATTGCTATAGCCGAAATACCCTTTTTAGTTAGTCTGAGAAGATGTATGTAATAAACAGTGTTATTGTAAAAATGCACAAAGGCTTCAGTCCTATAATTGCATTAGTTTGATTTTGTTCTACACATGTACTTCAAAACGGTTTCAATTTTCTTTTCAATGTCAAATTCAATTTTCATCTATCCACTGCATACTCATTCAATGTTTTGTTTTTTGAATATTAGAAGAACATATTATCACTCAAGAAAGAAAAAGTATGTCTTGTCATTTAATCTATCATCACGTACATATCTATATCTGCCATCACCGCGCTAGAGAAAATGGCGTCGGTTCACGCATGCGCAATAGCAATCCGGTAGCCCGTCATGATCGGGTAGTGACAGGCCACTTATTGCAATGTTCCATCTCCAAGAATCATAATGGCACCACACTGCAGCTCTTCATCATCAAGTTGCCACAAACTGATTGACAAACACAAATAAAGCACAGCATATCTATTCATTTACCGGTCTTAGGCACAGGCTGTCAAGTGACCCCATTGTAGTAATATATCGCTACATTTTTATGAAGCAATGTTCATGTGTGATAAAGCGTTAGAGGGCCATCGACTGCAAAACATGATCTGTACTCACTTTCAACATGGCAGTAAAATCTCTGATAGATCGCCAAAAGTCAGTTCTGCGAAAACAACATCAAAGACCCTCTGCTACATAAAGCATAAGTGTCCACCACTAAATTACCTCTGTAGTGCAGGTTCAGTCTCAGTTGAAGACTTTAGTGCAAAAACGTTGATAGATAGACCTTGATTGTGTCTGAGAGAGAAAACATATGTACATGAGCATTAAGATGGGTTAGGTTTCGAGATAAAGAATGCATGTGCACCCTATTGTGGATGGAAATCCATCTATCCATCCATTTTCTATAGTGATTCTCATCTGATCTCACCCCAAACAGGAATAATATAGCAAACGCATGGGTGAATGACATCAAGAGTTTTGGGAGGTAAGGCTCCTTCCTAGTGCGCCTGTTTGCGTGTCAGACATACATGGTGATAATTCTGTCAGAAGGCCTCATCAAGTTGGATTGAGACTAAACAGAAAACAAAAGGTATGTGAACAAAGAGTAACAACTGAAGTACACGTTAGAAAATCAACACCACCACCTGCAGTTGAATTGAAGTACTGTCTTCAAACAGGACACTGCTGCAGGTGGCAAAAAAGAAATGAACATTAGAAAATTATACAATAAAGCAAAATGCTCAAGGCCCTGGTTTTTCATTACAATTTATTATTGTATATTATTAGTTATAGAATTAAAAAAAAAAGTTTTGGTGGAACAAAAATCAACAGGGTGTCTTATGTGAAATCACAGGCATGTATGTGCACCCTAGGCACATTTAAAATAAATCAATAACTCTTTAAAGATAAACAACAAAGCAAAGTGTGTTGAGTGGCTGGTGAAGCGGAGCCCCACTCACGGCCACGTGTGGTGACCCGCAGCTGGGCCCAATTGGACTCCCCTTGTGGGCAGGATCACAGGAGTGAAGCCAAGCAGAATCTTTGTCCTCTGTCAGATGGATGAATCCATTTAGCAAATTAGTAAGCCTTCCGATACTGCCTTTACGACACACTCACAGAAACACACACAAATTGTGCATGAAGGCATACAAACAAGCTGCAAGAGGTGGGAAAGGCCTAGTCACCAGAGACTTTCACAGGCACAAACATGAAGATGCTACAGAGCAACCAGTCTGAGGAAAGAAGACGGGGCCAAAAGAGGACAGCAAACACTCAAATATTAGAAGAACATACTATAAAAATTTGTGGGAATAAAGTATACCACACAACTGTAACGACACGTGAAACTTCACTAACAATTTAACTGTTAATAAATTGGGGCACTGCCTCTATTTGGGGGAGGGGGGATTTTTCAATTTTCTAACAGTTTCTCATTTCCATTCTATTATTTTTAGAATGTGAAAGGTTTCCCCTCTTCAAATATAACCTTGCTATCCCGCTATTTCTCTACTCCTCCATCCTGTTCCTCAAAAACAGTGTAAGCATGTGTGTATGTGTAACTCTATCTAAGAAGGGTTTAGGGGAGCTTCTCTACAGCAGTGGTTGGGTAATGGAAAGGTCATTTAGCCAATTCTCCAGGTGGGGGGGCTGCTCTGACACGGCTCGTTTGTCACAGTTCAATAACTGCCACTCCAGGGAGTGTGAGGGGGGGATACAACCGCGAAGTGTGTGTGTTTGTGCACTAAGGCCCTGTCTGGGTGCACAGCTGATTCCCAAAGCTTGTCCTTCCATTAGAGGCCTAAAACGGGGTCACAGTGACAGCCAACGAGTCGCAGCAAAACTTTGCAAGGATAATAGACAAGGCGTCTAGTCGGGCTTGTGAGGTAAGCTTGCCCAAAAATGGTAGATGTGTTGTTTGACTATAGAATTGTTCAACAGTAGTTACTGTGGATGTAGAGGGGACTCTGAAGTCAACACAATTCAATATATAAATAAAAACTTTAGGTAATCCAGCAAGGCTTTAGTTTGCTCTAACCCAGACCCTTGCAAGGGTTGAAGAGGGGTTCAAAATTGAATAACTGTAAGCCAGGCCCCCCACATTGAATGGACACATATTTATTTTGTTAATAGGGATGGGAATTGATAAGATTTTTACGATTCTGATTCCATTATCGATATTGCTTAACGATTCTATTCTTTGTCGATTCCCTTATCGATTCTAATTTTGACTAATGGACTATATGAGGTTCTGGGTTCAATATGTTTTGTGGTTCATTCGCCTCGGAGTGTCGGTTAGCACACAAGGAGCGGAGAGTGGAGTTGGTCTTTGGCACTTTTAATCCAACTTGTCAACAGGCACAACTATATACAGGCAATGGCACTTGATATGACAATCACTCAATGAGCAGATGAGAGCATGCGTGGAAAGAAGTCGGTGTATTTGTATGTGTGTGGAAGAAGACTGGAATGTGTGTGTATATGTGCGGTTCTTGAAAGGAAAGAAAATTACATCAGATTAGTGCTGATGCAATAAACAATGCAGTCGACTGTAAAGCAGTCAATAACACACATACATGACTCGTAATATTATAATGACACAAAGGTAAGGGGGTGCGAGCGCACAACTAGGAAACACGCTGAGTGCACGTGCGGTCATCTTGGCCATAAAAGTGGCGAAAACTAAGAACTTTACACTCATATGGATGTACAACATCATTTTAAGATGCTAAACTAACACATTCCATTTAACACAAAGGTGCAATGCGAATATAATGTAAATACTGCTCTCCTCGACGCAGCGAGAACGAGTGGGAGCAACCAGTCGATGTAACAGTAAAAATACGAAACGGTTGCGCTGATAACTTATCATAAGAGCTTTATAGCATGAAGAGGAAATACTTACATTCGTTCATGGACGCACAGATTATACTTCCTCTAACAGGTGGCCGTCCTATGCTCGAAATGCGCACCTTACGCCTATTATCGGTCCCAGAATGCGCAGCACGCACGATGTAGGACAATAACCGGAACTGACTGGTTGCTATGGGAACGAACGCATACCCATGGAATCCTTCTAACAGGAGAATTGAAATTGCTAATAAAATCGTTTAGGATTATTTTAGATGCATATATGTTATATCTTTCTTATAGAGTATTCGGCGAGGAATACGATAGACCCATTAATAGACTTTTTGGGAAAAAAATCACAATTTCTTTAAGTAGTCTCATGAATAATGTCATGGCCTGTAAAAGTCAAAGTAAATTCACTCGGCAACAGCTCTCTCCAGGTTACGCTTGATGAGAAGCCTCGCCATTGATAAATATGTTGCCATGCCAAGTGTGTAACATACGCAAATTTTAAAACTTGAATCATGCTGGTTGGAACCGGTAAGAGAATCGTTAGAAAAATTGCTGGACGATTCCATGGAATCGGAACACTCGGAACCGGTTCTTGAAGAGAACCGGTTCCGAGTGTTCCGAGTGTTCTCGATTCCCATCCCTAGTTGTTAGAGCCTCACCACTACTGTATGAATGATGATCATCTAAATAACATAACAACAAACTATAAGCTAACAATGTCATCATCCAATTGAGTAAACAAACAAAACAAAAAAATAAAAACGGGCATAAAATGACAGCTACGTAAAACGCCGCATTGCCGAAACTGGACACGTATTTTGTTCATTCTCTGGGAGTTGAACACACCAATGTCTTTGACAACACATTACTCTAGGTAGGAATTCTAACAAACTGTAGAATAAACACAATGGGACCAATTTACCGAGACAATCCAATGCTCTTGTATTTTCATGACTGCGAATAGAACAGTGCATAAGTTTTGGCATTTGGTAGCCCAGTGTGGGTCACTATTATGTTGCCATACCGGCGTGGCGCTGTTAGTGAAGAAAATCACATTTTTAATAATGACCTAACCTGGTATAACACGTTTACTTATGACATTTCTCAGGACGCAGACATGCACTGGTCTACAGTTTGATGGCATATGAAAATAGTTGTAAACTGTTGATGGCTGTTATTGCACTAGCCCAGCCGTCCTAGTCTAGCTTTAAAAAAGCCCTTTTCATCCACTCGGCTGTTTAGCGGTGATCTTAAGGACTCGCAGCTGCCAGCTGTTCCAAGCCATACATATATACATTATATTTGGACTAGGCGACTGTGCTCTCATAAGTTAGAGCAGTGCAAGTAGGTCTCAAAATGATGTGGTGACATTCCATGACACTGAATTGCTTTGAATTTTTGTCGTATTATTATTATTACTATTATTATTAGCGGGTCATGTAGCTTACGCAATTTTTGTTATTCTCATATTCTTCATGTCCATTTGAAGGACTTCAAAATAACATGGTTGATCCCAGTGGTACTAAGGATTGTAAGCCCCACTATTGCATGTGTGAGTTTTGAAATTATGGTATGAGGCTCTTTATTATTTGGGTTTAGGGGGCCCAGTCACATTCCATGTCCCTGGCCTGGTTAGAATTTGTTCCGCCACTGTGTCGAGCCAATACAGTATAGCCACGGTAGCCAATGGCATGGCACATTCAGACTTTAGATGATTTTCTCAGGCAAAGAAAGGATTTGTACTGTGCTTTTTGTTTGACATTTCTTGAGGTGTGTGATCCCACAGGCTTTAACACTAGGCCATTGCACAGTGCTGAAACACTCTCTTCTCTTCCATTTGAAAATCAATAAGTCTTCAGTGTGTTCTGTGACATGTCAACATGTCCTCCCAGGGAGATGCCCCAGGCACGTGGTGCTGCTAATCCCAACTGGTCGCACTGATTTGGAATTTTTCCAACCCTACTCCCAAACTCCCAAATCCAAACAACTATGTCTATGACTTTTCAGGGCCTGGCGAGCGATCATATTCAGGTCTGTGTCTCTCTCTTGTGGCCACAATTGAAACAAGTGAAATGTGGTGCACCATGAGAAAGAGTGAGGCTGCAGGGAGAAGAAACCAAGGTGGAGGAGTTTAAGTATTTAGGCTTAACAGTACAGAGCAATGGAGAGTGTGGAAAAGAAGTGAAGTAGCGTGTGCAGGCAGGCTGGAACAAATGGAGAAAAGTTTCAGGTGTGATAGAAGGGTTTCAGCTAAACAAAAAATGGAAAGGTTTATAAAACTGGTGAGACCAGCGATGTTGTTTGATCTGGAGACACTGCAAGACAGGAGGCAAAACTGGAGGTGGCAGAGATGAAGTTGCTTAGGTTCTCTTTGGGAGTGACCAGGATGAATAGGCTCAGGTATGAGCATATCAGAGGGACAGCGCATGTTAGAAGATTTGGAGATAAAGTCAGACAGGCCAGACTGAGAGGATTTGGGCATGTCCAGAGGAGAGATAGTAAGTATATTAGCAAAAGGATGCTGAATTTCCATATGCCAGGCAGGACGTCTAAAGGACGACCAAAGAAGACTTTATGGATGTAGATAAAGAGGACATGAAGATAGTTGGTGTGAGTGCAGAGGATCCAGAGGACAGGGTTAGATGGACACAACTGATTTTTTTTTTAACCTGTCCTGTTCAGGAATGGAAGTCTAAGTGTCCGGTTGGTCTGAACAGTTTTAATGTTTCACATCGGAAGCATGACATACTCCCATTCTGATCATTCAACATACCTCGTTCATTATGACAAAGCAGTGAACAGGAAGGGGTTATGGGTGAACAGAAGAAACAAGAAAGAAAAAAACAACAACAAGAAATACATTGAACGCCTACACTAACCATTAATATGTTGGTGCTATCGTCAGCTAGATGTATCTCCGGTTGACACCATGTGGGGGGCCTGTTGACCAGGGAAAGAAGGGGAGGGGGTGGGGAAGTCTATAAGCTAAGTGATTGGGAGGGGTAGAGTGTACACAAATCAACTCTGTGATCTAGAACCCAGTAATCGTGTGAATCCCTTGTGAGTGTAGGCCCGTTGGCAACCGACCCTATGCTGCCCCACCACCAATGGGACCCCCACTCCCGAGCGCGCCCAATCACATCCAGCCGCACGTGAGCCCCACCAAACACGCGACAGCCATGCAGACGAGCAGAGACGCCGCTGGGGCGCCAACCCAGGGCCACGGCCCCAACCAGCCAGCCAGGGGAGGGAGGGCGGTGGGGGGCAGCGCAGCCCATCACTCCTCCCGCAGCCCAGCAAAGGAGCCATCGTCACCTCCCAGGGATCCAGGGTGGTCCCCCGGGCCACCCGCTCTCCCATCAACCGGCCTTCAGGGATGGGAAATGGGAAGCACCACCAACCCAACGTAGGTGCCAGTGTGAAAGATATTTACAGTGAAAAGTGAGGAGTGCGTGAATTAAGAGGGAGGCTTTTCATTCGACTAATACAAAAAAGTGTTAATACAAAAAAAGTCAACCTTCAATTAATTATATCAGCTATGCACTCAATACTTGGTCGGGAATCCTTTTGCAGTAATGACTGCTTCAATGCGGTGTGGCATGGAGGCAATCAGCCTGTGGCATTGCTGAGGTGTTATGGAGGCCCAGGATGCTTCGATAGCGGCCTTAAGCTCATCCATAGTGTTGGGTCTGGTGTCTCTCAACTTCCTCTTCACAATATCCCACAGATTCTTTATGGGGTTCAGGTCAGGAGAGTTGTCACGCTAATTGAGCACAGTAATGCCATGGTCAGTAAACCATTCACCAGTGGTTTTGGCACTGTGACAAAGTGCCAGGTTGTGCTGAAAAATTAAATCTCCATAAAACTTTTCCGCAGATAGAAGCATGAGGTGCTCCAAAATCTCCTGATAGCTGGCTGCACTTACCCTGCCCTTGATAAAACACTTTAGACCAACACCAGCAGCTGACATGGCACCCCAGACCATCACTGACTGTGGGTACTTGACACTGGACTTCAGGCATTTTGGCATTTCCTTCTCCCCAGTCTTCCTCCAAACTCTGGCACCTTGATTTCCGAATGACATGCAAAATTTGCTTTCATCTGAAAAAAAGTACTTTGGATCACTGAGCAACAGTCCAGTGCTGCTTCTCTGTAGCCCAGGTCATGCGCTTCTGCTGCTGTTTCAGGTTCAAAAGGGGCTTGACCTGGGGAATGCGGCACCTGTAGCCCATTTCCAGCACACGCCTGTGCACGGTGGCTCTGGATGTTTTTAGTCCAGACTCAGTCCACAGTTTCTGCGGGTCTGGAATCGGCCCTTCTCAACAATCTTTCTCAGGGTGCGGTCACCTCTTCTGGTTGTGCAGTGTTTCCTGCCACACTTTTTCCTTCCCACGGACTTCCCACTGAGGTGCCTTGGTACAGCACTCTGGGAACAGCCTATTTGCTCAGAAATTTCTTTCTGTGTCTTAGCCTCTTGCTTGAGGGATGGCCTTCTGGACAGCAGTCAGGTCGGCAGTCTTGCCCATGATTGCGGTTTTGAGTAATGAACCAGGCTGGGAGATTTTAAAAGCCTCAGGAATCTTTTGCAGGGGTTTTGAGTTAATTCGTTGATTCAGATGATTAGGTTAGTAGCTTCTTTAGAGTACCTTTTCATGATATGGCAATTTTTTGAGATTGGGATTTTTTTTTTTTCTTTTCTTGACTTTTTTGCCAAAATCATCAATATTAAAACAATAAAAGGCTTGAACCACTTCAGTTATGTGTAATGAATCTAAAATATATGAAAGTCTAATGTTTATCAGTACATTACAGAAAAGCATGAACTTTATCACAATATGCTAATTTTTTGAGAAGGACCAGTGTTTAGGATCATGGAAAGACAGTGTTTTAGCTACTAAAACATGTTATGCACTTCTGCCCACTATTATTTAACTGAGTATGATTACATTAGTCATTGGTGCATTTGAGCAAGCACCATCCATTGGTCCCGACATGAACAGGTGGGCTTCTCCTTTTCTAGAGGTAGTCTGAGTGCAAACTTTCCCAACAATATAAGGCAGTAGATTTTGTGAGACCCCGAGTAGGATGACTTTAAAAGTATTAAAATATAATAATAACGTGTTCAATAAATTGATGTTTATAGTTAGATTGTTGAATGGATGCTGTTCACTTATTTATGAAAGAATTACATACAGTATGGCATCCACCGCACGTCATCAGAGTTGTATTTGTCTGCCTAGACCTTCCTCAAAATTGCCATTGAACAGCAATCTACCTTGCTACTTTTTAAAATATTGTCTTTGTGCTTACAGACTATATTAGTTAACAAACTGCACACAGACTTCACAATCTCTGTATTACAAGCATTCTATTAAAAATCATGATTCATAACAGTAGCGGAATAAATGTGAACCGGGCCCGGATGCAATGAGCATAAACGGGACACCCTGTGGGCCCCCCACACTTTCGCATCAAGTAGAAATTTTTTGCGGGCCCCTCCAGACAACTGGCCAAGTACTGTAGCTGGCAGAGATATATTTTTTAACTTAAACACTACTGTATATTACAGCTCCGCACATCATCATACCTTTCTGTTCGATCCCCCCGGGTCAAACCACGGCCACTTTATGCCCTCAAACCAGGACCCTTGCAGGCCAGAACCCCCATAGGTTCTGCTATCGTTTGACTCACTGGAAGCCAGTGTAGCGATTTCAAAACCGGTGTAATGTGGTCCAGCTTCCTTGTATTTGTGAGGACTCTGGCTGCAGCATTCTGTACTAGCTGCAGCTTCCTGACTGATTTTTTATCAAGACCCGTAAATATACCGTGGCAATAGTCCAATCTTCTGAAAATGAATGCATGCATAAGTTTTTCCATGTCTTGCTGAGTCAGAAGCCCCTTAATTCTGGTTATATTTTTTAGGTGGTAATAATCAGATTTAGTGACGGACTTTAGATGGCTATTAAATTTTAGGTCTGAGTCAATAATTACGCCAAGGTTTCTTACTTGATTTGTAGCTGTAAGTGACATGGTGCTTAGGTGCCTGCTTATCTGTTCCTTTTTTGGCCCAAAAATGATCACTTCTGTCTTCTCTACATGTAACTGGACATTGGTTGTCAATCATAGGGCAATAATAGACAAGTCAACACTCATGCTCAATTGAAGGTTTCACTGAAGCTAACATGATTTTTTTTTTTTAAATGGGGAAGTGATTCAGTTTCCTGATAGAACATGCAAATTGACCACATTGTTTGAGCCCAGGCAGACATACGTAACAGCTAGTCCACTAAGCTTCATCAATACTTTCCTTCAATGCCCTGAAAGAAAAAGTTTTAATCTTTCACTTGTGTTTTTGCTTTCAATCTGACCAGAGGTGTTCAAAGCCCACGGGCTAACAGTGGGCTAAAGCCCAATTTTTAATGGCCCACAGTGAATACAGTTGTGAAAATATCATGAAAGAAGCTTGAGTCTTTCAGCCTACATTTTAATGCCTTCTCATATTCAATGCTAGATAGAGCGAGTCACTTAAAAAGAGCCTTTCCAGTTTCTCAGGGGTCAAAACCTGACAACATTTTGAAATCAATGTAGTAAACTGTAAAATTTCAGTTAATGAATGAGACCAGGAATAGTAGTAGCAAAAGTAGTTCTCAGGAGTCTAATTTTCATGTGACATACTGTATATATTAAAAAGGTTATTATCGTGAAGAAAACATGGCTTGATATTTCAGGTGAGCTATCCTAACATTCATTATCTTTACTCAATTTTCAAAAAGTGGCCATCATTTAAAACAAAAAAAGTGGTAAATTTGGTAAACAAATGTGATAAGGAAAAAAAAAAACAAAGTTGAGAATTGAGTGTTAACAATACACACAGGAGGGAACAAATTAAGTACAATCCAGTGGCATTTTAGTTTCTTAGTGCTGTACGATACAACAATATACATGATTTCAAGTTGGCACTTGCGACCTTCGATTCTCCTCAAAGCAGCCCTGAGAGAAAACTGTTTGGATCTCCTTAAGGCAGGGGTGTCCAAACTTTTAGCAAAGGGGGCCAGATTTGGTGTGGTAAAAATGTGGGGGGCCGACCTTGGCTGACGTCCTTTACGTAGAACAATATATTTTAGAAAGCCATTCTGTGTGTCACATTTGCTTCATTTTTTTTTTAATTAATAATTTCAACAATCTCGCAACCAACCTTTGTGGTGCTCTCTTTCGACCCTTGGGCTCTTGCGAAATACAGCTACTGTGAAATTAAACCAGCTTCAAGTTGCTTCAATTTCCCGCTACGTATCTTCCCTGTAATCTTGTCGTATATGTCAGTGCGTCTTGTTTGGTAATATCGCCTCACATTGAACTCTTTAAAAACAGCGACTGTCTCTTTGCAAATGAGGCAGACACAGTTGCATATTTTAGTGAAGTAATAGTCCAATCTCTACCTATGCTTGAAGCATTGGTTATCGCAGTTAACTTTTATATTTTTGTTGATTGTCGCCATTTTAGAAAATTGGGATTAAAGGGACACACGGGGTAATGTTGCTTAGAGTGCTGCTACCTTTTAGTGGGTAAATAAGGAGCAGCATTTCATGTGTAAGCTACTTCATATGCTGGTAGCAGGACTGCTGACAGATTTATTAAGTCTGTGTGCGGGCCAGACTTTATTGATTTTATGACAGAGGCTGGGGGCCGGATGAAATTTGACCACGGGCCGCATTTGGCCCCCGGGCCTGACTTTGGACGTGTCTGCCTTAAAGTGCCTGTGACATGAAAAAGCATGTTTATTTCATAATACACGTGGTATTTTATGCTCCTGAATGAAATGGACGGCTTGGATGTGTGTGGAAGCGATGGCTATATTTATTTCGTTTTTTGAATCCCGTGCCATGAAAATGAGTGACTTCCGGCAACAGTCTCGAGTTTAGAAAGAGGGCGCTGTGACGCGTACGGAGGAAGGAGTTCTCTTCACTATACAGCCGTACTGTTTTATGAGAGGAACTAAGGATTCAGCTGATTTTGCGGATTAATACGTTTATTTTTCGCATGACGCCAGCCAAACGGCTGCAGAAAAATCTTGCTGTAAGAGGGAGAGGCGTGTGCGCCTTTCTGGGGGTTCAAAAGGTCACCGGGAGATATTGGCCAAAACAAGCCCTACTACTGTAGGACCATTGGACTTACCAGGAAGTGAGTAAACATCGTGTTTTATATTATGTCAAATACTGGGATCATCATAATATGTAGGTGGCTTGCATTTAGTGGCTGACATGGTCCTTGCTCCGTCGGCGGCTTGTTGCACATACCCCCGCCGGGAGAGAACTATACTCGGCTTATTCCCCTATTCATGCACCCGGTGTTCTGTCAAATTTTCCGACCGATCAGAAATTGTAACTCTGAGTTAAAAATAGCCGCGAATACAGCGATTATGAAGTAAACAGTACAAACTTTCTTTGAATAAAGGACTACTTACATTTGATCATGGATTGGCATGTCATTGTCATTGACTGGCAGCAGTCATTGTCCAGCTGCAACCCTTGCGAGCTCCCCTGTCCGTAGTAGCTCGGAACTAGCTTAAATTGCTCTCCGCCGGGCGGTTTGCCAACTTTGCCGATCAGCGAAGACAATCGACAAACCAGTCGTCACGTGAAATTATCCGGGCTAGTTATGTGTGATTTTCCGCTTTAAAAGAATTTGAAACATCATTCGGTTAGGGTTAGCACGTCTGCTAGCTTTCACGCCTCTTGGTTTGTTTCCATTCTCTGAAGCCGGGGAAGGGAAATGACATAAGCCCGATTTAGGTGGCATAAAATATTGTTCGGGAGGTGCGATGGTAAAGGTGAAGTCGACGGTTTGGCCATTATGGAGTAATTTTGCCATGTCGTCTTGAATTAATGTATTATTATTTCATATTCCATTTAGCACAAGACTATTTTTTGTCATGACCATGCCATTTATTTAGATATTGGGGAAAAATACTTGGATGAAAAAATAATATCCTGTAAAAATATTGGAGTAGAGATACTGAAACAATGACATTTTGTGGCTCTCTTCGTCGCGTTTTCCTCATTGTGAATAATTCCCCCTCAATGGGCTGCATACTAAATCAGATGAAATCGTGATTCTCTCGCTGACGTCATCCACCTGTTGGGGACGCAAGAGCCCTATATTGGTAGGCGTGGCTAAACGGCAGATTAAAAGACTAATTTGTCGTCATCTGCGCTTTGCTAAATTGTTGTATATAGTCGAATCGTCTCAAAATGTGATTGTAATTCACATAATAATCCTGTTTAAGACTTTTTTTTCTCATGCCGTACGCACTTTAAGGTATATGCTAAATCAAGTTGAGAAAGTTAACTTATTCACTGCCATTAACAGTGACATACATGTACATCAAATTTGTTTGAATTGTTCATGCTTTACTGCCATTGACTGTGATATCACCATCAATGGCCGCCAATGAGTTAAAATACATAATGGAATATGGTAATAGATAAAAAAATAACAAAACAATACATTAAAAAAATATATAGATACGAACAGTATAATTTTATGTATGATGCAAATTAGCAACAACAGGCAAACACTAAGGCTGCTTTGATCTGGAATATCACTAACAGCTAAAATAACTGCAGACTTGGTTTTAGAACACCAGTTCACCTTTATGTTGATTAATACTGGAAACTATAAAATTTGTAGTGTCAATATTATTGAAGATGTATGTTAAGCTAATGTTAATATTTGCACAAACTGAAAACGGTCCTCCCAGTTGGGACAGAAAGACGCCTAAAGTTTCAAACACGTGGTCAGTGACATCATGGGACAGAAGCTGTTCCTCATTCAAAATGACTCACTGCTAGCCAGGGAGCTGAGTTGACCGAGAGCCTGGTGACCTTAAATTGTCAAAATAGTGGCTACGCATATTTGGGTCTTTATTCAAACATTTTATTTTGTGTAAGAAAAGCCTCATAGGCGAAGGTTTCACACTTCTTAAGGAACTGAAAGATGACCCATTTACTGTTCAGAGATGCTTTCTGGGTAAGTCACTTCTTGTAGTGTCACGCTAGTAAGGTTGAGTGCTTCATGTGCTAAAAAGAAATTGTGCTTTTATTTATTTAAAATAACACCATTGTTTAAAGAAGGGATAAGTCGAATTTTACACTCAATGGCCATTTTTGCCCATTCAAATTGGACATATAGGCCAAGTCATATGTATATGCAGTGAAATAACATTCGAACAGGTATGTATAATAGATTTTAATATGATAATGCATTTTGAAGAGGTGTTTGTTTTCATAAATCATTGAATTACAATTAAGAAATAAATATATTTAATCAAATTAAAATCTGTATAGTTAAAGAATTATAGTCTTTAAACCAAGTTATAAAAATATACACAACATTGGGGAAAAAATACAACGCGCTGAATTTTTGGTAAAATGTATCCAAATATATGCATTTTCTTTATACTGCAATGCAAGTAAGTGTAATGTAAGTAATTATTAACAAAAGTACAGAAAAATTATTATTAAAATGTATTGGGGTTTTTTTAATTATCACAAATCAAATAATTATTTCATGAGAAGAATAGAGGGAGCAAAACCTAGATTAAGTCAACAATTAGAGGATTTGTACTCTGGAACGTGAATACACAGATGTCTATTCTAAAAATAATGTCGCTCCTCATTGATGGGACATTGTTCTTTTCTAGGAGGGCTGTGTTGTAGAGTTCTATTTACCCTTTACGGGTAACCTTGCTTGCCTTAGCAGTTAAACGTAATTAGTGAAGCAGCATTGTACCGTTAAACATGGACGGATCCTCACAGCTAGTCAGCCACTCTTTAAAAAAAAAAAATATATATATATATATATATATATGCTTAAGTTCTGCTTTTTTACTCAATGGCTGGTACAGCGTTAGCCTAAGGACATGTGGCAATAGTTGCTGAGCAATGGTTGTCATTGCACCATTTTTTTATGCAACAACACTTGCCTTTGCTCCTCAAAGGGCTACAATTTTACCTGCCATGCCGGCTATGAGGCTCTGGTGCAACGCTTGCGAGATGGAAGACAAATGTGTAAAGATGTGGAAGAACTGTTAAAGATGAGGTAAGAATAAAATTTGCTCAAAGTGCACAATTAAGCTAGAAATATAAATATACAGTGGAACGTCTATAGTTCTACATGGCTGGAGTTGGACAATTATTGGTGGATGCACGGATGGACGTAGTCACATTTATAAGGAACTTTATACAGAACATTTCCATGACAGTTCAAAGTGAAAGATGATAAAGAAGATGAATTCCCAGAACTGACCTTAACATATTTTGCATCATTTTTCTCCCGGCTCCTGGATGTTGTGATGGTAGAAATGCACCAAAATGATGAAGTGTCACAAGTGTTTACTTTTGTAGTGTTTCATGCACAGGGCATCGGCAGAGGAGAAGTATGGGAGGGAATTGGTGACCATAGCCCGCAAAGCTGGAGGACATGTAGAGATCAGGTAGACATTTAGTTCTTTTACTGATGAAAAGGACACAACAACATAGTAATATTATTCATATTCTCCTCATAAAATACGCAGCACTCTGAAAGACTCCTTCGACCAACTAAAAACACGTAAGTACTGTACGTGTATTTGTTTATCTTCTGCTCTACACGGTAAAAAGGAAAAAATGGTAAATTAATAAATTTACAGTAAAAGCTGTGGTTGCTGGAATTTAGATGTTAAAATGGAGAAAACATGTTTAAAAAATGGTGTAATGCGTCTGTACTGTAACAGATTTTTGTATTTTTTTTTTTTATCATGAAAATCATGGTGGTAAAAATGTATATGAAGGGTATTTTTTTAATACTCTGATCGATATGCAACTGGTCCTGATTGGTGACATTACGTCACAACTCTTCACGTCGTCTCCCCTCTCCCGCTGCGATTTAAACCTAAAGTACAATCTTATCAGTCAAGCGTGATGACTACCAAGCTACCGAAGACTGGCTTGGGAAAAGTTTTGTGGAAATGAAAGGTTAGGAAAACCTTACTCCTTGAGAACGTAAAAGAGCATACCGACAGTTAAAACTAGACTGGACTGTTGGCTCAGTAGTCAGTACGTCAGTGGTATCCTTTGAGTGGTATCCTTGGAGAGGGGGGGTATTGAGAAACGAAGCGCTGTAACAACACCACCATCAGACCGGTTACACCAATGTATGTATTACTGTGATTTGATGTAAAACAACAGTTGAATGTAGTTCTGTGTATGGTAGTTTATTGTTGACAGTATTTTTTATGGTATAATTCTTGCAAAGCAGCTGCCAGTATTTTTAATTTAATTAATTAAATTTAATTAATATTTGATTTTAACTGATTTTCTATCCATATTTTGGTTAGTGTGGCAGGCTCATGCTAGTATAAGGTTGGCATTGTAACACGAGTTTTATTCTATTATTGTTGTCATGTTGTAATAGCGAGTTTTTAGTAAAAGTTTAGATTTGACTGCAACAAGCAACTTCTCTGCTTTTGAATACGATTTCATTAAAATTATACAATTATTACAATTGCAAGACATAAAGGCTTGATCAAGTATGGTATTAAGCTTGGTATCACCGAGTACTAAAATGTTAGTACAGTACTACTACTACTATTACTAAGGGTGTAACGGTACATGTATTTGTATTGAACCGTTTTGGAACCGGTTCGGAACGGAGGCATACCGAACGAGTTTCTGACATAATGTAACCCTTACTTTTCGAAGCTGTGAGTCGATTGGGTTACAGTTTCTTTGTGTAGATTATATTTACTCCATCTTCTCTACTATAATGAGGACCAACACGGTAGGACAGAATATAACCCAGAAACGTCAACGGCGTGACAATGTGGCCGCCGCGAGAACGCAGTGAAACGCGGGCGTTAAAGTAAATCAGCCAATGCACACCAGTCGCAGTGCGGCCTCGTGTTAGACGCGTCCCAGAAGTGGCTAAACGCGACGCATGCGAAAAGAATGGCAGAGTTTATTATTTGACGCGAGACACGGCCCTCCTGCGTCAATACTACTAGCTAGTCACTCGTGTAAAAATATGGTGGATCCGGTCGATTTACAAACTATTATGCAATCGTAACCCACTTTTTGAGTCCATCAGATCTCTTGAGTGGTAGATCGGGGCACAGTAGATTTGTCTTTGTTGATTTACTGCTGTCTTCTCTGCTATAATAATAACCAACACGGCCCCGTGTTCAATACAAAACCCTCCTACCACAACAGAACAAGTAGGAACTAATATTCACATAGGAACTAAAGTTATACAACATAAAATATACAATATAAATGAATACTACATCACATTTGTAAAATATAAACACATAATAAAATTAATGATAGCCCATTTAAACACAATAAATTGAAATGAGCTAAAACACCTGTAATTAAATAATAAGAATAATACACAGATCCTGCTTACACAATAAATGTATTCATTTCTGTGTGGGGCTTTAACTTGAGAAAATCCATCAATAAAGCTTTTGAAAACCGTTCATAAGAAGAAAAAAAATGATTCATTGAGGTATTTCATTTGTAAATACATGCTAAAATCTTTGTCATTGGGATTGCTTTTCTCTTTAGCACAGGACTTCTTTTTTCTTCTTTCTTTCAGAAAGAAAGCTGACCAATACGCGGGGTCCGAAAGGCAAATTGTTGTTGGATTATTATCTTTAAATACCCGCTACTTTTTTAGCAGAATTCTAGCTTTGTATAGGCTAATGTTCCTATTATTGAAAGCACAAAAGTGTGTAATAAACAACTAGCACATTCATATTTTGCATTTTGTTTTCTTACTGTACCGAAAATGAACCGAACCGTGACCTCAAAACCGAGGTATGTACCGAACCAAGATTTTTGTGTACCGTTACACCCCTAATTACGACTAGTGCTCACTCAGTAGAACATTATCTTCTTAAGAACTAAATGGGCATATTTACATTTGTATTCAATTTACTGAGATTTTTTTTCTTTTATCAAAAAAAAAAAAAAAAAGTCAGATTTTAGTTAACTTTCCGGAGAAACTGCTTTGAAAACTCACTAATGAATCGCTGACCACTGTTTGATGAATACTGTTGAAGCTACTGTATTAAATCTACTGCTCATGGTCGATTTGGCTGCAGAGATGGAAAACATTGGAAACTTTCACATCCAAATTTCGGAAGCAATAAAAGAAGAGGTGAAAAAGGTAGAGGCATTCAGGGAGCGGCAAAAAGAGCAGCGAAAGAAGGTACTTGATCATTTGCTAAAAGGCCATAATATCACAAGCAAGGCGGCAACACTGATCCACGTTTTTTCCTCACAGTTTGAAAGCATCATGGAGAAAGTGCAGAAGGGAAAGTTATCTTTGTTTAGGAAGACTATGGAGGTAATGACATAATGGACGCAATTTGTTGGCGTGCGAATGTTTTTGTCATTTACATTTTCTGTGATACATCAGAGTAGAAACAACATAAATATCCAAGTTTTACTTTAACACCTCTCTAACACACAGTCAAAGAAAAACTATGAGGTGAGATGCAAAGAGGCAGACGAGGTTGAACAAGCATCAGAAAAGACCACCGTTGCAGCCAAAAATGAGGAAAAGGTACGATACGTGTGTACTCATGTGTCGCAATCTAAAAAGTGCAAGCACAAAGTCAGTGAATGAATGACCTTGCACAGTTCTTGGGGCGGAAGGAAGCATACCAGAAAAAAAAGGTATGTAAATACTATATTATACATGAAAAGTCATTACATTAGCTACAAAGCCAGTAATCGTTAGTGTTGTTACTTTGGCAACCGAACCTTGTGTCAGCTGCTTAAGTGGTCTACTGTATCATGTTGATGGACCAGCCCGATAGGTGTTATAGTGTTAATTCTTTCAGTATGTCTATGTCATAGGTGTTGCAGTGCGTGCAGCACCCACTGTGGCCCTTGGCAATTAAATGACTTTGTGAAGGCATGTGTGGTAAGGGAGATAAACAAAGATTTTTAAAAAGACTTTGTGAAGGCATGTGTGGTAAGGGAGATAAACAAAGATTTTTAAAAATTGTAAAATTTATGCAAAAAACACAATATAAGAAGGCGGCATTACAGTACAACACTTTAGATATTTCATGCCAAATAAATTTAAGATTTTAGATTACTACTGACAAATAGCAAATTTGAGAAAATTTAAACAAAAAAATTTTTTTCAAATATATTTTTTTAACAAGGTAGGAATTGACCTTCTGAAAAGTATTTTTCAATGTGCAAAATGAATTTGAAAACATTTTACTTTTTGAATTTGAGTCTAAACTAATTAACAAGTTTAAATAAACATATACTGTATGTGCAAAATAAAACTTGTTCAATTCTGACAGGTGCGCCAAAGAGCCAAGCAGTGCAGACAGGCAGCGTGTGAAGCAGGTAACAATGGAGGCGCAATTCCTTTATTAGTTAAAAGCTCACTACACTGAATATGTACAAGCTTTCTCAATGATCTCCCGATCTTTCCACAGAGAAGGTCTACTTGACCAACATTGAAGAACTTGAAAGTGTTCGCCAGGACTGGGAGGAAACGCACAGAAGCTCGTGCGAGGTAAATGGCACATTTTACATCAACTCACAAGCAAGAAGTTCGCACCACTTCCTCTTCATCGGCACATCTCTGCATCAAAAGGGGAAATCTGTACGGGTCATGTACAGTGAATCACTTTAAACTGGAAATAGTCTCGATTTTGTTGCCAGATTGAACAGGTTCAAGCCCAATTGGGCTATTTTCAAAGATCGGGGCGGGAGAAAAATGCATTGGGCATATCGATAAAATTTGACAAAACTCGGTATTTTGGGAAGGGACCGTTTTGATTCGATTTAACATTTAAACTTGTATGTCTACATCGTGAAGGTCAGCTGTATTGCTTTCTTTAAGAAAGCATAATCTTTAAATAAAATAATTTTTAAAATGACATGACAAAATGTGTTAAATGCACCGTAATTGTTTTTGGTATTGTTGCATATTCTGGCTTGTTTCAGCTTAATTCCCTCGACGAATTACATTAAAATACACCCTCATTACAAACTTGTTAATAATCTCTTAACAATCCAGGAATACAAAAAACAAACATTTGTCTCAAGACCAATCAATAGTCTGTGTAAATAAAGATATTAACTGAAAAAGCGATGTCAGGGATTCAGTGGCGCCCCCAGGGGGTGGCCACAGCCACCCCTATAAATTTCTTGGCCACCCCACTGGCCACCCCGCTTGCCAGTATATCGTTAGATTGTTGTAGCATCAGTTACGCATTTCATCCGAAATGCAAATCTGCCAGCACCTGCTTTTCCCCAGTAATTATTTTGTTTAATGTACACCTTATGCCTAATATATTCATTCATTCATCTTCCATGCCGCTTATTCCTCACAAGGGTCGCGGAGGTGCCGGAGCCTATCCCAGCTAACTACGGGCAGTAGGCAGGGGACACCCTGAACTGGTTGCCAGCCAATCGCAGGGCACAAGGAGACATACAACCACTCACGCACACACTCATACCTACGGACAATTTAGAGTGTTCAATCAGCCTACCATGCATGTTTTTGGGATGTGGGAGGAAACCGGAGTTCCCGGAGGAAACCCACGCAGGCACGGGGAGAACATGCAAACTCCACACAGGAAGGCCGAAGCCCGGGATTGAACCCTTGATCTCAGAACTGTGAAGCAGACGTGCTAACCACTCAGCCACCGTGCCACCTTGCCTAATATATACATAACTCAATAAAACAGAATTGTTGTGTAAATATGCACTGCCCCTTAGGGTCTGGCATGAATACTACATCGTTTTCATGCGGAATTGCGACATTGTTCAAATGGGAGACGCAAATGCAAATGCAAATTTGAAATTTTTCGTATTCTCGGAGAGTCACCATGTAAACAGCACCTTAGTTTTGGTGTGCCAACCCAAGATTTTAAGTGGCCCCATCTGGCCACCCCTATGAAAAATTTCTGGAGGCGCCACTGCAGGGAATTAACAAAAATAAATTAAAATGGAACTTTCCTTCAGGTAAAACACTACTGCTTTTGTCCACAAGCACAGCCAAACTCAACAAAAAAATGAAAGCCCCTTTGGGCTGCTTTAAGACCACATAAATAAAAATGAAAATTGGGGAGAAGGGAGTAAACCTCAGTTCACAACATTTCTTACAGTTTAATGAATGTTAACAGTAGAAAACACATACAGGAGGACACTTCTAAGCAGCATCCTACTCAAGTTTTGCAGGTTAGCAAAGTCACACAGTTTAATGTTATGTCATCTCTGATGCAGGTCGGACTTTCAGTAGCAAAAGTAGTGCTGTTTCCCACCTCCACAACATTGATATCTTTTTACATTAGAGTACTTACAGTGGCTGCTGCTGCCTGAAAAAAAAAACCTTCTAATATCCCTCCTCTTCGAAGGGGGCTGAGAAGGCGGCCTGCTGTCAACAAGTTGTATTTCTGTCGGGGCTGAGTGTGTGCGTGTGGGTGGGTGGTGGTGGAGGGGTTCAAATCATCCGCCATTCAATGTGGTAGGGTCAATTCTATCCTTACAACATATGGAAAAACAAATTACCTATATAAATGAACTCAAAATGTAATGCAAATAAGGTTGCTTTAAAGTTGGTGGGTACAATTTGAGCATTCCGAAAAATTGGTAGTGTTATATCCCTACCATCCCTATGCAAACCTACGCCCTTGACTTAGTTTTCTTTTGACAAACATGTATTTTGACGTTCAATAATGAATAAATTCACCGTTAATTATGAATGATTGGGTTTAATTGAAAATACAGCAATTTCCACCCTTTATAAGAACTACATCTCCAATGATGCTTAACAGTGAAACAAAAACGATTCCAAAGAGTCTCCTCCTGTTGATTTTTTCCCCCTGGTCATAATATCAACAACATATAGATTGAGTTGTATAAGGGAAACGTTTTATCTTGAAAGGGGAGGTTGTAATTTGGGCTTTTTTTTTTTTTTTTTTTTTTTTTTTTTTTAAAACAAACTGGGTCGATTTTATTATTTCCAATTTGCCACACTGATCCCGAAATTTGTTTCTGTAGGTGTTCCAGCAAATGGAGGGCGACCGCATCAATTTGCTGAGGTGCACCCTGTGGGACCATTGCAATCATATCTCAATGCAGTGCGTCAAAGATGACGAGGCAAGTGTACTATTTGATGACATTTGTATGTTCAAAGATTTGGGGGATTTTTTTTTTTTTTTTATTGCTTCCAACATCATTATTGATAGCAGAATGTACATTTCAATTCCACATATTTCACTTAAATTTCCAAATTTTGATTAAAAAAATATTAATGAATGAATTTTAAGCAAACTGGAGTGAAGTAAATTGAATTTTATGTAAATCGAACTAACCCAAGCAGGTATCAAACCCGAATCGCCAGTGTGGCAGTGGTGTATGCATACAACTGAGCTAAACAGCCTACCTAACTGTTTAACTGCCAATGTGCTCTTTTTTAAGGCATGGGGAGGGAGGCAAAGTTCTCACAACTTATCAGTTTAAGTTCTGTTTACTCAGAAACTTAAGTCTGGCCAATAAACTTGTTCAAGCAAATTAATTCAACTCAAGTTTACAATATCTACTTGATGAGTTCAGGATACTCAAAATATTTAGAATAATTTCAAGTGTACATAGTCTCAAATTAGAATGTTTAAAAGGAAGTTTTACTGTTTTACAGCATACAAGTTTCATCAAGTGAAACTTAGAGGCTTTTTAGACCACACAGAACAGAATTTGATGGCAATTCAGTGAAAATTTCCTGAGAAAATTTCTGACACAACTAATGCAAAGCTGTACAATTTAACATGTAGCCCTTTTATGCACAAATTATGTTTTTTCAAACCTTAGACGGTACGCACTCAATGACATGACTCAATGAATGACTACTCCCCCCATGAGTCATCACCTTATCGTGGTGGAGGGGTTTGCGTGTCTCAATGATCCTAGGAGCTATGTTGTCTGGAGCTTCAAGCCCCTGGTAGGGTCACCCATGGCAAACAGGTCCTAGGTGAGAGGCCAGACAAAGTATGGCTCAAAAAGACCCCTTATGATGAGCAACATTGATGAACCCCAGTTTCCCTTGCCCGGACGCGGGTTACCGGGGCCCCCCTCTGGAGCCAGGCCTGGAGGTGGGGCTCGAAGGCAAGCGTCTGGTGGCCGGGCCTGTCCCCATGGGGCCCGGCCGGGCTCAGCCCGAAAAGGCAACGTGGGCTCCCCTTCCCATGGGCTCACCACCTGTGGGAGGGGCCAAAGGGGTCGGGTGCGTAGGGAGTTGGGCGGCAGCCAAAGGCGGGGGCCTTGGCGGTCCGACCCCCAGCTGCTGAAGCTAACTCTTGGGACATGGAATGTCACCTCTCTGGCAGGGAAGGAGCCTGAGCTGGTGTGTGAGGCAGAGAAGTTCCGACTAGATATAGTCGGACTCTCCTCCACACACAGCTTGGGTTCTGGTACCAATCCTCTCGAGAGGGGTTGGACTCTCTTCCACTCTGGAGTTGCCCATGGTGAGAGGCGCCGGGCAGGTGTGGGCATACTTATTGCCCCCCGGCTTGGCGCCTGTACGTTGGGGTTTACCCCGGTAGACGAGAGGGTAGCCTCCCTCCGCCTTCGGGTGGGGGGACGGGTTCTAACTGTTGTTTGCGCTTATGCACCGAACAGCAGTTCAGAATACCCACCCTTTTTGGAGTCCTTGGAGGGTGTGCTAGAGAGCGCCCCCTCTGGGGACTCCCTCGTTCTACTGGGGGACTTCAACGCTCACGTGGGCAATGACAGTGAGACCTGGAGGGGCGTGATTGGGAGGAACGGCCCCCCCGATCAGAACCCGAGTGGTGTTCTGTTATTGGACTTCTGTGCTCGTCACGGTTTGTCTATAACGAACACCATGTTCAAACATAGGGGTGTCCATATGTGCACTTGGCACCAGGACACCCTAGGCCGCAGTTCGATGATCGACTTCGTAATCGTGTCATCGGACTTGCGGCCGCATGTTTTGGACACTCGGGTGAAGAGAGGGGCGGAGCTGTCAACTGATCACCACCTGGTGGTGTGTTGGCTCCGATGGCGGGGGAAGATGCTGGCCAGACCTGGCAGGCCCAAACGTATTGTGAGGGTCTGCTGGGAACGTCTGGCAGAATCCCCTGTCAGAAAGATTTTCAACACCCACCTCCGGCAGAACTTCTCCCTTGTCCCGGGGGAGGTGGGGGACATTGAGTCCGAGTGGGCCATGTTCCGCACCTCCGTTGTTGAGGCGGCCGATCAGAGCTGTGGCCGTAAGGTGGTTGGTGCCTGTCGTGGCGGCAATCCCCGAACCCGCTGGTGGACACCAGCGGTAAGGGATGCCGTCAAGCTGAAGAAGGAGGCCTATCGGGCCTTTTTGGCCTGTGGGACTCCGGAGGCAGCTGACGGGTACCGGCTGGCCAAGCGGACTGCGGCCTCGGCAGTCGCCGAGGCAAAAACTCGGACATAGGAGGAGTTCGGTGAGGCCATGGAAAACGACTTCCGGACGGCTTCGAGGAAATTCTGGTCCACCATCCGGCGTCTGAGGAGAGGAAAGCAGTGCACTATTAGCACTGTGTATAGTGAAGATGGTGTACTGCTGACCTCGACTCGGGACGTCGTGAGTCGGTGGGGAGAATACTTCGAAGCCCTCCTCAATTCCACCGACACGCCTTCCTTTGAGGAAGCAGAGTCTGGGGACTCTGAGGTGGGCTCTTCGATCTCTGGGGTTGAAGTCACTGAGGCGGTTGGCAAGCTCCTCGGTGGCAAGGCCCCGGGGGTGGATGAGATCCGCCCGGAGTTCCTAAAGGCTCTGGATGTTGTAGGGCTGTCATGGCTGACACGCCTCTACAACATCGCGTGGACATCGGGGACAGTGCCTCTGGATTGGCAGACCGGGGTGGTGGTCCCCCTTTTTAAAAAGGGGGACCGGAGGGTGTGTTCCAATTATAGAGGAATCACACTCCTCAGCCTCCCCGGTAAAGTCTATTCAGGGGTGCTGGAGAGGAGGGTCCGTCGGGAAGTCGAATCTCGGATTCAGGAGGAGCAGTGTGGTTTTCGTCCCAGCCGTGGAACAGTGGACCAGCTCTACACCCTCGGCAGGGTCCTCGAGGGTGCATGGGAGTTTGCCCAACCAGTCTACATGTGTTTTGTGGATTTGGAGAAGGCGTTCGACCGTGTGCGCAGGGGAATCCTGTGGAGGGTGCTCCGGGAGTACGGGGTACCGAGCCCCTTGGTAAGGGCTGTTCGGTCCCTGTACGACCGGTGTCAGAGTCTGGTCCGCATTGCCGGCAGTAAGTCGAATTCGTTCCCAGTGAGGGTTGGACTCCGCCAAGGCTGCCCTTTGTCACCGATTTTGTTCATAATTATTATGGACAGAATTTCTAGGCGCAGCCGAAGCGTTGAGGGGGTCCGGTTTGGTGACCTCAGCATTGAATCTCTGCTTTTTGCAGATGATTTAGTGCTGTTGGCTTCATCAAGCCGTGACCTCCAACTCTCACTGGAGCGGTTCGCAGCGGAGTGTGAAGCGGTTGGGATGAAGATCAGCACCTCCAAATCCGAGACCATGGTCCTCAGTCGGAAAAGGGTGGAGTGCCCTCTCCGGGTCGGGGATGAGATCCTGCCCCAAGTGGAGGAGTTCAAGTATCTTGGGGTCTTGTTCACGAGTGACGGTAGGAGGGAGCGGGAGATCGACAGGCGAATCGGTGCGGCGTCTGCAGTAATGCGGACTCTGCACCGGTCCGTAGTGGTGAAGAAGGAGCTGAGCCGAAAGGCAAAGCTATCGATTTATCAGTCGATCTACGTTCCTACCCTCACCTATGGTCACGAGCTTTGGGTCGTGACCGAAAGAACAAGATCCCGGATGCAAGCGGCCGAAATGAGTTTCCTCCGCAGGGTGTCCGGGCTCTCCCTTAGAGATAGGGTGAGAAGCTCGGTCATCCGGGAGGGACTCGGCGTCGAGCCGCTACTCCTCCGCGTAGAGAGGAGCCAGCTGAGGTGGCTCAGGCATCTGGTTCGGATGCCTCCCGGACGCCTCCCTGGAGAGGTGTTCCGGGCATGTCCCACCGGCGGGAGGCCCCGGGGACGACCCAGGACACGCTGGAGAGACTATGTCTCTCGGCTGGCCTGGGAACGCCTTGGGATCCCGCCGGAGGAGCTGGTTGAAGTGGCTGGGGAGAGGGAAGTCTGGGCTTCCCTGTTAAAGCCGCTGCCCCCGCGACCTGACCCCGGAACAAGCGGAAGATAATGGATGGATGGATAGACGGTACTCATTTAACTCATTGGCTGCCATTAATGGCAATTGCCATTCGCCCCTTCCAGTCAAAATGGATTGGACGTCTTGCGCTGTAAATAGCACTTAAAGATGAGCATTCACGGCCAGTCCTCCCAGTTTGAACTGGATGTCATCCAGACCATGAGTGGCATGCAGTGAGTGAGTTAAATACTAGGGGGGAAGACAACTTTAGAGTGTTAAGTGGGGCCGTAACCAGTGTGTATTTCCGTTTTCATCCATTTTAAAGCACGAGGTAACTTTTTAGTTGTCGATTATAGCGGCGCATGTGGACAAAAGTGGTAGTGTTTCCCATGAGGACCAGCACACAGAGTCTTGAAATCCTGATCTCCCGGTCACCTGCAGATGGATTAAACCACATTTTTGTTTACAGCGACTATGTAAAGGATTGACAGTAATGAGGTTATTAATCCAGTTGTGGCTAAAGAATCGCATATGGTGATGCTGAGAATGAGAAACGTTTGATTTTATACCGTATTCCCCCACTGGCCATGTGGAGGTGTCACACCAATGGTTATTCTTCAGTGTCCTTTGATCCTGGTCGCCTCCCTTTTTCTTTTTTTGTCTCCTCAGACAAAACTTTGTCTCTTTTGTTGCTCTATCATCTTTGAAGAATTTGCATGTGAGCGTTCGCATCAACTTCAGTCATTATAACGAATGGGGAAAGGGGGAAGTGACGTATGCCGTAAAGCAGGGGTAGCCAACTCCGGTCCTCGGGGGCCCCTGTCCAGCTTGTTTTCCATGTCTCCCTCCTCCAACACACCTGACTCAAATAATAATAATAATTATCAGGCTCCTGCAGAGCTTTCTGATGAGCTGATCATTTGATTCAGGTGTTGTAAAGGAGGGAGACATGGACAACAAGCTGGATAGGGGCCCCCGAGGACTGGAGTTTGCCACCCCTCCCGTAAAGCAATCAGCACAATCGTAGATATTTGTGTGATGGGGTTCCTGCCACCCTCCTCAAAGTTAATTAAGCAAGTGAAAGCGATATAGACGCCCTCAAGATATAAAAGAGGTGTCATTCAACTAGTTGTCAGTCGAAATCTCACAAATGTTATGAAAATATTTTATAAAAGGTTGAAAAATTACCTAGTGTTGCTTTTAATTGAATAATTGAGTTTTTGTTAACATTGTATTACCGTATTGGCCCAAATATAAGACTGTGTTTTTTTTGCATTGAAATAGACCGAAATAGTGGGAGTCGTCTTATATTCGTGGTCTAGACATTATACCCATTCACGACGCTAGATGGCGCCAGATATCATTGAAGCGAATGCTGAACTTGGAAAGTAATGTTCCCTCATGACAGATCTCAGCTACCCTCAAGCTTAACCACTTTGCATTATTTTATTGCAATGTTTTTCCTTATTCAGATTTGTTTCAAGACTAAAGTTACAGTTCGACCTCACTTTGATGGTTAATGCAGTTATTGCAATTTTGTTGTTTTATCACAATAGATAGGTTTATTTACATTTCAAAAAACAGAAGCCATTTACGAATGTGATTGCACTTTACATATTTAAATGTTCAGATATTAAGATTTGAATGAGGCAAAATAACATGCTTTTTCTCTCAAATATATTGTTATAACCATTTGTTTCAGATGTACTGTAATTATTTTCTGTATAAAAATTAATTTGGTGTTCAAAAAGTCTTTTTTCAAACTTGAGTCTTGAAAAAGAGGGGGTCGTTTAATAATCAGGGCCGTCATATTCGGGCCAATATGGTAATTTATAAACGTTATCAAACACAATATTTTTTTTTTTGAATTGTCACTTGCCCCTTAGAGGGTTAATAGTTATGTCATCTTTTGAATATCTGCCCACTGTAGTGACCTCGGTCCCTACAAGGGTAAAGAAATTAAAGACACAGCAAATAAATACTTTAACACAAGATTAGTAAATTTAACACTTTCAAGAGCTTGTTGCAATCATGTCATTCCAGTTCTTTGAGGAGGTCAGAAAGCACCTGGAGCACTGTGACATCATCACAGACAACAACTGCTTCATTGAGATGAAAAGGACAGGTTCGCATCCACCAGGTGACTACGTACTCTTAAAAAAATACTGGACAATTCCAAGTCTTCACTAAACCTAACATGCATGTTTTTGAAATGTGGAAGACAGTAACATTATTTCGACCACTAGGGCCCCTTCACAATTTAATACTTTAAGTATAGTAGAGTATAAAGCTCACCTTTAATGAATGGCCTATTTTAAAACTGTTTTCATATTATGGGCGCACTGCATTATAAGGCGCAATAGTAATAGTAATAGTTATAGTAATAGTAGTGGTTGAAGTTGCATTATACATCCACTAGATGGTACTGCACTAAAGGGAATGTCATGCCATGATTAACCGACATTGATCCATATATAAGGTGCATGGAATTATAAAGCGGACAGTCTGCTTTTGAGAAAATGGAAGGCTTTTAGAGGCGCCATATAGTGCGGAAAATACGGACCTGAACCTTTTTCGCCCTGCATCAAGACAACATTCTCGTTTTGCTGTCACAGATCCCATCGTATTTGAAAGCTACTACCAGAAGGAAACCACGTCCTGTGATGGAAATGACTTTGGGGGCCGGGAAGACCGCATGAGAAGAACCTCAGATCGTCTACTGGGAGCTTCTATGGAAATAAATGTTGTCAGTGACTCCTCAAATATGCCATCTAGCGGTGAGGGTAAGTCTCATGCCATTTGCATTTACAATAGTATAGAGGTCACTAAGGGCCGCAGTGGGTGCTGCACCCACCGCAACACCTTTCACATAAACATACTGAAAGAATTATTGACACTCTAGTATTTTCATCTCTGTGCTTCATGTGACATCTTCAGATGGGGCATATGCGGCCCTACTAGGCCTCCAGCAACCAGCGGTGGACGAGGACGTCTACATTGCACTTTACAACTACACTGCACAGGTCTATGGAAAATCATTTGAAAATATTTTCCACATCCTTGATATCCAGTTGAAGGTTGTGTTAATCTTTGCATGATCCATTCAGGTAGAAGATGAGCTGACAGTGAAAAGAGGCGACGTAGTGCAGGTCTTGGAGTGCGGCGAGGACGGCTGGTGGACAGTGGAGAGAAACGGGCAGGAGGGAATCGTGCCAGGCAACTATCTGGGCAAGCTCTGAATAGACTCATACCAAGCGGGTGGATTAAACTAAAACATTATGAGTTACATTTCATCATGGGGAAGCCAACATAGAAATGCAAAGTAAGTATTTTAACATATTTAAACAATTTGTTATGTTAGTATTGTAATCACCTGTTTAAATTTTGGCTGAAGGATGTCTGCGTAATTTTATCTTGAAGTAAAAAAAAAAATATTATAATTATAAAAAAATGTTGCTTTGTAAATGTAACCATTGGTAGCAGTTTAGTTATCTGTGATAATGGTTGACAGCTCAGGATGCCTATTGTGTTAAGTTAGCTTTAGCATCAGTGTTAAAGATATTGTTTAATGTGATGTCAGTCCAGTTTGCAGACGTTTTTTTTTTTTTGTAATAGTACTATTTTTATTTAACACCACACCTCCGTAGATGACTTACGTGTTACAGTGCCCGTCATTACAGCAGCACACACTGATGGCAAAGCAGACTTTTTAAATGCTAAATTCTGAACTTTTTAACAAAAAATACCGACACATTAAAAAGCTTTCCCACACTCCCAAGGAAGAGTAATATCAGGATTTTTTTTTTTTTTTTTTTAACATTGCATGTGTTTTTGTGGACGGAAAAAAAAAAAATCAATGCTACCATCACAGAATTCTTAGGTGAAACAATAAATGAGTAGTCGTCAAACTGAAATGCATGACTTTATTTAGTTCATGTTCAAAGCTATACACAATTTGTTGGGGAGGTTTTCCACAGCTCCAGCAAAATATTCTGGGTTTGATTTACTGTATGTAACAGCTCCAAGTAAACAAAAACAGCACAATTCACAGAAAAATAACTATATCTAAAATAAATCATTCCCACTAGTGGAAGTTTTTGACATACAAACTTGAAAGCGGAAACATAAGGGTAAGATTAATACTGATTTTACACCCACTTACAACACTGGGGATTAACTAACTCGCACTCAATATACAGTATATTCACAGTGCTTCAACAGTGAAGCGGATTCAGATGTAAATTCACAGCATGAAAATGAAATGGGGAAAAGTATATACTTCGTTGCTAAATCAGTTTTGATGGGAAGGGGGAAAAACATTTCTCTTTTGTTTCCTGCATAAAAAAAACAAGTCTTCAAAACTGCAATCAGTACGACGTAGCACAGAAAGAAAATTATAAACAATCTGTTCTCAAATTTAGTAGGCTTTTGAACATCCTGTAACAGAATCTAGTGTTATTAATGTCAAGTTTGAGGACTTATGTCATTTGAATTTTGAGTTTTATACGTTTTTTTCCCGCAAAAATTATTCATCTTTCCCCACACAAGTCGTGATTCTATTGTGACGTCAACAAACTTCTGTAGACCTCATCTCAACTAATTTCAAATAGTTTATTTGCATATTGGCAGCTCTTACTCCAAATGAAGGACTAGCTTAACAAGGTCTGGTGGTGCTAGTTTTACCACAGGCCTGAGAAACTATATTTCATACGGCCAAGACTGATTAAAAGAGAAATTAATGTGAAGGTGGACTCCCCCTTCAACCACAAGCTTCTAAATTTTTGTTCAATTTCCTACTAAGTACTCAGGAGTGCCCATTTGCCCTTCACACTTCCAACTACGACTTAACACAAAGGTGCCGAGTTAATTTTTTTCTCTTTTTGACATTCCGAGTGAATGAGTTTATTTTTAAAAGACTACACAATGTTGATAGCCATTTACACGCTGGCTTTTTAAAGCATGTCAGTGTCAGGAGAAGAACGTAAAAGAGCTTACAAAGCATGTTAATAATAGGAATAAATAGGTGGCTCCTCGTGTTGGGACCACGTTGCCAGTGTTCGCTACTTATTGGATTGTGCAAGGTGTGCTTGAGTTTATATACTTCAGCTTAAATACAGAACTACTGCAGAAATCTACCGTGATGTGGTGACGATCGCCTTCCGATGGTGGCCGTACGAGTCCTTCACGCGTAGCTGTTGGTGGTGACCAGCAGCTCGTATGCAGGGTCGTGACTTCGCCTACAGAGCACCACGCAAGCGCAAAGCATGCCCAGCATCTGTCAGCACAGACAAGAGGAGTCTGTAAAACTTTGTAGTATATACTTTTCCAACAGACTAGAAGTTATCACATGATTTTAATAGCTTTTAAAAAGTGTACTGTAGCATGAGAATGATGCGTTGTACAGTAGAATTATTAATATTAGTTTTAGTTTCACAAGGAAAGCAGTAATGCACAAGAAATGTTATGAGTAATAATTCATAATACTAGCAGAATTAAAAAAAATTGCACCAATAAAGACAACAGTTGCCACTCGATAAACTATAAAAGTATGAAAAAGAATTGTCATTAAAAAAATTATGTCATTGAAATTAGTAATGTGAATAATTTTGTAATAGTGTATTTCAGTGTACAAAAATAAAGTCGTTATATTACAGGAAATTATGGCAATAAATTTTTAATGTCAAACAATACTGGAATTTGAAGACATAAAAGTTTTGATATTAAATAGAAAAAAAAGTTAAACGTAATTAAAAAGTACTTTTACACTAAAGGAGATGAAATTCCAATACAAAGTACATGTGATGCAACTAGAACTAACGGACAGTACATTATTTCCCTCCCAAAACAAAAATGGGGACAGAATATAAATAAATCGAATTTTTATACAATCTTTTATATTAACACAGTCAAAATACTATAAGTGTAAAGTCGTATTATTAAGAGAAGAAAAATACAATTTCATAACGACAAAGTCGTAATATTAAAAAAAAAAAAAAAAAAGGACCAAAAATAACAAAAAATTAAACAATATAGTCAAACTACTACGTTAACCATGCCTTCATTTTCCATGAATAAATTTATTAAGATGAAATCGAACATTGTGTAATTATTCTTTTAATAAAACTTATAAAATAATACAACTTGAATTATAAATGAGAATAATTTTGATTTTAAAAAAGTCATAAAAAAGAGGAATATTTCTAGATGAATTACGTTATGAGCCGCAATCTTGCTCACAATATTTCTTAATGTTAGTTCCAGAATGCAAAAATATTTGAACATGAATTTACATTAAACAATATACTGTATTTTTCGGACTATAAGTCAGTTTTTTTTTTTTTTTTTTTTTTTTTTTCTCTCTCCATAGTTTGGCTGGGGGTGCGACTTATGCTCAGGAGCGACTTATGTGTGAAATTATTAACACATTATGATATCATTTCACATGTTATTTTGGTGTTTTGGAGTGACACTGATGGTTTGGCAAACTTGTTAGCATGTTCTTTATGAATAGTTTGGTAAACTTGTTAGCAGGTTCTTAATGAATAGTTATCTCAATAACTCTTAATAGCTATGGCCACGTTCGCGTTCTTCCTTTGCCAATGTGTGTTCAATTGTATTACCGTAATTTCCCGAATATAAGGCGCACCCGTGTAAAACGCGTACCCCAACTTTACCTGTAAAATCTAGGGAAAATTCTTGTACCCGTGTATAAAGCGCACCCTAATTTTAGCACTAATAAATATGAGTCTCGTGTTTCGAACTTTTATAAAGTACGCGGTTGCAGCATTTTTAATCCTTTTGTCAAATATATATTTTTTTAAAATAGAATACTAATTTTCTGTGGTAAAATTGCTCACAGCATACGATAATAATTTTCACAAAGTAAGGAGTTGTAGTGAGTTTTAACAGAATTCACCAGCGGAACTAATGTTGGCAAGTTGTGTAGTTCCCGGGGGGAAGAGTTTAGTTAAGGGAACAGCCGGAAGTAAACAAATGTCCAGCGATTTGCGTGCAAGACGTACGTTGTTACTTTGTGAGTTTCAATGTAAATAAAACAACGCGGATTGGCTCAGTGGTTCAACACTCTTCCTCAGACTCCTGTCCTAGCTCGCCACACGGTCAACATTTATACGAAACGGATCACCGTGACGTTCTCTTCAAGACAACACCGGCATGTTGCAATGATAAGGTAAGAAAAAATGTACCGGTAAATAATAAACGAATAGTACAAAAAAAAACATTTTAATTTTATTAGATGTGAAAAATATCACGAAAACAATTATTTACCTCATGAAACTTGATTATTATATCACTGTTGTTCGGATTAGGTAATATTGTGCTGGTCCATCCTTACAGTGGAACATGAATCATGACGATTTTTTTCTGTCTCCGTCCCTGTACCCGTGGATAACGCGCACCCATGATTTTACGAGTAAATTTTGGAAAAAAAAGTGTGCGTTATATTCGGGAAATTACGGTATTTACTTTTTTGTATTAAAATGCATGCTTTTAGTTTGTGGTGCTTTCACGCCCACATGGGGGCGAGCTCGCACTTGTTTACGTGAAGAAGAGTGCTCACACGCCAGAAGATGACTGACAGCTACGCAGCTCTGAGACGAGTGAGTGGGCGAGAGAGAAACACAGCTGCGAACCTATGTTCATTGTTTATGCTTGTAAAATATCTCTACAGACGCAACGCCTGTCCGTATAATCTTTTCTGTTGTTGTTGTGTGTTTTCCACCCGCGATCGGACACTTAGAGCCAGTGGTGTGGTTGTTTGAACGATGTGCTAATGCTAGCGAACGCATGCTAACCGTTTGTGTCATTGCTGTAATAGCACCTAATTATCATTTATTTACGTTGATGCAAACCTGTTTGGTATCGAGGATGAAATTGATTCAGCAAATTATATGGACGTCCAACATCGTCATTTGGGAGTTTAGCTCGCTGTATAGCCAGGACCAGGCCGTAGCGTCCTGGTGAGGACAGTATATTCGCATTTCGTTGTTCATGCACTGTATACTGTACACTTATTCAGCATGTTGTTCTCTATTGTATTTTTATATTAAATTGCCTTTCAAGATGACATATTTGTTCTATGTCTTGGATTTTATCAAGTAAATTTCCCCCCAAAATGCGACTTATACTCCGGTGCGACTTATATATGTTTTTTTTCTCTTCGTTGGGCATTTTATGGCTGGTGCGACCTATACTCCTGTGCGACTTGTAGTCCGAAAAATACGGTAATTAAAATCTGTGACTCGTGACCTCACCTGTATCGTTGCAAAAGTTAGTGCAGCCCAAATGACATACATCATGATCTCCTTCAACTTTTTCACGACCAGAGCTTCACAACCCTGAAGTAAATAAAACGGGTGAATTAAGACAAAAAGAAAATACGTGTTCATTTAATAATTCTAAAAAGCACTGGCGCTGATGTCATGTGTGCGTGCACCTCTTGGTAGAGGTCTGCTGGCCGGGAGAGGGTGCCGGTGCAGTTGCTGATATTGGGCTGGCAGCAACTGACAGGGACGCTGTTGTTTTTAGACTCTTTGAACCAGCGAGTGTTCCTCCAGTCCGAGTAGTTGTGGATACCGCAGCAGTGCAGCTAAAAATAAGACGCAGGAAGTACTTTTAAACACATTAACAGAATAGCAAACTGAGGTGAGGTTTGTTTTGTTCTCGTCTTTTGCAAAAAAAAAAAAAAAAAAAAAAAAAAAAAAAAGGGGGAGATCTACCATCCAGTTATTTGATACAATATTTCATCCTGAAATGTGTTTCTTGTCTAGCTATTAATTTGTATTTTGTGGCCAAAAGAACAAATAGGTGACCAGAGATTACATTTAAAGTAACTATACAAAGTTTGTCACTTATTACCCGTGACTGCCACCTCCTGCCTAAAGTGGAACAGTAACTCGTGCATGGTGCGCATATTTGTACAACCACAGAGGAGGAGCCAAGTTTATCCTCGGTTGTAGTGCATGTTATAGAAAATGTGTGTCTAGGTGCCCTTTTAAAGGTCATATATTTAGATGGGTTTGATTTGACAAAGTATTTGGGTATTGTAGTTTATTGTGCAATTACAATACAACTTATATATGATGAAATATACAGGTACCAATAAATATTTTAGTATGTGGGAGATTTCAATTACTGGCCTTTTTTTTTTTTTTTTAAGTTTCCACCTCACCTGTCTTTGCACATAGTCGATAGCGCGACTGGGAGCATCCGTGTTAGTGCCATTGTACTCATTGTAAACCTTCTGAATGGAGTGATTCACCTCATCTTCCACCTGGAACAGGCACACTTTTTTGTGAGTTTTTACTTTTGTGGCAGTTTGGGGAAATTATCTTGTTAGAGATGCAGATCAGCTATAAAAAGCAACAATGAATTTTTAAAAACTATAAAGATGCTTACTTTTGCCCTGTAGATGTAGCCCAGCACCACCACCACACACTCTGTTACAAACACCAGCAGCAAAATGGCAGCAAACTAAATAAATGGGACAAAAAGTTAATTATTGATTAAGGTTTCATCTATCCTAACATGAGCTGCAACGGCGCACTCACAGTGGCCAAGCCACAGGAGCTCTCACGTATGGTAGCACAGCAGCCTATCAGACCAATGACGAAGAGAAGGGTGCCCACAGCGATGATGACGATGGCTGGGATGAGTGTGTACACGTCCTCGAAAAAGTGGTCGTAGTCATCGTAGGTGATGAAGACGTAGGCTCCGATGTAGCATAAAATACCTGCTGCCGCCTAGGAACAAGTACAGTTTATTTGAATGAAGTCATATCTTATAGAATACTGTATTTGGCAATGAAGTAACCGGTAATCCAAAAGTAATTAAAATATAGCAAGTTACATTACTTTAAAAATGTGGCACTTGTATAACATTGCTAAGAAAAATTTATAACCAGTGACTGTACAAGTAATACATTTTTAAGTAATTTTCTGAACACTGACTGCAGTACATTTCTACTACAATTCAGCACCATCCAACTTAACCTTGAGGGCAAATAATCGCTAATAGACCACCCAGTCAAAGTGTACTAGACGTCTATCTCGTTGTCAGTGGCTGTCAATGTGTTAAATATGATGAAATTAAAACAAACAAACAAACAAAACTCAAGTGTTATTAGAGCTATAACCAGTTTCATTTCAGTTTAAATCATTTTTATTTTTTTTGTTTCGACTGACATTTCATTTGTGTAGAATTATATTTATTCATTTAAAAATATAGCTTGATATATTTTGATTGAATATGCTTTATTAATAAAATAATATTTATAATAATTAAATATGTGAATGCCAGGTCTTTATGGGGTAAAAGCAAGGGTTTAAATTTTCCCTATAAAGGATTGCGTACATACGCAAACGATAATTTTCACATATCTAACTGTAATCTAAACTGAGAATTATTAACATACTGAGGAGGTAGACTCGGATGACATGTTGTCAATGCAAGTAGCTAGTGAGCGTTTATATTATGGGATGTGCTGACCTGCTAGCACCCTGTTAGCTTAAGAAGCAAAGCAGGTCGACAGCTGCCACATTACGTCACGGCGTGGAGGTTCCAGACGCAATTAATTGTTTAACTCCTCACATTGTTTCGAGTATGTGTTGTTACAATGTAAACTATTTTCGCTTAAAATAACCTTGAAACGTCTTGTCTACTAAGGTAAACTGAGAACGCGCATCTCTGTCGCAGTGCGCTAACTTGCTAATAACACCGCTCCGTCCTCAAGGATGCCGCACATCAATTCAAAATGCTCAAAGGTGCTTACCCAGAATATAAGATTGAGGAAAACCAGGACGGTTTTGGATGACGTAATCCCACACTGCCCCATCTTTCGCTCGATATAGATATTATATCAAGCAGTATTGTCTCTCTGAGGAGGGAAATGCGACGCACCTGCTGCACTTTTTCCCCCTGTTATGATAATAAAATGGCTTCGGCGGCCCCGCCCAACTGTGCAGATTCTCAAGGGATGGGCCAATGAAAACGCTGCACAGAGGGAAAATACCTGTCACGTGGTATGTGAGGGTGCACCCGAAGATAATCGTGTCCAAAAAGTCTCTTTACCATTTCAAAAATGTATTAAAAATACAATTGATTAGATGATTTATTCAGATTTGTTGTATTGTATTTAGCGTTTATTGAAGTTTTTTTCACCTCTTTTAATACACCTCTACATGGGCACCATGAGTTGCACGAAGCACATCAAGACGGTACTTGATTTCTTGCCATGTTCGCTAGCATACCCTCATCACTTGTAGCAATGGCATCAGTGATCCTTCGCTTAAGGGCAGTAATGTCCCTTATCTTTGTTCGATACACAATAACTTTAAAGCAGTAATGTGAAGTAATTTCTTCACATGCCAAATAGGGTCACAAGTAAAGTAATTAAACATTGTCCAACAAATAAAGCATGAAAAAATAATTTATATGTTGTATATTTGACAAAATAATCGCGTTTCCGAAGTTCGAGCCTGAAAGGGAACGAACCCGGAAGTGATACGTCACACCGGGAACGCGATGGCACCTCCATACATACCGCCGCCATATAAAGCCCTTCAAACAATGATTCAAACAGCGATATAAGCGATAGATCGAGCGCAAGGGAGGAGATCCAAGTTTTTGAAGAGTTGGAGGAAGAAGAGGAGCTTGGAATTTTATGTTGGACCTAACATGTATTAGTCATAAGCTAATCAGGATGCAAACAATGTGCCTAGACTACCTGACATGGAATGGATACAAGACCAGTGTTGTCACGGATTACTTAAAAAAGTAATTTAATTACTGATTCCTGATTACACCTCAAAAAAGTAATCTAGTTACTTTACTGATTACTTTATTATCAAAGTAACTTATCAGTTACTTTTTACCATTTTTTTCCCCTTTTGCTGCCTCAACATAAAAATAACAGAAAAATGTCATCGCGTTTAATTGAGTTTTTCACATAAGGCTTCATCTTTGAGTTAGCGGGGGTTTAATTAGTCGACCACCATTGACTCGCCCTTGCTTAGCCATTCCGGAGCCCTAAAACTAACAAATAACTGATAAACTGCACAAAATTTGTTGAAATCAACTCCAACGACTAATTAAACCCCCGCTGACTCCAAGATAAAGCCTAATGTAAAAAATTCTGAACTTCCCCTTTGAAATAAATACCTAGCCGTTAAAATGTTGTTTCTAAAAGTTGTAAAGCAATAAAACAAACAACAAAAATTAATTAAATGAACAAAAATCCTACAACGTAAAGTTTTCATAATGGGTCAAAATCATTTTTCGAACAGATCACGTGACTTGCACCTTGGAGACTATCCTTTGCTTTGCTTAGCCGAAACTACACCAGAGGAGGCAAGATGGATATTTAGAAGTTCTTTAAGTTTTAAGTTTTCAAACGCTGCCAACAACAACTTGAACAGTTGATAGAACTCGAACAGTGTCAAGATGTATAAATACATACATATATATATATATATATATATATATATATATATCAGGGGTCGCGTTAACCGGACATTTTCCGTCGTTGACCGTTTTTTTAAAACGGTGACGGAAAAAACTGAAGTCCGTCTGTCATTTTGACAGGTTGCAATTCACACCCCAGACCACAGGGTGGCGAGTTAGCATATTAATTAGCTATTGTCTCTCTTAATGCATGACGTCGTTGGCTCTTATGTCAGAATATTGTAGCGTCACCGGGGTCTGGCGGCGGCACCGTGATTGACACATCAACGCGAGGTTCTTATTGGTGCACCCGGTGTGCCAGCGCGTCATCCAATTGATGGACAAGATTGCCGCCTGTGTATAGACCCCAATCACATGACGTCACAACTCCGCCCCCCTGACCGGAGCCGCCATATTGTGTGTCAGCTAGTCATGTTTACACATTACAGCTACATACATGCCTCCTATTACGGCAGGGGTCCCCAAACTACGGGGAAATTTGTAAAAAAAAAAAATTTTTTTAAATAATTTTTTTTTTTTTTTTTTTTTCCAATAGAGTTATTTATGTCCTGGCTTTTTTCTGTGAAGAACTGAGCAATGGTTATTTGGTTATTATCTATTTAATTAATACAGTATTATTATATTATATTACATTACATGATATTATATTATATTATATTATATTCAGGGGTGCACATAAGTGGTCCGCACATGTGTACTGGACGTAGACAAACGCGCTGGCCCTCAACGGCTTCCATACGCTTTTGCAGAGATGTCACCGGAGCTACCGAAAAAAAGGACTTTTGCTGAAAAGTGGCTACAGGAGGTACCATGGCTAGAAGTGAATGATGCTCGCACGGAAATGCGGTACAAAATGTGCCGTGAGAATCCCAATGTCGCCGATTAGAGCAACGCATTTTATGTAGGGTCAAAGAATTTCAGCCATCCAAACTTTGAAAAGCACGAAAAAAACAGAGAGCATGTGGCAATTAAGCAAACTATCGATGTCAAACAGGACCCCACTCGCCCTATGGACATGTGGTGGAATAGGGCGGAATAAAGGTAATGAACAGCGACATGCACTGACAAACGTGTTTTTGCTCGCATTTTACAAAGCTAAACATACACGTTCAATGAGGTCTTATGAGGAGGACATCCCACTTTTAAAAAGGCTTGGAGTTAATGTGGGAGCCGCATAATGCCCTTTATTTTGAATTGGTGCTTTTATGTTTATTTCTTTACATTTCACTTCAAAGTAATGGCAATTTTGTTGTGCCAGTTGATGTTAATCAAGCATTAACTGTTAATATAATTAATCAAAGTTAATTGGCTCTAAGTAAAGCTTGTCATAAATTTATCGCATCAGGTGGGTCGGCTCTCAAGCTCAATGAGGACCAAGTCACATCTCCAGGTCCTCCTCTGAGAACCTGGGCAAAAAAATTATGTGCACCCCTGATTATATTATATTGTATTATATTATATTATATTAAGGGCTGTCAAAGTTATCGCGTTAACGGGCGGTAATTAATTTTTTTCATTAATCACGTTAAAATATTTGACGCAATTAACGCATATGCCCCGCTCAAACAGATTAAAATGACAGCAGTGTCATGTCCACTTGTTACTTGTGTTTTTTGTCTCCCTCTGCTGGCGCTTGGGTGCGACTGATTTTATGCACCATGAGCATTGTGTAATTCTTGACATCAACAATGGTGAGCTACTAGTTAATTTTTTTGATTGAAAATTTTACCAATTTTATTAAAACGAAAACATTAAGAGGGGTTTTAACATAACATTTCTATAATTTGTACTAAAATCTATCTTTTAAGAACTACAAGTCGTTCTATCCAGGGATTGCTTTGACAGAATATTAATGTTAATGCCATCTTGTTGATTTATTGTTATAATAAACAAATACAGTACTTATGTACAGTATGTTGAATGTATATATCCGTCTTGTGTCTTATCTTTCCATTCCAACAATAATTTACAGAAAAATAAGGCATATTTTAGAGATGTTTGAATTGCGATTAATTACGATTAATTTTTAAGCTGTGATTAACTCGCTTAAAAATTTTAATCGTTTGACAGCCCTAATTATATTATATTATACTATATTATATTATATCATTTTTATTTTATTTACTTTGGTTCCGTGAAGAATCCAGAAAGGGTTATTTGATTGTGGCTTTCTGAAAAACAATACATTTTTACATTTAGGCACTCCTGCAATCGTCACACTTTTTCTGTTACAAACTGACCCCGGCCCCTCATCAGAGAAGAGAAGGGTTATGTGGCCCTCACAGGAAAAAGTTTGGGGACCCCTGTATTACGGCGTGTTTTTCTGCTCGTTAATATTAATAATCAAAATGGTGAAGGCGTGTGTGGCGGTTGGTTGCGGTAACAGAGAAGATAGACGGAGAGACTTGAAGTTCTACCGTATTCTGAGAGACCCGAAGATGAGAGCGAGATGGACTGCTGTAATTCGACAAGAAATCTGGGCACCAAACGATCACCACAGACTATGTAGTAGTCATTTTTTATCTGGTAAGATGCATTTAATATATATTTAGATTTTGGGCTGACCAGTGGCGCCTCCAGAAATTTTTCATAGGGGTGGCCAGATGGGGCCACTTAAAATCTTGGGGTGGCCAAAACTAAAAGCCATAATTTCAGGTTTTCATTATATTATTGCAGTAAAAAGGTTTTAAGGCATAAGGTGTACATTTAACTAGGGCTGTCAAACGATTAAAAATTTTAATCGAGTTAATCACAGCTTAAAAATTAATTAATCGTAATTAATCGCAATACAAACCATCTCTAAAATATGCCATATTTTTCAGGAAATTATTGTTGGAATGGAAAGATAAGACAAGACGGATATATACATTCAACATCCTGTACATGAGTACTATATTTGTTTATTATAACAATAAATCCACAAGATGGCATTAACTTTATTAACATTCTTTCTGTGAAAGGGATCCACGGATAGAAAGACCTGTAATTCTTAAAGGATAAATGTGAGTTTGTATATTGTGACCAAATATTGCCGTCTAGAGTATTTGTTGAACTTTCAGTAAATGATACTGTAGCGACTTGACTGTTCTGCTCAAATGCATAATGGGAAGTGGTGCAACCATGACTGTGTGTGGTGGCTGCAAATGCTATATCTTCTCTGCGTTGGGTACACTACAGGGTGTTAAGAAAAAGATCAACTCCTGTCATTCTTCTCCACGTCGCTTCCCACAATAGTTATAGGTGCTGTGGGAGAGCTTTTGCCAATTAAAAGCACGGCCCCAATGAATGCTTGTATCTACTCCACTCTGCCTCTTATCTCTGTATATAAGTAAAACGGCGCCACTGTAGGCTCTTTGCGGCAATGCGTGAATGAGTTGTACAGCGAATGCGTTAATTGCGATAAATATTTTGACGTGATTAATTAAAAAAAATTAATCACCGCCCGTAACATGATAAATTTGACAGCCCTACATTTAACAAAACAAAATAAATGCATTCATTTTGGATGAAATGCATAACTGATGCTACAACAATCTAACGATATACTGGCAGGCGGGGTGGCCAGTGGGGTGGCCAACCAATTTATAGGGGTGGCCATGGCCACCCCTGGCCATCCCCTGGGGGCGCCACTGGGGCTGACAACCACAATTAAGATCATTGTGTGACGTTGGTGATTGGGGTCTATATCGTTGCCTCTTTTTCTTTGGGGGCGGAGTTGTTGGCGGTAAGCAGAGTAAAAAGGGAGAAAAATACCACGACTTCCGTGTCTAATTTTTCGCCGCCAAGCAAGCGTTACAATATTAATTAAAAATGAACGAAAACTAAATACTACTGAATATGTCATCATTATCATTTTAAAAATTTAAGTGACGGGTAAAAATAGACTATGACCGGATTTTTATGACCCTGTCAGTCAAAATGACAGACAACGAAAATGTCTAGCGCAACCTCTGATATATGTATATATATATATATATATATATATATATATATATATATATATATATATATATATATATATATATATATATATATATATATATATATATATATATATATATATATACACATATATATATACATATATATACACATATATAATGTACAGTATTGGCCAAAAGTTTGGAGACACCTCAAAGGTGGATACTTTGAAGAATGTAGAAAACAAAACCTGTTTTCAGTTATTTCACTTTTTTTTGCCATTCCACATGTTTGTTCATAGTTTTGATGTCTTCAGTGAGAATATATAATAGTAGTAAAAATATATAAAACGCAAAATGTGTGTCCAAACTTTTGACTTTTGTTTCAGTCTTCAACATGCTTCTCCCCCTAGTCCCACAAATGTAAAACTCCGCCTATGATTACAAACTCTAACTATAAAATGGACATAATTACACATATTATAAAGGCTGGTTACAAACTGTAGAAGAGCTGGCTGTCTCGTTACCTGTCGGCTTTTTTTTTTCGTGACGCGTTGTGCTGTAATTCCAAGTGCTTCCTTGTTGAATTGGATGTCGAGTATATAGCGTCGACAGTCTTTCTGAGCCAGCGCAGAGTTTGCAACGCACGGAGATATTTTTGTCATCTTTACTGGACGGATATGTGAAGTAATGGCTGTATATCCAGTGAGCAAATGCAGCCGTTTGTTGTATCTCTCCGGCTCCTTTACTGTTAGCATCCTGATAGCTAGCACGCTATGTTGTTGACCGCCGTGGCAGACGGCGCGCGCACAGGCAGCATGGTATTACACTTGACCCGTTTTCCCCCCCCGATGAGAAAACGTGAGATGTGATGTCACTTCCAAACTCAAGCGCAGTATTTTCTTTTCAAATGCTCTGCGTACATGACTACAATATTCTTCATTCTACATACAGTATGAGGCAACAACAATATAGTAACGCACAGGCACCGAGGAAACTAACTTTAATCAGGTTACTGGCCTGGAAAAATGAACGCGTTAGATTGCTCGTTACTGAAAGAAAGTAATCAGATTACAGTAACACGTTACTTATCACTGATTGACAGTGCTTTTATGATATTGTGTTTACCATCAGAGCTTCAAACGCAGTTTGGTAATGTTATCTACTTCCTTAATCTAAGTACATGTTAGGCCGAGACTTGAATGGAACAACACTTCTTTATTCAGTGATCTTCTTAGCATATGTGCCACCGACACATCACAGAGATTCCTTTTATACTGTAACACCACACCCACAGGAAGTGCACACTATGGCAACAGCAGTGTGACATAAATATGTTACAGGTAAGTTCCAAATCCGCCATAAATCGGCTACTATGGCTTCGCACTGGCTGGTTGTAGGCCACGTTAAAAAATCAAGCTGGAGGGCTGTCCACAATGCTTTGCAGACCTGGGACAAAACGCTGAACACGGTGCACGACGCTTCTTTGTAGATCGCCGCCACAGCTTGCTGGTTTCCACCCGAGGCTAGAATTCGTAATGTGACGGCATCAACTGTCGGACAGACCGCCTTCGAAACAGTCTTTGCGTCGCCTGCGCCTCAACATTTGTATGACCAACATTTGTTGTTCAATGTTGATGAGCTGAAGATCCACATTCAAGCGTTTTATCTACATTGGCATTTTTTTTCTCCGTTAACATCATAGCATAGCAGTTTAACCGGAAGAAAACTAAAAGTCGACAAGAGTCCCCTACAAACACACAATTACAAAGCAACGCGTTCCCTTTTCGCAAAAGTATGGAATGCTCATTGACACCGTAGTCGCTTCACCGTCACTGCAACGCAGAAGCATAACGGATGCCTGAATGGTAAATATCTTCCATTGACACCTCTTGTCTCCACACGACAGCACACCTAGCGATTGATAAACTGATCATTTGTTATCTGAAAACTAACAGGTGACAATAATGAACTCAAACAGGTGGTGGGTGGGTGGTTACTCATGGGGTAAAGGTGGACTTTTTTTTAAGATAGACTGACAACTCTTTGTGTGTCATAATTATAGCTGATTCTCAGGGGTACAAATAATTATGATCCCCAGTAAATTACAAATAAGCTATTTTAAAAATCATGCAATGTGAGTTCCGGATATTTTTTTATGTCTCTATGATGGAAATGCATCTCTGATTGACATTTCAGACCTCTACCTATATTCTAAGTGGGTGAACATGCAAAATCACAAGGGGTGCAAATAATTCTGCTCCTCACTGTATATACATTTATTAAGCAAAGTCATTAGAAGCTGGCCGGCCAGGACATACAGTACATCCCTGGGAGCCCCACGCTAGTGCCCCTAAGTCGATCTGCACCGATCCTTCGTGATATTACAGTTTATATTTGTCATTACACAAACAATGGAGAGACACTAGTCAAAAGAATCCTGACTACTACACTCCTTGGAAGGAAAACACTACAGGTAGATCGCAGGTTACGACGTACCCGATTTATGCGATTTCGACTTTACGATGCGTGTCTCATCCGCTGTTTTTTTCTTCAGTGTTTTTTTTTTTTTTTTAAGTTGCGTAACAGTGTCTGGTCTGCCAACTCTCAGCATTCATGGTCAGTACAGTAAATTATTTGTCATTGACTTTTGTTATTGATTAGGTCTAATTCATCTAAATGATTGATTTCTACAGTAATAGCTATGTATACCTGACATTTCATTATACTACAATGATGTACGGTCCCTTCCCTTTTTTGTACACAGACTTGACAGCGCTTTTCTGTTAGTTTCAAATGTTGCTTTCACATCACACAAGCCAGTTAACATTTCAAGAAGGCAGAGAAACTGTAAACGGCTCAGGCTTGGCGATATCCACCCCTGTTAGCTCGCTAGTAGTCCCCTATTAGCCCGCTACTCGGCGATGACCCCCCTACCCCCCCACGTTAGCTAGCTTATTGAGCAGCGTTTGCGTTCACCGCTGGACCGGTGTTCGGCCATTCCTTACTACGCGGCGAAACGTCCTACACAATGCTCAGCGTGCTTGCGCAAGCATCCACACGCATGCGCACATCGGTTAGAAGCGGCGAGTACTCACTATTTTTGTTTTTATTTAGTTATTTAGAATATTTTCACTGCCTCAAAGATACTTTTTGCATGTATTACCCTCTCATACTTTTAACCATTGTGTTTTTTTTAGTGTTAAGCTTTGAAGCAGTTGACCACATTAGTCACGTAGCGTATTTAGACCGTCCTTATTTGATATGACTACGTTTAAGTATTTAATGCAGGCATTTGTTTAGTACGTTATTCCTGTATGCATCTAAACAAAACAAGTTTAGAGCACACGGTAGTACTTTGGGTGTGAAATTCGACTAATGTAGCACGATTTGCCGTTGTAGCAGATTTTGGCAGAACACCAGTGCCACTAATAGTCGCTGTATCCGGCCGCCATAGTGTTCGTCATTGTTTATCCGTATTCTCAATGGTTTCAATTTGTCGTGCAATTCATAGTGCAATTCATGGAAGCCCCGGTGCTTTCAGACGCTGTAAACTCATTGGATGCATTGCATAAAAGGCGTTATGTGGAAAAGCTTCAGTCTATCCATTCGCCAGATCCATATTTGATGCCTAAATCGATATTTTTCGACCTGCTGTCTTCGCAGTCTCTGCCTGACATCTGATACCCTTATATCTACAACTATCTTGTCCACACAAAATCAGCCTATTCTCACGAAACCTTGAAAAACTTTAAGAGCAGCACTCTAAGCAACATTACCCCGTGTGATCCTTTACTTCCAATTTTCTAAAATGGCGACAATCAATTAAAAAAAAAGACTGCGATGGCCGACGCTTCAAGGATAGGTGGATATTGAACTATTTTTTCAATAAAATACGCAACAACTGTGTCTGCCTCATTTGCAAAGAGACAGTCGCTGTTTTCAAAGAGTTCGATGTGACGCGATATTAGCAAACAAGACACGCTGACATGTACGTTAACATTACAACGAAGACACGCAGCGAGAAATTATAGCAACTTGAAGCTAGTTTAATTTCACAGCAGCAGTATTTCGCAAGAGCCCGAGTGTCAAAAGAGAACGCCACAAAGGCGAGATTGTTGAAATTATGAATTAAAAAAATTATAATAAAGCAAATGTGACACACAGAAGGGCTTGCTAAAATGTGTTTGAATATATTGTTCTACGTAAATCAGCCAAGGTAGCCCCCCACATTTTTAACACACCAAATCTGTCCCCGTTTTGCAAAAAGTTTGGACACACCTGTTTAACTGATGATCCGGAGACGAGGCCACCTTCTTTCACTTGGTACCAGCTAAATATTATTCAAAAAATAATGATGGCGGAAGAAATAAACATCTTGAATTTGAAACTGTATGTTGTCGGCGATTAGCCTCACAATGATCTTAATTGTGCTTGTCAGCCCAAAACCCTCTAAGTATATATTAAATGCATCTTACCAGATATAAAATGACTACTACATAATCTGTGGTGATCGTTTGGTGCCCAGTTTTCTCGACGAATTGCAGCAGTCCATCTCGCTCTCCTCTCCGGGTCTCTCGGAATACGGTAGAACTTCAAGTCTCTCCGTCTATCTTCTCTGTTACTGCAACCAACCGCCACACACGCCTTCGCCATTTTGATTATTAATGTTAACGAGCAGAAAAACCAGCCATAATAGGAGGAATTGACGTCATGTGAGTAGGGTCTATAGCTGCCGTTTGCCTTGCCCAAGATTTGGACCTCTCGGTACTATTGTGCAGTCAATGAGGTATGTTTTTGTAAGCCAATGTCTCCGTTGATTTACTTTAAAGCATTATTGTACACTCTTTGTCAGAATTGTATTTTATTTTGTAATTGTGTGTTGATTGTTTGATGGTGACAAATAATAATAATACTTGGAGAAGAACTACGGTGTGATTGGTGTTACTGGAGGGTAGCAATATCTTATTTTTTCACTTTATTTTATTAATATGACGTAAAATACATTTTTTTGGATAGTCTTTTTGTAATTGGAGGGTGTAGCGGATGATTTTATTGAGTCTCGTAGCACGTTGAGTTTGTGTTTGCGTTGCCGTGTGAGTCTGCACGTGTCTCCTCTATCTCCCGTGTATCTGCCGGAAACGCGCGTGACAAAGAGTTCTCCCCCGGAACACAACATGCCCCACATAAGTTCCCTAGGTGAATTCTGTTATGAGGTAGCGGTCACTACAAGGGTGTTAAAAGGTTCTTAAAGAGTAACTTCCGACTTACGTTGAAATTCGTCAGCCTTGGAACGGAACTCATTCGTAACCTGGGGACTACTTGTACTGGTCTCGGGTATTAACACAACAGACAAAACACAGTGCTATGAGACAATGAATGGTTATGTGTGAAATGAACAGATGTACAGTGCCCTCCATAATTATTGGCACCAAAGCACACGGTCCCAGTTGCATGCTTTGGTCAGATGAGACCAAGATTGAGCTTTTTGGCAACAAACACTCTATGTGGGTCTGGCGTGCCATGAAAGATGCGCATGCTGAAAAGCACCTGTTGTATAAAATTTCAGGTTCGCGGTGAATCAGTAACAGACACACTTTTGCTCAATAGACAATGTTTATTTATGAAAATTGCAGAATATATGTGATTTATTGATTACAATCCCACAAGAGCAAGCAAACAGGTATCAAAAACAAGCACAGCAAGTAGTAACCTCACGCTAAGTCTGAGTTTGCCAACCTCACACCCCCGCGTTACTGTTATAGCACATCAGAGTGTCCCTTAGAAATGAAAATCGCTTACCGTGACAAAAGAGTGAGAAGCCAGGTCAACACTCCAGTAAGGCGAAAAAAAAAGGACGCGCTGCGCGATGGGTACCAGATCCACAGCAGAGTTCCGGGGGGGGGGGGGCAGAGGAATCTCCCGACTCTTATAGGCGCGTCTGACGTGAGAGCGCGGGCGGCCACTCCTCGCTCCCACGAAAACGCACCACCCGAGATCGTGAGAGTCCCCCCCCCCCGCCAGGGTATGAGAATCAACCCAGTTGAGGCTCCCAGCGGTTAAAGTCAAAACAAGACAAAAGAGTCTATGGGACCCAGGCGTGTAAGAAAAACAATATATGGTGCAAATCAAGTTATCTCGTGTGAATCCCTTCTAAACAAGTTATTTCGTGTGAATCTCTTCTAGCTATGGGAATTAAACAATCAAACGTGTGAATCCCTTCTAGCTATGGGAATACTATGGATTATCTCGTGTGAATCCCTTCTAGCTAATGTTAGGGCATCTAGGTCACATTTATAATGTGCACGTAATATTTTCCCACATCAGCACCTCATACCCACTGAGAAGAATGGGGGTGGGTCAGTGATGCTGTGGGACTGTTTCGCTTCCAAAGGCCCTGGGAACCTTGTTAGGGTGCATGGCATCATGAATGCTTTGAAATACCAGGACATTTTAAATCAAAATCTGTTGCCCTCTGCCCAAAAGCTGAAGATGGGTCGTCACTGGGTCTTTCAGCAAGACAATGACCCTAAACATATGGCCAAATCTACACAGAAATGATTCACCAGACACAAAATCAAGCTCCTCCCATGGCCAGCTCAGTCCCCAGACTTTGTTTTGTTGGCAAAAGAGGGTTGTACAAAGTATTAACACCAGGGGTGCTAATATTTGTGACACACATTATTTGATGTCAAATAATTTTTTTCTTTATGTGGGATTTTTTCCCCACTGTATGAATGCACTTTTATTGAAGGTTGGATTTTTCTCTTTTTTTCCATTTAGGTCCCATATTATTTGAATTAAAAAAAAATATATTAGAAGCTAAAAAACACATCTTTTTCAAGGGTGCCAATAATTATGGAGGGCACTGTACTTATGTAAATAAAAGGAAATATATATCTGCATTACTCAAAAAGAGAGTGGAAACCCCCATAGTATTATACAGATAGTGATTATCAAGTTAAATGTGAGGAAGATCAATCGATTGTGTAGGAGCACAATTGTCTACTTTTATTGACTGGTTGCGTCATTATTACGGACTCCGTAGAGGCAAACAAAGCTACCACCTTACTTCTGTGAATCATATACTAGCCTTATCCATCACGTGGCGTTTTTTTAAAAGGTGAATTATTTTACATAGCTGTCACTATTACTCAAAAGTCTTCGAACCGTTTTTATTTGACACTGAATTTGGCAATGATGATAATAGCATTGTATAATATTAATAGGGATGTAACAAAATCAAAATTCTTGGCCGAAACCGAATATTGGAATCACTTGGCCAAAAAACGAAAAATATACAGTCATAGAATTCATAATATATGGACGGGACACTTGCCCCAGACACTACGTCACTACTTCGCGTAGGGGCGTCTCACACCGCGCTTCAGTTATTTGCAGTCGGTCGCAGTTATTCTCAAACACGCAGCGATCCAACGCCGGATTTAGGTTGAAAAAGTACAAAAGTTGTACCACATACAAACAGGAAGGATTGTCTCAAGAGGTATTTGTTCAAGGATTCAAGGTAATTATTATATTTTTCGTACCATGCATGCATTTTGAAACGTTGTGAAAAAAAGCAATGGGAGAAATTAGCCGCTACGGCATTTGCATCATACATACATCGCAACATTTACGTAAAATAAATGCTAACTGCCCGTTTTTTTGCTTTTAACCAAGAATCAAGACTGTTTTACGTGCATATTGAAAAGAATCCAGGGATTTACGATAACCATTTATTCACAAGAATTTTCAACGGAAAAAGCTCTTTGTTGTGCTAAGGCAGCTACCACATTGGCTTACTGACTAGCATCACATTCAGCATATTTATGCAAAATAAATGCTAACTGCCCAGTTTTTTGCTTTTAACCAAGAATCTGTTTTACGTTCATAACTATAAAAAAAATTCAGGGATTAAAGGATTTATTCACAAGAATTTTCAAAGTAAAAAGCTCTTTTTATTTCCACTCGGTCAGCTTTGACGAGCACGCCAACAATGCAGGCCCCCTATGAATCGGCCCCGCGCCCTGTCAATATATTATGAAGTCTGTGATACAGTACAGCCAAAAGTTTGGCACACTTTATTCAACACAACTAAAACGATGGTCCAAGTCCCACAGATAAAATCAAGAAATTTGACTCATTTACCCATAATATGGCATACAGCGAGGAGCAGAATTATTTGCACCCCTTGTGATTTTGCAAGTTCACCCACTTAGAAAATAGGTAGAGGCAGTGGAGCGGGAAATGGGGTGCTGAGGGTGCTGCAGCACCTCCTGATGTTGGAAAGGGCGAAAAAAAACTTTATTTATTTATTTATTTATTTTTTTATGCCTTCAATGAGAATCCACAATGTAAATAGTCATGAAAAAAAAACACATAAATGAGAAGATGTGTATGCAAACCTTTGGCCTGTGCGGTACATGCATACATTTTTTTTTTTACTGCTTTTTATTCATTTATTGTTTCAATTTCATTATTTTACGATTAACCCCCCTTTGCCGGAGGCTCGAGAATTTTAGTTCGAAAGTTTGAAACTCAACGGGACGGTGTGTTCCCGGCCGCAGTGAGTGCTTTGTGGCAAACTCAGTGTCTTATAGCAGAGGCGCTGGCATCTTCATTGCATTCTGTTCGGTGGATGTAGACACACATGTCATGGCCGATGAAACCTTGATAAATGCACTTTCTTGGAAGTTTGGGACACTAGAAAAATGGCTATCACTGCTCCGATTGGAGATGCCCAAGTCTGGTCCTGGAGACCACCTATCCAGCTTGGTCCAGCTCATCTGCAAGCTCTGTAGGAGCCAGATGCTATTTATTTCATTCAGGTGTGTTGGTGGCGGGAGACATTGAAAATAGGCTGGATAGGTGATCTCGAGGACTGGACTTGGGCACCCCTGATTTACTCAAAAATTATTTATAAAGCATTAAAAACCTCATTGTTGATAAAAATACATATTTTTTAAATGTTGCGAGTCCATCGATTAACCTCGTCTATCATCTACTCCCTACTATGTACGCTCTTGACACACGCGGCGCACACCGCAGCTACAGGTGCCAGACACCTCACATATCGTCCCCTCCCTCCATCCAAACGCTGGTTGTGTGGCTGATATGGACTGAGTGGCGAAGGCCAATAATTGTGCCGGCACAGGTGAAATTCTCCACCTACTCCCTACTGCCAGTCCGGGCCTAGTGGAGGATCTTGCAGCTTTCTTTGATTTCACGAGGAACCTGAAGACTGCGATTGATGAAACAACTGAATTTAGCCTCTGTGGATAGCTCGCCAGATGCAGTGGTATTAAACAGCATTTGCGTACTACTTTTGCAATTCGACATCATTGCGATATAATGGACTGAATGAATGAAATGGAGTTATTTTGTCTTCAAATATTCATTTCGGATCCTACATTTTCTTGATCAAAACAGGTAAATTGTAGCTAAAAAAGTGAGCAAGGAGTTGAAACAGGAATGATGTTTTACCTGATCATTGATCACTTTCCCGGAGAATATGTTTTGCGTCACATTACTCAAACGGTTGACAACCTCAAGTTCGGAGAAACCAATAAAAGTTTTTATTCACAGATAAACAATGGACGGCTCTGGAACGCGGGCGGAAGGGGCTGCTGTGTAAAACGCTGATGGAGCTAGGGGAAGAGGACTTCAAGTTCTTCACAGATTTGCCTCAAAGGGTACTTGAAACCCCCACCCCAGTGGACATTGCTGACGAGCTGGTGAAAAAGCATGGCTCAAACGCTTTGAAAGAGACTGTCGAGATTCTGGTGAACATTGGCAACAACAATTTGGCCGAGAAGCTGCGCAGCGACATGCTGAAACTAAAAGGTTAGTCCCCAACGTAACTTCCCATGGTAGAAAGAAGTTGACTTAAACCTGTGGAAGTCAACCGTGAGGAGAGGAAACAATAGTTTTCTGTTCCACACGCAAGGGTCCAGCATTGATAAAACACAGGGTTAGACACATTTTGTTGATCCTCCATTCTGAAATTCTCCCCCAGGTGCTTCTTGCTTCTCCGTCAATGATGACGATCAAATTACCAGATTGAAGGCAGACTTGCAAGAAAACCTGCAGCGGTTATACAGCTTTGCTTCTGATGGCAACACCAAGCGCTGGCAGCAGCAGCCTCTGGCGGACGTCTACATGGCACTGGATGTCGCCTACGAGGGCGACGTCAGCCCTGACGAGCGGCACGAGGTCCTTCAGATGGAGACTCGTGCTGAGGTGGCCAAGAAGCCTATCCTGCTGTGCGACATTTTCAAAACCCATGGCGGGAAGGAGCGACCGATACGCACGCTGCTCACCGTCGGCTTCGCAGGAATCGGAAAAACCTTCCTTGTTCAAAAATTTGTGTGCGACTGGGCCAGCGGGAATACCAATCAGGATGTGCTATTTCTATTTCCCCTAGCCTTCCGAGAGTTGAACACGGATGAAGGGAAAAGCTTTACACTGGCCGAGCTCATCCAACGCTACGTCTGCGAGAGCAGGCACATGAGCAAGGAGACACTGAACAATATATTTGCCTACCTGCAGACATCCGAGAAGCGGGACTACGAAAGCAGCAGGATCAAGATCTTGTTCATCTTGGACGGACTGGATGAGTGCAAGTTCAAAATGGACTTGAAGAATGAGATTAAAGTAGACATGGACGTGACAGAGGCCTACCCGTTGGAGATACTCCTGGCGCACCTCATAAAGAGGAACCTGCTTCCCTGCGCCCGGGTTTGGATCACCACGCGGCCCGCGACGGCCCGCGATATCCCCTCCAATCTCATCGACAGCAGAACAGAGGTGAGAGGATTCAGCGATTCCCAGAGGCTGGAGTACTTCAGGAAAAGGTTCCCAAATGAGGAGCATGTCATTGAGCACATCCAGGTTTCTCGCAGCATCTTCATCATGTGCCACATGCCGATCTTCTGCTGGCTCACCGCCACAGTTATTCAGGATCATTTGGACAAAGAGAAGGGAGAGCTTCCCGAAACGCTGACCAACATGTTCTCAAAATATGTTTTTCGTCACCTCGAAAACTCAAAGGAGAGAGAAACTACTGAGTACATTGGTGACGTGAAAGCGCTAGCAAGGCTGGCCTTTCACCACACCATGAGTAGGCAACAGATCTTCTACGAGAAGGACCTGGTGGACAGTGGCTTTGATCACAGCCAAGCCGCAAAACACTGCGGAATATTCACCAATGTGTTCAAGGAGGTCCGTCCGCTCAGAAGAAACTTACAGGGCAAGTTGTTTCAGTTCATACATCTGACCATCCAGGAGTATATGGCCGCACTCTACGTGATGATGAGCCTCTTCCACGACAACAAGAACGTACTGGCTGATTCAGAGCTGGTGCGGGAAGTTGTTTTCCAAGAAGAAGAAGAATCAGAAGAAACAGAATCAGAGGAAGAAGATGAAACAGAATCAGAGGAAGAAGGTAAAACAGAATCAGAGGAAGAAGATAAAACAGAATCAGAGGAAGACGTTGCAATAGAATCAGAAGAAACGGAAGAAGATGAAGGTGATTGGAAAATCACTGACGTCCACCGGTTCGCTCTCCAAAAGGCATCAGAAAGTGAAGGAAACCTGGACCTGTTCCTCCGCTTCCTCCTTGGCCTTTCCTTGCCGTGCAACCAGGAACTAGTGGGGGAACTGCTGAAGGCTCCTCAGGACTATAGGCAAAGCAAGTCAAAGACAGTCGCATTGATCAAGGAAAGGTTGAAACGGAACCCTCCGGAGAAGAATGTCAACATGATTTACTGCTTAGATGAGCTGGAGGATGACTCCTTGCTGAAGCAGTTCTGGAAGGAAAGAGAGTCAAGAGGTTTTAGGTGGTCCAAAATGACAAATGACATGTGGTCTGCCTTAGCCGCCTACATAATGATGGACGCTGACATAATATTCTCCTATGACCTTGTCCAACACTGCCTGTGTTCCTTTGAGCTTGGCGAATACTGCCGATGGCCGCTGGGGCTCAAGAAGTTATTGGTGGTGGTCAAGGCTTCTCAAGAATCAATGTACGTGTTCTAAAGCAGGGGTCCCCAACCTTTTTTGCACCACGGACCGGTGTAATTTGAGTCTTTTTTTCACAGACCGGTGTTCTGAAAAATTTGGCAACCCATCAAAAATTGCAACTATCTGGTTCTGCGCATGCTCGTAATGTTAAAAATGACCGCGAATGCAGCGATTCCAAAGTAGACACTACAAACTTTCTTTAAAGAAAGGAATATTAACTTACGTTTGAACATGGATGGAAATGTAGAAAGGTTCTCCTCAAACAAATCCTGCCATGTTAGCTGCACACAAGAACTGCATACCGCTCTCTCACAGTCACTGACTTTGTCGTGTCGTTAAGCATTAATTAAGAAGCGCGCTTCACAAAGATACGACGTTGGAAATAGTAGCAAGGTTTTCAGTGCTCTCATACCGATGTCAGGATATTCCGTAATGACTTTAATCCAGAACCTCGTGGACTTAATCCAAAACCTCGGTAGAGTTGTTGTCTCAATATACATTTAAGGTCGCCGTCATTTGCGATCTCTACAAGCTGATCCTCCTGTTGCACAGGCATGCTCGAATCACTCAGTTTATTCACAAACGGGTCACGAATCCACTCCTTCACAGTTCTTGGGCCTTTGAGGTTTTAGGCTCATTTTCTGGCTCGTCAGATGCCCTCTTCGCGGTAAAAAAATCTCTCCAAAGACGTCTGTTTTCCAGTCATCTTCGCTCGTGTGGGGGCTTATTATTTCCGGGAACAAATGTGCTGCGCCTGCGGCCTTATGTACGTTATTATCGAGGACAAGCGCACGTAGATATGCTAGCAGTCCAATCAATGGATTTCTAGGATGACATTCTTATATATCCCGTGTATTATATCTAGAGTAGACAGGGATATTTGTGTGTTAAACAGGGGCACAGGCCAAAGTTAATTGGGCCAGAATGCAGTCGTTGATAAATTATTATTTCTGTGCGCCATGGGCTGTACCGGGCCGCGGCCTGGCGAATGGGGGCCTCTGCTCCAAAGTCTTCCTGAAGTGCGACAAATCCAAAAGCACAATGGCAAATCCCAAAACAAGTGCAACAAGTCACAAAACAAAAACAAAACAACTGCAAATTGCAAAACGAAAATCACAAAACAGACAAACTGAAAAAAATCCAAAAATTAAAAACTACTTATCTAAAAGCCCAACAACCAAGTCGAAAACAAAGCCAAAATAAACTCATTCACTCCCAGAGACGTGTTTAAGTTCATGTTACCACAGACGTGTTTAAGTTCAGGTTCAAGCACGTTAAAGGGAACCATAGATAGAAAGACATGTAGTTCTTAAAAGATAAATGTTCGTATGAGTTATAAGAATTTGATATGAAAGGGGAAGTTCGGAATTTTTGATATTAGGCTTAATCTTTGAGTTAGCGGGGCATTAATTAGTCGGTGGAGTTAGTTTCAGGGCTCCGGAGTGGCTAAGCTAGTGCGAATCAATGGTGCCTGCTTAGCATACCAATAAAAAAAAATATATATATATATATATTAACAGATCTAACAAAGTCAAATAAATTCAAAATGCAGGTCATTGTTCGAAACACCCATGCGGCCCAAACAATGTCACCCCAAACTGTTTTCTGTTCGCTAGCACAAAAAATGCAGGGTCAGTGTTTACCAGAAGTTTGTCCTGCAACTGAAACTGGAGTTAAAGTTATAATCTTGAACCAAAAAAAAAAAAAAAAAAAAAAGAAAGGAATGATGCGGTATGAGACAAACGTCCTTGATGACGACATCCAAAACAGTTCAAGGCAAGAGCGTTCGTGTTGACATACCTGTCAAGTAGTACGGTTTCAGCGTAATTTGTACAAGTGAGCACTGATTTTTAAATGTGTACGTCATACGTTCAAAAATTGTACGTTTTTCGTGCATTACGTTTTTTTTTCTCTCCGTTCAGATTTTGTCACCGTTTCAGCAACGAGACAATGCACCGAATGAGTCCGTAGCGTTGGCTCGCGAGAATCCCGCGTTGAGCTTAGTGTCTGCTTCTTCCGATCATGTGAATGCACTTGCACTTCCGCCACCATTTTGTGACTCGCAGTCGACAAAGTTGATACAAACGTGATAAAAATATGGATGAGCCAGCTCGTAAGAAAAGAAAAACTGTTCCCCATGGAAACCATCCACCAGAATGGGATACACAAAAGCGTCTTCGAAAGGTCCACAGTATTCATTTTGCGTGCCGTGTGGACTGAACATTAAAGTTTCGGCATAAGGATTCTACGATCTCAGAAAGCATTTCGAGACAAAAGGTCATAAAGATGCAGTCTGCAGAATGAAAAGCTACAAGCCTATCAATAAACAATTTTTACCGCAAAAAACCCCCAAAACACATCGGATGCTGTAACGAAAGCAGAGATTTTATTCTGCCAATTTGTTGCCGAACTCAATTTGCAACTATTGCTGATCACTTCTCAGAATTAGCAAAAGAAATGTTCCCTGACTGAAAGATTGCATCGGTAAGTTCATTCTATCAATAGACCTTTTTAATTTTGTTTACTAAAATATTGTTACGCACTGTAATTTTACTCAAGCTTATGAAAGCGTATGAAAAACACATAAATATAGATTCTTGGATTTCTCTTAATAGTTTTTAATATTTTTTCTGCAGAAATTTGCCTGTCGTCAACGAAGATCACCATGCTTGCAAAGCACTGTCTTACTCATGACTTAGTCATCCAGCGATGCAAAACACAGTGGTTCAGCCTCCTGGTTGATGTGAGCAACGACGAACGCAAACAAAAGACTTGTGGTGCTTGTCAGGTATTTTGATGGAGAAAGTACACTGGCCAAACTGCTAGATTTGTCAGATCTTCCACCAGGAAAAGCTGAGAGGCTATATTTGAAGCAATTAATGAACTCTTCAAAAAACATTCTATACCTTGGTACAATTATACTTTGAAGGATGTTACACCTCTAGGCCACATCAGGTTCCCAAAGATGAAAGTGTCGTTTTCAACTCTGCTCTTTCTGTCACACAGCAATACAGACAGTGCATTGCATGTGCATTTTCACAAGTCAAAAAAATCAAAAGAGTATAGGAAATCTTTGGGAGTGGACACACTAACGAACTACCTTCAAGTCAAACTGAATTGTGAGCTGAAGTGCCGTGAAATGCAGCCATCAAAAGACATGATAGAAATTGCCAAAAGTGCTACATACAATTATAACAAAAGTCACTGTTATATTTTAGTAATCATGATGTAGCTAAAGATATTGATTGTTCTTTGATTGCACCAGGTTATACTGTATGTGACAATATTACCAATAAATTCATATTATTCTAAAATTTGGGTTTTATTTTTGTTTCATATTGCATGCTATATAAAACGTAAGATTAGTCACCATTTTGTAAGAGCATACGTCATTATTTGAAAGCTTGCCAACGGCCTCGGGTTGACAGGTATGTGTTAGTGACATCGTCACTAGAAAATAAAATGCATATCTTAGGTATTCCCCAGGTTACGAACGACTTCCGTTGCTACACTGGTAACATAACCCAAATGTACGCTATTGTTGCCAACTGTCCTTTGAAAAACGGAATTGTCTGGTATTCAGAAACAAAAGTACCTGTCCCAAATTAAGATTACAAAGGACGCACTTTGTCCCGGATTATTATGAAAATTGAAACTAGTGTTTTATTTGTAGAACAAACGGATATACAAGTAGTTATGGTGCTTCATAGACTTCACTATCAGTTGACGGGACACCAGGTGTGGGGCGATCCATAGGGGGCCTAGTTTCAAAAATTTAAATTTCATATATTCTCAAAACCAAAGCTAGCGACCTAAAACCCAGGCAGGCACCTCTCTTAGGCATTTACACTGCTGGCCAAAAGTATTGGCACCCCTGCAATTCTGTCAGATAATGCTCAATTTCTCCCTGAAAATGAGTGAAATTACAAATGCTTTGGTAGTATTTATCATTTTGCACAAACTCAAAAATGGGGCAAACAAAAGTATTGGCACCCAAAGCCTAATGCTTGGTAGCACAACCTTTAGACAAGATAACTGCGAACAACCACTTCCGGTATCCATCAATGAGTTTCTAACAATGCTCTTCTGGAATTTTATACATTCTTCTTTGGCCAACTGCTCTAGGTCTCTGTGATTTGAAACTGCCATTTTCAGGTGTTCTATGGGATTCAGGTCTGGACTCATTGCTGGCCACTTTAGAAGTCTCCATTGCTTTCTCTCAAACCATTTTCTAGTGCTGTTTGAAGTGTGTTTTGGGTCATTGTCCTGCTGGAAGAACCATGACCTCTGACGGAGACCCAGCTTTCTCACACTGGACCCTACATTATGCTGCAAAATTTGTTGGTAGTCTTCAGACTTCATAATGCCATGCACACGGTTAAGCAGTCCAGTGCCAGAGGTAGTAAAGCAACCACAAAACATCAAGGAACCTCCGCCATGTTTGACTGTGGGGACCATGTTCTTTTCTTTGAAGGCCTTGTTTTTTCCCTGTGAACTCCTATGTTTATGCCTTTTCCCAAAAATCTCTACTTTTGTCTCATCGGACCAGAGAACAATTTTCCAAAACGTTTTTGGCTTTCTCAGGTATGTTTTGGCAAACTCAAGCCTGGTTTTGTTTCTCTGGATCAGAAGTGGGGTCTTCCTGGGTATCCTACCATAGTGTCCCTTTTCATTCAGACGTCTACGAATAGTACGGGTTGACACTGTTGTACCACTGGACTGCAGGACAGCTTGAACTTGTTTGGATGTTAGTCAAGGTCCTTTATCCACCATTCGCACAATATTCCGTTGAAATCTCGCGTCAATTTTTCTTTTCCGTCCACATCTAGGTTTACACTTATTGATGACACTGCGCACGGTAGACGCAGGAACTTTCAGGTCTTTAGAGATGGACTTGTAACCTTGAGATTGTCCATGCTGTCCTCAGACAATTCTTTGGTCTTCTTTTCTCCATGCTCAATGCGGTACACACAAGAGCACGAGACAGAGGTTGAGTCAACTTTAATCCATTTTAACTGGGTGCAAGTGTGATTTAGTTAGTCAACTTTAATCCATTTTAACTGGGTGCAAGTGTGATTTAGTTATTGCCACCACCTGTTATGTGCCACAGGTAAGGAACGGGTACTGTTAAGTATACAAATTGGAGAAATATCACATGATTTTTCAAACAGTGCCCATACTTTTGTCCGGCCCATTTTTGGAGTATTATGTAAAATGATAATGATTTTTTCCCCCCATTCTCTTCTGTGTTTTTTTTTCATTGCAAGCAAAATAAATGAAGATATTACTACTAAAGCATTGGTAATTGCAATCATTTTCTGGGAGAAATTGAGCATTATCTGACAGAATTGCAGGGGTGCCAATACTTTTGGCTAGCAGTGTACAAGTCTCCATGAGCAGTGACTTAAAAAAAAATTCAAATTTGTTCCCGAATAAAATTCTGATTATTATTTTTTTTTTTATACAACTATAAAAAAAAACTTAAAATGGCTATAAACTTCTCAAATTTTATGCAAGATGCACAAAAATCACCAAATGCTGAGATAATCCCCTATATTTTCAGGCTCAATAGCAATATTTAACCTCTAAATGTTTGCCCAAAATAGCAGGTTTTTTTTTTTTTTTAATATAGTGTGGGTTTTCAACAGCCAATAAATCCATTTTCACATCAGAAACTTAATACTTGAGGAAAGCATTTAGAATCATATTAATTTTGCTCAACAAAAGTAAAATATGTGTTTTCTATATACAATCACAATTTATTTAGGTTGAATTATGCGATTGTGTAGAGACTAGATTCTAGATTCTTGGTTAAAAGCAAAAAACGGGCACTAACGTAAGTTAAGGACGTCATAACCTACTACTGCTGCTACTTTGTTTTGTTTTTTTCGTCTTTTGCATCTTCAGAAATATAGTCATCCATTTTTTTTTTTTTTTTTTTTTTTAAATCACCGTACAAAAGTCAGCAGGCATTTCATTTGTCCTCACGTCTTCCTCCTGCCTGTGTTCTCCAGTCTAAGTGATTGTCGCCTGGACAAGGGCAGCTGTCACCTGCTGTCTTCCATTCTCAGCTCCCCATCGAACCTGAGGTGTCTGGACCTGGGGAATAAAATCCTCTTGAAAGGACTGGCCAGTCCACACTGCATCTTAGAATCCCTCAGGTAGGGAGGGCTTCTTGTTCATAATCTTATGTAGTTACGGTGGCCTAACATATGCATCGGACGGGCATACAGTACTGGCCAAAAGTATTGGCACCCCTGCAATTCTATCAGATCATGCTCAATCTCTCCAAAATGATTGCAATTACAAATGTTTCTGTAGTATTATGTTCATTTAAAAAAGTATTGGCACCTGTTGAAAAATCATGTGATGCTTCTCTAATTTGTGAAATGAACAGTACCTGTTACTTATCTGTGGCACATAACATCTGATGGCAATAAGTAAATCACACTTGCAGTCAGCTGAAATGGATTAAAGTTGACTCAACCTCTGTCCTCTGTCCTTGTGTGTACCACATTGAGCATGGAGAAAAGAAAGAAGACCAAAGAACTTTCTGAGGATTTGAAAAGCCAAATTAAGAGGGAGCATGGGCAATCTCAAGGCTACAAGTCCATCTCCAAAGACCTGAATGTTCCTGTGTCTACCGTGCGCAGCGTCATCAATAAGTGCAAATCCCATGGTACTGTGGACGGAAAAGAAAAGCTGACGAGAGATTTCAACGAAAGATTGTGCGGATGGTGGATAAAAAACCTCGACTAACATCCAAACAAGCTGTCCTGCAGTCCGAGGGTACAACAGTGTCAACCCGTACTTTTCTGAATGAAAAGGGACTCTATGGTAGACCCCGCTTCTGACCCAGAGACACAAAGCCAGGCTGGAGTTTGCCAAACACTTACCTGAGAAAGCCAAAAACGTCTTGGAAGATTGTTCTCTGGTCACATGAGACAAAAGTAGAGATTTTTGGGAAAAGGCATCAACATAAGAGTTCACCGGGAAAAAAAACGAGACCTTCAAAGAAAAGAACATGGGCCCCACAGTCAAACATGGCGAAGGTTCCTTGATGTTGTGGGGTTTCTTTGCGACCTCTGGCACTGGACTGCTTTACCGTGCCATGAAGCCTGAATGAAGTCTGAAGACTACCAGCAAATTTTGCAGCTAATGTAGGGCCCAGTGTGAGAAAGCTGGGTCTCCGTCAAAGTCATGAGTCTTCCAGCAGGACACTGACCCAAAACACACTTCAAAAAGCACTAAAAAATGGTTTGAGAGAAAGCACTGGAGAATTCTCAAGTGGCCAGCAATGAGTCCAGACCTGAATCCCATAGAACACCAATGGAGAGATCTAAAAAAAAAAATGGCAATTTGGAGAAAGGCACCCTTCAAATCTGAGACCTGGAACAGCTGGCCAAAGAAAAATGGTCTAAAATTCTATAAGAAACTCATTGATGGAGACCGGAAGCGGTTCTTCACAGTTATTTCGTCTAAAGGTTGTGCCAAATATTACTTGTAGGCTGGGGGTGCCAGTACGTTTGTCAGGACCATTTTTGGAGTTTTGTGTAAAATGTTTTTTTTTGTTTGTTTTTTTTAAATATTATTATTTCCCTTTTGTTTTTTTTTCATTGCAAGCAAAATAAATGAAGATATTACTACCAAAGCATTTGTAATTGCAATCATTTTCTGGGAGAAATTGAGCATTATCTGACAGAAATGCAAGGGTGCCAATATTTTTGGCCAGCAGTGTACATCAAATGTCTGCACTTGCACATTTGGAAATTGTACATGAACTTAAGGAAATGATGATTTTTACTGATGGTGTCATGCTCCATTTTGTTGGATACATGTTTTTCGATTTTGCTCGTGTAATACCCGAGAGGAGCTATAGATTTTCTGTTTTTGAACCGTTTTCGGGTTGTAAATTCTACCATCAGCTTTCGCCATGTGTCACATTCTGCGTTCCTACATAGATGTGTTCACATTTCCAGTATTATTCACTATATTGTTAAGTCCAACCATTGGATGACCATCATTGTAGGAGTTGTATGTCAGCTGTAACATGATGTAGAAATGCATCTGCATTTTAATACGGAAAATGAAATGAAGTCGCGATCTAGTATGCTTGCACGATGGACGTACTTGTCAGACTGGCATACGGGTACGCGGTTCTGATGAAGCATGGTGGTCTGGCAGAATAGTGGTTGACGAATCACTAGAATCGCTTCTATTAATAGTCAAGAAAATAAAGACAAAATGTTACTTTCAGTAGAACCTTCATAACCGTAAACAGGTTCCCTTCCTGACTTCAGGCAATTATCTCATTTGTTGCAGGCTGCTCGAATGCGGGATTACAGCTAAAGGATGGTTTTCATTGGCCGAGGCTCTCAAGTTATACCCCTCCTATCTTGAAAAACTGAATCTGAGTGAAAATGTTCTGTTGGACGAGGGGGTCGAGATCCTCTCGAAAGGGCTGGCCAGTCCAAACTGCAACTTAAAAATACTCAGGTAAGGAGCTCCTCCTGCTGGAAACTTCTGTGATTCCGGTTGACCAATCAAAAGAATCACTGCTGTTCCTAACCAAGGAAAAGTCAGACAATATGTTACTTTCAGTAGTAGAACCTTCATAACATCAGCCAGGTTGCCTTTTTGATTTCAGGTAATAAACTCATTTGTTGCAGGCTAAAAGACTGCGGGATCACTGATATAGGATGCATTTCGCTGGTCGAGGCTCTCAAGTTAAACGCCTTCCATCTTCAAGAGCTGGACCTGAGCAAGAACAAACTGTTGGATGAGGGTGTTGAGATCCTCTCAAAAGAACTGGCCAGTCCAAACTTTAGGCTAAAAATACTTGAGTAAGGAGCGCTTGCAGCTATAAATCTTCTGTGTTTCTGGGTGACCAGTCAAAAGAATCACTGCTGTTCCTAGCCAAGGAAAAGGCAGACAAAATGTTACTTTCAGTGGTATCTTCATAACATTAACCTTGTTCCCCCTCTTCAGGTAATTAACTCATTTTTACACTTCAGGTAATGAAATCATTTTTGCAGGCTGCAATACTGCGGAATCACGAAGCGAGGATGTATTTTTTTGGCCGAGGCTTTCAAGTTAAACACCTTCCTTCTTCAATAGCTGCACCTGGGCAACAACAATCTATCAGACGAGGGAGTCAACATCCTCTCAAAAGGACTGGCCAGTCCAAACTAGTGTTGTATCGGTCGCGAACGATTCGGTCTTTTTGAACGAATTGTTTGGGTGAACGAGACCGAACTAATCAGCATCTGCACTGATTCATTCTATGAAGTTAGGGCTTGTTCGCTGCGTGGGAGGGCGTTGAGCAAACGGCAGTGTCTTCTGACATCACACACGACCAATCAGACGCCAGCCTCATCGCGGGCAGGGGAGGGAGCGGAAACAGAATCAGGGCGTCTGTCACTCACTTCCACGTGTAGCCAATAAGCAGCCAGCGTGCACGCAAGGGGGCAAGACTGAGTTATGTCACTTCCCGTTCAGTGACTCGGTTCTCCGGTTCCTGACCTAGCTTGCTGCTAACTTGACTTTCCAGTAATGCGGTGAACGAGTCAAAAAATGGAAGGAAATGACTTTGTCACATATTTGTTAATGTGGAGCCTATCAAATGCTGCTCAAACAGACAAAACACCACACAAATCTAGCGAGCATGGTTTAGTGTACTACTTTTCTCAACAGACTCGGGACTACCTATGACTGACAACATACTATCAAATTTACAGTAGTTAAAACACGGGTAGCTAAAAATAAATAAAAATAAAAAACACGGGTAGCTACGAGGCAAGCAAAAGTGAGCTGCGGTCGCGTGACGGCACTCACGGCAGTGAAGGGGGCAGAGAACTGTCACTATATGGAGGCTTCATGGCAGCGATATTTACCTCATATGCGCACAGAAAAAATATTTAGTATTATCACCATCATACTGATTTGCAATGAAACTGTATATACATGTCAATTTTTTCCAACTGTTTTATTTATTTTTTTTTTTTCGTATCAGAGTGTGTCGGGTGTTGGTTGATTTGACAAATTATGTCCATCCGTCCATCATGTGCTACTCAAAAACAACGCACGCGGACACGGGAGATGTCGCAATATGTCTACATTTTTCTTAACAGACTAATGAGAGTAGAAAGGCAACATCGTAAAGAGCAAACAATTATTTCTCGCCAGCATTTGACGATCTGAGATGAGGGGGCGACAGGGGAGCTGACCGGATTATTTTATTTGTTAATACCAGTGCAAAAATTCAATACGATCATCTTAATACTGATTTGCAATTAAACTGTCGAATATCAAAATGTAGTATTGTTTTTATTTCAGAGCAGCACATTTGACAACTAGCTATTTACACTTCAGTTTTAACAATAGTGACCTAAAATAATAGCGATGAGCATAAAAACAAAAATACAACAGAGCGAGAGGTAAATATGATGTGTTGGTCGTTCCATATTTAGAAATTAAACTTTCGATTTATTTTTATTTTCGTGACAGCAAGCATGCTGCGTTGGCTGGTAGCAGCAGCATTGTGTATGTGATCAAGAACATGCTAAAGAAAGTCCGTGCGCCCCCGACCCCTACTCCCCTCACAAAAGGAAAATGTTTAACCGTGTCCTAAATCGAAATGCAAGCACGAGCCATGACTTTGAGCCCATAGAACTAGGACAGACGACGCGGAAGTTCTCCCTCGCTTTTGCAGCAGCAGGAGGGAGACGAGGCTGTCTGTGAAAGCAGAATGATACCGCCTGTCACTCATTTCTGAAACTACGACGAGCGGTGCCTGTGTGCAAGAGAGGGAGGGACCAAGCAATGTCACTTCCCGTTCAGTTATACTGCGAAGCGGTCTTTGGTGATTCGTTCGGCAACGTCACTTCCCGTTCAGTAACCGAACGATTCGTTTGGGCGGGGAGGGAGATGAGGGGGGCGAACGATTCGTTGAACGATTTGTTTGAACGAATCTTTTTACTGAACGAACCGGAATGGATTCGTTTACTCAAGTGAACGACAGATCCCGTCACTAGTCCAAACTGCAACCTAAAAAAACTTGAGTAAGGAGCTCTTGCAGTTATAAATCTTCTGTTTCCAGTTGACCAATCAAAAGAATTGCTGCTGTTCTTAGCCAAGGAAAAGGCAGACAAAATGTTACTTTCCGTAGAACTTTCATAACATTAACCAGGTTCCCTTCTTGAGTTCAGCTAATTAACTCATTTGTTGCAGCCTGGATAACTGCGGGATCACTGATATAGGATGCGTATCGTTGGCCGAGGCTCTCAAGTTAAACACCTTCCATCTTCAAGAGCTGCGCCTGGGCAGGAACGATTTGTTTGACGAGGGGGGTCCAAATCCTCTCGAAAGGATTGGCCAATCCAAATTGCAACTTAAAAATTCTTTGGTAAGGAGCTCGTCCAGTTAGAAATTTGTGGATCCGGTCGACCAATCCAAAGAATCACTGCTGTTATTAGCCAAGGAAAAGGCAGACAAAATGTTACTTTCAGTCAGACCTTCATATAACCAGGTTCCTCTCCTGGCTTTCAGGCACTTATCTAATTTGTTGCAGGCTGCACAGATGCATGTTCAGGAAGAAAGGATGGGGTTATTTGGCTGAGGCTCTCAAGTTAAACCCTTCCCATCTTCAAGAGCTACACGTGAAAAGTTATGATGCGTACTTCTGGGGAAAACAGGCCTTGGATCACATCAGTGATCCCAGCTTTCGCCTGTTAGTCAACAAACATCCAAACAATGTTGCTAGTCAGAGTGTTTATTCGCGTTCAATTCCAATTCTTTATGTCTTTCTTCAGGGTTAAATGTTGAAGCTAAGAGCAACACTTAATCTCTGGTGTGGTGAGTTATTCCAAATGTTCATTATTAGATGACATTGAGCCCATTCAGTCTCCTTCAGATTTTGTTTGGTCCCACATAGTGTCTGACGACCGCAAGACCACCGGGTATCGGCGCTACGGACAAAGCGGGATGCCGCTACTACTAGCAAGTAGAGTTCAAGGGGAAGGTCCACGACGCTGCCACCAAATTGCTGGCAGTTGGTCTCCGACACGAATTGAAATGTGTTGAATGTTTTTTTAAAAAATCATTTTGACATCAATGTCAAATCAAAACAACACAATCAAAACATGATCATTTTCACTTCTGCAGGTAAATAAGTGGATCTAATGTTGTTTTGTACCAGAACAGTAAAACCCTAACCTGAAATAAGTTTTTCAAATCATCTAACATTTGACAAAATTTGAAACATTTTCTGTGTGTATTCATTTTGCCGACTTGATTAAAGGGAATATCTCGAGGTTTTTTTGTGACTCAATGACTTCTCTCAAATTCACATTACAGTGCACATTTATCACTACTTTTGTTTTTACACTTGACAAGTATTTCTAATGGTCAACATAGATAGGGAATAATCATAGCAAGAGCACGATTTTAAAGGGCACCACAGATAAAAGAATAGTAAAGTAAAATAGAAATAATTGGATTTTGAAAGCCCTCAATGTTTTCGTTATGTAATAATTATCAAGTACTTCGAGAGGCTGGTTTTCCAGCACATCAAAGACAGCCCCCCCCCAACACTCAACCCTCACCAGTTCGCATACCGGGCGAACAGATCCAAAGAGGATGCCATCACCACAGCTCTGCACGCTGTGCTGAGTCACCTGGAACATCAGCAGAGCTATGCTAGATTATACTGCTGCATTTAACACCCATCATCCCGGACATTTTTATTACAAAGATGGACGTCCTGGACCTTCCCCTCCCCTCACATGCTCCTGGATTAAGGACTTTTTGCTCAACAGACTGTGAGACTTGGCCCCCACCATTCCTCCACCCGCATACTGACCACCGGCTCGCCACAGGGCTATGTGCTGAGTCCCCTCCAGTATTGCCTCTACACCTACGACTGAGACCAACCCACAGGAGCAACACCGTCAAGTTTGCTGATGACACCACAGTGGTTGGACTGATCTCACAGTAAGATGAGGCAGCCTACAGAGAATAAGTCCACAAACTCTCAGCCTGGTGCTCAGACAACAACCTGGCCCTGAACACCACCGAAACCAAAGAGGTCATCATTGACTTCGGGAGGAACAGTATCGACCCGCCGCCCCTGTACATCAACGGCGGGTGTGTGGAGAGGGTCAACACCTTCAGGTTCCTGGGAGTCCAGATCTCAGATGACCTCTCATGGACAGCAAACATAACAGCTATCATAAAGAAGGCTCAGCCGCGTCTGCGTTTCTTGCGAATCCTCAGGAAGAACAAGCTGGAAAGGAAGCCGCTGCTGGCCTTCTACCACTCATCCATTGAGAGCCTGCTAACATCCTGCATTTCCACCTGGTACAGGAACTGCACTGCCGCAGACAGGGAGAGGCCTCAGAGGACAGTCCAGGCAGCGCAGCGGATCATAGGCTGACTTCTCCCCTCCCTGATGGACATCTACTCCTGCCGGTGCCTCTAAACATCCTCAAGGACAGCTCACATTCTGGTTTCTAGCTGTTTGAACTGCTCCCCTCTGGGAGACGCTATAGGTGTTTAAAATCAAGAATAAAAAAGAATGGCTATTTTTTATTATATGTACATACCTTGTAGTATTTCCTTGTAACAACCAAATCTGTGTCCAGAGGCGCAGCAAGGGTCCCCGGGGCCCCAGGCAACAAGCAACATGGGGGCTTTCGAGCGTGTGCAAGTAAGGGGAACAGTTGGACTTGGAGCAATAGCATATTTAATAAAAGTCTAATAACGCCTCGCTCTCATAGAGCGCTTTTTAGGACACACAAAGTGCCCCCCCCCCCCCATTGCATTGCATAATTCAGAACTGTTGCTCACACAACTAATGAAAACAAAGAAATCACTATCCTTAATTATTTACACACACTTGCCTTAATAAACAAAATGTACTTCAGATTATTATTATTATTGTGCTTAGTACACATACCGTATTCTACTGACTAGCTGGTAAGTTAAATTGCTTTTACTTGGTAAGGATAACATTCTGGCACAGAAGTGAATCATGTAACATCTTATCAGTTTGGCTGATCAGTGTTTATGTTGATTTTAAACACTGATTTTATGTTCTAGGTAACATCTTTATGTATGAAAAAACGCTAGCATGCTGCAATGCTGTTAGCAAATGCTAACAAGCTAGTTACAACAAGTCAAGGCAGTTAATTGGTTTAGGACATAAAAATAATACTACTACTAGTCTGCAGTGCTTCTACTATATTAGGACATAAAACTACAGTAACATAGTACACTCACCGCTGTCTTGCTTCCTTTTCACCTCTTCTGCTTTTTTTTCTTTCTTTTTTCGCTTCCATAAGGACAACTTCTCTTCATTTTGCCAATTAAAAAAAACGCAAATCCCCGCACACTCTCACTGTTTGTCACGTGAGACACATACATCCTCGCGCAGTATAATGAACACAAAGGTGGGGGGGGTGCGCGCTGCGTGCACGTGTAGTCATCTTGGCCATAAAAGTGGCGAAAACTAAGCACTTTACACTGACTCATATGGATGTACTTACATTCGTTCATGGACGTACACATTTAACAGGTGGCCGTCCTCTGCTCAAAATGCGCACCTTACGCCTGGTAGAGTAGTTGTCCCCCAACCCAGAGGTTGTGGGTTCGATTCTTCGCCCTGATGAACTCGCCTAAGTATCCTTGAGCAAGATACCGAACCCCACGTTGCTCCTGGTGCTGTGTCACCAGTAGCTGAATGGCGAGATAGTGTAAAGCGCTTTGAGCACCTTGAAAGGTGGAAAAGCGCTATATAAGTATAACACCATTTACCATACCCAAGGAACCTTGCTAAAAGAAGTATTAAAATTGCTAATAAAATTGTTTAGGATTATTTTAGATGCATATATGTTATATTTTTCTTATAGAGTATTCGACAAGGAATACGATAGACCCATTAATAGACTTTCATGGGAAAATCACCATTTCTTTAAGTAGTCACATGAATAATGAGGTGGCCTGCGAAAAGCAAGAAAAGCAACTCGGCAAGGACTTTCCAGCGAGTACTTGGTGAGTCACTTATTAAACAATTATGTAGTATTAATAGCTGAATGGACTTTCTTAAAATTTGTATAATCTACATGACATGGTTAGTGCTGATTGGGATTGATAATAGAATTGTTAGATAATCTGCCAAATGATTCTATGGTATTTCAACACTCCTTACACTTGTTGCTGCAACAGTGCAGTAAAGCTGCCTGTGCTAAATCTGTTGGCCCTCTGCCCTCTAGGGGCCCATGCTGGCTGGGGGCCATGGGCAATTGCCTGGTTTGCCTATTGGGACGAGACACCTCTGTCTGTGTCAGCCCTTCTGCATTTGGCCTATGTAACATTACAGCCATCTTGCGTCGGAAAACTGCAGTGGGCTAAAAGTGAGTGATTTTTGTCACTAAAATAACTCATTGAATGAGTGTCGGCCTTACAAACTGTTTGGTTTATTATAACCCTATTGTTCTGGCTGAATGTTGATTTAAAAAAGTTTTTACAATTATTCTTAATTATGCTGTAGATTTACCGGACGTCTGACGTTGATGATAATCCAATCCGTTTAAAAATCATTTGAATGTTGAGCAATCGATACCTATTTCAAAGTACACGCTCCTTCGGCTGTAATCATGGCCCTGGCAGTAATGTTATGTTTATCGAATGGCTCCAACGCAAAATGGTCGACAAGGGACGACGTCTGTACCCACATCAGACGTCTATCCTTATGTTTATGATACAGTATTTACGGTCACAATAAATCGTTGCTTTGAATAAAGATGGAGAGAATAATTGCTCATAAAAATTGAATTAAAATATAAAATAAAGAAAAATTGAGGGATTCCTAAATTGATAGTCCAATTTGTTTTTGATAGCAGTCATTAATTTCGTTTTTGTGATTCTATAAACTATTCAATGCATTTATTTGGGAAAGTGCAAACAGTATGTCCTTTTTATCCCTTTATCTGTCTCTGCTACAATCTGTTAAAAAAATAAAATTTAAATAAATAAATTTGACTAGGCTGTATGAATTCAACTCTCTTCATAATTATAACGATTAAAAGTGTAAAGAAAATGAAATGTGTGCATAATTTCAGGACAGTAGTTTGTCATTTCTATAGCATGCGTTTACTCAAAATCGTAATATTTAAATAAAAAATGAAATTGTATTGATTAATATTCCCTCATGATTACGATATATAATTAATATATTTTTTAAAATTCAGAAAAATTTAACTCATTTCATAAGTATTGCAGTTAAAAGAAGACTTTATATTATGAAATGCCTACAATATTTATAGTCATTTATGTATATTTCTTCATTCTGTGCTTTAAATGTAAAGCACTACTGTCATGGCCTCAACCCCTGCTGCAGCATTGCCTAATTGCCTTCAATTATCCCCACCTGTCCTCAATTCACCTACTCACAGCCCAGCCAATAGCACTGCTGCATTTAGCAATCTACCTGTGTATTTAAAGCCCAGATTTTCATTTCCACTCTGTCAGACCGTCTGCGAAGCCTGCCTGTTACCTGCCTGCCTAGCTCTCTGAATCTGACTCTCCTTGCCGAATCTGAACCTGCCTGACTGCTGCCTTCTCTCCTGCCCTGGTAACTCGACCTGCCTTTTGCTTTTGGAAACCTGACTTCTGCCTAGCCCTTGTCTGTACTGCTGCCATCTTTTCACCTGCCCTGCTGGTCCTGTCAATAAATTGTTGAAAACGTGACGCATTTGTGGTCCCCCCCTGTCGGGTCCGTGACAGCTACAACATTTTTATTTTATCCAAGATATATACCTAAGATACATCTAAGATATTGTATCTATTTTTTTTGAAAAAATCCTCATGCATTAACATGATATCCTTTACTGTTTGACATAATACATACAGCATCCCCTCTAAAAAAATAAAATAAACTTCTGGGAAATGTAACTTGACCTCACTTCATGATTGCAATATCAAATCCAAAGCAACAAAATGGTAACGTTTATCCAGTGTCAATTGTCAAGTGTTCCGTCAGAAGGTGGTAGTATTCTACCACAAGCAAGCAAGTGCTAAGAACCCCACAACGTCACCATCACTAATATTTAACATATTTAACAGTGTTCATCATCTGATATTTTTTATTAGGATGCTTGGACAGCTCTAAAATATTCACTCCCACAGAATCTGGCAGATCTCCTTCATTCTGCCTTCAGTGTGTCATACTATTACCGGTAGTAATTTTACTTGTTAAAACTTTCACTTTAAATCTGTCATCTTTCTGAAATACATCAAGAATATTACTTTTACATTTGCAGAATTACAGTGTTGTCAGCTTGAAGGGAAAAACAATAGTGGTTACCGGCGTGGTACCCATACACAACAGGTAGCCCCAACAACCATATAATTTGCCAGCAGGTCTGAAAATAATAAAAATACAATAAATTACATTATTAACATTACATTATTACATTATTAACATTATTACATTAATAATTATAACATATTTAAATATATATACATCTATAAACACTTTTTTAATTTAAAAATTGTATAGCCTTTTGCCTTAATCATTCCCCAGGAAGCAGCTCTCATGAACTTTCCAAGCACTTATGGACCCCTGACAGACTGACAAAATGTTGCCAACTGAGCAATTTAGTTGTGATTTACCAGCATTCTGGAGACTTTGAAAAATCTGAGACGACCACCAAGATGCAGCCAGGGATGGAGATGTTCACCTCCCCCGTGTCTGGACTGCAAGTGACTCACTGATTTGACCGTCGCCGAGTATGTACTCATAAGTAAAGAACAGCGATTACAGCTCCACTGAGAAAACAAGAAAATGGAAAATGAGTGTCTATCCTTGTGTATTCCTATTCTGAAACTAAGATAAAAGTCTGATTAAGCTGATTAAGAAAAAAAGTCATTTGAAAGCTTAGCCAGGCATCTAAATGTAGGCATTACAGCCTTGTGAACATCATATTTTTAAATTAAACTCCTTAGAAATTACACTTTATACTGTATATTTAAAGTGACCCCTCGTTTTTCGCAGTTAATGGGGAAAATAAAAAATCAGCGTAGAGGTGGAGCTTATTTATAATATATATATATATATATATATACATTTTTTTTTTGTATATTCAACGTATTTATTCAGTTTTAACAGCATTGGAACGAGATATACATAAGACATGTTTTTTCCCCCTTTTTTCCCCAAATTAAAACAAACAAAAAACCCTTATATGTATATGAATATTTTAACAAATGTTTTTTAAGCACTGCAGATGTAATAATTATGATATAAATGATATATATATATATATATATATATATAAAACAATGGTTTGTATATGTATACATGCATATATCTTAACATTTTACGATAAAATTCTGTCTTAATTTTTTTTGGTAAATGGTGTTATACTTGTATAGCGCTTTTCCTCCTTTCAAGGCGCTCAAAGCGCTTTACACTATTTCGCCATCCACCTACTGGTGACCAGTGATATCACAGATTACTTGAAAAAGTAATTTAATTATTGATTACTGATTACTCCTCAAAAAAGTAATCTAGTTACTTTACTGATTACTTTATTGTCAAAGTAACTATGTTACTTTAAAAGTAATTTGTTAGTTACTTTTCCCAATTTTTCTCCCTTTGCTGCCTCAACAGAAAAATGTCATCGCATGTAATTGAATTTTTCAGATAAGGCTTTATCTTCGAGTTAGCAGGGGTTTAACGGAGTTGATTTCAACCACCACTGACTTGCGCTAGCTCAGCCACTCCGGAGCCCTGAAACTAACAAATAACTGACAAACTGCACAGAATTTGCTCAAAACAACTCCAACGACTAATTAAACCCCAACTAACTCGAAGATTAAGCCTAATGTCAAAAATTCTGAACTCCCCCTTTAAAATAAAGACCTAGCCGTTAAAATGCTGTCTATAAAAGTTGTAAAGCAATAAGACAACAAAAACAAATGAAATGAACAAGAATCCTCCAAAGTATTTCATAATGCATTCAGTATAGGCCAAAAGTTTGGAGACACCTCAAGGGTGGACACTTTGAAGAATGTACAATATAAAACCTGTTTTCAAGAACATAATTCCTCATGTTCATTCATTGTTTTAATATTTTCACTGAGAATTTACAATAGCAGTGAAAATATATAAAAAGCACAAATGATGAGGCGTGTCCAAACTTTTGACTCGCTCTTTTGTCACCCCCCCCCCCCCCCCCCCACACACACACACACACAACGTCACACTCCGCCTATGGTTACAAATTATAAAATGTACGTAAAGGCTGGTTACAAACTGTAAAAGTGCTGGCTGTCTCGTTACCTGTTGGCTTTGTTTCGATTTGTGTCGCATTGTGCTGTAATTCCAAGTGGTTCCTTGAATTAGATGTAGAGTTATTAACGGTCGACTGCCCTCTTGAGCCAGTGCAAAATTTGCGATGCACGGAGATATTTTTTGTCATCTTTATTGGAGAGAAATGTGAAGTCATGGCTCTATGTCCAATAAGCAAATGCAGCCGTTTGTGGTTCTTCTCCTACGTCTTCCACTGTTAGCATCCTGAGAGGTAGCCAGTTGTTTGTTAGCCACCAACAGCGCTCATAGCATGGTAAAACACGTGAGCCGTTTTTTTCCCCCGATGAGAAAACGTGACATCCAACGGAGATACTTTTGTCATCTTTACTGGACAGAAATGTGAAGTAATGGCTGTATTTCCAGTGAGCAAAGGCATCTATTTGCGGTACATATCCTGCCTTTCACTCTTAGCCTCGATGCCTCGTCAGAATGCTATGTTGTTGGCCGCCGTGGCAGACAGCGCTCAGCCTCAAACAGCACCGTAAAACACGTGACCCGTTTTTTTTTTCCCCGATGAGAAATGCTCTTCGTACATGACTACAGTATTCTTCATTCTACATACATTATGAGGACAAAAACAAAATAGTAACGCACGGGCACTAGGGAAACTAACTTTAATCGGATTACTGGCTTGGAAAAATTAACGCGTTAGATTACACATTACTGAAGAAAGTAATTAGATTACAGTAACGCGTTACTGACAACACTGCTGGTGACGCAGCACCAGGAGCAACGTGGGGTTCAGTATCTTGCTCAAGGACACTTAGGCGAGGTCATCAGGGTGGAGAATTGAACCCACAACCCCTGGGTTGGGGGACAACTACTCCACCACTGAGCCACGCCATTATTTTTGTAGTTGAAAATAAATCTGCAATGGACTGAGGGCACGAAGTTTGAAGCCAGAGGGACCGCTGTAAATGTATATATATATATATATGTATATGTATATATATGTATATATGTATATATATATATGTGTGTGTGTGTGTGTGTGTGTGCGTGTGTGTATATATTTTTTTAATATAATATATATTTATATATATATAAATATATATATATAAATATATGTATGTGTATATATATATACATATATATATATATATACATACATACATATATTATTATTGTTAATCATTAGTGTATTTTTTAACTATAATTTTTTTATATAATCTATGAATAAAATCATAAGTTAATAAAATGTTAATTAAAACAAAATAATAACATTAAAATGATTAATAACAGAAAAACACAGTCAGGATGTGGAGGCAAGGTGGACCCAAATGCAGGGAAACAGGGAGGTGAGGCAGGGTGGTGGAAAACTTAAAAACATTTTATTGATGGTTAACAATAAAAACAAAGTACAGACAAAAACCAAGGGGACCAAACAAAAGGTATCAAAACTTTCAATTGCAGAGGATGCAGGAAGACAAGGGCAAGAACATTGACGGGACCGACGCGTGGATAAACACTTGAATAACGTACTGCACGAATGCTATTTTTAGACCATGACGTTGCCATCGTAACCCGAAAGTGGGTGAACATAGACAGACCTTTGCAAACAAGTCATGCTATTACTTCTTGTTTTCTGTCGGTAATCTTTCGAAAAAGAACTTGCCAAGTAAACACTTGTGCTCTTGAACTTGTAGAAACAACTCTAGACATTACGACATATGAAGGATGTTTTCTTCATACACTTCCCGAAGCCAAAAACTCGGAGGAAAAGACCAGCTTAAAGCCAGCAAGGTGAAGCCATTCACCTTCCTATGCAGTAAATATTTTGTTGGGGGACATAGTCCTACAGAGGACGAAGAAGTAAGCCATTTTGATATTTTTACTTATTTATAGCGTGGCGTTTTACCATACTGCGTCTGTCTAACAATGAATGAAAACAATTAAAATGTTATCTAACTGCCACTGATGTTACCTATTCTTTTGTAAAAAAAAAAAAAAAAAAAAAAAACTAGTAAGGGGGAAGGGTAAATAAATTATAGAATTAAGATTTGTTATTAATTAAAAATTTTTAAGTGTTCGTTGGCTGTTACTGAGTAGCATTTCCGCTCGCTACACAAAAATAGCGATGTAAATTACCCCCAAGAACGGTCAAAGACGTAAGACAACCAATGGATATAATATATAAGAAAGACGGGGCATATGGTGGTAAAGGATAGATTGTTGAAACAGTAGAATGTCATTGTCAGTGGTGTAAGGCAATGCACACAAGAAAAAGGTGTCGATAAACAAGCTACCTCTGAATGAGTTCGGCTCTTTTGCCCTTCTTTTTCAGCCCACGACACTCAAGCCATCTCTTTAACTGAACATTTGTATGTTCTTCCACATCTTTACTAGTGAATTTGGCACCAGAGAGATCATATTCGGACAGAATTGGTAGATTTAGCTCAGTAATCATCTTGTTCGTACACTATTTCCATGCATTTAGAATACGCAAGCTTGTTAACAATCGCTAACGTCATGAATATTAATGAGCAAAAGTGACGTGTTGCGTGCGGTACGCCATTGACAATGACTGAAGAAGACCAGACTGCACATGGGGTACTTAAATACAGACAAGGGGTAACGAGACAATGAGACACAGGTGGTTGATACAAGAGGTACAGGATTGGTCAAGACACAAGGAGCAGGTCACGAAGGGTGAAATCAATGGTTAATCACATGGACAAGAAACACTAGGGCAAAATCTTAACAAAACTCAAGGTATGAGACACACTCCGAGAATGGCTCCCAGTACCATGCCAAAGTTGATTTTATTTATTTTTTTTAATTTAATTTAATTGTATTTATAATTTTGATAGCTCATTGATAGGCGTCCAATTAATTTAAGATGGGAGGAATGGCTGTGAATGCTCATTTTTCAGTGCCACTGACAAAGCTAGATGTCCTGTCCTGCCCAGTCCAGTTAAATGGATAGGACATCTAGCGCCGTCAATGGCAGTTATTGAGTTAAATGAGTGCCTTATAAGGTTAGGGTATGAATTTATGTATGTAGTATCATCAAATAATTTCTGAACTTTATGTGCTTACATGCATCAAAATTAACTTCAGATGTTGCTGTTTAAAATTCATGATGTCATGAAAATATGGTAGGGTTATTTTTTCCCGTACTCATTTTGAAATGTATGATTGGTGTATGATGTAATGAATGATTTGTTTTGATTTGATTTCTTTTAATGATTCCGTGATAATACCAGTCATCGTGATGACATTGGTTATGATAATAGTGATATGACATGTCCAATTTGACTTGGTTATAGTCAAGAAATGAGCAGAATGACGTCTTTGCGGGCATAGCATGTTCTTTTCCTGGTTCTCTTTTGCAGTTTCACAGCATACACAGTGCTGTGAATATAGAGTCCTGATGTGTTCATTCACATTGTTTGCGGCATAAATCATGACATTAACATAAAAAGATGTGAGCAAGAGGGTTTTTATGGATAATCAGTATATTTTAAGTCCCTCCGGGGTGTGTTGTTTTGAGTTGTGCTGGTTAAGGAAGTGGATATAATGTGAGTTATGGTGAGGAACACTGTAATGCAGATGAACTAACCATTACGGCACAACTGGGCTCATTATATACAGATGCATTTACAATCTGTTTGCTAAATCATCACATTTCATTATGGGTTTACATTGTACAGTGCATAAAGTATGACAGTACTGTAAGTTCTTTAACCAAGTCATGTTATTTTATTTACTAAGCCATTAAAATAAGTAAATAAACACTGTGTGATATGGTGGCTTTTGTGGGTTACAGCTTTCAAGTTGGAGCTTCACCGTTCATAATGCTGTAATAAAATATATATTTCTTTTAAAAAAAATAAATAAATAAAAGAAAACATTTATATAACATAGCCTTCACTAGAAGCTAAGCCATTATTGATCCAGAGCGTTAATCATCACTTTTTGCCACCAGAGTTTGAAAGCTCATATTGATTTCGTTCAACATATTCAGGCAAGTAGAAACATGATTCACATAATCTGCCTACATTTATTTATATAAGTGCTATTTTCAGTGTGTTTTAGCAGAAAAATGGAAAAACCTTGATACCGCACGAAATAGTTGATAGACAACGTTACAATACTCTAAGGTCTTTTCCTGTTAGCAGATCAAACAACAATGGAACTCATGATTTTATTGACTGTACTCAAGCAAACAAGACTGACTATTTAGGGAACCAAAGCCAAAAAAAAACAAACAAACAAAAATCTAGTATTGCATATGGCATAAAATTGAGAGTAGATTACAATCATGGTGAGTAGTGGACTGTCCTTAATGGCTATCACGGATCTTCATTTTCTTTGTTTGTAAATCTCCAAAATCCTCATCAGCATCTCAGCTTCCTGTCACACACATACACATGAGTGTTACAATACAAAAATATACAACAATATTCAATACATAGAAAAATAAACATCTAATTGAATGTATTTTTTCTAAAGTAGCACAAAGCAAAAATAGAGAAAGACAAAAATACCAGAAATTTAGGGTTAGGGTAATCGTCAAGAAATTAAAAGTATGGAAATTTCGAAATATCTGGGGGGAATAATAACAATAACAACGTCAATTTGCAGCATATTATGATGGCGTCCTAGCACTGCCCCCTAACCTGAGATTTTAAGTGGCTCTCTTGAGAGTCCATCTGTGCTTGTATGGCCACACGCAGGAAGTCCTGGAAAAGCTTCTTGAGGCCAGTGGGCCCCTGCGGTTGGGAGTCCTCCAAGGCCCCCAACTCCTGGTCCTCAGCGGATGAAAGCAAGGGCGTGTCCATCACACTCTTTTTGCCCATGAAATGCCCTTCACAAAAAATACATACAATTACATAAACTCCCTTCAAACATCAGTTTTATTCTACAGTACTTTACATTACTAGGGTAATGGGTGAGCCAAGCCTATCCCAGCTATTTATAGAAACAGTCATTAAAAAAAATGTTCACTTTAATTGACAATTTACATTCCTAAATAAAACTATCATGCTACGTTGTTCAACCCTGTATTTTAATTTTCAGTATTTCCAGTATGGTAGCATTAAATGTATTTAGGTATTCCTTTAAGTAATGTTTTTTTGTGCATTAACTGAATGTAAAAAGTAACAATCACAATCATTCAATAATAGAATTTTCCAAAAAGAAAATATAATGACTACATGCATAGGTTTCAGTTTTTGTCCATTTTGTATGTTTGCCATCTGATTGTTTAATTATAAGGAATGGCATTTAAAAAATTAAAAAAAAAAAAAAAAAAAAAAAACTAAATTGTGCTTTATTAACAATTAAGTGATTTTTGTAAAGCTAAATTACTATTATAAATTACTATTGGACATTTACAAAAATAAAAAATAATATGACAATACAGTTCAGTAAATTAGGTTTTGTTGATTGTGCAATTTTCTTAAAATTGCCAGTAAAACTTAACCCTACTCATTGCACTTATTGGCTGCCATTGACAGTGCTAGACGTTCATTCACCCCCTCACTGTAAAAATATTATTTAAAAATTACAATAATATCATATAAAAACTTTTGAATAGCTGTCTACTGTAGTGATCCCTGTCCCTGAAAGAGTTAAAGTACATGAATTAAATTTAGTTATCAGCCAACAAAAAACAAATGCTATTAAGAACCGTTTGTGAACAATTTTCTTTGACCCTTATGCAAAAAAACAAAGTGAATTACAATTAGAGATTGTTCTTACCTGTCGCCCAAAGGTTCCCTCTTGGATGCACATTGATTTTGGCCACTTTGTTCCTCAGCTCAGTGAGGTCGAAGCTGACCGCCGTGCTGACAGAAGTGAGTGAGAAGATGAGGAAGTAAGTCAAGAAGCCACACTGGCACATGTCGTTCACCGTCAGACCCTTCATGTTGAACTGTATCTAGCACAGTGTGTGTGTCTCCAGCGGGATCAATCTTGCTGCTTTTAAAGGCACTCTTTTGCTAGTCCCACCTCCTCTGCTGATGATGTGTTTTACTCACTACATGAATCATTTTACACTCAGTATCCTTTTTATTCATTTATTAATAACACTTGTATAAAATCACAAGAGTCACATGAAGAGAGCAAACGTATTAGTGATTGTTTATCTTTCACTTGCCTATTTTAAGCAGACATAACTTCAAATCTTAAGTAACTTGTTATTTTGAGTATTCGGAATATATTTTTATCACGGTAATATTGCAACTGAGCAGTCAGTCATGGTGTTTAGCTCATAGGCGGGGTTTGACTTTTGGGGCAGGGGGGGCACAACATGTTGATGACCCCGATCGCAGTGTCAGCAATAAAATTAACTTACAAGAATATTTATAATAATAAGTTGACAATGAGCGTTTTTTGTTTCCCATCATTCTTGAGGGGAATTTTAAATCAGGCTGCTTAGGCAATACTTTTGGCCAAGATCGTTATCCATTGAGTATGGTACGCCTGCCGGTGGCGTGCCAATGTAGTTGCCGCCGTCGAAAATTGTATCCCCTGAGCGGAGCCATATGGAGGTTGATTGAATAATAAAGACACAAATCTAAAAAAAAAATCCCTTCAATAAAAAAATAAAAATGTGAATGTAAAAATAAATTTGAAAATTTTTGTTTTTTTGATTGAAGTCTTTTTTTTTTCTTTTTTTTTTTATTGAAGCAACTTTTTTTGATTGAAGTAATGTTGATTTGTGTTGGGCCACATTTTGGCTAGGACATTTTTGTCTTCATAATTCAATCAAAAAATAAGTTGCTTAAATGAATATATTTTTAAAAAGAAAAATCACTTCAATCAAAAAAAGAAAAATAATCATAGAAAAAGTTTTTGAATGCGAAAAAATATTTGAGATTGAAATATTTGCATTTGAACACTTCATTTTTCATTGAAAAAGTTTTCTTTGAATGAAGCAATCATTTTTGTGTTTGGGCCATTTTAAGGGTGGGACATTTGTGTCTCAATCATTCAATCCCTCAAAAAGTTGCTTCGGTAAAAAAAATATATATATAATATTATATTTTATATATAATAAATATTTAATATATTTTTTACAGTCCCCTTATAATTATTTTTTTAATGAAAATTATATGCAAAGCAAATGACCGTCTAAGGTGCTAGTCACATAATCTGTTCAAAAAATTATTTTGACCCATTATAATTTTGTTGTTGTTGTTCATTTCATTCATTTTTGTTGCAGTTTTATTGCTTTACAATTTTTATATATAGGAAAGTCAATTACATGCAATGACACTTTTAGGCCACCGCGGGGGCTTGGCCCCCCCTTAAAATCCGCCTATGGTTTAGCTCAATTCTTTATGCAATCTGCTGCTATAGTTTACTTTGGAGCAAATTATTATGTTTATTTAAATAAAGCCTAGTTTACTTACTTTTTTAGTGTACTATTAAAACTTGAAAATTGAAGTGAAATTGGCTTACTTAAAATGTGAAGTTTAGCTAAACTTCTTTTTAATGTATTTATTTTTTCATTATAGGCAGTGCTTAATTTGTAAATCATAAGGTGCCGGAACGCAAAGTACATATGACAGTGCAAGGATGACGAGATGGGTACAGGTCCCGGAACATACGCAGAAAATGGTGCTGAAAACAACACGCAAATGTTCATTTTCCATGGTGTGGGGCTTACAAGTCTCAATTTCACATAATATCCAAGGTATAAATGTTATGACAACAATTTACAATTATTTAGGCTATACTCTGCACAGCACGGGAAATTGCCCACATAACCACAGGTGGGACTTACAGAACACAGTCAGCGGTTTCTTAACAGGTCTAACTTGCAAAACATAAAAAAATAAAAAAAAAAAGATTAAAATAAATTTTTTTAAATTCCCATTTTTATTATTTATTATACTAACGGGTGGGTTTAAGGAAGGAGGAATTTTTTTGGGGGTGGGCTCTTAGGACACTATGCACTGGCACAGGCACAAATATGTATCTTATTTCCCTTTTAAAGAAATAGTAAGCAATTGTAGAGAGGAGGATCCAGGGTCAAAGCCAAACCCCAAGGCTAACCTCGAAATGCGAAAATATATGGATAAAACTCATCTCTGGAGACATACCTCCACTTAGTGGGGGGGGGGGGGGGGGGACCTCTAAAACTGGGTTCACCCAAATTATAATTAGACAAACATTCAAGTTTCTCATTTTTTTGAGAGGGTAGGGTAGGGTAGTGTTGCACGGGTTGCCTGGGAGACGTCAGGCGGGTGTGTGTGCGCATGCGCGCGCGGGAAAAAGGGAGCGCGCGCCCGAAGGCGGAAGAGTCTAGCTACGTTGAGGCAGTCGGACGTATGTGTGTGCGCAGCAATAAAGCCACCAGTTATAAAGTCATCAAGAGCAGTCATCCTTTCTCACCTGTCACCTCACGAGTCACGCGAGGAAGGTAACAGTAGGGTAGGCTAGGCTAGGGTAGGTGAGCGGGTAAGGTAGGGTAGGTTAGGTAGCAGACTCAATGTCCAACCAAAACTAAAAACAAAATATCAACAGGACTAGTATCGACACTGAAATGTTGTATCCCGCTATATTTGATGGCTAAAGTATCAAAACTTGGACGCTTATTGGTTAACAAACTCCTTTAAGAGCAATAGGCAACATAATTTTTTTAAAAAATCATTATTTATTTCATATTGAAAATGCTATGGAGTATTGGGTATTTTTTTGAGTGTCAATATTGAGATGAAACTTTTAGTATCGTGACAACAGTATTCTACAGTACTTCATTTAAGCAAGCTAACATATGCCAAAGGAAAACTACACATCGCTACAAACTACAGTATTGAACATATTTCTTTATTCAGATTTGGAAGTCCATGCAGTCTACGAACAGGCAACATCCATGACTTGGCTAATTTGTATCCAGCTCCTCATGAGTATTTGACTAACCATGACAATGAACCCCACGACATTCAAGTGGTCGCAAGATCACATGCCGTTCACGTCAGCACGCCGGTGTACTGAGGACACAAGAAGCTACTGAGACACACACTGACTCTTTGCGTCGCTTTAGAGGCGATAAACTAGCATGCTTCAGCTGTCCACCTTGCTCTTTGAATAACCTTTGCCATTCACACACACACACACACACAAACATTGCTGAATGTCAGCTCAATTAGAAGACTGTGGGAAGCATCAGCATCTTTGGTGACAAGTTCACAGTTTCAGTGGACTGCTTATCGTCGTTATTAGTCTTGAATGAATGTGTGATGATGCTGTTGTGTAAAAGGGGTGCGCAGGAGGAGAAACTATTTGTAGAAGGTCACTTGAGACAAAATTCCCCAGGTTATCTGGCATGATGTTATTAAAGCTTGGGGATAAGGCAGAAATTACAATAGAAAACAGAGCAAGGGATAACTGCTTATTAATTTTAGTGAAAACTCAAGGACCTCAAATCAAAAGCAAATATTGGGAATCAAATAAAATGGCGTCATGTAAAGATGTCAAAGCAGATATTGAGACATGATAAACTGTCACCTCATGGAAGATGATCAAATGCTGTTATCCCCCCGCCCACTCCAAAAAAAAAAAAAAAAAAAAAAACTTTTAAGGCATCTTAACACCTTCAAACAAAAATTCTTTTTTAAACCCCTCATGGCCATTCATTTAACTCGCTGCCTGCCAGTCAAAAATAAATTGGATGTCAAGCATCGTCAATGGCATTGAAACACGAGCATTTACAGGCAGTCTTCTACCGCCATCAACAGCGTGCAGTAGGCCATATAGGATGGAATTAAACAAAAAAACAAATCAACTTTAATGTTACTCTGCGCTGTCAAGTGTGCATTTGTTTTGATCTGAATTTCAAATACGGTAGCTTTTATTTACACTGTATGCATTTATAAACATACCTGTATTCATTTTGTTCATATTTTTAAAAAAACAAAATATTTTTAAATGACCAAAAAGTCACTTGCGCTAAAGGGTTAAAGGTCTTAAAAATGTCAACAACAAAAATATTACCAAAAAATGCCACTTTCTCTATAAAGGGTTAAAGATCTTCCCAAACAAACGGAACAGGTACAAAACAAAACAAAAAATCAAATTTAAGAATTACAATTGAAATTTAAACAAGTTATGTGCTTATCTATAGAGCAATATTTTGTATTGAATTTTACAAAATGTGACCGATCAGGAAAATCTTTTAATTCTACCAAAAAATATCAGATATTAAGGACATTCCCATTTTCCAGTGACAAGAAAAAGGCGTAATGGATGGTAACCAGATTCCATATTTAATAACGATCATATTTAGTTGTCATAAAATACTTCACATCTGTTTTTTTCAAACACAATAAGTAGACAAGAACAAAAAAAACAGTGCCTAAACCGTGTTTAAGAACGCTTCACTTCAAAATACTATTGATAATAGCCATGTTCCCTCACAAAAATATTTGTAAAGCTATTCCCATTCCTACAAAATGCTCAAACAAATGGTACAAAAAGAAAAGTTGGACAGAGTGGAACTCAATAGCTGTGTTGAAGGCGTCGTGACTTTATTTTTCTCTCTCGTCCCTGGACGTAGATTTTCACTCTCGATGGACTAACACAAAGAGGCCCAGCATGAAGAGAACGGCGTACTGCAAACAAGGCAAGCACATATTAGAAGGCCACAGTGATGTGTACATTCAGTAGGCGGTTAAGTTGTGCAACATACTTTGAACTTGGGGTAGTCGTTCATTAGGATTGTGACAATTCCAATATATGGCACAAACCTTGAGACAAAAGCAAAGCATGAGTCAGCTTCACAGTACATGAAATACTGTACAGTAAAAGCTATCTTTTGGCATAAAAAATCTTGTACTTGGGGGAGGTATTTGTTGGTAGAAAGTAGACATGTGACCGAAAATTCGGCACGAAAACTATCGGCCGAAAATAGCTAAAATTGCATTTTCAGTTTTCGGTTAAAAGACCGAATGTTTACCACTGAAAAGTGCGAAGAACTGTAGTCCTCTTGTAATGATATAACCAAAACATGGCAAAAAAGCAACACTACTGGCACACCGCCAACATGTCCGGAGTTTAGTATTTGGTAAGTTATTTTGAGGTGTCAAGGAAATATGTAAATGATTAAATGAAGGAAAATAATAAAAGATTTGCTTTATCGCTACAACATGCTCGTTCTGAAGTTGCTTTCCATTGATGTACCGCATAACATCGAGTACAGTGCATTTGAGCCCGTGCCTGTTTGGAGTTTAATCAAGTGGACAGTATACAAATAGTATTTAAATGCATACATTTCTTGTGGTTTAGTACAAGTTTGTACGCGGCACGACCACTTCCTCTTTTTCTTGCGACTTCACATCTCCTCTGCCAGTTGCCGTTTAATCTGGCTGGGGGCAACTTCGCTTCGGCTTCGTCGCCGCCTGAACTCGGCCCAGTCGCATGGCTCTTGCTCGATTCCACTTGTTGCACAAGAAAACACTGACTCTTGTTTTAAGGAGCAAGACAGATTGTAGTAGTCATGTAAAGAGCTTTATTAGTTTAGTCGAGAACGAAATAGTTTTTTGTTGTTGTTGTTGTTGTTGTTGTGAAGTACAGTTCCAAGCAAACGTATATCGAGACCTAATTTAGCTTGGTAATTTGAGGCGTGAGATTCATTTTTCGAGTGTCCCAAACTTCCAAGAAAGCACATTTATATAGGTTTCTTAGGCAGTGACGTGTGTCTACGTCCAGCGTACAGAATGCTATGATGACGAAAAATATTTCTGGGGTAGCGAGAGGGGGGCAGGAACCTTTTGACGGGTGGCAAATATTTCACGATGGTATAATACATTTTCAACTCTGTAATATATCTCACATTTAACACCATCAGTTCCAATTTACAAAAAATATTTTATATGTGTATGACACTTTTGTCAATGAAACATCAGATATTTTTAACCCATTTGCTCCCAATAACGTATAAATGTTCTATTTTTAATTGTTTCAGTGTCCCAAGGACGTATTTATACGTCTATTAAGCTTTTTTTTCATAATAGACATCTCTGGGTTCTGATTAGGGCTGGGCGATATGGCCTTAAGTACGTATCACGATAAATTGAGCAGATTTACCTTGATAACAATAAATTTGCCCAAGCGGACTGTTATATAATTTGAAAATTTGAATCAATGCATGGAATACAAATAAACCATTTTTCGTTAAATTTATTTACCAGCTTTCAATTTAACAATTGCACATGCAGGCTAAACATTAAGTATTAAAAAAATCTTGTAAACACTAAGAATTCTAGTGTGAACATTTACAACAGCTTGTATGACTTGAAAAATGTACAACATTATAAAAATCAATATGAGGACTGTGCAAACATGTCATTCTAACACAAATGTAGTGCTGCAACGATTAATCGATTAACTCGAGTATTCGATTAGAAAAAAAATATTCGAATCAAATTTTGTTGCTTCGAGTATTCGTTTAATTAAAGCGGCATTGTAATGGTTTATTTTGAAAGTGTTTGCATTTAGTTTGATTGATTAGGGTGGATACTCTGTCCTCTGGTCTGCCTCTTTTTACATGGCTGAATCCAACTGCTCCCTGTTAAGACCAGCGTGAGTTAAGTTTTTTGTTTTAGCTAATTTTTTTTAATGCATTCAGAATTTAGTTTATAGGTATATTTAGCTGTTTTTTGTGGGAATATGTGTCCGAGCCATTTGTTAAGAGCATTGTAAAAAAAAAAAACAAAAAAAAAAAACAAAAACTTTTTGCATTTTATAGCATTTAAGCCAGTGGACTTTTTCTATGTAAGTTAGCCAATTGTTCTTTTGTTGTACATAGATCCTCATAAAAAAAAAAAAAAAAAAAAAAAAAAAATACCGTTTGAGACTCAGCTCAGGTATTTTAATTTTTCATGTTCCTTATCCGATTACTCGATTATTCGAACTAACTAGTCCATCGATTAATCGACAACTAAAATATTCGATAGTTGCAGCCCTACACAAATGACTTGCAGCTTTAACAGTACATTTTAGACAACTTATTGGTAATGGCTGCTGTGACATAATTATTCAACACAAGTGTTTACGTCAAGGTTTCAGGGTTTTTTTTCCAGAATATTTTTTAATACATGCACCCCCTACACAGACACAACCAGATTAAAGCTGTATTGCTCTGATGCCTATGAAACATTTAAGATTTTATGATGGCAAAATAAAGCAAACACATACAGAAAAATAGCTGTGGCCATTAAACTGTCATATTATATATAGGCTTCACTGTTGGATTACACTTTATGCTGAGTGCTTTACCATCATGAAAGCTTTCAGAGAAATCACACAGAGATACCAAATAACGCGACATAATGATTGCTACACAAAGTCCGTGCCCAGTCCACTCAATTTCAGCCGTTTCGACAAGGTTAGAGCCGCTATCCGACTCCATCACTTTCATTTGTACCGTTAGCCGCTAGTGTTAGCCTGTGGCTTGGCTACCAGAAGAGAGCACTGAAAGCATCCTCTCCTGAAATCGTGAGAATCAGGGAGGACAGCTGGTGAAAGCCCGTCTGGAACCCGCCAAGAGTTTACGTAATGTCAGGTGAAAGTTTGGCGAAGCTAACTTAAGCCCGACTCCATCCCTGTTTACTTATAGCGTTAGCCGCTAGCGTTAGCCTACCGAGCTTTTGTTTGTTTGGCTTCCTGAAAACCACGTGACTACATACACAAGCACACTGTCTGCTTTCTTAAAGGGGAATGAACATAGCCGAACAACAGAATCAAAGCGGGATGAAAAGACTGTATTTTCTTGTTTTATTAAATTACCGAATTTACCGACAAGGTCAAAATTACATCTGTCATCGTGAAGAATTTTGGTAACGGTAAATTTTCGCTTTACCGCCCTGCTCTAGTTCTGATTCAACTGAGCTACAAAGCACAAAGCTGAAAATCCATTTTAAAGCAATAAAACTGGCCACTGGAGGGCAGTAGCGCATTTGGTAAGATCCGATTCAACGGCCGGGCTGCACGGTCGGTTTTTAAATTCAAATAAAAATCTAATTATATGCATGTGTATTTTTCAGCCTGGTGTTTCGAATATACGGTTTTGGCAAAGAATTTTGCTTTCGGTGTGCAGTTAGTCAATATCTGCATGTTTCTCGTCTTTTTTTGGTTCATATGGATTAACATGACTTCAAAGTAAAAGTTAGTTGGTATTTTCTCTTTTGCTCCAGGTATAGCACAGGGCCAGGGGCAAAATCCGGCCTGTCACATCATTTTGTGTGGCCCCGGGAAGTAAGTCATGTGCATTGACTTTTTTTCTCCTTGCTAAAGTAAGATTTTGATAATAAAAAAATGTAGTCCTAGATGACAGATCAAGATGGCAGAAATTATATCTTTACCTTTTTTTTCAATTAAATTGATTTTTAAAAAACTGTTTTCTCCTTTCTGAGTTTTATTATCAAAAAAAAAAAAAAAAAATTAATGTAAAAGAAATATTAAAAAACTGAATATTTACTGTTTTCCTTTCGAAAAATCTGTTTATTTGGTCAATAATTAATAACCGAAATAATACTTGCTTGATTTATCCAAAAAAAAAAAGGTCGTGACTCTTAACCCTGTCGAGATCTCTTAAGAAGCCCCAGTCGAGATGCAATCATGATGGGCTTTTAAGAGGTTGACAGGAATAAGCCAACAAAGTCAGCCTCATCGAGTGGTGTATCTATGACGTAAAGAAAATGTTGGCTACCCTTGATTTGCTTCTCATGCATGTGGGCAAACAGCGTTCCTACCATTAATCCAACCCTCATTCGAAGGAAATGAACTATTGAGGATCACAGGACCCAATCCCCAAATCTAGTTAAGGACTCAAATTGACTTTTGGTGTTGTTGACCTTGCAAGTGAAGAGCTGATGTGTTGAGAATTAGTTACCCCCGCGCTCGTCCCACCACGTCCTTCTTCACCAGCCAGTGTTGTCCCGGCTTGTACAGACCTCGGTCATCCACTGCATTATTGTCGCCTTTGGTCAAGAACTTAATGTCTCCATTTTCCCTGAGAACAGAAATACACCTATGACTTCAATCCCCGCATTCCATTCATCTTCAAATGCAAAAGAGTCGTACTTTTCATGAACTTTTATCACTCTGTGTACTATTGGGATCTCTCGGCCTTCTATCCTGAAGACAACGATTTCTCCCACTCGGATGGGATCCTCCACCCGGTTGGTGAGGAAGAGGAGGTCTCCTCTGTGGAATGCTGGCTCCATGCTGCCACTGAAATCAGCCGGACAGAGAGTGTTTCAAACTAGCCTTTCGTCAGGGATGAGATAAGGTTAGCCATATGCACAATGTTTCCTTTTAAATCATTTCTTTTAAATTCAACTTAAATACATTGTTTTTCAAAATTACCTGAGAACCACAACGATGGGACTCTCACTGCCAGTGACCACCATGAGACCTTTCCAGATCATCAAAGCAGAGGAAACTATCATGCCAAAGTTCAGCACCTGGTAATAAAGCTGCAACATACAAGCACAGTTAATTATCTATGGGTTATTTAAAAAATGTAAAACTGCAGGACTGACAGCATTCAATACCTTTCATGTCTTATTTTAAATGGAGCAAATACACAAATAAATGCCTAAAATGTTTGAACATGTTCCATATCCAGGTTGAATCCAAATAAAGTTTCACTCTTTTTCAAAGTGTGTTGTATTCCTTTTGAAAGCAAAGTAAATGTGATGTGTGGTGCTGCAACGATTAAACGTTACTCAAGTAATTTGATTAGAGAAAAGCTTTGAATCAAATTTTGCTGCTTCGAGTATTTGTTTACAGTGACATTGTACTGGTTTATTTTGAAAGTGTTTGCATTTAGTTTTATTGATTTGGGTGGATACACTGCCCTCTAGTAGCAAAAGTGAATGTGACATAACTCATTTAACATGGCTGAATCCAGCTGCTCCCTGTTAAGACCAACATTTGGCAAGTGTTTGTTTTAGCTGATGTTTTTTTTTAATACATTCGTAATTTAGTTTATAGGTATTTATAGCCGTAATTTCTGAAAATGCGTTTGAACGATTTGTTAAGAGCATTGTTAAAAAAAAAATTTTTTTTAAAAAGGTTAGCATTTTATAGCATTTAAGCTAGCAGACATTTTCTATGCAAGTTAGCCAACTTCGATCTTCATGTATTTATTTTTATACTGTTTCAGGGTAAGCTCATGTACTTTAATTCATTTTTAAATGAAAATGCAATTCTGCATCGTTTGAAGAAACACGGAGGAATTTTATTTTGTATTCGTATTTCATGCTCTTTAGGAAGTGCAATTTTAGCAAGCCTTTGTTTTACATCTCATAAAATTGATTCTGCAACGCATTAAATGTTTCTAATCAGATTACTAGATTATTCAAACTAAGTAACTGATAGAGTAATCGACTCCTAAAATAATCGATAGCTGCAGCCCTAGTGATGTAGCATTTTATGGCTCACTCAGTGGATTATCAATTGCTGTGGTGCAACCATGAAGTATATATTTTTGGGACTATGAGCTGCACTTTTTGAGGCGTTGTTTTTTCTTTCTACACTGACAGGCAAGCAATGGTCGCACCAGGTGTGTCCTCTCCTTCCAAGTTGGCAGAGTTGTTCAGAAGTCATACTGGAGAGTTATGTTTTTTAGGTTTAAGTTATCTGAATAACTGTTAATGTTAGCATAACAGAGGCCTATTTAACTTTTTAATCTCCATTTTGTTGTAATTACTATTATATATAATGTTTGTTCCTGTTCTCCGATAAAATAAAATTCCCTCCAAAAATTTGATTTTTATTCCAGAGTGTAACAGTTTAGTATAGTCCTATACTCCGGATCGGTATTGGTGCTTGATATGGCTATTTTTGGAATATTGAACATTATCAGATTTGGTCACAAGATTGGATTCAGTATTTACGTGTTCGGCTCGATAAATCAAATGTGACGGCTGTGTTGGACAACTCCTCTTTAGAAAATCAATGACTGTGAAAATAGTTAATTTTGTGACCAAAATTAAAAAGGATATATATAAAATTGGTTGCAATATTTGTCTGCATTATTTTTAATTGCCTAAAAATATAGGCATCGGTCAGTATTGGCAAAAGATAGCTCGGAAAAAATCAGATCATAAGTAGAAGTTCTGTATTGGGACAACACCAACATATGCTATATAACTTATATAGTTTTTTTTCCCTCTACATCGTGCATTTTTTGGATGATGAGACTTGTACTGCAAAAATTATGGTACTGCAAAAATTATGGTAATTAAGGATCTTAATTTCACCACTGACTTGTTTTGCCCATTCATCCTCTCGTGCTTGAGATGACTGTTGTGTCATACATTTTAATGACACGTAGCTCAAATGAGTACAACCTGAGAAGCCTGACTGCTTTCACATTGGAGACCAAGGCTTAATTCTATAGTTCATTTCAGTCAAAACCGAACAACAATTTTTTTTTTTTTTTTTTTGTGGTTCTGTTGCTGAAAGCACAGAAGTCTCAAATATTAGTTGTGCACTCGTGGGGGAGTTGTTTACATTTGCACTCATGTTCACTACAAACTACTGATAAATCCTATCACAGCTCATCTATGCATTACCACCGTTTACAGTGATAAACAAGAGACAGAGTGTAGGAAACATGTAATTATGCCCACAACACAAAACGGCATGTAGCTACCCGAGCTCTATTGTTTTTAACTCTCTCAGTGCCATTGATGATGATAGAAATCCAATCGTATGGCTTTTTCATCCTTTTGTTGTGAATTTAAATGACTTTGTCACTAGTGATAAACTCAAGGATGAAAAGAGCCACATCATAGTCTGTGGCAAATTTAAGTTTTACACACATTGTGATCATGACCGCGGGGGGGGGGGGGGGGGGGGGGGGTTTGGAATCTCCCTTGATCCCCCGAAAAATTTAAACTAATTTAGAGTAGTACCTAGCTCATTTGCACAATCCCTATTGGATATTTAATCTGACCCTTCTGAACCACATCGAGGTGTATTGTAGTTTTTTTTCTTCCCGTGTTGTCCATGGCTAGCAAGCATTAGCCCAAAGGGCTCCCTCTCCCAGCACAAAGAGTCAAAATGACGCCATTGCACCCACCTGCCTCTTGTTCATGCGACGCACCTCGTCGAGGCAATCAAACGATAACATTGTGGCAAATGATAAGAGCGTCAAAAACACCGAAATTCACATGAAAACGTGTTTGGAGGCGAGCATATGGATGATGTGTCCGGCAGTTGAAGACCTCGCATCCTGTCTTCGTCTTCCGGGTGCGCGCGACAACCGGAAGTCCCGCCCACTCACAAGCGCAGGGTCGAGTTGTCACTTTAGGATACGAGGGTGAGCATGACATTTGTGGAAAAAACAAAACAAAACTGTACGCTACACAAATCTGTTAAAAAACAAAGTCAAAGAATCTGAAAGCAGTGAAAATAATTAATGTTCGAGAAAAGCAAATTTTTTTTTTGTGAATAATTGCTTACTGTATTGATCTTTTTTCCCTTATGTGCAATGTTTGGAATATTTATACCACCTGGCATATTTGTGTTTATTTTCTTGTATTTTTTGGTGGGTATTGTTGATTGTTCTTCTGACTGTTTTTGGTTTGTATTTTGTTTGTTCTGTTTATCATGTTGTCGTTAAAGGAAAAAAAAAAAAAGACATTTGTGACAAAACTATCGTTCGTTATTAAATCTATTATTAGTTTGATTTAAGATACCGGGCTGATTCGACTTTTTCAAATATTTTCCTTTTTTTTCTTTCTTTCTTGTCGTTTCATTTGAACCCTTTTATACACAATAGTGTTTCTTACATGTTTTAAATACAGTACATTCATATAGGATATTGGTCTCAAACCTGCGGCCCAGTAGCCAGTTGCGGCCCACCGAAGAATAATCCATTGAACATTCAATTGAAGTGTTAGTCTTGCCCGCATGTATTTTGAAATGGGCAATTCTGTCTTTCTTTTTCCTGTTCCTTTTTTTTTTAGTCTGTGAATAATATTAAATAAATTTAAGGATCCATTTTGAAGGAAAAAAATCCATCTGTGAATAATTTTAAATAAATCTAAGGATCCATTTTGGAGGGGGAAAAATCCATTATTTAAATATTAACAAATAAAAAAAGATTTAAATAACACTAATTGAAAAAGGCCATAATAACAATAAAATTATAGTAGGCCATAATAACAATAAAATTATAGTACAAAATATAAAGCACATTTTCAAAAATTTAAACAAAAAAAAAAATTTTCAATGAATTTGGAAAAAAGACTAACAAAGAAATAATTCTAAGTGTGCCCCAAGCGCAAGCCCGTCGACGGGGGGGGGGGGGGGGGACCGGGTATGTTGTCCCGGATAGGGGCCCCCGAATGACCCTTAATTTATTTTACACGTTACACATTTTTTTATTTAAATCATTATGTGATTAAATATTATGTTCTACTCGATATATACTTAAAACTTAAACTTTTTAAATATTTCAAATATATATTTTTCCTTTTTTTGCACATTGCCCCCCCGTCTTAGCAGAGAATGGTTTGACCCTGCTCTCGCGCCCTCAAGGCCACACTACGTACGTGCCCTGAAGCGGCAAATTAAAATCTGTCATTGTTATAAGCTCTAAAGATGGCGAGTCATCATAAATTGGGTGCGCAGAAAAGAAAAGAAAAGAAAAGAAAAAAGAAAAAGTGAAAAAAGTGAAAAAAGTTTTCAAACGTTTACATTTACGATCACCGTGACCAAAGCCCGATTTGAGTCCGTCACCGGCCGCTTATAGCCTATTGAGTGGCGGTATGAAAAGACATGCTGCTCGCGTTGAGCAGAGGAGAGAGAAGGTGATGGAAGATCAGGGATATACTGTATGTTAGTCTGTGGGGAGCAGGTGCGCGAGGCTGAACAGACTCGGGTCTGGCAGCTGGATTTATCTTGGGTTTACAACCCACTGTGTATTATAACAAACGCTAATACCGTATTAGTGCTTAATGGAGAGTCTCCATTGAACTTGAGCTTGCTGAAAAACTGGATTTCACTGATGTTATAAATGACTTTGCTGTCAAAGAATCCAGGCGCATCACTGTTTGAGGGCTTGATAACCCCAGGGATGTGGAGGGGGCAGGCGCAGGATGTTTAGTTATACGGTTTTGTTGCTTAGCAGGTAGGCATACCACTCTCAGTTGTATTGTATTGTAGCCTTGTTTTTTTTGTTTGTATTGTGACACATCACATTACGGTCTGTTAGATTTAACTGTCAATCTCAAATAAAATGATTTGAAAATTTACACTGTCATTGCTTGCAAAGCATTTAAAATACTGCGTATGTTGTCGTGACAAGCCAGTGGCAGGGGTGTGGTGTGGTGGGGTAGCCCTATTATGGTCTCTTGTCCCTGGGCCCCTGCAAGTCTGTTGACAGCCCTGCCCCTGTGGATTTTGCACTGGTAATTTTATTTGAAAAAAAAATTGTGACCGCACATATCTATGGCTGCTATTGACGGCAATAGATTTCCGCTGCAGTGGACACTGTCCATGAAAGGGTTCATTTCTAAAATTCCATATGCCACTTTGTGTGCACAATGCTAAGGTTTTAAAAAGGAAATGCTCATAAACTAATACAGTTGTATTTAATACACAAAACACGCTAAGAAGAGAATCACAACAGCCCAATAAGCTGCAGCAATACTAGTCATTTTTCACAGAGGATAAAAATTGTATACCTGTGCATACTATTTATAATTGTCTTTCATTTGTGCTCAAATATCTATTGCTCAAGGGGTTATAACTGGTTTTGTTTACCCAACGATGTGTGTAAATGTGTGTTAGCAAACACCTAAGTAACATGTCAAATTTGGAAATCCCTGCAAATCCGTTTATACTAAGTAGTGCCAGAACTATAGTACAGTATTTCGATAGCTAGCAAAGGGAAGGTCAACTTCCTGAATTAAAACTTCATTCTAGGTTCAACCACAAGCGATCCACACTTCTTAAAAATATAAAAAATAAAAAGCTTAATTTATTTGCGTTGAGCCACCAAGTGTGAAATTAAACAACTAACAACTTTTGTTATCTGCTTTTTTTTGAAAAGCGGTTTGTGAGCAGTGCAATAAGTTATGTGCAAGGTAAGCAGGGCTGCATTTTAATTTTATTGAATACTCAATTTTTGATGTACTTTTTTTCTTTTCTTTTTTTGCCAAATTGAAATTTATAAGGCAAAAACCTATTGTAAATCCTTACATAAACGTTCTTAATCTGAAGCTGATAAAATAAACACTAAGGTGTGTGATCATGATTACACTTTTATCAGAAAGCAAACATTCAAACAGAAGTGAAATAAGAAATGACGACAGTTTAATAAAGGGGGATCTGTTTGACAAAATAAAAGCAAATATAGCTGGTCACGTTTATGTTCTTTTGTTGTCATACAGAGGTGTAATTTCCTGGAGGAAGTACATAGAGGTGACTCCACTGATATCCTTGTTTGTAATCAAACTTATGCTGTTTTTCATTATTTATCAGACATGTGACGTTCCCCATCATTAAAGCATGTTTTATCTTAATCTAGTTTCACTCATGCATCATACATTTGCGTTTAGCATGGTTACTTTTAAGAAAAGAAAGAATTTTGAAGTGTACGGATTCAGTTAAAAAAAAAAAAAGAAGAAAAAAAACGTGCTACTTAACGTTATGGGTAGTTTTCACCCGTTTTTTCCCCCTACAAGTAGCGAATGTCATCATTGGAGCCAACCAAATGTAACATAGGTCATTTTGAGTTCTTGGGTCTCTCTTTCACAAGTCTAGTTCTCATTTGAATCTAATATTTTCCAGCGCTGCAGTGCACAGGAAAGAGCACATAATCAAAAGTCAAGTTCTTTTATAACAGTCGCATTTTTTTTTTTTAAACAAAGAGTTTTACAAAGCACATGCCATTATTTAAACAAAAACAACAGTACATCCAATCAAAACAATACATGTGTCCATTATTAAATTCTATGGGGGTTGAAGCGGTTACAAGTGAAAGAGATTTTAAGTCTTCTTTAAAGAAAGGAACAAATACTTTATGTCAGGATTAGTGTGCATGACATCACTCATATCAGCCAACATGTTAAGTTTGTAAGTTAACAAGCAAGGATCGTCCCTGTAACACCACTTACTATAGATTCTCAAACATCACCACAATGGCACTGAAAGACTTACAGTGCAAAAACAAATGATTTATAACATCCCTACCAAATCTAAGGCTTTTGGATGATGACATGTACATTGGAGCAATACAATGATTATTGTATTGTGTGTGTTGCTGTTGAAAATAAAATATATGGCGAAAAACACAGACAAGGCTGAAAAAGCAGTTTCTGCTCTTGCACCCCTCTTTAAAATAAACTGCTGTATTTTAAGCCCGAAGAACTGTTGTGTTTGATAGAACAATATGTCTATATGCTGCCATAGCAGATTCATGGCGCAATAAGCCACCAAACTATTTTTAATTTGTCCGTTTTACCCTGGAACCCCCATTTACAGACGTCGCGCAACCACTTTTGTTCAAACCTAGCCATAAAAACAAGGTAAGTAATCGTATTTATTATTCGAAATGTCTGTCATTTTTAGCTTCAAGTCATTAACTGATGTCTAATATTTATTTTGAAAAAAAAAAAACCTTAAAAAAATTATTCACTCGCATATTTTAAACTTTTAAACAAATTACATCACAATGATTGCCGTCCGTAAAAAAGTCACAGATATCTACCTCATAACTATCGCATAACTGTATTTTTCTCGTTACTGTTGCATTTTCCCCAATATTTTAGATGATAAATAATCGATCCAAAAACAGAAAAATTGAAAAATAATGTTTAAAAGGGTAAATACAGTATATGAAAAAGAAAATCTCGACCACTCCTTGTTGTCTGCGATTTCTGCATCGCGACCCTTGTTATATCAACATGTTTCTCCCATAAATTCCCCCCAAACTCCGGTTGTGGCCATTCACAGCTGTGTCTTGACACTCGGTGATACATGCTACATTGAGTTTTTGGATCGAAACAAGGTAAGTACGCGATAATATCTTGTTAAAATCATGGCGTCTTTAATTCTGCTCTCGCCTCCAGTTAGGGTTTTGCTGTTTAATTTTTTAATTTATTTTTTAATAATGCCCTCCTGTTCAAAATTTTTCTTCCCCCAGGAAATTGAGATTTTAAGCTTTCCAATGATGTATCACACATGCATATCGGACAATTTTGAAAGTTGGCCAAATTGAGTGTCTCAGAGCGAAACTTGAAGTCACCAGAGTTATTTCCGCCATATATATATGTATATATATATATATACAGTGCCTTGCAAAAGTATTCGGCCCCCTTGAACCTTGCAACCTTTCGCCACATTTCAGGCTTCAAACATAAAGATATATAATTTTAATTTTTTGTCAAGAATCAACAACAAATGGGACACAATCGTGAAGTGGAACAAAATTTATTGGATAATTTAAACTTTTTTAACAAATAAAAAACTGAAAAGTGGGGCGTGCAATATTATTCGGCCCCCTTGCGTTAATACTTTGTAGCGCCACCTTTTGCTCCAATTACAGCTGCAAGTCGCTTGGGGTATGTTTCTATCAGTTTTGCACATCGAGAGACTGACATTCTTGCCCATTCTTCCTTGCAAAACAGCTCGAGCTCAGTGAGGTTGGATGGAGAGTGTTTGTGAACAGCAGTCTTCAGCTCTTTCCACAGATTCTCGATTGGATTCAGGTCTGGACTTTGACTTGGCCATTCTAACACCTGGATACGTTTATTTTTTAACCATTCCATTGTAGATTTGGCTTTATGTTTTGGATCATTGTCCTGTTGGAAGATAAATCTCCGTCCTAGTCTCAGGTCTTGTGCAGACACCAACAGGTTTTCTTCCAGAATGTTCCTGTATTTGGCTGCATCCATCTTCCCGTCAATTTTAACCATCTTCCCTGTCCCTGCTGAAGAAAAGCAGGCCCAAACCATGATGCTGCCACCACCATGTTTGACAGTGGGGATGGTGTGTTCAGGGTGATGAGCTGTGTTGCTTTTACGCCAAACATATCGTTTTGCATTGTGGCCAAAAAGTTCAATTTTGGTTTCATCTGACCAGAGCACCTTCTTCCACATGTTTGGTGTGTCTCCCAGGTGGCTTGTGGCAAACTTTAAACGAGACTTTTTATGGATATCTTTGAGAAATGGCTTTCTTCTTGCCACTCTTCCATAAAGGCCAGATTTGTGCAGTGTACGACTGATTGTTGTCCTATGGACAGACTCTCCCACCTCAGCTGTAGATCTCTGCAGTTCATCCAGAGTGATCATCAGCCTCTTGGCTGCATCTCTGATCAGTTTTCTCCTTGTTTGAGAAGAAAGTTTGGAAGGACGGCCAGGTCTTAGTAGATTTGCAGTGGTCTGATGCTCCTTCCATTTCAATATGATGGCTTGCACAGTGCTCCTTAAGATGTTTAAAGCTTGGGAAATCTTTTTGTATCCAAATCCGGCTTTAAACTTCTCCACAATAGTATCTCGGACCTGCCTGGTGTGTTCCTTGGTTTTCATAATGCTCTCTGCACTTTAAACAGAACCCTGAGACTATCACAGAGCAGGTGCATTTATACGGAGACTTGATTACACACAGGTGGATTCTATTTATCATCATCGGTCAGCTGTAATTGGAGCAAAAGGTGACACTACAAAGTATTAACGCAAGGGGGCCGAATAATATTGCACGCCCCACTTTTCAGTTTTTTATTTGTTAAAAAAGTTTAAATTATCCAATAAATTTTGTTCCACTTCACGATTGTGTCCCACTTGTTGTTGATTCTTGACAAAAAATTAAAATTTTATATCTTTATGTTTGAAGCCTGAAATGTGGCGAAAGGTTGCAAGGTTCAAGGGGGCCGAATACTTTTGCAAGGCACTGTACATACCACTTGTTATTATGCTCTTTTCCCCTCCACATTTTAGTGATATATAATCGCTTGTCCTTTCATTTCTGATTAAATAGTTTTGTTTTTGTTTTTTAATATTTTGGTTGTTGTTGTTGTTGTTGGTTTTGCTCATTATTATTCATTCATTATTGATTATTTACTCAGCATTATACTATAATTGAGCTTGATTACTACGCATTTACATTTAACAGGAGTTATTCAATAATCGGTTCTTCTAACTTAAATGATTCCCATCTGTCATTCTTTTGCAAAAACAAGGTGATCAAGTAATCAGGAATTCTTTAATATGTCAAAATTCCAAGAAGTTGATTTTTTGTTCTTTTAAAATTGTATACTTTAAGCCTAAATCATAAAGAGTGACACTTTGACTTGGGACTGCATTTACAAACTTTTACACTGCATTTAAAGATTTTATAAAGGCAAGTGCAGTGTTATTAGCAATTTATTACAATGTAATAACTTTGTTAAGGCCGCAAAGGAGTTAATGCTTGAATTAGTCATCAGTCAATCAGTGCATTTTTTGGGTAAAAATGTGCGGTTAAAATTGAAGAAACATTTTTGACATAGTATTTAGGAGCAGGAGGCTTCAACGATGATGATGAGGATATCAGGTAAAAAGAACTGCTCAACTTTATCGAGGTCCATTTAAACAGTTAAAGCCACATATTGCCAGTGATGTATTGTTCATGCAGCCATGAATTATGAATCTAATCTCGGCTAATTTCATATGTGTTTAGGATGTAACCTCTGTTAGTCCTGCAACGGGCTGCCGCTTGCTGTTTGAACGACAAACAGAATTTTACAGTCGGTTTGTCATGTTTTTACACACCATTAAAATTACTGTCACGATTCAAATACATAATAAACACATGCACTCCATGTCTCATATGCTTTATATCAGATGATTTTCCAACACTGAAACGCTAGCCTCAACTGAGCGCTTAGAAAAGTGGTGAAACATGTTTGGTAATTGGCATAAACAAACAAACACCCACAAAAAATGTTTTTAATGAATAAGAAGTATTTTTTTTCTTTGCACTGAATGCAGTGCAATGGGTGTATTTTCACTACCTTGCTGTGATCGCCAATTACACAACCACCAACAAAGTAAATCTAAAAAAAGGGCATACAACACAAAGAAGGAGGAGAAAGTATGTTTTCATTTCGTGGATTCTGGACTCAACTCTGAATGTTTTTATTTCAACACACTCACAGAGAGTCAGTCATTCAGTAGTCTGGCAATCTGAACACAAACACAAAATTACAGAGACCACTGATGGTGTGGATGTCTGTACTTCTCAGAAAATTGTGAGGACTGACTCCATTTCCCTTATAAAGCCGGTCCAGTTGCATTAGTATAGTATAGTATAGTATAGTATAGTATAGTATAGTATAGTATAGTATAGTATAGTATAGTATAGTATAGTATAGTATTCTGTAGAATAGTATTCTGTAGAATAGTATACTGTAGTATAGTATAGTATAGTATCAGTAGCAGCTGAGATATAGCACCACAGCTGTATCCTGTTTGGTCGCAACAATCTGAAATCGATGATGTACAATAATGTAAACTAATCCATTACATCCATAACAATGGGAAAAACAATAATAATAATTACTGTACAAATGCTTGGTGAAAGCCACCCATAGCATTAGCGGCCTCCATTTGCTCCCCGTTTTTTACTGTCCAGAGCGCCACCATGACAGCCACCATGTTTCGAGACCTCATTGGCAGAGTATATACAGTATATGCCAGTATATATTTGGACACATACATTGCATTTGCCACTTTACTGTAGAACATAAAACTTGTCAAACTTGTCAAGTCATGCTAACTTAAGATTTTTAAGTAGACAATACTCAAATTCTCGTGTTGTCTTAAATTTTTTGCTATTTTGACTATTCCTAACTCATTTAATAGTTAAAATAGTAAACTTTATAAAATTTTGAGTTTTAAAGCAACACTAGGTAACTTTTCAACCTTTATAAAATATTTTCACAACATTTGTGATGATATGTTGATTGACAACTAGTTGAATGACACCTCTTTTACATCTTGAGGGGTTCTGTATTGCTTTCACCGGCACTAATTAACTTTGAGGAGGGTGGCAGGAACCCAGCCACACACAAAAACACTACAAATGTGCTGACTGCTTTACGGCGTACGTCACTTCCCCCTTTCCCCATTCAATATAAAGACGGAAGTTGATGCGAATGCTGCAAAAATGGCAGAGCAACAAAAGAGACAACAAGTTTTGTCTGAGGAGGAAAAAAGTGAGGCTACCAGGATATAGTATAGAGCAGGGGTCATGAATTAAAAATCCTCTGGGAACGAAATTAAAAAATTACAACAATCTCGGGTCCGGAAATATTTTTAATGCTTCTTTTTTTCTAAAAAATACAAACGTATCTTTACGTGGCCATGCTGATAATTACAACATTCAAAAATGTAAATAAAATATAAAAAATAAATTTATGGTAAATAATAAATAATATTTAATAATAATTCATTAGTAATAAATAATAAAGCGATCATATTGAGCCCTTAATTCCGCAATTTTTTGAGAACGAATGGCAGCGTTCATAGGGAAACTTTGCGAAAAAGCTGCGTGCTTCGTCTCATAGTGTCTTTTCAAATTGCTACTTTTTACAAGCGCTACCGTTGTTCGGCCATTCCTTACTACGCGGTGAAACATCTACACAACGCGCAGCACGCGTGCGCAAGCATTCGCACGCATGTGCACATTGGTCAGAAGTGGCGAGTACTCACTATTTTTGTTTTTATTTAGTTTATTTAGTTAGAACCTTTTCATTGCCTCAAAAATACTTTTTGCATGTATAACCCTCTCATACTTTTAACCATTGTGTTTTTTTGTATTAGCTTTGAAGCAGTTGACCACATTAGTCACGTAGCGTATTTAAACCGTCCTCATTTGGTATAACTGCATTTAGGTATTTTCTTTCAAATTCAACAAATGTAGATGTTTCGCTGATGTAGCAGATTTTGGCAGAACACCGTCTCTGAACAGATGAGGCATAGCGGTCTTGTGCTGCCGCCACGTAAAATGAACAAAAATGTGTTGGTCTACTCCTCCTTAAACACTCTGTTTTCTGCATCAATCTTGCGTAGTTTTCAGCACGCCATTTGCCGTACCTTTTCGCCTCTTCCTCCAACTTCATTCGGCTCAGTTTCTGGCTGTCACTCCGCGGAGTCTGGAAAGCGAGTGTGAGACATGCTGTTCTAAAAATAACTTTCAAATGCTTCACTCTCATTGGCTGGCTCACGCGCGTCACCGCTAAGGTTTTTGTTTGTTGCCCACCTTGGCTCTGCAAACCCGCAGAAAAAAAAGATTTTTTTTGATGCAACGTGTATTAGTCCGGACAGCTTGAGATCCGGTCCAGACGGCTTGGAGGTCCGGAACCGGATCGAGGTCCGCCGTTCCGTGACCTGTGGTATTGAGAATAAACTTTGGCCCGGCTTTCACTTGCTAGCCTGATGCCCACCCCACCCCCCAACTGAACTCGTCAGCGCTGACGACTTCGAATAGGGTGGGGTTGTTAGCCACACTAAGCCACTAAGCTAACCATATTATGCTATTGTTAAGCCACAACTGGATTCATTGCCTTATCACTTTTTGTCCTTCACACAGCTGCTGGAAACAAAAATGTTGTTTAATCCATCTGCAGGTGGCCATCTTCATTTTATGACACTATTGCCCCTTTCCCACTGAAACTAGTGGGTCAACGCGCGTTTTTTCCAAGCCAATGCAACCAACTAGCAATTGGCATTTGGCACCTTTTCCACTGACAAAAAAAAAGCCGTGTCTTTTTTTTTCTTTTCACCCGTCTACCCCCCCACCCCTCCTCAGCCGTGCGTAAGGTTACGTGACGTCACCACGCTAAGATGAACGTCGACAAGTGCGACCGAATTAATTCAGTTCAAGGAAGTGAACAATGCAGAGCAACATGGAAGCCTCCTTTTCTGTTTGTGTTCTCTGTTTTCATGCTTTTTACTCAAAATGGTCGAAATGCAGTAAAGGATCAACTATCTGCTTGTGCTGAGGCAACGTAGGCGACGTGAATTCTTCTTCTTCTTCTAGCTTTGTTGTTAGCATCGACGTAACTACGGTTGTGGGGCGTGTTAAATGGGAGGCGACTGGCACGTTGTTATGACGCATCACGTAAGAGCCTACGTCACCACGTAGATTAGGGTGTTGACTGTTGGCCCAGGGTTTTGCTTTCACACTGCATGACGATCAGAGCCGAGGTGATTTTAACGCGGGTCGCTTGACGGGTTGATTTGCACGGGTCGAGGCGGGTCGCTGCACCTTTCCCACTGTCACCAAAAGCCGATTGTTAGTGGGTTGACATGGGTTTTTTGGCCAGTGGGTATATGTGGGTGTGCGCTGGTCCTCATGGGAAATGCAGTCTTCCTTAAGCAAAACACTACCGCTTTTGGCCACCAGCGTCGCTAAATTCGACGAAAACTGAAAGGTTACCAAGTGTTGCTTTAACGATTTAAAGATACTATACAGAATTTGTCACTTTTTTACTCCTTACTGCTACCTCAGGCCTAAAGCGTAACTGCAGCCTGTGTTAAGCTCGTTCATGGCATGCATGGTTGTATGACTAAAAGCAACAAACGTTTTTCCCATCATATCAGCACCAGAAATGTACAAACAGCAAATGTGATTATTTACTGTAGCAAATCATAATGGGTTAGAAAAGATGGTTGAAAATAGGGGTGTGACAAAATATCGAAATGGTGATATATCGTGTTACTTTGTATCCCAAAAGGTTATCGATATGCTCCTGCCAAGAATCGAGATATCGTTTTAAAAAGGTGTCAATGTCTAAAAATAAAAAAATAAAAAGGAACCAACAAGTTGCTACCAAAATCTTCCACCATAATAGTGTCTCAGTTCACTCTAAGGCTGCATTGACTGTGCATGACCCCCAATCCTTTTAGACTGGGGGTTTTCAGGGCATTTACAGGTCACTTGCCGTTCATTTTAGGGCATTTATAGGTCATCTCCTGTTGAGTTTGAGTCACTGCCTATTCATTTGGGTGATTCTCAGGTCACTTCCTGTTCTGTAACTCAAAAATCAACCGGAAGTCACCCATAAAATACCCCAAAATCAACAGACAACAAAATTACCTCATTGCCTGGCATTAGCTACCATTGACGGCCATAGACGTTCAAACGGATTGGACGTCTACCAGTGATAAACTCATTCCAATTCACAGCAGAAGCTTGTTTTTCTGTTTATTAGTTGTTGGTCAGAAAATAATTCTAGGATATTTTAGAAATGTATCGTTAATCGTTGTATCGCCATATCGTCAGATCATCGTTATCGTGAGATTTGTATCACAAATGGTATCGTATCGTGAGGTACCAAGAGGTTCCCACTCCTAGTTGGAAAAGTGTTTTTGCCAAGCGGAGACAGAGCGTCTGCCGCGGGGACGTGCACAGGTGTGTGTTCGCCCACAATGTTAGACCCAAAGTCTTTGGTGATTACGCATCAAGGTTGACTACTATTCATAGTGGACAAAAGCGACATTTTGCAGATAAAACTTGTTTCAAATGCCAGCTTGTCTGCGACATTTGGGCACCCGTGGACACCTTTCATATCACCTGCTTGAAGGCTCACACCTAGAGTCGATGCTAATTGAGGTCAGTGAGACATCAACAATGCAAAGCGAGGCCTTGTGGGGTCTTTCGTTACATCATTCTTTTGGACAGAATGTTTTTCGGTGAGGCTTCCTGCATTTGTTGCTGGTGTTATAGTATCAAGAAGCAGATCCAAATGACATGCAAATAAGCTCAGGGTATTTTAGTCACCTCATTACTTGGTGTGTCGCAAATGTGTTTAATGATGTGATCGGAGTGGCCAAGTTCACATTAGACCTTGTTATACATAGAATGTCTTCAGTTGGTGACTGACAATTCACTCATTTACTGCTCTTGTAATAGACAAAGAAATGCTCAGATCATCGCAACTGATGTCTTTATTGCATTCCGCCAGAGCTGCTCGTGCCAATGCAACTTTCCCCCCTTAATTTTCTCCGCTTCGCTAACAACTTCCAACGTAATGGCATGCAGAAAAAATATTCCCAATGTCTCATTGTTTGACAATGTTCCACTCAGATTAATGGGACTAGTTTAAACTGACACTGATGATTTGAATAAATGTTGTGAATGGGTTACATAGGAAACACCTGTGGATAAAATATGTTAACTTTTGAATGAAATGATTCAATCAGAACCCCCCAGACCCCCCAAAAAATATTATTTGAATTTATTCCACCAAACCAAAACAAAATAGGGACATTGTGGGATAACTGAAACTAAGTTGTGAAAGTCTATAGAAAAGCTATAAAGATATTTAGGTAATAACCCCCTCAAAAAAGAATTAAGATTTGATTCCGATTTAAATGCAGCTTTTAATGCAGCTAAATCAAGAGAACTCAGCCATGTAACCGCCAGCCAAGCAGCATTACAATTTAGTATTTATATAATGAAGAGTTCTCTGATATTGGTTGCATTAATTTGACTCATTCATTTAATTTTCACCCATTTTCTGTATACAGTATACTGAACAAACAGTAGGTGGCAGGAGTGTTTTAATTCATCTCAATCACAGTACAGCACTGTATAACCATTTTAACTAATTTCCAGTTTAGAGTAGACACCAGTGGTCACACAAAGCATTCATAAAACACTTGGGAAAACTTGTAGATGAGCCAAATGTGAGTGTTTGTTCCATGTTGATGTGACATTCATGCAGCAGGACATCCCCATAAGTGACAACAAGTGAACTTTTTTGGTCAAGATAACATTCAGTGGACACACTGGAGCTCTTACATAAAGGATGACTCACTAATGACCAAAGAATCACAAATGATTATCATGATGAGGTTAGCCTTTTGCATTGCTACAGCACACACGCACACACTGGGCCCAACATGCTATGCTCTAAATTTAGCAAAGGCATCTCGTAAAAATGTACAAAATATCTAATTAGTAATTTTGTGTCATTCACTTGTATTCATGAAATATGTGCGTGAGGGGCATCATGAACATGGACCCACCTATGTTTATTTAATTTTTTTATTTTTATTTAATTTTTTTTATTTTTTTTGGAGTGGGGGTGTGGGGTTGGAACACAGGAATGACATGGCTGTTAGTTTCACTGATCTTAACTGTATTTAGCTTTTGAACCTTGTTTACCTGTCAGTGGTTGCCTCCCACCTGGTTAATGTTAGTAACCACGTTGTAAAAAATGTCCATAGAATTAACAGGGAAATACTGTGAAATCATGACATTAAAACAATGTAAATGGAAAAAATATTTTTCATTGTCAAACTTAGTTATATTCTGCAAAATACAGAACCAATCACAACTGTTAATTCAAGGGTATTTATATTTTAAAATAACTAAACTTGTTTGTATAATGGACAGTGTACTGTAAATTAAACACAAAATAAACATATAATAAGCAATACCATTCAATAAAACTTACAATGTATAAGTGCTGAAAATATGTTTTTTTTGGGGGGCGCAGATTTTTCCAATACACTTTCCAAAGGAGAAAAAAACAAACCAAAACAAAACAAATCAATGTATTAGATTTAATAAATTCATATGTTGCAATTTACAGATGAGTATATATATATATATATATATATATATATATATATATTAGGGGTGTCAAACGATTAATTTTTTAAATCGAGTTAATTACAGCTTAAAAATTAATTAATCGTAATTAATCGCAATTCAAACCATCAATAAAATATGCCATATTTTTCGTAAATTATTGTTGGAATGGAAAGATATGACACAAGATGGATATATCCATTCAACATACGCTACATAAGTACTGTATTTCTTTATTATTACAATAAACCAACAAGATGGCATTACCATTATTAACATTCTGTTCAAGCGATCCATGGATAGAAAGACTTGTAGTTCTTAAAAGATAACTGTTAGTACAAGTTATAGACATTTTATATTAAAACCCCTCTTAATGTTTTCGTTTTAATAAAATTTGTAAAATTTTCAATCAAAAAATAAACTAGTAGCCCGCCATTGTTGATGTCAATAATTACTTACACAATGTTCATGGCTGCTGAAGCCTATAAAATCAGTTGCACCCAAGCGCCAGCAGAGGGAGCCAAAACTCCGAAAAACACAAGTACACGTTTCACTGTGCTGTCATTGTAATATGTTTGAGTGGGGCATTTGTGCGTTAATTGCGTCAAATATTTTAACGTGATTAATTAAAAAAATTAATTAACGCCTGTTAATGCGATAATTTTGACAGCCCTAGTATATATATATATATATATATATATATATATATATATATATATATATATATATATGGCGGAAAACACAGACAAGACTGAAAAAGCAGCTTCTGCGCTTGCACTCCTCTTTAAAAGAAACTGCAGTATTTTAAGCCAAAAAAACTGTTGTGTTTGATAGAACAATATATCTATAAATATGTCTATAATGTTTTTTTTTTTTTTTTTTTTTTTTTTTTACAGATTTTAACTGTAAAATATCCAGATTCTTCTGTCATGGTATTTACAGATGAACTGTATTTTTTACGGAATTTCTCTGGCAACCACAGCTGCCAGGTTTTTTCCATTTACAGGATTTTTTTACAGTGCAGTCAAGGGTTAACGTTTACACCACCTTTGGCATGAAGTCTTCTAAAATGGTTTTCAGAAAGATCATTTTGAAGTTCAGAAAAATGTGCAAAAATTAGGGCAAGAAGTATCAGTAACTGTATAACAGGATGAGTCACGTTTTCTGGTATTTTCAGATAGATGATAATGAATGAATCTTGAAATATGATAATCTCAATACTTAAAACGCAACATGCACTCTCAAAATATTTTTTTCATTCACTCATCTTTTATTTTACAATCAGTCACATTTAGCATGATGTGGTTATAATATACAATGTGTCACTGTACATCTGTGTCATGTTACCGTTCTGTCTAAATTTCCGCATAGTTGGATTCTCAGTGTACAAAAGTTGACACTATGGTTATGGTAGCAGCGCTAAACATGTTCAGTATTCATGAATAACATTTATTTTTAATCAACAGATGACTTACAAGCCACGGACTCTGCAGTTGTCACGTGGAATGGAACAATAGCTCTTCAGTGATTGAGCTGATTCAAAAAGGCAGAAGTGCATGAGAACAAACAAAAAAATGGTGAGCAGCAAACGCGCTTGTGGTTTTCAAATGTGTTTTATAAGAACAGTGGGACATTATCTCAGCTGTAAAGTTATTAAATTAGTTAAAAGCTAGCATACCTTCTTCACTTACTACTTACTGCCACCACTATTTCTACTAACACTACCACTACAAATTCTTCTTTGTAATTTCTGGCAGTTTAGATACTGCATCTGCCTCTCACAGATCAATGTTAGTATTACATCAGCTATGAGACCTGGTTTGGAGCATGACACTCAATAAACATCGGCCACATTCTCCAGTATGCGCACGTCATAAAACACTGCATGCTTTTCTGCAAGGTGAAGCGTTACACATTATTATCAGTTCATCCAACAAGGCTATGTTAGGACAGCATTTCCCTAGCCGTTTGAGTTAACTACTCCTTGCTGCATGAACTGATCAAGACTTGCTTGAATGACACAACGACAACAGGCTAGTTGTGATTTGTTGAGAATGACAACCTGGATGAATGAAAATACAGTATTCATTGGCATTCATGTGCATGATTTAAAGAGCCTCAGAACTCATTAGGCCACCTATCTTTGTGTCACAAAGTTTACCAGGTTACACATGGTGGGTGTGTCTGGATGATGTCTGGAGAGTGCTTATGGGTAAAACCACCTCTTTTATTTATCTGTGGCAGTTTATGTGAAGCATGTGTTTTCCACACTTTCAATATCAGGAAGCCATGGTTAACTGTCAAACTTAATCAGGTTACAGACACCTTTCGAAGTCGGGACAGAGCCCTGTACAAGTCGGTCAGAAATCCGCTGAGAAAGTAACATCCCCAAAGCTATACAATGAAACTGAAAACACCTTTTCCCCGTCAAAATCTCTGTTCCAGTGCGAAGAGACTTACAATTTCATGATTAAATTCCATAGGCATTCTACAATATACTTTAAATCTCTGCTCTAATTAATCCCAAAAGCCAAATGTATTGTGCGGATTGGAGATCAAGTTCTTCCACACTGAACTCATCCTACCTCGCTATGCGCACTGGAAACAGAAAAGGGCCTCCCTCAAACTGTTCGCAAAATGTTGTAAGCATACAGTGTAATCACGTCTTGGTAAGATGAGGTTTTATGTTGCAATGAGAAGTTTATTACCAATATGATGATTAATTATTTCGGATAAGCATAATACTCCAGAATATTGGATTTGTGTGTTGAACAAATGAACACTTAAATCCACAAAAATACAAGGAATGGCGACTGGTAAATTTATGGTCTGTTTTGCCTCAGGGTGATACTTCAACAGCAACTTTCAGAGTATTTGTGACATCCTGCTGGGACTTTCGTGGCGTCCTAGGGCTACCGGCTGCTCTCCTGCCAGTCTGTGGGCTGCATGAGCCAGAAGCCTGATTTTTGCGCTGGAGTAATGGGCTCCTGGAGCCTTTGGACTTGGCCGGCGTTGTTAAAGAGTCCAAAATCTTGAGCGACCTCAGACCCAGGAGACCGCAGAAGTAGTTACAATGGTGCTGCGAGACAAAGCCCTCAAAAACTTCAGGCCTGCCTTCAATTTGGAAGCCTTGATGTCTGCAGCGACAACAACAGAATACTGAAAAATCATGTTACAGTATCAATTACTTAAACAACACTATAATATTATACCAACCCAGTAGATCTAACTGTAATTCCAATGTTGGTGACCTTTGTATCAACCCCTGAAAAATAGCACAGAAGAGCATGATTATATTAGGTAAAAGCTGATGGAAACTCATTTCGACTTTGATTTGGATTTTGAAATCATTGACCTGCTGGAGGCATATCTCAGTTTTGGAATTAAAAAGCTACCTTCAAGTCGGGTGATGAGTAGATTTCCGCTGGTCCATTGAAAGATCCAGTGCTGCAAGGCGCAACACTTGAGCCCTATGTCAGAGGTGGCTTTCGTCTCAATTTTTCCCATATGGTCCATTGCAACATATTTCTGGTAGACTCCTGCCAAATCAGCCTCCACCGTAGCATAGGGAATAGTGTTTGCTGGCCGGTACATTAAGTGGACTGGGATGACCCTGGTTTGTTTAGGACCAGCGTTAAGTTAATAACACTAAATACAAACCATAGCAAGATAATCAGCAAACACATTTCCATTATTTTTACCAAGCAAAGCGCTTGAGTTTGGTTCGATATCGTACTCGTACTTGTTTTCAACACAAGAGATATGGAAACAACATTGGGCCGAGAATTACAAAAAACTGACAAGAACTGAAAGAAAGAAGGGAATTAAATACAAACAAAGTAACGAGACAACGAGGAACGCCTGAATAAAAGACACAAGCGGACCCAGGAAGTTGAATAGATAAAAATGCAGAGCAGCGCCGTCAACATCGTGAAATGATAAACTAATCAGATGTCAGGATAATAACAGAATAAAACAAGGAAAGGAACAAGCAAAATCAATGCAAAAAGAGCTTTCAGTAACACTTTACAATAAGGGTCCCATAATTAACATTAGTTAATGCATTTTTGGACAACAACTCATGTTTAAGTAACATGACAATAATTGGCACGAGGGGTCACGTGACCAAGATGGACGCTTAGCAGAGAGGCTCCGTCACACCTCCAACATTACTAACAAAAACCCTTTTTAAACTGCCATCATTTTTTGAAACTGATACGCGCAAAGGTTATGTCGCAAAAACCAGCTTTGAAATAGTGTGAAATCTTCACCCGGAGTCGAAAGATCACCCCGGCTACTCTCCCGACGAGTAGCGATAGCATGGCTAAAGCTAACACAGCCATGCCGGAAGCTACAAGCAACACGGAGATATCGACCAGTATGGACGCGATTTTGTTTGAACTCCGGTCCATGCGGGGTGAATTTGGAGGAAGACTTGATGGAATTGATCAAGGGTTGAACAAAATAACAACTGCACTCACTGCTCTGGAAAGTAAGCTGACGGCTACTAAACAGGAAGTCGCCGCTAATGCGAGCCGCATTGAACAAGCAGAGGTACGCATTGCCACGAGTGAATCCGCACAAGAGGAGATGGATAAACAATTGAAACAAGCTTTTAAGCGAATTGTGCATCTGGAAGAAAAAACAGAGGACCTCGAGAACCGGGGAAGAAGAAAAAACCTTCGTATCTTTGGACTACGGGAAGGATCCGAAGCAGGTCGGCCACTAATTGATTTCATCGCCGAAATGCTGCCTAAATGGCTAAACCTTCCAACTCAAAAGACGTTCACACTCGACCGGGTTCATCGTACACTTGCGGCAGTGAGACCAGGCCAAAATAGAGCTGTTCTTGTCCGCTTCTTGAAATTCCAAGACAAAGAGCTCGTATTTCGTGAGGCGAGAAAGCTCAAAATCACGCACGAAGGACAACAACTGACCTTCTCCCAGGACTTCTGCGCCGAGACTGTCCGTTTCAGGAAAGGATTTCAACCAGTTATCCAAAAGCTTATTGAGATTGAAGTATTTCGTGGATTTAGATACAACCCATGCCAGCTCAGAGTTGTCCACCATGGAAAGCTCCGGTTTTTCTCTACACCACAGGAAGCCGAGGAATTTTACAAACAATTTCTTTTGACAAGAGAGGATGGATCTTCGTGAAGACTGAGAAGATGGATGCGTGTGATTGTTGAGTCGAACCAACGCATTCAAATGAATGCACATAACAGGTGACTCTAAATTTGGCAGTATAGACTTGCTCTGTATACACCTTTCTCTTTTCTTCTTCTAAGCAGTTATGTTTGAGAGATTTTTCTATTTTCTTTACCGACAAGGGTTGAAATGCATAAAAATTAGGAGGCTGTACGGAAGCCATTTTGTTGTAATCTGGAGAGGGCCACGTTGATTAGCTGCTCCCCAGTTTTGTGGATCAGCATCCCTATACTTTATTATCTCACTTTGGGTGGGCTTTGTATTCCACTGGATGGAATGCAGGGGTTGGGCAAGGGATTGTTTCTTTTTTGTTATATGTTAAGTTGGTGTGAGAGTGTGGATGAATGTGTAAACTTGCAAAAAAAAAAAAAAAAAAAAAAAAAAAATCCCTATATTATTTCTTCTTCTATGTAAATTAAACATTTTATGGACAGAATAAGCCAAGAAAATAATTTCAATGTAATAATAACTAGTTGGAATGTCAGGGGCATAAGAAAATTAACAAAATTAAAGAAAATATTGAACAGAATAAAAGACATTAAATCAAAAATGGTTTTTATACAAGAGTCTCATTTAACAACATCAGATATTCAAATATTAACAAAAAGATGGCCAGGTCAGGTGTTTCATGCTCCCTTTACTAGTCAAGCTAGAGGGGTAATCACCTTGATTCATAAATCAATACCATTTCAAAAATCTAAACTTATTGTTGATCCAGGGGGAAGATACATTATTGTTCAAGGGACAATCAATTCACAAAAAATAAATCTTGTCAATCTATATGGCCCTAATGAAGATTCCCCATCTTTCTTTGATAAGCTTTTTCTGACAGTTTCTGCTCTTGATGGAAAATATATTGTGGGGGGAGATTTTAACTGCACTCTCAACCCAGTACTAGACCGGTCCACTGAAAATGATCACACACATATAAAATCTAGAAAGTTATTACAAAATTATATGCATGACCTTGCATTACAAGACATATGGAGGGCTAAAAACACAACTATCAGACAATATTCATGTTTTTCAAGTAGCTTTAAAAGTCATTCGCGTATCGATTATTTTTTAATATCTAATACACTACAAAAAAATGTGGAAGAATGTTGGTATAATAGTATTGTGATAAGTGATCATGCACCTGTATCAATAAAAATACAACTGGGCAATACCGACACAAAGTCAAATAGGTGGAGATTTCAAACCTATTTATTAAAAGATAAATCGTTTATCAAGAATATTGAAAAATCCATTGAAACCTATTTTGAACATAATAAAGAAGAAACTTCTGCTAATATTAGATGGGAAGCTTTTAAAGCATACATTAGAGGGGAGATCATTAGCTATACAAGCTCTCTTAATAAAAAAATAAACCAACAGATGAGATCTTTAGAAAATGAAATAAAGACATTGGAAACTGAACTATACAAAAGTAATGACCGCACTAAATTACACAGTTTAACTATTTTAAGAGCCAAATATGACAAAATCTCAACAGATAAAGTGGCAAAACAACTAATGTGGACAAAACAAGCATTTTATGATCAAGGTGAAAAAGCAGGCAAACTGTTAGCCTGGAGAATTAAAAAACAACAAGCTGATAGAGCCATACTAAGTATAAAATCAGAAAACAACCACATTACAAATGATCCCCTTGAAATAAACGAAAAATTTAGAGAATTCCTCAAGAAACTATATACATCAGAATGCATGGCAAATGATGGTCTTCAAAATACATTCCTTGATAAATTACAATTTCAACCATTATCAGAGGATGACAAAAAAATACTTGACAGCCCACTGTCAAGAAATGAAATTTTGGAAGCTATTGGTAATCTGAACAGTGGGAGAACACCGGGGCCAGACGGAATACCGATAGAGTTCTATAAAACATTTAAAAATAAGTTGACCCAGCCACTGCTGGACATGTACAACGAATCATTCAGAACAGGGACTCTTCCAGATACATTGAGATTAGCCACAATTACATTGATTTTAAAACCAAACAAGCCACAAATGGAATGTGCCTCATATAGAGGAATTAGTTTAATGGGATGTGATATGAAGATATTATGTAAAGTATTTGCTAGAAGATTAGAAAAATATATTCCAAAATTGATATTGGATGACCAACAAGGCTTTGTTCAAAAACGACAAAGCTATCATAATATTAGGCGAGTGCTGAACATAATGCATGAGAAACAAAATGCTAAGGATACAGCAATGTTAGCAGTGGATGCATGTCAAGCATTTGATAGGATAGAGTGGAATTATCTTCTAAAACTTCTTCCAAGATACGGACTAGGGGAAAAAATCGTAAAATGGATCAAGTTACTATATACAAACCCTGCTGCTCAAGTCCTAACTAACACCAATATATCCAAACCATTCATTTTGCAACGTTCAACTAGACAAGGCTGCCCTCTGTCCCCTATTTTGTTTATTCTGGCGATGGAACCATTGGCTATGGCAGTAAGAACACATCCTGGAATATCAGGTATCGCTCTAGGAGGAATAAATCATGTAATATCTCTATTCGCAGATGACATAATATTTTTTCTGTCTGAATTGAAAAATACTATCCCAACCCTGGTTAATTTATTGGAGGACTTTGGTACCTTTACAGGATACAGAATCAATAATAATAAATCAATGCTCATGTTCCTGAACGAAGAAGAACAAAGAAACCCCCCAATAAATACCCAATTTACAATTGCAACAAATGGCTTTAAATATCTGGGTATTAGGATTACTCCAAACTTGAACAAACTTATCGAGTCAAATTATCACCCTCTGGTGGATGAAACTACCGAAATGTTAAATCGCTGGTCAACTTTACCCATCTCTATGGTGGGACGGATTAATACAATAAAGATGTCAATACTACCCAAATTTTTATATTATTTCCAAACAATTCCTTTGTCATTACCACAGAGCTTCTTCGACAATATGAATAAGATATTTAGAAATTTTATCTGGGATAAGAGAAAAGCAAGACTTCGACTCAAATTACTTTACTTACCTTATGAAAGAGGAGGCCTGCAACTCCCAAACCTTAGATGGTACTATATGGCTGCTCAATTAACATCAGCTACCCACTACTTTAACACAGACTCTCCCCCCTCATGGGTAAAGATTGAACAGCAATCAATATCAACAAACATACCAATCCACAGTTATCTTTATTCTGCAAACCTGAAAAAACTAAAAAAAGACACAAAAAATCCCTTTCTAAATAATACGATAGTTAACTGGCACAAGGCGCACAATCTCGTTGATAGCCCTATAACAATATCTTGTTTCTCTCCTTTGCAGAATAATGATAATTTTCCACCCGGGAGAATGGATGGAGGCTTTAAATTATGGAAAATTAAGGGTATTGAAACAGTTGGAGACTTATATGAAAATGGAATATTGCTTACATTTAGTTCTCTATGTGAAAAATATCAAATCCCCTCAAGACATTTTTTCAAATATTTGCAAGTAAGAAATTTCATTTACACAAACTTCGGAGATGCCACACATTCTCCCAATCTATCACCGATCGAGGAAATAACACACAAGCAACCAAAAAATGGTCTATTGTCAAAGATCTATAATTTACTAATTATTAACTGTAAAGAGTCATCAGTTGACAAATTGAATGCTTGGAGAAATGACCTGAAAGAAAATATTGCTGAGAGTGATTGGAATGAAGCCTGTTTGAGAGCTAAAAAAAATACAATAAATACTAGGTTAAAACTGATTCAATACAAATGGTTAACAAGAATGTACATAACTCCTGAAATACTACACCACATGTCTGGTAACATTCCCGATACATGCTCTAAATGTAACGACTGTAAAGGTACGCTCTTACACTGTGTATGGGAATGTTCTAAAATTCAGAACTTTTGGAAAGATATCACTAAGTGTTTATCAGTTGTATTTAAATGTAATGTACCTACTTCGGCCAAACTTTGTGTTTTGGGGATTTATCCAACGGATGTATTAATAACCCAAAACCTGAGAAAATTGTTAGACTTTGGGTTACTGCATGCACGAAGAGTGGTTGCCCTAAACTGGAAGAACATGGAACCTCCCTCGCTAAGACAATGGATTAAGGAACTTTCGGAAAACATAGGAATGGAAAGACTGACCTACATCGCTCAAGGAAAACAAAAAGAATTTGAAAAACTATGGGACATATACATGTACATTGTATTAACAGTCTGAGATCTTAGAATGTAATTACGTCTTCTACATACAGATATATTTTTCATTTTGTCTTTGCAAGCTGTGTGAATGTGTGTGTGAATGTGTATTATTTTTCTCTTTATTTTATTTTTATTTATTTAATTGGGTTGTAATATATGGCCTCCTCGTGGTCATCTTGTTTTGAATTATCAGTTCTTGTCCTTTTTTTTTTGAAAAATAATAAAAAATGCTGTCTATAACATGACAATAATTCATTTAATCCCTTATCTAACGTTTATTAATATATTAATTAACATGAGTTAATCGATTAGTTAATGCATTTTAAGAGAATAACTAATGTTTAAGTAACATTACAATAATTAATAGCTTATCTAACATTTATTAATATATTAATTGACATGAGTTAATGCATTAGTTAATGCATTAGTTAATGCATGACCAGACAGTAACCAATAGTTTGGTAAAATTCAAAATATATATAGGCCTATATAGGGTTAGGGTTTGTTAACTTAAGCATTTATACTTTCTTAGTTAACCCTTGAGAGTCGAAGGACGCGCTGGCGCGTCCTCAGCGCACGTCGTCTTTGAAGCGCCCTCGCGTTTTAATTACGTCACCCACATGCCGTTGGTTGGTCTCGTTTTAAAGTGCGGAAGTTGCGGTTTACTCTCATTATTTGAAGTCAATCGACCAACTAAAACGTGAGATATTGTCATTTAAGTTTTATAGTTTTATTGTCCTCTCAAAAAAAATATTAAAACGCTGCATGGATCATTTGTTTATGTCTATATTTCCATCATTTATTGTCCTTTTTCAAAACGGAATCTCCATGAAAAAAACACAAATCAAACGAACCCTTTCGAAGTCACAGTGGAAGCACAAAATGCGTTTTTTTTATAAATATAACTGCCGTGCGAGGTTCCACCGAACGAGAGGGAGGAGTGTTCTGAAGCAGCGAGGTGGCGAGCGACGGCCGTTTGGATCGAGCGAGCGACTTTGTGTGACTTTGAGAATGAACGGAAAACTAAATTTAGCGCAAGCAATTGTGCTTTTTGATCAACTTGAGGAAGAGGATGGTCCAAATTCGTCATCATCGTCTTCTTCGGAAGAGTCCTCAAGTGAAGATAGTGACGGATTTGAACACGTGGGTGACGCCATCGACGAGCAGGGGTAAGCCAACTCACTTTTTTTTTAATGCTGAAAAAGTTTCTTTTGAAAGTTTCTTTTGATATTGTAAGACAGTTAATTTTGATGCAATATAAGTGTGTGTTTATGTATATAATAATAAAATGTGCATATCAGATCAAAGTCGTGCGTGCACTGTGTGTATCCCAGGCAGGAATTTATAATTTTGGGTGTTCTTCTTTCTATATAAAGATTAGGGATGTAGCACATATTTAGCTATGGTATTCTTTCTATTGTCATAAATATAGATTTCCATTATTATTTATTGCTGTATATATTTTTATTTGATACTTTATTATTTTCATAAATACTTTTTTTTTCATGTACATTTATAGTGACAATGAAAAATCTACATTCACTGCCCGAATGGAAAGCGGACAAGGGAGAAGGGGTCATCATGGAAGAGCGATGAGATGTCAGCGGAGGAGAGGCTGGAGAAGTCAGCGCGGCAGAAGCCGATCACCACTGACTCAGCCTGCACCTGTGCCATGGAGCACAGAACAAGACCCAGACACTGCCCCACAGTGCAGCCGGTTCACACCCCGGAGACCACCAGGACCTCAGGTGAATCGTGACCATGCATACACCCAAAGCCAAAGCAGCAATGGCGTGGCTCAGTGGTAGAGTCGTTGTCCCCCAAACCAGAGGTTTGTGGGTTCGATTCTCCGCCCTGATGAACTCGTCTAAGTGTCCTTGAGCAAGATACTGAACCCCACGTTGCTCCTGGTGCTGCGTCACCAGTAGGTAGATGGCGAGATAGTGTAAAGCGCTTTGAGCGCCTTGAAAGGTGGAAAAGCGCTATATAAGTATAACACCATTTACCAATCCATGTGCCAGTCACCATCTGTGACGGGGCAGAAGGGAGAAGCAAAGCAACTCAAGGCCGGAGGAAATGCCAGCAGTGCGCAAAGGGTGGAAAGAGGACCGACACCCCATGGAAGTGTGGGCTGTGTGATGTAGCCCTGTATCTAATTCCAGGACGAAACTGCTTTTCGGAGTGGCATGCCTGAAAAAACATTTAACTTGTTTATTGTAAATATTTTTGAAAATACTTTTTTTCCAATGTTTTATATATATATTTTTTTTCCCACAATGAGTCTTCTCAATTTGTGTATATAAATGTGTGTTCAAGAAGCTTGATTGTGTGTTTATAGTTTTCATCAGGTGATGGGCCGCAATACCTAAACTCATAAAGAGATGGCCTCTAAACACTTTTTGTGTTAGATGGTATATATTTTTTCACTGTTCTTCACTGTTTGGTCTGCTGTATATAACCTGTTTTGACTAGAGCATGTATAAAGGCAAAAAACGCCAATGGCTATACCTGTTGTTTATGTTGAATTGTCAAATATAAGACTATTTATTCTAAATTTTTTTGGTTGAATGTTCATCCTAACATGTTGAATAAATATTATAAAGTTTCAAAACGGTTCGTTACGCATGTTTGGTTGTCAATTGGACATCAATATTAAAAATTTTGACAAAATGATTTTGGAAATTTTGGTCTTTTTCGGCCCAAAATGATGATTTATAATTGGTCAGTGAAAGAAACAACAGTTTGGACATGAAGTTCAAGGTGTCACAAAAAAGGGACCAAACCAGGCCATCGTAAACAATTCTTTCTTTGAAATATAAAGGCAACTTCAAAGGCATGCAAAATCAGACAAAATAGACCCAGACCTTAAAGGGTTAAGGGACACATGTGCTACACTTTGCAATAAGGGTCCAAAAAGCATTCAGTTAAGGTTAGGTTTTAATATATATCATACATTACTTAACATTAATTCACATATACATTAGTGCATTAATCAATAGTATACTGGTACTAGTAAATGATTGTGTTATTTTAAAATCAGAAACATTGCTCTGTGAGTCCTTGGGTGCTGCTAACCTGAAGTATGGTATTATTTCACGTGAATGTACCTCATAAGTATTACTTAACTTTAATTAACCATTACTGAATGTTTTTTGGACCCTTATTGTAAAGTGTAGCACATGTGTCCCTTAACTAAGAAATTATAAATGCTTAAGTCACCCCCCCAACCTTTATTAACCATTACTGAATGCTTTTTGGACCCTTACTGTAAAGTGCAGCACATGTGTCCCTTAAATAAGAAATTATAAATGCAACAAACCCTAACTCTAAACCCAAAACCCTAACCCAGTACTTCTCAAATAGTGGGGCGCGGCCCACTGGGGGGGCGCAGAGCGATGCCAGGGGGGGCGCATGTGACCTCGGGGAACATGCTTTTTTTTTGTTTTTTTGCCGTACTGGAATAAAGTGTACTTGCACATCCACTCAGTAGGTTGCAGTGGCGCTCTCATTTTCAGAGTACGCGCAGTATTTTTGAACTAAGGAAGAGCATTCAGCACACACAGAAAACAGATATGAAGAGCAGTGTGCCACCGCCATTTTCCGACCGGACTCACTCACGCAGCGACCCACTGTCTTGTCCGGTTCTCACGTCGCCGCCCGAGAAGTGCCATTTTCGGCTTGGGATCGTCACGACGACCGCCCTCACCTACGGTTCTACCTCGGCCGCCGCTTTTTTCATGCTGTTTGCCTTTTAGCTTTGACTTTTAATATAGTGGGTGATGAGGAAAGACCACTGTTTACTGTGTCTAAAAATAATTATAGCGGACAGCCAGAAGCCAAATCAATTAAGACGCCACTTAAAGACATTAGACCCCAATCTCCTTGATAAGCCGCTTGATTGTTTTTCAGTGAAAACGTGCCGAATATTGCCAACAATCGTCCTACTTTGTCAGTGTTATATCAATAATCCAGTGAGCATTGTTAGCATGCTCATTGCAAAATAACTCCACACCATTGCAAAGGAGGTAAATACAGTGAGCAGCAAAAATAAAAACTGTCCTGTCCAAGTACACTCTTTTTTTTCTTTTATTCAGTTTTGTTTTTTCGGTCAATTTTTTTGGCATATTGTCCTCATGAGTGAATGTTTCTAATCAATTTTAATTTGTTTTTGCTTACTGATTTTATTACATTTTATTTTTCTGTATCAAATGGTCAAAAATGTACCGTGAGTGTATTTTTTTACAGTTTGGATGTGACTTTTTTTTAAAATTCAGGCAAATTGATGCACGTCAAGTCTTCTCTGTTACAAACAAAACAATGTTAATAAAGTTATACTTTATTTTAAGTTGATCTATTTTACTTTTTTTCTTTATTAGAAAAAAAAGGACACAATGTTAGGCAGATGCGTATTTATAATAGTAATTTTATAGACAAATGATACTATTTACAGTGGCGGCAGAGAGTTTGGGGGGGGCGCGAAACATTTACGGCTTCCTTGGGGGTGTGTGACAGAAAATAATTGAGAAGCACTGCCCTAACCCAATATAGGCCGATAGCTTTAGCTTTAGCTAATGCATTAGCTAATGCATTAACTCATGTTAATTAATATATTAATAAATGTTAAATAAGCAATTATTTTAATTATTGTATTGTTAACTAAACATTAGTTATTGTCTAAAAATGCATTAACTCATGTGAATTAAGGGACGCTTATTGTAAAGTGTTACCGAGCTTTCAATTTTGTTGCCTGTGTGAGAAGAAACTTACTCAAGAGGAGGTCCAAAGTTCTCAATAACTCTCGCCTCTGCAGAGAAAATTTTGCAGTACTCCCGGGCCAGATTCTGAATTTTACAGTGCTGTATCAAGAACAATGTAAAATATATTGTTATAATTCCACACAACACTGAGCCATCCATTTGGAACTGAAACATACCTGCTTGACCAAGTCCAAGTTTCTTTCAGTGAGGCCGTGTTCCTCCTTGCCCCCATAAGCGATTTCGCGGTTTACTTTGATGATACATGTGTGACCAGACTCAAAGACAGGCTCCAGGCCATAAATGACTTTTGCCCTCCAGACCTTGTGGGTACTGCCTTCGTCGATACAGGATTTGTCCACCATTACCCGACCAAACAACTTGTTGCCCCATACGCCACTGTCAGCCACACCTTTGTTGAACACCAGGGGTGCCATTTCTATCTCTTCTCCAACTTGATGAAAGTACAAAAAAAGTTACTGAGAAATGAATTAGGCTTTAAGTTACATCAAAAGTTAACATCTCATCTTACCACCATGATCCTCGCGCTGAGAAATCCTACCCAAAACTGCAGCACATCGAGAGAAAGAACAAACAAAGAATTGTTCCAGCTAAATAGTGAAAATATTGTTGTGTCAAGTGACTACATACTGTCTGAACCGAGCAGAAATTCAGTCGAGTCGCTCCCATAGTCATTTGTGATAGCGCACTTGTAAACACCAGAGTCTTTACTTGATGCTTGAATGACAGCCAGATTGACCTGGCTTTCATCTGTGGCGCTGTGGCACAAATATGCAAATGAAACACAGAGAATCAGTATTCATTTGAAAAAAAATGTTTCTCCACTAGGAATTTACCTTCTTGTAATCCGGGCAATCTCCACATCATTTCTATACCAAGCAATAGTCGAGTCGGTGAGAATGTTGAAGAACTGGCACCATAGTTTTAAGTGTCCCGAGGTATCAGCAAATCTTTCACTGCGGATCTTACGGATAACTTGAGGAGCTAAAATGGAGTGATGTGAGAATTTTGTTCGTAAAAGGCATAGGTTTCACAGAGTAACTATGTCTATGACGAGGTCTACGATGTGCCCAACAATTGACAGGCAACTAGTCCATGATGAACCTCAGCAACAATTAAGCAGCGACCTAAATAAGGACAATCATAGAATATGAAAGGGGCAGAAAGGTTCTGGACATAAAAAGAACTTTACCTTTGCATGGGTCCAATCTGTCCTCACTTGTCTCACTTTTAATGTCCTTATTGAGTGGTTGGCTCAATGTCACAGCAGATGTCTTCTTTCTGCCTAGCGTTGGCGATCGCTTCTCCACAGGAGAACTTATCTCATCATTGGGATGAGGAAGAAGAGGTGACTGTCGTGTGCAGTCTGGAGATGGCATGATTGTCACGGTACTTGTTGAAAGCATACTGTCTGGTTGAGAAACCTCTTGCTTTTCAGGTTGGGTATCTGGTGGTAATTTGGCTTCCCCAGATTTGTCCATGGAGGAAGGGATTTTACGACGGGCCCCTGAGGCTAATTCTTGCGGAGTAGCAAAAGAATGAGAAAAATCACCATCTTTTTTCTGCAATAACAGATTAACTTTGGGATTTGAATTCGGCAGAATATTGTTATCTGGATTGCATTCAATCATTGTCCGCCCTTGGATATTAAGGCTGTTTTCTTGGGTATCTGTATCAATGAATTGTGGACTTGGCATCACCAATGAACAACCTTTTGGATTGTGTTCTATAATAAGTGTTTTGTTAGTGTTTCCAGTACTTTCCTGTTGAGTTTCAGTGTGAACTTTAATATTGGGTATAAACTTTTCCATATAACCCAAAACTCCTATCTGATCACTTTTTGTCTTAGATGCAGTTCTTTGAGTTTCTTCCTCCTTTGGATTCCTAGCAGAAGAAAGGTAGGTTTTTGAAGAACCCGCAGGGGGTTTAGCTACAAAATCTTGATTATATTCGACTTTGCTACCAGGAGCAGATGAGGGACTGGGAATGGGATCTTTATGAAAAGTATGACTCTTTCCCAGATTACTTTTCTTTGCAAGATGTTCAAATGGAGACATTTGAGCAACAAGATTCTTAGGTAAGCAATCAGATACTGATTTACTGGTTTGGGTTTCATCCTCTTTAGGATTCACAGCAACAGAAAGGTAGGTTTTTGAAGAACCTACATGGGGTATATCTGCAAAATCTTGTTTATAATCTACTATGCTAACGGGATCAGTTGAAGGATAGAGACTAGGATCTTTTTGAAAAGTACTACTCTTTCCCAGATTGCTTTTCTTTGCAAGACGTTCCATTGGAGAAGTTTGATCAACAGGATTCTTAGGTAAGCAATCAGATAATGATTTACTGGTTCGGGTTTCTTCCTCTTTAGGATTCACTGCAACAGAAGGGTTATTAACAGGACCTGCAATGGGAATGTCCACAACATCTCGATTGCATTCTATTTTTAGGGGCTCAACGACAGATGAAGGACTAAGAATAGAATATTCTTCACAAGTCCTATTCTTTCTGATATTAATTTTGTCTAAAATATTTGCCTCTGGAGAAGTTTGAGCAACGGTGTTCTCTGGAATGATTTCAGGTTCTGACTTCCTCCCTTGAGTTGCTTTATTCTTAGGATTCACAGGATCGGTATCCAAGTTATTTGAAGCATTTACATGGGGAACAGATGCAGTATCTCTGAGGGAATCAATGAAAGATGACGGATAAGTACTGGGATCCTTTTGAAAAATCTTATTATTTCCAGGATGGCTTTGCTGTACCCGATTTTCATTTGGAGAGCTTCTATTGACACTGTTCCTCGGTATGTTGTCAGATGCCTTCTTCCCTTGTGGTGTACATTGACCTTTATCATTTAGAAGGTTTTGAGGTTTATGTGCAGTAGCTGGATTGTCTAGCAAGTCTGCAGGGAAGTCGTTTGAGTCAAGAGTGCTTATTTGGGCTCTCATCATTTCTGCAACAGATACGACTCTGGCCACCGGTTTGGGGGTTTCTTGGAATTCTCTGGACTGCTGCTCATTTGGGATTAAAGTTTTTTGGGAATGTTGACCAGCAGCTTCATCCTTCACTTGCTTGTCTTTAGAAGACACAACATTGTTACTAGTGACTTGAGCTACTTCATCTCTGCTTTGTTCCGGTTTTTGTATCTTTGGTGCAACAGTGACTGCTGTCACTAGTTTATCAATTTTTTCATTTGCCACCAATTGCTTTTTAACTTCTTTACCATCTAGCTTTTTATTACCTTGTGCTATTAACCCTCCAACAGATTTCATGTCTAAACAAGCTTGGCTTTTCTTGTCCACAGATGAAAAAACTTTTGACCTTTGTGGGATCGCGTGGCCTTCACTCGATCCCTTGGATTGAAGCTTTTTGTGTTGTGGAACTGTAACAATAGGGGAGCCAAAATGTGGCTTGACATCTTCTTTTGACGCTGCTCCTTTTGATGCAGTTTTCCACTGCTGTTGTGTGTTCGTTGCTGCCAAACGGCGATCAGGTGGAGGCTCTGGGCTGACAGGTGCATCATTCCCACTCATCCATGTCGGGGCATGTGTAACCTTGGGAGACAATGCAAGCATGTTTCCAGGCTGTAAATGCTAATGATACTTTATCCCTAACCGTGCAGGACATGGGTAAATGTGTAATTCCAACAACAGCAACAGTGTAACCAGCAACAAATAGAAATCTGTGGAAGTACCTTTGGCTACATTAGATATTGTAAATTATGAGAGACTCGTGCATGTGGCCGCTTGTTTACTACACTGCAAAGTAACAGGTATTTCCTGTATTTCATGGAGGATTTCATTTGAGAGACGAGCATGAGAGACGACCGTGAAAGACAACCGTGTGTTTACCACAGTGGGGCAAATAAGTATTTAGTCAACCACAAATTGTGCAAGTTCTCCTACTTGAAAAGACTTGAGAGGCCTGTAATTGTCAACATGGGTAAACCTCAACCATGAGAGACAGAATGTGGGGAAAAAAACAGAAAATCACATTGTTTGATTTCTAAAGACTTGATTTCCAAATTAGAGTGGAAAATAAGTATTTGGTCACCTACAAACAAGCAAGATTTCTGGCTGTCAAGGAGGTCGAACTTCTTCTAACGAGGTCTAACGAGGCTTCACTCGTTACCTGTATTATTGGCACCTGTTTTAACTCATTATCGGTATAAAAGACACCTGTCCACAACCCTCAGTCAGTCACACTCCAAACTCCACTATGGCCAAGACCAAAGATCTGTCAAAGGACACCAGAGGAAAAAAATTGTAGACCTGCACTAGACTGGGAAGACTGAAACTGCAATAGGTAAAACGCTTGGTGTAAAGAAGTCAACTGTGGGAGCAATTATTAGAAAATGGAAGACATACAAGACCACTGATAATCTCTCTCGATCAGGGGTTCCATGCAAGATCTCACCCCGTGGCATCAAAATGATAACAAGAACGGTGAGCACGAAGGGACCTAGTGAATGACCTACAGAGAGCTGGGACCACAGTAACAAAGGCTACTATCAGTAACACAATTCGCCGCCAGGGACTCAAATCCTGCACGGCCAGATGTGTCCCCCTACTGAAGCCAGTACACGTCCAGGCCCGTCTACGGTTCATTAGAGAGCATTTGGATGATCCAGAAGAGGACTGGGAGAATGTGTTATAGTCAGATGAAACCAAAATATAACTTTTTGGTAGAAACACATCTTTTCGTGTTTGGAGGAGAAAGAATACTCAATTGCACCATACCCACTGTGAAGCATGGGGGTGGAAACATCATGCTTTGGGGCAGTTTTTTTGCAAAGGGACCAGGACGACTGATCTGTATAAAGGAAAGAATGAATGGGGCCATGTATTGAGAGATTTTGAGTGAAAATCTCCTTCCATCAGCAAGGGCATTGAAGATGAGACGTGGTTGAGTCTTTCAGCATGACAATGATCACAAACACACAGCCAGGGCAACAAAGGAGAGGCTTCGTAAGAAGCATTTCAAGGTCCTGGAGCGGCCTAGGGAGTCTCCAGATCTCAACCCCATAGAAAATCTGTGGAGGGAGTTGAAAGTCCGTGTTGCCCAACGACAGCCCCAAAACATCACTGCTCTAGTGGAGATCTGCATGGAGGAATGGGCCAAAATACCAGCAACAGTGTGTGAAAAGCTTGTGAAGAGTTACAGAAAACGTTTGGCCTCCGTTATTGCCAACAAGGGTACATAACAAAGTATTGAGATAAACTTTTGGTATTGACAAAATACTTATTTTCCACCATGATTTGTAAAATTTCAAAATCAAACAATGTGATTTTCTGGGGTTTTTTCCACATTCTGTCTCTCATGGTTGAGGTTTTCCCATGTTGACAATTACAGGCCTCTCTAATATTTTCAAGTGGGAGAACATGCACAATTAGTGGTTGACTAAATACTTATTTGCCCCACTGTATATTAGCTGTTTATATCTACAGGTTTTTAAAAACACAATTAGTGGTTGACTAAATACTTATTTGCCCCACTGTATATTAGCTGTTTGTATCTACAGGGTTTTTTAAAACACAATTAGTGGTTGACTAAATACTTATTTGCCCCACTGTATATTAGCTGTTTCTATCTACAGGTTTTTTAAAACACAGTTCTCACGGATTAGCTGTAACTATTATACCAAGACTGCCATTACACTTTAATCCTTCACACCCCTGTGTGTTGGGTGCTCATGCACCCCCAAACTGCTTTTAGGTGCCACACATGACCTAGCGATTGAAACAACATACGTAAACACAGCAATGAAAATGTAGTCTGATTTAGAATAGCAGAACACTTTGGTTCAATTGCTGTCAAACTAAGGTGAGACGCTAATATTGATCCAGAGATGTAATGTTTGTATCTACTAGCTTAGCATTAGCATTAGTGGCAAAAAATCACAAGTTTTATATACAGTACTGTAATTAACTTAGGAAATAGATACAAATCCCCTCTTTGACCCCACATTCAACTTTCATTTGACTTGTACATCATATAAAACATATCACTGTTACATTAAAATAGGGTGATGAGTTCGGTGTATCATATCACGGATTTGTGGTCCAGACAGTCTCAAATCCACATCACGTCTGAGCATGAGTTGCACCTCCTTTTATAATTAGCAACAGAGGTTCCCCTAGTCACATGACATTCCCGAAAAGATCAGATAATCTCAAATAATAATGACCCATTTTGTGCTGTAAAAAATGACCTCAAAAGCCTTTTAAATGGTTAATTTTGATTGCTCATTTGCGAGATAAAGAAGTATTTGAAGTAAATGATGATATGACATCAAAATGAAAAGAATTGGAAAATAAGCACATTTTACCTACTGCAACGCTATCTACCGTAATCTGGACAGGCTGTTATGTGGCTATTTTGTGTTGACTTGTGGCCGCACTGGAATGTCAATCATTTTGAGAGGCACTTCAGTTGAGCCGCGACTTGTCAGTAACTGTGCCCACGGTTGCGTAACCCTTGTCTGTAATAAACATTCAAAATTCTACAGTAGCTAAAAACCTTTGACTGATAATTTTGTGTTTATGCATGCTCATTATTTAATATCTAGTCATATAACATACGGCAGCCCTCCAAATACAATCGTTGCAGGAGTTCTAATTTGTCAATTTGAATTTTTAAACGTTTTTATATTATTTTTGAAAAGAATGGTTCGATTAAAAAGCAGTTTATCTTTGACCTAAAAAAATAGCAATATATTTAAAACAGCTCTCAGTAATAAAGTGTAACTTATGCCTTTGAGGTTTCTGTTTTCACGAAAGCCTTTAGTGTCATTCATTAAACAGGGTCCCATAAAAACTAATGCTAATCTTTTTCAACTTATTGCCACCCTGTTGCATGAGTAAACACGAGTGCATCATGAAGCTCCAGTGGCACTGCAGAGCTATGACGTCTTTGCTATGAATAGCAGCAGGTTGCTTGATTTGGCTGCCACGATGTAGCTACCCCGTGAGCTCATGGGAGAAGAAAAAAAAAAGCTCACCTCACTCTGCATGGACGAATTCCTTTGTCTCGCTTTTGTTTCCTTTTGAGGCAGCTGATCTGAGGGCTGCTCAGGTAAAGCTGACTTCTTCTGGAGGATTCTGTCCACTGGTCTTGGGTCAGTCAAATGCTGAATGACTGGTTCTGAGTCCTGTTGGTGTTCTGGTGTACTTATTAGTCTGGAGGGTATGACAGGATTCTTTTCCAGCACTTTCTCATCACATTTTTGGTCACTTTCTTTGTTTTTCTTTGCACTTTCTGGTGAACGAAGCGCCTCAGAACTTTTTTTCCTTAACAATTTTCCAAATGGTCCTATCTTTTTGACATTCTCAGACTCTTTTGTTTCCTCAGGCGTCCTCTCACCCCTTGGGAAAATCTTGATCTTCTTCTTGACAAAGGCAGTCTTGGCAATGCCAATCTCATTATCAGTTTCAGACTTAGCTAAGGGTGCAAGTGTCTCCTCCATTGGTTCCTCTATAGGTTCCTCCACCCTGACTTTTGAATCCTCACCAACTGATTGAATAAACTCCTTGGGAACCTCATCTTCTTTGGAGCTGGGCACGCTGGAGAAGACCTCTACGGTGGAACGCCGCTTCCTCTGTGTGCGTTCCGGGCTGATGCTCCGAAGCGGCTTCTGGTTCTCCTTCCCGCTTCGGCCCTCCGTTCTTTGCTTGAGCTTTGCAAAGTAGCGTTGGTGGATCTTGAACTCGTTCATTCCGCCTACCTCCAGTACCCCGGAGCATGACACAATACCTTTGCTGTTACTGGCTGATGCCTGGTAGATGGCGGCGTCCTCCACAGTACAACTGCGAGGAGAAGCCCATAGTAAACTTTGACAATATTATAAACTATAAGTGATGCCTAATTCAGATAAACATGAATTAAATCAATGTTGTTGACATATTCAACAAATATTCTAATGGTATATGAAATACTTACTTGTAAATATGCAGGGAATGGTTCTGCCCGTTGCGAAATATTTCATATTTAGGAAGACCACACAGTCTGTCCAACTGTTTATCATCCTTATACCAAGTAAGCTGAGGGATAGGATAACCTGGAGACAAAAAAAAAAACAACAACCTTTGTTGATAAAAATTGTGAGGAATCATGGATAAAGTCAATGGCTTTCATAATAATTTACAACTGAATTGATATTTTGTGCAATTTATGTTATGTGATAAGTGTTTTATTAAACTGTCAATTAAAAAAAAAAAAAAAAATAAAAAAAGGTGACCCCCAGCATTAGAGACACACGTGCATATTAAAATCCTAATATAATTTGTCAAAGTTTAATTCAAATACAACACGTACAATAACCTGTATAAATGCATTTTTTTCTCCATTTAGCCTGAACAAACAGACACAGATGCTCACCAGTCACCACGCAGAAGAACTTGACATTGGAACTCTCTGACACAGCTTTGGACTTGAGAGTGGTCATGAAGGCAGGCTGGGTTTCTTGTGTCAGTTGAGCTATCATGCTGCATAGTGTGCTCCTGTACAAAGAGTAGACTTTCAATCAAGGGCGTAGGTTTGCATAGAGACGGTAGAGACATAACACTACTAACTTTTCAGGATGCTAAAATTGTCCCCACCAACTTTTAAGCAACCTTATTTGCATTATATAATGAGTTCAGTTATATAGGGAATTTAGATTGTCTTCCCATATGTTTTAAGGAGAGAATTGACCCTACCATTATTAAGTGAATTATTTCAAATTTTGTTTATGTCTGCTAATTAAAACCAGACATTTATTCTGGAAGTTTTAAAAATGTTTCTTTTGTAGTTTTTGAAAACAAAGGTTTGAATCGAACAGTGTATCACCTGAACCAATGCACGTAAAAGTTAGTATCAGACAATACCGATTTATTTTGCATTGCTCATTTAGCCTATCAATTAATTAGGTTCATATTCATGAGAAATGTGGCCCTGACCCCCGTTCACCCAATCAGTTTGGTTTTATTAATGTCCTGTCCCCGGCAAAAAGTGTACATGCAGGTTATGCTGTTATTTCGTCCCTGCCAATGTTGAGACCTAACCTACGCCCTTGTTTCAATACTCTCACTACAGTGGAATAGCACCACTAGACCTCAGACCACCACCTAGGCTGAATAAACCAAAAAATGGCAAACGCAAAATATACAGTGGGGCAAATAAGTACTTAGTCAACCACTAATTGTGCAAGTTCTCCCACTTGAAAATATTAAAGAGGCCTGTAATTGTCAACATGGGTAAACCTCAACCATGAGAAACAGAATGTGGAAAAAACCCAGAAAATCACATTGTTTGATTTTTGAAGAATTTATTTGCAAATCATGGTGGAAAATAAGTATTTGGTCAATACCAAAAGTTCATCTCAATACTTTGTTTTGTACCCTTTGTTGGCAATAACGGAGGCCAAACGTTTTCTGTAACTCTTCACAAGCTTTTCACACACTGTTGCTGGTATTTTGGCCCATTCCTGCATGCAGATCTCCTCTAGAGCAGTGATGTTTTGGGGCTGTCATCGGGCAACACGGACTTTCAACTCCCTCCTCACCCTGTGGCGTCAAAATGATAACAAGAACGGTGAGAAAAAATCCCAGAACCACACGGGAGGACCTAGTGAATGACCTACACAGAGCTGGGACCACAGTAACAAAGGCTACTATCAGTAACACAATAAGCCGGCAGGGACTCAAATCCTGCACTGCCAGACGTGTCCTCCTGCTAAAGAAAGTACACGTCCAGGCCCATCTGCAGTTTGCTAGAGAGCATTTGGATGATCCAGAAGAGGACTGGGAGAATGTGTTATGTTCAGATGAAACCAAAATAGGACTTTTTGGTAGAAACACAGGTTCTCGTGTTTGGAGGGGAAAAAATACAGAATTGCACCAAACTCACTGTGAAGCATGGGGGTGGAAACATCATGCTTTGGGGCTGTTTTTCTGCAAAGGGACCAGGACAACTGATCTGTGTAAAGGAAAGAATGAATGGGGCCATGTATGGCGAGAGTTTGAGTGAAAATCTCCTTCCATCAGCAAAGGCATTGAAGATGAGACGTGGCTGGGTCTTTCAGCATGACCATGATCCCAAACACACAACCAGGGCCACAAAGGAGTGGCTTCCTAAGAAGCATTTCAAGGTCCTGGAGTGGCCTAGCCAGTCTCCAGATCTCAACCCCATAGAAAATCTGTGGAGGGAGTTGAAAGTCCGTGTTGCCCAACGACAGCCCCAAAACATCACTGCTCTAGAGGAGATCTGCATGGAGGAATGGGCCAAAATACCAGCAACAGTGTGTGAAAAGCTTGTGAAGAGTTACAAAAAACGTTTTGTACAAAGGGTACATAACAAAGTATTGAGAGGAACTTTTGGTATTGACCAAATACCTATTTTCCATAATGGTTTGCAAATAAAAATTCTTTAAAAATCAAACAATGCAATTTTCTGGGTTTTTTTCCAACATTATGTCTCTCATGGTTGAGGTTTACCCATGTTGACAATTACAGGCCTCTCTAATCTTTTCAAGAAGGAGAACTTGCACAATTGGTGGTTGACTAAATACTTATTTGCCCCACTGTATTTATACCTAAAATAAAAAGAAATCATCAATTCATTGGACTGAATTACATTAGAAATGACAAACCCTATCCATAACTTCACATTACATTGGAAAAAATCAAATTAAATTAAAATAACAGGGCTTTATCACAATTTATTGTGGATTTACTTAAACATGCACACTTGCGCACATACACATTTGCTCACACCATGATCTATGTCTGGTGTTGCTATCCTCTTCAGTGTTGAGGTCAATGAACACTTTCACAGTTCAAGGCATGCTCCTCACTATGCAACTCAGAAACAGATCATGACACAAATGCTCTTAAAGAGCATAAATGCACATAGCCTTTGGCCTCTAGGCACCACTTCAAGTTGCCATTTGATTAAGCAATGATTACACAGAAAATACTACTTCTAATTGGCTTTAATAAGAAGGTCTTGAAGCAGAAAACTGTTCACTTGATGTTTGTTAGTTAGTTTGTTTGTTTGTATGCATCACTTTCAGAATTTGATCCTTTCATTTCTAATATTCTGCATATATTTTCTCATTTAGCCACAAAAAAACATTAACTATTACGCAGGTTTAAATTATGCAAACCACAACTAAGACAAAAATTAGAGCCTGTCCTGAGTCAGTATCTTTGAGTTTAAGTCAAAATATAATGTTTTTCCTCTTTTAATCCAAACAATGTCCAATTCAAAACCCTACTGCTAATTCTCAGTACATGCATGTCCACACATACAGAATGTATCAGTTTTTTAAGTGAGGAAAACAAGGCTACTGCAAACCATAATCTATTTTTTCCCTTTTCAATTAAAATTTAAAACCCAAATGAAATAACACTCAACTCAATTTTCTTTTATTATGTTTGGGATATTAATGTACAGCACTTTGTTGCAGCTGTGGTTGTTTTTAATTTGTGATATAAATAGAAATAGTCGTAATTGTTTGGTCTTAGCTTTTATGTGATAGCACAATGTTGTGTAAAGTTGGTTTATACGATATAAAATATGCAATAACATGATAAAATGTGTTTTAAAACATTAAAAAGATGCTTACTAAAACATCAGTGTTTTTTTCTGGTTATATACTATTTCTCAGTAGAGATACAGTGGGGCAAATAAGTATTTAGTCAACCACTAATTGGTAAAGTTCTCCCACTTGAAAATATTAGAGAGGCCTGTAATTGTCAACATGGGTAAAACTCAACCATGAGAGACAGAATGTGGAAAAAAAAGATAAAATAACATTGCTTGATTTTTAAATAATTTATTTGCAAATCGTGGTGGAAAATAAGTATTTGGTCAATACCAATTTCAAGGTCCTGGAGTGGCCTAGCCAGTCTCCAGATCTCAACCCCATAGAAAATCTGTGAAGGGAGTTGAAAGTCCATGTTGCCCAATGACACCCCCAAAACATCACTGCTCTTGAGGAGATCTGCATGGAGGAATGGGCCAAAATACCAGCAACAGTGTGTGAAAAGCTTGTGAAGAGTTACAGAAAACGTTTGGCCTCCGTTATTGCCAACAAAGGGTACAAAACAAAGTATTGAGATGAACTTTTGGTATTGACCAAATACTTATTTTCCACCATGGTTTGCAAATAAATTCTTCAAAAATCAAACAATGTGATTTTGTTTTTTTTTTCCACATTCTGTTCCTCATGGTTGAGGTTTACCCATGTTGACATTTACAGGCCTCTCTAATATTTTCAAGTGGAAGAACTTGCAAAATTAGTGGTTGACGAAATACTTATTTGCCCCACTGTAGCTATCTATTTTTTCATATATACTTGATATATTTCAAGGGAAAAAAAAGAGTTTAAAATAATATTTTAAATGAACAAAATTAGAATGCAATAAATTAATCAATAAATTACAATTGCAATCACTCCATTACTGTATCTTGTCGATAATTATGACAAAATGTGTTGTCCCAATCTGCTCTCTATCGACATAGCACTATTTTCTGGGGGAGAGGGTGGGTTACTCCACTTTATGATGTTAAGTGCACAAAGTTACCATCCTTCTGTACCTGTTCTCTGGCCTGACGTTGGAGATGTAGCTGCAGCCTCCAGGCCGACTATTCCCAGAAATCCCATTCCCATGGCCTGATCTTCCATTGGCCGAATGGGAACGTGTTCGCCGTGAACCCATTTAAAAGTACAAAAAGGTTTTCCCAAAGAAGAAAAGTCACCAAAATTCCTGAAAGCTATTCTAGACGGCAGCTGCAAAGAAAAAAACACACATTTACTGGGGCCATTATAACATTACACAAGATAAAATCAGTGATATGTGCAATATCCTAATGGAGTGCACGCACCGTGGACGAGGTCACGTCCCTCTTTGACAGATGCCCCACAGCTCTGACTTGAGGCTGTGTGATTTCCAATCAGACAAGGGCATGCGTACACACACAGGCTGCTGCGGTACTATTTTTAGTGGGCCCTCAAATAGAAGAAGACTGAAACACACCACCCCCAACCTGTCGGCACACCATTGTGTACAATAGGATGCACCAGGCGGCCAAACAGCACGTCACCACTGAAGGATGACATACTGCAGATTTGGAGAGGACAGAAATGTGGAAGTCAATTCAAGTTTATGGCATAGTTGGTGTCTTCCAATATAGAAAAATAGTATTTGTTAGCAGTAGTTATTTAAGTCTGTAGTAGATAAATATTAAGTATCTTAACCCTTTTATGCATAAATATGATTTTTTTTTTAAAACTCTTACAAGGCACTCACTTAACTCACTGGCTAACTGTCCAGTACATTTGGACTGGAAGTCTAGTATCGCCAATGGCAATGAAACGTGAGCATTCAAAGCCATCCTCCCAGTTTAAATGAATTGGACACCTACCACTATCAGTGCCATGCAATGAGTTAAATACTACTGAAAAAAAAAAACTTTAGAGTGTTACTTGGGGCCGTAATTTTTGGGGCTGTATTTTTGTTTATATTCATTTTCAGCTTGCCTGAGTGTAAGTTGAACTTTCTCAAAAGTGCCCAATCATCATGATCAACGGGGATGACCTCATTGTCCACAGATGATAATTTTTATCCCCAAGGAAAAGCAGTAGAAATAGAACATCCCTACAAGGCCCCAACTCACTAATGACTGCATGCTTCTCAACTTGACGCACACATTCCTTGGACATGCACACATTACTTGATGTATTCAAGTCATCCTCTGTCCTCGGGGTGTATTGCACTAATTGAAGTTATGCGATTTCTCTGTAAACTTCTCTCATATTACCACAGGCACGTGACACATACCAGCATCCCCTCTGCTCAACTGTTTTTGTTTATTTTGGGCCAACAATCCATGTCAGTGGAATTTAGCTCTTAAAATGTATATGCATGATATGCATATGAATGAGACTACAGTATATCAAGACGACAGGTGCAATAAAACAATGCATGGCCACGCTTATTTATGATGACATTGTACATATTGGATATTAATTTTCAGGCTCGAGATAATGAGCCCTCACTACCAAAATATAATAAATGGCATGATAATGACAGTAAATGGTCCACACTGCGACAAACAGCTGCCACTTTATTTTGTGACAACAGTTACCTCATTGTGGTCAGCATATTTCGAACAGGGTGTGTACTGATGGATCAAAGCCTCCCGAGAGTGGAACATTACAGACGTGGCATGACCTCTTCCTTTCTAAACAATGGTAGAGGAAAACAATGCAACCCACTTGACCAGTGGTTCTTAACCTTGCTATAAGTACCGAACCCCAAGAGTTTCACACGTGCATTAACCGAACTCTCTGGAATTAGAAAAAATCGATATACTGTATCTAAGCCAACCAGCTAAAACCTAAGTGAGTTTCAATTCAAATTTCTTCTCATTTAGACAGCATGTTTTTAAACAGGTCAAAATTTAAGTCTTTATCTTTATGGCCCAATGCGCATATCTTAGAATTTTTCATTCAGATTTGGAAGAATAAATCTTATATTGTTAAACATTAAAGTGCCTGTGACACGAAAAAGCATGTTTATTTCATAATACACGCGGTATTTTACGCTCGTTAATGAAATGGACCGCTTGGATGAGTGTGGAAGCAATCGCTATATTTATATAGTTTTTTGAATCCCACGCAATGAAAATGAGTGACTTCCGGCAACAGTCTCAAGTTGAGAAAGAGGGTACTGTGACATGCACGGAGGAAGGAGTCCTCTTCACTATACAGCCGTACTGTTGTATGAGAAGGACTAAGGATTCAGCTGATTTTGCGGTTTAATACGTTTATTTTTCGCATCACGCCAGCCAAACGGCTACAGAAAAATCTTGCTGTACGAGGGAGAGGCGTGTGCGCCTTTTTGGGGTTTCAAAAGGTTCCCATCCACCGGTAGATATTGGCCAAAATAAGCCCTACTACTGTGAGACCATGGGACTTACGAGGAAGTGAGTAAACATTGTGTTTTTGTATTATGTTGAGCAAGCCAGAGCAAACAGACAGCGGAGTGGACCAATCAGTGACGGGCAGACATGACGTTGTTAAAGTGACAAGTAATTAGCGTGAGCGGAGAATGGAGAAGTTTATTCAACATGGCTAGCGTGAGCCATGTTGACTGTTGTCAATGACTTGTTTCGATGTGTTTTTGGGAATTTAAAACTGGTTTTACCGGGGATTGGAACATATTCTCGGATCTCCCGTTCGCCATCTGTGTTGTTGTAGAGACGACTTTCGGCGCGCAAGAGTGACGTTACGCGTTAAGAACACGTCACGCAAATAAACGAATCGGATTGGACGGTTGATTTTGTATCTTGCCCGAGAGGCCGTTAATGGGCTGGGTCCAAGACAATTTCTCACAGTGTTTGAAAAATACAGGGAGAATAGTCTGGCTGTGCCAGGCAAGCGAACCCACGCCGCGCTGCACGATGCGCTCCATATCAACAGTGCAGGGACGCTAACCACTGCGCCATAAAGGCTCGAGCAAACAGCGCAGCGGTCAGCTTCCCTACTTGAAGGCATCGGAGGGAAGGTTTTCCACGCACCGCCTCACACACGCGGACCTGTGTGCACCCGTCACACTCACCCCCCGAAAACCTTCGCTGCCGATTGAGGGTCACGGCACCAAAAAAAAAAAAACAGCACATCTTGATTTCAGTGTTAGCCCAGTTTGAACTGATGTTTGGAAACTTGGCAAGCTCCTCTTTGCAAAGCTGAGGGTGTGTCTTTGAAGCGAATCCCTGCACATGTGTTAATTTGGAGAGCGAAAATGATAGCATTAGTATTGATTTGCAACCCTGTTACTGTGATTAAAGCAAATATTGTAAACACCAAATAAATTATGTTAATAAAATTCAGTGAAAATGATCCAGTTATGCACCAATCTCTGCATGCTTTTCCACTTTAAAAAACGTCTAAATGAGAGATGTAAGTGTGCCACCTTTAAAGGGTAAGCCAGGTGCCACTGTCATTGGCTGCAAATGTTTCACCCTTACAGGAGTGCAAACGTTTAGGCAACATCAAAAATATGTTTCCATGTTGCTCTCAATACATCTGTCAAAACTGAAGTAATATATTCAATCATAATTTCTATATCACATGGTTGTTGTTCATGATTTACTATCTATAGCCCCTACTCTAAATCCTGCTGTGGCTTAGCTGAGGAGATAGATTTATAATGGGGAGGACAGACACGACCATGTTTGCAGGGACTGTTGTGTAGGGTGTTGTGCAAAGGTTGCATCACCTACAAAGTTTGGAGGATATTTTCAGGCCGCTATATGAAGTTCCTGCACAATACAATGACGACCAAAATTTCTAGAAAAAAATCTTGTTTTCGATTTCGTGTAAGGTCAAAAATAGGTCTGCACAGATCTGTTATATTATCAATGAACTAAAAAAAATGTTTTTGTTACTGAAGAATAAAAATACAAGAGTCAAAAATCAAATAAACAATTACATCGAGTTCTACCTCACATTAAAGGCCTTGATTCAAGCCTCCGAAATGTCTTCATACACTGACAAAATTCAGTAACTTTCTGCTTTAATCCTATACAGGGCATGTGATTATTTTTGGTAATTAAGTCATTGTCTTCCATTGACGGTGATAGACATAATATCATGTGCCTTTTTTCATAATTTGCTGTGAATTTAAATCAGTTTATAATTAGTAGATGTCTAATCCATTTGAACTGGGAGGGTGGCAGTGCGAGGGTCGGTTCATTGCCATCCTCCCAGTTGAAATGAATTGGATGTCTATTGCCATCAATAGCAGCCAATAAGTTACACAAAATTTAGCTAGCAACCAGTTGGCACCTTTTTTTTTTTTTTTTTTGAACAGTGACACTTATTTAAAACGATATGTCGATTCTTGGTGGGAGCATATCAATAACCTCTTAGCAGAGGTGGGTAGAGTCGCCAAAAATTTTACTCAAGTAAGAGTAGCGTTACTGTACTTCAAACTAATATTACTCAAGTAAAAGTAGTCATCCAAAAAATGTACTCAAGTACAAGTAAAAAAGTATCAGTTGAAAAGAATACTCAAGTAATTAGTACCTCTATGAGTAATTGCTTACAGTGTGATATTTTTTTTAAACAATGATCTATTTTTTTCTCTCAACATATCATCATCTACTGTATATGAACTGTTATTATTATACTGTACTCTAACCAATTATATGATCAAATTAGGCTAGATCTGACATAAGTCATCAAATTCAAACTAGAAAAACGAAACATTATCCGTCCAAAGAGAAAGTGTGCCCTCTATTGGAGAAAAAACATATGAACATCATGAATTGAAAATGAGTGGGTATCAAACAAATTGCTGCCGAATAAAAACCGGGCGAAAGGTTCAAACAAATACGCGCTTTCGAGTCATGTTGAATCTATGTCCAATATTTTAAATTTTGCGGCACTTTAAAGACGCTACATGATTGAACAGGCTGGGATGATGATATGACTTACGACTGCAAAACTGCATCTGGTCTTGTGACTGTATTGTTACGTCTGATTAATATAATTGAGTCATGTGATTATTGTTGCAACATCTCATTGGTGAAACTATTAGAGCCACTGTCGGCATTTCTGGCAAAAATAGTCAAATCAATACGTAGAATAAAGAGGAAAAGTGTAACGACTCTTATGTAGCCCAAAGTAGCGGAGTAAGAGTTGTGTTTCGTCTTCACAAATCTACTCAAGTAAAAGTAAAAAGTATGGCGTGGTAAAACTACTCATAAAAGCACATTTTTCTCAAAAACCTACTCAAGTAAATGTAACCGAGTAAATGTAATGCGTTACTACCCTACTTCTGCCTGTTAGGATACAAAGCATTGCGATATATTACCATTTCGATATATTGTCACACCCTAAATGTACATATATGTTGATACCAGGTCTCAATCACAATTTTATATGTATGTTTTAAGTATTAATCATTATTTTAATATTATTTTTATGTACATTAGTATAATAAAAATAAAATCAATGAATTATCACAGAAATACACTCTTGTTATGGCTCCTTATAACACATGATAAAATACAACAATAGTTCTTGGTGTATTTTTTTTATGTATGTATTTTGATCGTATTTAATTCTTTCCTCACCGAGAACCACAGACATCCAATTATTCATACTAGGAGGACTGGCTGGGAATGCTCGTTTGGATAAAACACCCAAAACCGGCAAAGAAGCTCACGGAAGTCTCGTATAGTTTTCTTGTGGGGAGAATGGGTGCAAGCACATTGCCAGGTAAAGGCCCAACCAACTCAGAGTGTAATGCAGGATCACGCACTTTTATTGGGTGGCCGTGGTGCAGTTGTTAGCTCGAGTTGTCCTGGGAGCGAAGGGTCAGTGGTTTGATTCCTAGCCAAGACTGCCCACTGTCAAAGTGTACTTGGGGCAAGGCGCCCAATCCTAATTTGCTCCCAGTAGGTTAACAGTCCCTTGCATGGCAGCAGCACCATTGGTGTGTGCGTGAATAGGTGAATGACAGCTAATGTAAAATGCTTTGGGCATGGTAAAAACTAGGGCTGTCAAAATTATCGCGTTAACGGACGGTAATTAATTTTTTAAATTAATCACGTTAAAATATTTGACGCAATTAACGCACATGCCCCGCTCAAACAGATTAAAATGACAGTACAGTGTCATGTGCACTTGTTACTGGTGTTTTTGGAGTTTTGTCGCCCTCTGCTGGCGCTTGGGTGCGACTGATTTTATGGTTTTCAGCACCATGAGAATTGGTGGTGCTGAACAATGGCAAGCTACTAGTTTGTTTTTTGTTTGAAAATTTTACAAATTTTATTAAAACGAAAACATTGAGGGGTTTTAATATAAAATTTCTATAACTTGTACTAACATTTATCTTTTAAGAACTACAAGTTTTCTATCCATGGATCCCTTTAACAGAATGTTAATAATGTTAATGCCATCTTGTTGATTTATTGTTATAATAAACAAATGCAGTACTTATGTACAGTATGTTGGATGTATATATACATCTTGTGTCTTATCTTTCCATTCCAATAATAATTTACAGAAAAATATGGCATATTTTTTAGATGGTCTGAATTGCGATTAATTGCGATTAATTTTTAAGCTGTGATTAACTCGATTAAAAATTTTAATCGTTTGACAGCTCTTGTAAAAACGTGTAGATACTGTATGTGTGTATGAGTACTCCCCATTTACATTTATAGTGAATTGGAAGTATCCTAGTGACCAGTTTTGCAAAGGAATGGGGAACACAAAACCAAGTTCCATCCTTTCCCTATCTAAGTGAATAAACTATCCATAAGCAAGGACCCAAGTCTAATTCTTGTCAATCGTCAACTCTAGAGTTGTCCGATAATATCCGTAGAAAAAAAAAACATTTTAAGATGGTATCGGATAACATCGACATCGGGTTTTCATTATAGGGTTTGGGCCAATTTGCATGTTGCCTTCAAAGTGAATGTAGAAGCCTGCCATTGTACAAGGGCTGGTCACGCTTAGCAAAACAGTTTTGCTTATTGCCTGTTAGATGTCTCCAAACTAAGATACTTGGGATTTGTTATGTGAGCATTATCATCATTAAAGCATCCAGTAGGGCATCACAATACAATTAGCCATATATCGGTATCGGTTTGATATCGTTATCAGATTTTTGGAGTTGGACAATATCGTGTTATCCGTTATAAAGTCATTAACGGACAACTCTAGTTAATTCCTCTCTTACAGCAGCCTCTTTGTTGTTCAGGTCCACATAAGCAATAAGTAATTTTTACAGCTAGCACAACGGCCTTGACTTTTACGTATAATCAAGAGTAAGCTTTATGAAAACATGATAATGTAGCAGTATCAAAATACAGCAGTATGTAAAATATAAGAATATAAACAAAGCATAAATTAGTTAATTGTTGTAGTATTATTCCAACAATTCTAATCTTTCAGTGCCGATGATGAACCGTCATTGGCAGCCATTTAGTTCAATGTGTGCCCAATAAACGGTTAAAAATATTCTCTAACATGCAGCGGAAATCTTCCCACTGTGAGCGATAAGCATGAGCAAGCAAGTATACTGCTATTCTCTGATGTCTGTTATACATGAGCGAGCAGCTGCTTGAGGACACGCCGTCCTGCTGTTTCTGTGCCACGCTCCAAAATGTTTGCAATTGTGAGGTGTCGACGCAGATAACCGGGGAGATCACAAAGAGGAAGAAGAAAGCGGCCTCTCACATACACCGTGGCACACACACTGTTTGGTTGTTTGATAGGTCCCTATGGAAACGGAGCTAAGCTTTGCGCATCCGTCAAGGCTGTGACATCATCTTCTGGATATTCACACCAGTGTCAGGTCCAAGGAAGCAGCAGAATGCTTGACTTGCTGGGACAGCTGACACACACACAGGATGCCGGTACTCTGAATGATTGCATCATTGTAGTTAAATAAAGCAATCGGGGTCTATACCAGTTTCTACACCTACTTTTCTGACACTTGTACAACTTGCTAAAAGTGTGTACTTAATTTTACAACCAGTGCTTCCAATCAGCCATATCGATAAAAGTCACTGTGGCTGCTGTCTAAACTCAGTCAATACATGAGTACTGCAGGCCAGTTCAAAAAATAGTTCACCACTAATGAGACATTGTCATTTTATTGGAATGTTGGATAAGTGATCATTGAAAATGTAAATGTTTAAAGCAGACATGTCCAAAGTCCTGCCCGGGGGCCAAATGCGGCCCGTGGTTAAATTTCATCCGGCCCCCCGCCTCTGTCATAAAATCAATAACGTCTGGCCTGCACACAGACTTAATAAATTGGTCAGAAGTACTGCTACCAGCATATGAAGTAGCTTACACACTAAATGCTGCTCCTCATTTACCCACTAAAAGGCAGCAGCACTCTAAGCAACATTACCCCGTGTGACCCTTCCAATTTTCTAAAATGGCGATAATCAACAAAAAAAAGAAAGTTGACTGCGTTGGCCAACGCTTCAAGGATAGGTGGAAATTGGACTATTTCTTCACTAGAATACGCAATAACTGTGTCCGCCTCATTTGCAAAGAGACAGTCGCTGATTTTAAAGAGTTCAATGTGAGGCGATATTACCAAACAAGACACGCTGACATGTACGACAAGATTACGGGGAAGATACGTTGCGAGAAATTGAAGCAACTTGAAGCTACTTTAATTTCACAGTAGGATTTCGCAAGAGCCCGAGTGTCGAAAGAGAACGCCACAAAGGCTGGTTGCGAGATTGTTGAAATTATTAATTTAAAAAAATAATAAAGCAAATGTGACGCACAGAATCGCTTGCTAAAATTTGCTTAAATATATTGTTCTCCGTAAAGGACGTCAGCCAAGGTCGGCCACCCACATTTTTACCACACCAAATCTGGCCCCCTTTGCAAAACGTTTGGACAACCCTGGTTTAAAGCATAGGCGTAGTTAAAGGGGAGGGGGGTGTCATTGCATGTAATTGACTTCCTCTATATTGATTTTAAAATTAAGAGTTTTCATGTAAAATGCTGTCTACAAAAGTTGTAAAACACTAAAACACACAACAAAAATGAATGAAATCTGATATTTTTATAATGGGTCAAAATTATTTTTCGAACAGATCATGTGACTAGCACCGTAGTCATTTGCTTTGCTTAGCCAAAACCATCTGAGGACCGAAGAGGCAAGATGGATATACATAATTTTTTGAAACCTAAGCTTTCAAAAGCGACAACAAAGCAAGCAAAGATTGAAAATGTGAACCATGAAACACCAGAGACCACCGTTAAAATGGTGAGCCAATGTAGTTACCCCGATCAAAAATTGTATCCCCTGGCCGCCGGAGCGCACACACACACACACACACACACACACACACACACACACACACACACACACACACACACACACACACATTAGTTATGAATTATGTCGACTTAAACAATTAAGTGAAGCCAGAAAAGAACAACAGTTATATATTTTGGACATCAACATTTATTAAATCGAAGGAACGCCATACGGGACTCGAATTACAGTAATAACTGCTATAGGTCATCCTACGAGTAAAACAGTAAAGCATTGCCTTATTTTACTTTCAGTACGTATTTTAAGTGATACGACAGAATAACTTTTTTGATGGATGGGCCATGTTTTAAAACCTCGTAGATCACTACATCACCAAAACATGGAAATCAAGCAAATCAGTGCAGCACAGTGGCTCCGCCGAAGGGATACAATTTTTGACTGGAGTAAGTACACTGGCACGACACCGGCATGCATACCATATTCGATGGATGACGATCTTGGCAAAAAGTATAGCTGTCCCAAGTAGCCTTATTTAGAATTCCCCCCCAAGAATGATGTTAAACAAAAAACGCTAATTTTCAACTTATTATTATAAATATTCTTGTAAGTTAATTTTATTGTTGACACTGCGTTTCGGGTTCATCAACATGTTGTGCCCGGGGTGCGGGGCGGGTGCTCGGTGGGTGGGTGGGTGGGGGCGGTCGCGGAGGCGCCGTGGGTGGTCTGGGGCGGAGATTGATCGGGGCCCTGACGCCTCTTCTGCCCTGCGGCCGGTGCTTCTGGTGGACGGGGCCACGCCCGCGGGAGCCTGCCTCTTAACTCACGCATTTCTCACTTCTGCACTGTAAATATTTTTCACCTTGGCACTTACATGCTCATACATTTCTCCGGGGAGAGTTGGGACGAGGCTTTACAGTCCCGGCCCGGCTCCCCCCTGTTTTTAATGCACCACACACCAAGGTTGTGGGATGGTTGGGACCTGTTGGGGGTGGGGGTACCTCACGGCTGCCTCCTTACCACAGGCCCCGCCATCTCTGCACCTTTTTTAAATGCACCACACATCATACTCCACAGGAGAGCTCTGGCAAAGGGCGGTGGGACGGGCGACTGGGCAGAAGCTCCATGCTGCGGTCCCACTGCCCCAAGCCAAGCTCTCCTATTTTAATGCATACATTGCACTATTCTCCCCTCACACCCCCATCACGGTGCTGGGTGATGGCTGCCAGTCGGGAACCTGGCAGCCACAGTAATAGGGTGGTAGGTGGGTCCCACACTTTTTTATATGGCGTGGCTCCTGGGGTGTGGCCTCCCCTCTGCCTCGGCTGCCGGCCGCGGGAGTAGGTTGGGGGGTCGGGTCTCCGATCTTGCATCGCCCCGTGGCAGTTCCTGGGCGTTCTCCTGCCTCCGCCTTCCCCTCTCTTCTCTGGCTGGGCATCCGCCCTGCGCTCCGTCGCGGGTCGCTGACTGGGCGCCGGTGTATCAGCGGGGTGTCGCCTGCACCGGCGGGGGACCCTGCCTTGCCTGGGGCTTGGTGGGCCGCTGGGGGTCCCGTGGCGTGCCGTGCCGGTTGGGGGGCTGCGGCTGTGGCTCGTGGCCCGGGTGGGCGGGCAGGGGTGGGTGTAGGCGTGGGGTTGGTGATGCGTCCCCTCCTGCCATCCCTGAAGGCCGGTTGATGGGTGCGCGGGTGGCCCGGGGGACCACCCTGGGTCCCGGGGGGGGACGATGGCTCCTTTGCTGGGCTGCGGGAGGAGGGATGGGCTGCGCATGGCCCCCCGCCCCCACGCCCGCCCTCCCTCCCTCCCCGGGCTGGCTGGGTGGGGGCTGTGGCCCTGGGTTGGCGCCCGCGCGGCTTCTCCGCCCGTCTGCGTGGCTGTCGCGTGCCCGGTGGGGCCTGCGTGCTGCTGGATGTGGTAGGGCATTCTCGGGTCGGGGGTCCCGGTGCCGGGATTGGCGATGCGGCGGCGTAGGGTTGGTCGCCAACGGGCTTACTCATAAGAGATTCACACGATTACTGGGTTCTAGATCACAGAACTGATTTGTGTACACTCTACCCCTTTCAATCACTTAGCTTATAGGCTTATAGACACCCCCACCCCCATTCTCCTCTTTCACTGGCCAATAGGCCCCCACATGGTGTAAACCGGAAATACATCTCGCTGACGATAGCACCAGCATACTAGTAACTAGTTTAGATGTTCAATGTATTTCTAATTGTTGTTTGTGTATGTGTTTCTTTTCCTTCTTCTCTTGTATTTCTTTTCTTCTGTCCCCCCATAATCCCTTCCTGTTCGCTGCTTTGTCATAATAAAAAGGTATTTTGAATGATCACAATGGGAGTATGTCAGACTCTCAATGTGAAACATTAAAACTGTTCAGAATCTGGGCACTTAGACTTCCATTCTCTGTGTCAAACAGCTGAACAGGACAGGTTTAAAAAAAAAAAAAAAAAAAAAAAAAAAAATAGAATTCCCCCCCAAGAATGATGTTAAACAAAAAACGCTAATTTTCAACTTATTATTATAAATATTCTTGTAAGTTAATTTTATTGTTGACACTGCGTTTCGGGTTCATCAACATGTTGTGCCCCTCCTGCCCCAAAAGTCAAACTCCGCCTATGGTTTAAAGTGATTTTTAGAAATTGTTTTGCATATATGTTTCCCACCTAGTTAGGTGTAATTTTTGTGTTGTGTATTTATTATCATTGGGATTTTTACGGAGTACCAATTTTCTCGTCCACTCATTCTGTCTTGGATTACAAATTAATGTGACGCATAATAAAATGTAACGTGCAAATGTAAAAGGTAATATGTGCAAATGTGTTATTTCAGAAGCATGTATCAAACTGGCAGCCCTTCACATTAATCGGTAGCCAAGTAGTTCTCAATTTATGAGATGATGATGACATCTAGTGTCCAATAAATTCAATAGATTATGTTGGAACAATTATTTGACATTTTAGTTAACTTAGTAGAGTTACTGCGTTCTCTAGAGGTACTTGGAGAAGGTTTCAAATAAATAAATTGAGCAGAATAAAATGATCACTTCCATTACCTTAAGTAACATGGTAGAAATACGCAAGTGATTTTAATACAAATATCAATAAAAACATTACAGTATGGGAAGAATTTAAGCAAATGTAACACTCTCACTGTGCAGTATCAAAGCACCTTTTTACTTGCTATTCCAAGCTGTGGCGAAGAGGCATCATTTAAAAATTTAAAACATGCAATTAAACAACCTAGCCAAACAATAGTTAACCATAAAAAATAGGCAAAAATGTAGAACTGTATTAGCTTGACTCATTTCTTTTCTTTCTTCTTCAACATTTCGACAACAGAGGGCGCCGTGCGTTTCACACCTGCAAGACAAAGAGTAAAAATACAATACTATTAGCATTTCTAAAAACTGTTTAACTACATACGCTGATCACTTCATAAGGTACACCGGAACAATCTAATCTAATTACAAATGAAAAAAAGACTTTTCCACTATTTCTTTTAATGTACAGTGGTACCTCGACGCACGATCGCTTCGACACGCGATCTTTTCGACATCCGACGTAATATTTGACTTGCTATTTGTTTGTACATCCGACGACATGCTAGGAATACGACGAAATGACAGCGCCGCAGACCTACGCACGGCAGATTTCTTGTCAGAGAAATCATCACAGGTTCCAAGAAGGTTAGCGCAGGTGGTGTAAAAGGAAAAAGGTGATGCTTACCATTGATATGAAGATGAGGAATGCTAGCAAAATATGAGCGTGGGCTGCGCATCCATGAACTGGCTCAACAATACGGCCGTAGAATGTCTACGATCACAACAGTTCTCCTTGGACCTTCGTTCGCCATTTTTTATAAGGTGACAATTTTTATTGTGGTAACATCACCAAAGAAATCGCCAGCTACTTCAGGTTTTTATCAATTTGTTTCAGAACTTGTGCAACACAGCACACCTACTGTCCGCCCCAGTTGACACTGACAACAAAACATTAAAAGAGAAAGTAAAATCTTAACTGCACCTCTCTCTGTGTGGTGTGTTCAGGTAGAGCACGCAAAACATGTCTGCCACATTAGAACCCGATTAGTTATATTATTACAGGAATTATTATTATTCTCTTATTCCGGTTTTTATCAATAAGTTATTTGTTTTGCGATGTTTAATTGCCATTTGTAATAGTACTAGCAGTATCTATTAAGGATTTAGTGTAGGTTTTCGGGGTGTGGAACGAATTAATGGAATTATAATGTATTCTTATGGGAAAATCCTTCTCGACATACGACCATTTCGACTTTTAAACAAGGTCCTGGAACGAATTAACTTCATATGTAGAGGTACCACTGTATTAAATTACTATATTTATTACAAGAATATTAATTAATAACTTATAAATACAAAAAAAAAGAAGGAAAAATGATCATTCGAAGATTTAAAGTACTGTACATTTTAACTTTGTCAACCATTAATAAAGTGTACCTTATAAGTCCCCTACAGCTAAGTTGTAAGACCAACAACACGTTACAATTTTAACCCTGTAAATATACATATATAAAAGAAAAAACACCACTCATAAAATTTTTGATATTAGGTGATGACACTGGTGCGCTTGGATTTTCCAATTTGCGTCAAAAACAAAATTTGTGGGAAGCCAAAGAAAAAGCAAATTGCGCATGCCTTTAATGTTCACTGAACTAATTTTCTGTATCTTTTTAAGTTACATTTTCCCAATTTTATAGTTAAATACAGGTTAAATTATTTTCTCAAAGTGTAGTATATAAATTATTTTAAGCACCTTGCTTCTTGCTAGGTGATTCATCGGTGTTGCCAGACCTCTTGGCGTATGCCAACTTCATCCTCTGTATGTTCTTCTTACTGATAACTTCGTGCTCCACTATGGGACGGGGATAATCTTTACCCACAATGCATCCTGCTGCTTTTTGCACACTGCCTGGTGCTTTCCAAGGTTCGTAGATGTACTGAGAGGGAAACTTCTTCAGGATGGGAAGGTATTTCCTGCCAAGATTGAAGAGATGAGCAAAATGCTTATGGTAATAGTTTTACACCATGATGAACTACTGGTTAGCATGTCTGCCAAACATTTCTGGATTTTGGGGTTCATGGAGCTTGCTTGAGTTCTCTATGGATATCCCTGACATCCTCCCACATTCCCAAAAACATGCATTTTAGGTCCATTAAAGGCTCCAATTGTCACTTGCAACCCCAGCTCTATATAAGAACAGATGAACGAGTGGATGGAAGGATTTATGGACAGTCTTACTTGATGTAGTCGCCGTTTTTGTCCGTCTTTTTGCCAAACGCCACAGGAGAGTAAACCCTGAAATACTGGTGGAAAAAGGTACTAGCAGAGAGCCACTGCCAGTTGCCTGCATTGAGGGCCCAGTCGCCATCCAACAGCAACTCCTCAAATACCTTAAGTAATAAATAGGAACAAACAAAGAGAAAGGAAGAATGTTTCCCTCATTTCTAGCCCTTAACATTCATTCATTCGTCCCCTTCCAGTCAAAATGAATTGAACGTCTAGCGCGGTCAATGATAGCTAATGAGTGTCCTATTAATACAAATAAATTACTCTGGGTCTTTGCTGTGCGGAGATATAGATCTTAGCCCCACCCAGGTTGGTTTGGAGATATTTCGGGGACAATATCAGTTCACTTCCTGTTGATTTGGGGATACTTGGGGGACACGTCCTGGTCATAACAGGTCATTTGTGGACATTTGGGGGGCGTGTCCTGGTCATATCAGGTCATTTGGGGGGTGTGCCCCAGTCATATCTGGTCATTTCCTGTTGATTTGGGGACACTTGTTTGTTTGCCATTGAAAATAAATGGGTAATTTGGACGTCCATGGCCGTCAATGGCATTGACTTACAATTGCGTCAATGGCATTGACTTACAATTGCGTCAACGGAATCCAAGTATATTGGCATCAATAGAAATCGACAAACATGGCCGTCAAGGGCATTGAACAAAGTAAATGCCATTGAAAATGAATTGGAAATTTGGACGTCCATGGCCGTCAATGACATCGACATCCATATGCGTCAATGGAATCCAATTACATTGGCATCAATAGAATTGACATACATGGCTGTCAACTGGACCCATTTAAATTGGTCTAATGCAATGTTAATGCCATTGGAAATGAATGGGAAATTTGGACGTCCATGGCCGTCAATGACATCGACTTACATATGTGTCAACAGAATCAAAGTACATTGGCATCAATAGATTCGACATACATGGTGATCAATGACATCAATTCAATGTACATTCCATTGGAAAATCCATTGGAAGTGAATGGGAAATTTGAACGTTGCATCCCATTAAAAATGAATGGGAAAGTTTTTGGCAAATTTCCGGGTAACCGTAAATTTTTTCCAAATTCTGTAAACAACTTTTATGCCCCTCACCGTCCCAGAATTTTTGATGTCCAAACTATGTGATTTTGTCAAAAATTGTAGGACTAGATACATTTTGAAAAGTTTTTTTTTTTTTTTTTCCCCCTCCAAAAAATCGGTGAAAAATCGACGTTTACGGCCTTACGGAAACATTTTCGGGGTCGTTCAAGACATTTCCTGCGTTGCAGTAAAATTCCGGTCGTTTCGATATTTTCAACGGTGCCGATCGGTCAAACGGTTCGGGCTCTGCGGCGCGCCGAAGAAATCCCATTTGAAAAAAAAAAACCCAGAATAACACTCTGTGGGTCTAAGACCCAGATAATGACAGGTTTATTAATTAGATTAGATTAATGGTTAATGACACCTTCCTTTCTTCTAAGAACAACAACATTTAGCTCAAATACAGATAAAATCTAGCTTCATATGTTTACCTTTTGACCTTCCTCCCAGCTGATCCACAGGTCTCCTCTGGTGAGGAAGCAGGCTACAGCGTGCCTAGCAAGATGATGAATCCATCCTTCTTGTCTTAGTTGCGTCATGATAGCGTCAATGAAGGGGAAACCGGTTCGTGCCTTTTTCAAAATAAAGGCCGTCATAGAGAAGTGATGGTGTAGTTACATCATCAACACATGACGCGATTGTCATACCTCTCGCCATGCAGTTAGGTATTCATTGTTTGTGTCCCAGTCCACCTGAGTGCATACAGGGTTGCCCTCCATTTTGTTAAAGTTGGGGACTCCCACACTGGCTGTGTAGAAGAACTCTCGCCACAGTAACTGTCCATGTAGAGACACTGGTGGATCGGAATGTTTTTTCTAGGGTGGGTGAGAAAAACCTTAATTAGAAGTGCACCTCACAATTTTCTGCCTGATTACCGATCACTGATTTTTGAAAAGCCTGACCTGCCAATCTCTATTTTTATCAAAACAGCATGCATCTGTCATATAATATATACTAGTATATACAGTGGTACCTCGACATACGATCGCTTCGACACACAATCTTTTCGACATCCGACGTAAAATCTGACTCGCCATTTGTCTCTACAGGTTAGTGCTTGTCCGAGAACTGGCTCGACAATACGGCCGTGGAATGTCTACCATCTCGACGGTCGTCCTCTAACCTGCGTTTGCCAGTCTTTATAAGTTAAGGTGACAATAATTATCTTGGTAACATCTCCAAAGAAATCGCCAGCTTTGTCAGGTTTTTAATCGTTTATTTCAGAACCTGTGCAACACAACATGCTTACTGTCCGCCGCAGTTGACGCCAAGTTGTCAACAACAACAAAACATTAAAAGAGAAAGTAAAATCTTTAACGCACTATCTCACTGTCACGTCAGCCACGCGGTGCGTTCAGGTACAGCACGCAAAAAACATCCGCCAAATTAGAACCCGATTCGTTACATATTCCAGAAATTATTATTATTATACAGTTTTATTCCAATTTTTATTACAATTTATTGACAATAAAAACTTTTTTTTTTTTTTTTTTTTTTCCACGTATTATTATTCTCATTACTGCGATTTGTATTTATAATTCATTTGTTTTGCTATGTGTAATTGCCATTTGTAATTACCAGCAGTATTTACTAAGGATTTAGAATAGATTTTCAGGCTGTGGAACGAATTAATGGAATTGTAATGTATTCTTATGGGAAAATCCTGCTCGTCACACCGCCATTTCGATTTAAAAACAAGGTCCTGGAATGAATTAACTTCGCATTTAGAGATACTACTGTATTACAATCAATCTTGTATTATTATAAAACATTGATGAACGTGTGAATTGATAGAATGATTGAAATGACAGATGATGAAATGACAGAGTGATTGACAGAACCTGTGAACCAAGACCGTTCATTCAGTATTACTCTAAAAAATGACTGAAAAAATTCTAAATGCATTTTACCTTACAAAAAGAAAATCTCAAAGTTAAGGAAATTGTCTAATTAATTTCTGTAAAAGAGAACTACTACCGTTATACCCTGGAAAAGTCTTAATGTGAGCAAAATGTGAGCATACAATAAACAAGTTATTATCTGACTGAATCCACTCACAAAGAAAAGAAAGCGTGATGAGCCCATCTAGTGGCAGCAGAACAATCTGGTCGTAAAAGTATGAAAATACTGTACAAGTGCACTTATTTGCTCTTATTAATGACCATGAATGTCTGCAACCAAATGCTAGCGGGCTAACGTGGCTAATTTGATGCAAGACAGAATCACCGATCTTTCAAAATGTATGAAATTGGCCCTGATCGGTGTACCTTTGTTATATAAAAAACCCAGGCTTTAAAGCAAAGTATCCTGCGCATTTTTACTTTTATCATAATAACACTCACTCCTTTGTAAACTTCGGTCAGCCTCCACCAGAAGGTGCGTGCCGACAAGCACCCAAAGGTGACGTAGGGGCTAAGGACCGTGGTGCTTGGGCTCAAAGAGTTGGGAGATGTCTGAGGTTTCTCAAAACTGCACACCCATCCCTGTAGGAAAAAAGGATATTTATTTCATATTAACAACCTTAAAGAAAATGTGAGTTTGGAAGTCAAGAAGATGGAAAAACAACAAATACAAGAATTACAGTTTTTTTCATATTTTCCTCCAGTCGCCTCAACGCTTCTTGTTCTCCTCCTGGGAAAGGCTCCTCTCCAAGTTTCGATAAGTCATGACCGAGCTCACCCACAGACGGGATGCTGTATTGGTTTTCATCATCCTCTGAATAAGGGGTCTTCACACCTTAGAGCGAATGTTAACAATGCTCTATTTATCCCATGAAAACAATATGACAGCTAAAAATAGTCACATACCATTCATGTCCTCTTCAGTGGGAGCGAGGATTGGTCTCTTTGGGTGCCCGATGGTCTTCACTAATGTCTGCATGCGGTTGTATGTGAGGGGGGCTTTCCCGTTATTCTCCTCTATTATTCTGGGAAAACACAGCAGGTGGCAACTATTTGTTATTGCATTACATTTACAGTAAGTTTAAAGACACTAAATCAGTGGTTCTTAACCTTGCTGAAGCTACGGAACCCCAATGAGTTTTACACGTGCATTCACCGAACCTTTTGGAATTAGAAAAATCTTGTGTTTTTTTGTTGTTGTTTTTTTTAACAATTCAAAATTAATATATCAAAGCTAGCAAGCTAAAACCGAAGTGAATTTCCATTCAAATTCCTAGTCATTTAGACAGCATTTTTTTAAAACAGACCAAACTGTATCTTTTTATCTTTATGCCTTCAGCATCATCAGACCACTAAAGCAAGACTGGCCCAATCTGCATACCGTAATTTCCCGAATATAACGCACACTTTTTTCCCCCCAAAATCAACGTGTAAAATCATGGGTGCGCATAATACACGGGTACATGAATGGAGACAGAAATATATATTTATTACATATTGTGACATCAGTCAGGGACAGGTAGTGGAGGGCCGTTACATTCCTTTTCCAGAGCTCAAGAATCAAGTCAAAATGGCCGCCAGCCCAAAGACTACACTTCCCAGCATGCCGCAACAACGCATCCAGGTGTGGCTGCTTCAGCCACCTAATTGCAGCTGGCCTGGAGGACAACATGAAAGACGACCAGATGAAGCGAAGGGGAAGGCGGAAGGAGATTGACAGAGAGACTTGGAAGAAAGTATTTTGAGAACAGACCTAAGTTGCCATTTTTAAGACATTTTAGTATTTTGATGAAAACAGACCTAAGTTGCCATTTTTGAGACATTTTAGTTGATTGTTTGCTTTGTTACTGTTTGTGCCACATTTCGGCCTTTTTCTTTTGGGGAAACCCGCTGTTTTTTCTGATTAAAGAACTGTTTGATCGGACACCTTGGCGTCACAAGCTCCTTCCTGGCCAGGCCTACCTCGTATGCGGTCACAATATATATCTAAAGACAGATTTTTTTTATTGACACGGCCATGTTGTGCTGAAGAAAACGTATGCGTCGATCCGTTGCCGATCATTACGGTACATGACGTCACCATTTTGTTTCGGTAATACCACACTGATTGGTCGAATGATTTCGTCTGTGTTGAATTCTGCTTTTTTCACTCTTCATAAAGCCCAGAATTTAGTTTCTTGAACTCATTAAAGGTCAACGTTTATTGCAACTCGGCAACTCGGACCATAACAAACGTAACACAACACAGAGATCCTGTGTCCGTCAACTATATCTGTCCCTCGGGAAACTCAAACCCAAATAACGTTCCACTTGTTACAGTCCACAGCGATGCACTTTTTACGTTTTCTGACTTCAGTCCCCACTTTTATTTTACCGTATCAATCCATGGAAGAAACATTTATTCATCATGATGAAACGAGAAAGTTATACAGCAGCCTTTAAAAGAAAAGTCACATCTGTTTTGTTTTCTCCTTGATTCTGGTATGTTGGAGAAGTTGTCAAATCATATTATTACCGTAAATATTGTCAGTTTGCGGTAATGTTTTGAACTACCAATGTGCTACTCTTGTGCTGTGTTTTACCAGTCAGTAAAATGACATTTCTGTATCCGTACACGAGCTCTGTTTTCTTGTATTCTTCTTTTTATTGGTGCTCAATCTCAGGAACCGTGATTCCATCGATAACGGAGCAACCAGTCAAGAGCCTGGGAAAGCTCTTTGACTCCAGCCTGAAGGACTCTGCTGCTATCCGGAGGTCTACTGAAGAGCTTGGTGGTTGGCTCGGCAAGGTGGACAAGTCTGGCCTGCCTGGCAGATTCAAAGCCTGGATCTACCAGCACTCCATCCTTCCCAGAATCCTGTGGCCTCTCCTCGTCTATGCAGTCCCAGTAACGACGGTGGAATCCTTTGAAAGGAAGATCAGCAGCTTTCTGCGGAAATGGCTGGGTCTTCCTCGCAGCCTCAACAGCGCTGCCCTGTACGGGACTAGCAACAACCTGCAGCTGCCCTTCAGTGGGCTCACTGAAGAATTCAAGGTGGCACGCACAAGAGAAGCCCTACAGTACAGAGAATCCAGGGACGGCAAGGTGTCATCAGCCGGCATTGAAGTGAGGACAGGAAGGAAGTGGAAGGCAGAAAAGGCAGTGGAGGTGGCTGAGTCACGCCTTAGGCAAAAGGCACTGGTTGGGACTGTGGCAACAGGGAGAGCTGGATTGGGCTACATCCCAAAGACCCAGGTCAGCCAGGCTCGGGGCAAGGAAAGACAACATCTACTCCAGGAGGAGGTCCGTGCAGGCCTGGAGGAAGAGCGAGTGGGCAGGGCATTGGGACTCCGGCAACAGGGAGCATGGACAAGATGGGAGGGCACTTTGCAGCGCAAAGTTACCTGGTCGAACATCATGCAGGCAGACCTCCACCGTGTCCGGTTCCTCGTAGCGGCAGTCTACGATTCCCTCCCCAGCCCAGCAAACCTCCATGTGTGGGGGAAGAGCGAGACACCCTCCTGCTCCCTTTGCTCCGGGAGAGGCTCCCTGGAACATCTCCTCAGCAGCTGCCCAAAGTCCCTGGCTGATGGTCGCTACCGCTGGCGCCACGACCAGGTACTGAAAGCAGTTGCCGAGAGTATAGCCACCGCCATCAGCTCTAGCAAACACCATCATGCTCCAAAGAAGGCCATCTCCTTCATCAAAGCTGGAGAGAGACCCCGTGCACGTCCAAAGATAACAACAGGACTCCTCCACACAGCCCCTGACTGGAAGCTCCACGTTGACCTGGGAAAACAGCTGAGGTTCCCCCAGCACATAGCAACAACATCGCTTCGGCCAGACATGATCATCCTCTCAGAGGCTTCAAAACACCTGATCATGCTGGAACTTACCGTGCCCTGGGAGGAGCGGATTGAGGAGGCCAACGAGAGGAAACGGGCCAAGTATCAGGAACTAGTGGAGGAGTGCAGGGGAAGGGGCTGGAGGACTTTCTATGAGCCCATAGAAGTCGGCTGTCGAGGCTTCGCAGGACGCTCCCTCTGTAAAGTCCTTGACCGGCTGGGAATCACAGGGGTGGCCAAGAAAAGGGCCATTCAGTCTGCAAGTGAAGCTGCAGAGAAAGCCACAAGGTGGTTGTGGTTGAAGAGGGCAGATCCGTGGGTTGCTACTGGGACACAAGCCGGGACTTGATCCACCCCGGCTGGGTCACTAGGACGAGGGTGTCTGATGTTGCGAGACCCGAAACACTCAATGAATCCTAGATACATCACTGATGATGTGTCCCAGTGCATCCAGGAGATGTATCTTTCAAGCTAAAATCAGGGTGCGCGTTATAAACGGGCACAATAATTTCCCCTGGATTTTACAAGTAAATTTGGGGTGCGCATTATACACGGGTGCGCCCTATATTCGGGAAATTACGGTATCTTAGAACTTTTCATTCAAATTGTGTTAATGTATCTTAAATTGTTCAACATTAAACCTGCTTGGTTGCATTAACATTGACCGTACAGTTTCTGTCATGTTTACATTTCAAATGATAATGATCGCCAAATTTGTACACAAAGTCATTATGTTAATAAAAAACATGAATCACAAATCCAATAAACAGTGTTAATTTACAATTAATTTATACATTTGATTTCCTTTTCACATTGGAAAATAAATTTAAACCTGATTCATTTCACATTGTTTTTACTTTTGTATTCATGTCGACATTGTCATTCTATCGCATCCTTACCTCACATACCATTTTCATGGTGTAAAAGATGATGCAAATTTTTAAATGTCAACGCAGTGCACGTCACCCATAGGTCTGTTGTACTTCCTCATACCAAGTGAGAGTCAACCTTCCACTGAGCAAACCAGTATCTCCTCCCATCAGATAGAGGACGAGCAGTTGAATATTTGGAATATAGCCTGTAAATTGGGGACTACCCAGTCAAAAACCTAGTTTAAAGAGCATACGACACGAGAAAAAAAAAGTCTTAAATGGCATTATTATGTGAATTAGAATCATATTTTGAGACGATTCGACTATATACAACAATTTAGCAAAGCGCACATGACGAGAAATTAGTCTTTTAATCTGCCGGTTAGCCACGCCTACCATTATAGGGCTTTAGCATCCCCAACAGGTGGATGACGACAGCGGTGGACTGGGCTCATCGGTTTTACTATTCAGCCCATTGAGGGGGAATTATTCAGAACGAGGAAAACACGACGAAGAGAGCCGCAAAATGTCATCGTTTCAGTCTCTCTACTCCAGTATTTTTACAGGATATTCTTTTTATCCAAGTATTTTTCCCCAATAGCTATATAAATGGCTTGAGAAGGACCAGTCAGCCCGTCGAGGGGGAACTATTCACAACGTGGAAAACGCGACGAAGAGAGCTGCAAAATGTCATTGTTTCTGTCTCTTTACTTCAATATCTTTACAGGATATTCTTTTTATCCAAGTATTTTCCCCAATTGCTAAATAAATGGCATGGTCATGACAAATAAGTCTTGTGCTAAATGGACTATGAAATAATAAAAATGCATTTATTCAGGACGACATGGCAAAATTACTCCATAATGGTCAAAACTGTCGACTTCACCTTTACTGTTGGACCTCCCGAACGATATTCTATGACACCTAAATCGGACATTTGTCATTTCCCTTCCCCGGCTTCAGAGAATGTAAACAAACCAAAAGGCGTGACAGCTAGCCGACATGCTAACCCGAACCGAGTGATGTTTCAAAGTCTTCAAAGCGGAAAATCACACATAACTAGCCTGGATTTATTGACATGACGACTGGGTTGTCGATTGTCTTCGTGGATCGACAAACCGCCCGGCGGAGAGCAATTTACAGTTCGTTCCCCGGAGGACGGCGGCTGCAGTTGTTGTGCAGCTAATGTGCTCGAGGAGAGCTTTTTACATGCCTATCAATGATCAAACGTAAGTAGTCCTTTATTTAAAGAAAGTTTGTAGTGTTTACTTTGTAATCGCTGTATTCTTATTTGACATAATACAAAACAAGATGTTTACTCACTTCCTCGTAAGTCCAATGGTCCCACAGTAAATATCCACGGTGAATGGGAACCTTTTGAAACTCCAAAAAGGCGCATACGCCTCTCCCTCATACAGAATGATTTTTCTGCAGCCGTTTGGCTGGCGTGATGCAAAAAATAAACGTATTAATCCGCAAAATCAGTTGAATCCTTCGTCCTCATACACAACAGTACGCTGTATAGTGAAGAGGAGGTCTTCTACCGTACACCTCCTCAATGCAAGACCGAAGCCGGAAGTCACTCATTTTCATGGCGCGGGATTCAAAAAACTAAATAAATATAGCGATCGCTTCCACACACATCCAAGCGGTCCATATCATTCAGGAGCATAAAATACCGCATGTATTATGAAATAAACATGCTTTTTCGTGTCACATGCACTTTAAAATGCCACTTTACCGAGATTTTGTCAGCTTCCAAAAATAGGGCGCCTGCATGTCTTAACCTTCACCGAACCCCTTAGGCTGACTCACCGAACCCCTGGGGTTCGATCGAACCCAGGTTAAGAACCACTGCACTAAATGTACGACAAGGCAAAGACGTACGGATGTTAAGTAGATGTAGAAAATTTTGCCATACTTTCTGGAGAAAAAGTTGAGAAACAGTACCTGTCTATGTCATAAAGCGTGTGGGACACTTTGTAGACAACCTCCACTTTGTGTTCTTTGGCAAGAGCTGTCACCTTTTGGTCGCGGGACACACTGTACGGCTCTGTGTCATATTCATATGTCAGCTTAGTTATTTTCCACTTGGTGAAAAGCTTAGGGAAAATGTCCTCTGGTTTGCCTCTCACAACAAACAGCCTGAAAGCGAAGGAACAAAAACACATTTGTGTATATAATTTTTTTATGATCATGGTCATGGTACGTGTGACTATTATGAGTCTACCTAGAGTTAAGCTGTCTGAGGCTGCAGTCCAAGTCTTTGAGCGCCCCCAGGAGGAACCTCCAGCGGTTGATGCCCACCCTTGTATTGTCAAAGAGGTGTGGGTCAAGGACGAACACCGGGTAGAGCTCCTTGCAGTCCTTCAGAGATGCCATCAATGCCGGGTTGTCGTGCAGACGCAGCCCTTTACGGAACCAGTGGATGCACCTGTGAGCCATGACTACAGAAACGGGACGCAAAGATGCATTCAGCCAACCACAATCAGTGCCCTTGTACGATATGAGCTTCAATACAGTTGTTGCATTGCACTAGAAGGAGTGTCTGGTAATTTATGCAAAGTTTCGACTAAAAGGGTTGAGAGTTTTATTTTGCTGTGGTGTACAGTAGAACTCACGGGCATCGCCAGACATATTTATCTGCAGTGCCCTAGTATAAATTTCACCGGTGGACAAAAAAAAAAAAAAAAAAACAATTAATAATACTTTAGAGTTTTAAGTCTACAAAGCATAATCTACAGAATGCACATATTTAATATGGTTATATTACTCCATTCACTCCATATACACAATCTGCACACATGGTTCCTTAATATGGTGATTTATGCACATAACTGTGACAGGCATATGAGTTGATACTTCCGCGAACCAACTTCGGGAGATATGCTGTGTTCATTTTTTTTCGGGAGATCTGAGTACCCAAGTTGGAAAGTCGTTCTGATGTGATGTAAAGTCGTAACGGATAAAAACATTATTTGCAACAAAGAAGTGTTGCCTATTTAATGCTCCAATGATACATCAGAAGTTGAGTGACTGCCGCTTTTTATAGACACCATGTGATAAAGAATTATTATTTTTTGATTACTCCAAAAAGATGTGAATGCAGCATCAATATTAAGGTCCATGTGCAAATCACGTGAGTGAGAGGCTCTCACGCAATAGCTTTGTCTATTATTGTGTTAATATGATATGTGGTATTTGAACTGTATCAATGCTGATGCTATCTATTGCTATTTGTTTATATGAGAAAAATGAATAGAATCAATATGTATGAATTCATTGCCTATCTTAGGGTAACAGCCTGTAACAGTTTTGTCTGTGTGCTCATCATAATTTCCAGATTTTACAATCATTTTATTTGTTACTGCAGTCGCTGCAATCTGTAACAAGATGTATTATTTTTTGTTTCGATTTGACTCAAACAGCATACTCTTGCAAATGGATTTTAGAAAGTTATTTGCTCGCAGCAAGGACTAATAAAGAAGGAAGAATGAGAGAGGTAAGTTAGGTAACCCACCTTGGGAACATAAACCACTTTTAGGTCATTACCTACTAGTTCAGAAACACCTGATTAATTGCATAACAGTTATAGTGATATATCCCCATTTCTGTCCAGACAAAGTAGAGCATTAGAATTTTGAAAGAGATGAAGGAGAGATGGAAGATGATGAGTATGAGTAAAGGTTGATTGACTATCAGCAACAGATTTCCCAATTTCGATTTTGTATACTGATGGCTGACAAACAAACAAACAACGTCACTTTTTTTTTTGCTTGTTTTTTTTTTTATTTTTTTTTTTTATTTTATTTTTACAGAAACTTGTTACAATTCGATAATATGTAGTTTAAACGCTGTTTCTGACTTTATTATAGAAATGTTTGCTCGCTCACCAGTGGCTGTGCCCTGGTATTGTATTAGGTCTAGTGACGCCTCAGGTAGACCTAACCATTTCTAAAACTACGTTTTGATTACTTCATTTGACAACAGTGAAATTAACTTCAACTTAGATATAATAAATGAAAATAATTCTACAGTATTCTTTTCAGATTTAAGCAGAGGTTTCTGATGAGTAGGAGCCTACATGCTACTGTGTGTCAATTCTTATTTTTTCTCCGATAAAGAATTACCTCGCCCAAAATACTCCTCAGTACACAAAAACTCAGTAGCAGTCATAGTAATTTCTGTGCACGTTTTCGTGCAGGAAACAACATTTCTAACACATCGACTTCGCGACTTCAACGGTCACCAAAAAAGCATGGCAATGTACACGATAGAAAAATAATAATTTACCTCAATTGTTTTATTAATTCCGTCCAACAGAAAAGATGCTTCCTTTCTCGTGCTAAATGTTTGTTTGGTAACGCACGTTGAAGAGTTACGAAACAGGAAACGTGGCAGCCAATCAGAGGGTGACAGAGGCGGGGCATCAATAGAAGCCACACTCGCAGCATCTGCGATATACATAATAGCCACTAGATGCTGCCACAATGCAGCTAATACACGAGAAGTAACCCCCGAACGGGATTTACCGGTGTTCTGCCAAACCGAACACCGGTAGACTATTTTAGTGATGCTTCTAGTGTGCTGTAGTGGCTAGCTGTATTGGAGTGACAAAAACACATAGGCTACTCCATAAAATGATGTCTAATTGACTTTTAGTGATGTATTTTACAAGCGTGGTCCTTTTTGAAAGTCGAGTTTGCTTACACATCAAATTAATAACAAACAGTACCATACCAAAGCACCTTAACTACGACATTAACTACCATACTCTCCAACATTTTGTACTCCAGTTCACATTAGTCTTGTTTTAGTTAGCATAGGACATAATGCCCTAGCTGTTGTCAAGGATGATGGCAGTCACTGGTGCATAGTCACTTTATTATGATGATAGGTAACAGAGTGCACAATCATAAATCACTCACAAGATCATACCCAAGCATACACACAAACCCATACCCATTCAGTTAAATAAAATGGTTGGTTCCTGGATTAACGATCCTAAAAATGAAAAGTAGGATGTCCATTCAAACATTATCACATGAGATTTGTCCTGATACTGGGTTACACATTACTAACATTAGTCTGCTGGAACATATGTCCTCCAGGTGCTGGGTGCCACCCCTCACACGGTGTCCTCTGGTAAGAAAAGTCATATCACGATAGCAACACTACTTACATTAGGTAGCATGTGCATTGAAGCATGTTTTATTCAGTGGTACCTCTACTTACGAATGTCTCTACATACAGAATTTTCAGGTGAAGACACGCCTCAACGGGAAAATATTGCCTCTTGTTACAAAATACTTTTCAGGATATGAAACGCAAAAATACAGTATGGCTGGTATTCGCAGCTCCCAGAATTTACTGAACGTAACATACTTATAGCTGCTCTGCCATTGGATATTGTCTAGCATTCCTGGCATCCAATTGGCTAAGAGGGACCTCTATTGTATATGTATAAGTGTATCCCAGTGTCCTCTTCATTTGACCCTCGTGTTCCCACAGCTTTACATGAGTGTATTAATTTTTATTCTTCACGTTATCATTGTTTTTTTACATTGTGTAAAACTCTGATTTTATGTTTATTGTGCAATAATCTAATTGTAACATGTAATTGTTACATGTTTTGATACTTTTTTATGCATTATAAAATATTTATGTCTGAATTTCGGGGGCTTGAAAAGGATTAGGGCATTTACAGTGGTATGAAAAGGTATCTGAACCTTTTGAAATTTCTCACATTTCTGCATAAAATCACCATCAAATGTGATCTGATCTTTGTCAAAATCACACAGATGTAAAAACAGTGTCTGCTTTAAAAACCACTAAAACCACCCAAACATTTGTAGGTTTTCTTATTTTAATAAGGGTAGCATGCAAACATTGACAGAAAGGGGAAAATAAGTATGTGAACCCTCTGCTTAAGATGACTTGGAGCAATTGATACCAATTTTTACCAAACCGACGGTCAAAAGAGCTGTCCGAAGACCAACGATCAAGGATTGTTGATTTGTATAAAGCTGGGAAAGGATACAAAAGAATCTTTCAAAGTCTGGATGTTCATCAATCGACAGTTGGAGAAGTTGTCTACAAAAAGAGAGAGTTTGGCACTGTTGTTTTTTTCCCAAGGAATGGCCGTCCACCAAAGATGAGGCCAAGAGTTCAGCGCAGAATACTCAGAGGGTAAAAAAGAACCCTCGAGTGTCTGCTAAAGACTTACACAAATCACTGGCACAGTCCAATATCTCTGTGCACACATCAACTGTTATGAACGGCAAGCCGTTGATGTGGATCCCAAACACAGACCAGAAGATCAGGTAGAGTGAATGTTTGTTTTTAATAAGTACAACAAAGGGAGCACGCTAGAAAATGGCAGTGTAACAAAGTACAACTAAGAGAGCACACTAGAAAACGCGAGTACAACAAAGTACAACTAAGAGAGCACGCGAGAAAACGCGAGTATAACAAAGTGTAACTAAGAGAGCACGCTAGAAGGCGCGAATATAAAAGAGTACAAAATTCTAACTATAAAGTCCAAAAGAGCACAAACGTAAAAATGATCAAACCAGACCACGACCGTAGAATGTCGGGAAGCACCAAGGACGACGATGAGAACACAGCGGTAAGCAAGGCAGGTAACCAGCAATAGTCCGACACTAGCAGATGGTGACAGGCTTCCTTAAATATTGAGCTTTCCTAATCAAGCACAGGTGTGTTGCGTTACACCGCCAGTCTGGCTCAATCAGGTGCTGAGTAAAGAAAAAAAAGCTGAGAACACACACAAACATGACATCAACTAAATGTAAAACGATGGCCAAGAATGGTGTTCATGGGAGGACTCCACAGTGGAAGCCACTGCTGTCTAAAAAAAAAAAAAACATTGTTGCCCGTTTAATGTTTGCAAAAAGGCACTTGGACACTCCACAGAAGTTTTGGCAAAATATTTTGTGGACTGATAAAACCAAATTTGAATTGTTTGGGAGTAATACACAACGTCATGTGTGGAGTAAAAATGGAATACCTCACCAACACCAACACCTCATCCCTACCGTGAGGCATGGTGGAAGGGGCTGTTTTGCTTTTACAGGGCCTGGATAACTTGCAATCATTAATGGAAGAATGAATTCAAAAGTTTATCAGAATGTTTTGCAGGAAAACCTGAGGCCGTCTGTCAGACAGTTGTAGCCAAAAAGAGGATGGATGCTGCAACAAGATAATGATTCAAAACGCAGAAGTACATCAACTTCAGAATGGTTTCAGAAAAAGATACAGGTCCTGGAGTGGCCAAGCGAAATTCCAGACTTGACCCCCATTGAGATGCTGTGGCATGCCAAACATCCCAGGAATCGACCTGAACCACAGCAGTTTTGTAGAGAAGAATGGGCCAAGATTAGCCCTGATCGATGTGCCAGACTGATCTGCAGCTACAGGAAGCATCTGGTTGAAGTTAATGCTGCCATGGGTGGGGGTGGGGGGCGGACAAAAAATATTAAATGTGATGGTTCACTTACTTATTTGTCCCCGTCGTGTCATTGTTTGCCTACTATCCTCATTAAAATATGAAAACCTATGAATGTTTGGGTGGTTTTAGTTAAAGTAGACGCTGTATTTTCATCTGTGTGATTTGGACAAAGATCAGATCACATTTGATGGTGATTTTATGCAGAAATGTGAAAAATTCTTTTTCATACCACTTTATCACTTTTACACTAGGTAGCATGTGCATTGAACGTTGTTTTATACAGTGGTGCCTCTATTTACGAATGTCTCTATATACAGAATTTTCAGGTTAAGACACGCCTCAACGGAAAAATATTACATATTAAATATTAATATGTAATATTAATATTACTAAAGAAATTTCAGGATATGAAAAGCAAAAATACAGTATGGCTGGTAATCTCAGCTCCCAGAATTTACTGAACGTAACATATTTATAGCTGCTCTGCAATTGGCTGTTGCCTAGCATTCCTGGCATCCATTTGGCTAAGATGGACCTCTACTGTATATGTATGTGCGTATCCCAGTGTGCTCTTCATTGGACCCTCGTGTTCCAACAGCTTTACATGAGTGTAATAACTTTTATTCTTTACTTTATTCTTGTTTTTTTTTTTTTTTTTTTACTACGTGTACAACTCTAATTTTATGTTTATTGTGCAATAATCTAATTGTAACATGTAATCGTTACATTTTTTTGATGCATCTTTACGCATTATAAGATCTTTATGTCTGAATATTGTGGGGCTATAAACGGATTAAGGCATTTACATGGAAAATGTTTCCCTATTTACAGAATTTTCAAGAAACGAAATTTAGAACCAATTAATTTTGTAAGTAGCGGTACAACTGCATATCACTTCTGGTCTTTCTACCAGTCTATCACGTCTGATTTTTTTTTTTTTTTTTTCTTTTTTTGGATGGCTGCATTTTCTGAATAAATAAATATATAAATAAAGCCACAATCACAGTCATGATGAAGGGAAAAATATTCCTAATAGCTTATTTTTCATTCCATCTCAGCTGGACAAAAAAAAAAAATAATTTTTTACATTTTACATCACATTACAAATCCGCTTATGAGTTGAAGTGCCATGAGGTGTAGGCATCAAAAGGCATGATAGAAATTGCCAAAAGTGCTACATACAATTGTAACAAAAGTCACAGTTAAATTTTAGTAATCATGATGTAGCTGAAGATATTGAACTGAATTGTGAGCTGAAGCATAGGCAGAGTTTGACTTTTGGGGCACGGGGGGCACAACATGTTGATGACCTCGAAACGCAGTGTCAGCAATAAAATTAACTTACAAGAATATTTATAATAATAAGTTGCCAATGAATGTTTTTTGTTTCCCATCTTTCGTTGAGGGGAATTCTAAATCAGGCTGCTTAGGCAGTACTTTTCGCCAGGATCGTCAACCATTGAATATGGTACGCCAACCGGTGTCGTGCCAATGTAGTTACCCCAGTCAAAAACTGTATTCCCTGGGCGGAGCCATATGGAGGTACATTTGTGTCTTTATTTTTCAATCCCAAAAAAAGTTGCTTCAATCAAAATTTACATTTTCAATTAAAAAAAAAAAAAACAAACAAACAAAAAAAAAAAAGTTGCTTCAGTAAAAAAAAAAAAAAAAAATGTTTTTGAATCCAAAAATAAATTTGAAACTAAAAAAAAAAAAAAAAAAAAAAAAAACTTGTGAAAGCTATTTTTTTTTTTAGTTATATATATATATATATATATATATATATATATATATATATATTTTTTTTTTTTTATTGAAGCAACTTTTTTGATTGAAGAAATTTTGATTTGTTTTTGGGCCACATTTTGGCTAGGGCGTTTTTGTCTTTATTATTCAATCAAAAAATAAGTTGCTTCAAAAATATATATTTTCAAAAAGAAAAATCACTTCATTCATTAAAAAAAAAAAAGTCAGATTTCAATCACAGAAAACATTTTTGAATGTGAAAAAATATTTGGGATTTAAAAATTTGCATTTGAACACTTAATTTCTCATTGATTGAAAATTTCATTTTCAAGATTTATTTGATTGAAACAATCCTTTTTGTGTTTGGGCCATATTATGGGTAGGACATTTGTGTCTGAATCATTCAATCCCCAAAAAGTTGCTTCAATCAAAAAACATATCTTTAGTCAAAGAAAAAAAATCATTTGCAAAATAAAATTGCCCTTCCCTATTTTTTATTTTTTTTTTAAATTAAACAGTATGCAAAGCAAATGACCGTCTAAGGTGCTAGTCACATGATCTGTTTGAAAAATAATTTTGACCCATTATAAAAACATATTTTTTGTTCATTTCATTCATTTTTGTTGCAGTGTTATTGCTTTACAACTAATATATATATATATATATATATATATATATATATATATATATATATATATATATATTTTTTTTTTATTTATTTTTTTTTTTTTTAGGAAAGTCAATTTCATGCAATGACACTTTTCGCCCCCCCCCCCCCCCCCCCCTCCTTAAAATCCGTTTATGAGATTAGTTACCAATTTGTAATGGCATACGTCACTATTTGTAAACTTGCCAACGGCCTCGGGTTGACAGGTATGAGAAACGCAACTCTGTAATGGCGAATTGTTGAACATTTCCACACTGACACAATGCAGCAAACTTTGACTAGCACTTAATTATTGGCATGCATTTGGCGGATCTTATGAGTGCCTCATCCAACTCATCAGGGAGTTCGGAGACGTGTTTTTCTGCCGCAGCGTGAGTTATTGTTATTATGGTACATGTGACTTCTAGCCACGATTTCGGTGTTTAATCAGAGGCTCCCATATTGGCGTCATTCATTGGAGGAGGGGAAGGTGAGGTTGGGGGAAAAAATAGTGGGTGGGGGTGGAGGTTTTACACTTGAACGTGGTCCACTGAGGAAGAAACCACCGAGCAAGTACCTCTTATCTCCGGTGCTCCTCAACCAGTCGGAGATGCTCTATCTGCGGTGCCGTTCACGGTCGCGTCCGCCGCCCAGGTGTTGGGACACGATGCGGGCGCGTCTTTAATTCGCATGCATGCGCTTGACGTCGTCTTCCCCGGTCCGGTTCGCAGACCGATGGGAAGATGCTGAGCAGACTAATGAGTAGTAGCATCCGGAGTCTGGACCGGGAGTGCAACTGCACCGTGCGGCTGCTGGACGATTCCGAGTACACCTGCACCATACAGGTCAGTGCAGTCACTACAGACAGCAACACGTCCTTTATTTCATCAAAATCCCTTGACGCATTTCATTGATCTGAACGTGATTACTGGGGTGGGGGGGCTCAGACAGTCAGTCAGATGATCATTGAGGGTGCGTGGTCAATGACATCACCAGTGTGGACATCCCAGCAGTTCTGCAGCAATTTTGGACACTTGCAAAGCTAACAACTGCATGCAATAAAATCTCTAATTAGAACATGTCAGTGCAGCTCAAACGGGATGAGACAGGCATGCTATTTTATAAACAGGATTATCATGCAGCATTAAAGGGATTGCTTTTCCATGTTTTTGTGTGTTGGCAATATAAATCCTCTTGGAGTGTAATGCCCAATTAACCCCCTAACAAAGAAATTAAATAAATAAAAAAAAAATATATATATATATATATATATGTAAAAGAAAAAAAATACTTTAAAATGGGAGGACTGGCTGTGAATTCTCATTTTACAGTGCCACTTACGGCAGACAATTAGTTAAATGAGTGCCTTGTAAGACTTAAAAAGTCACAGTTCTATATGAAAGGATAAAGAAATTTCACTTCAATTACTTGTTACTAGCTCACTACGGTGCTAAGTATCATACAGTGTTGCGTTAGTGAACATGTTTATGTCAAAAGTTCACGTTTGGGCTTCTGATTTTTGTTGTGTGCAGTTTGCTTCTCATCCCTGTGCTTGTGTGGATTATCTGCAGATATTCTTGCCTATTCTCAGTTTCTCACATATGATATTGCCTGTCAACCAGACTATGGGGTCCCATATTTTGTGTCCTAAATTAATTGATTAAGACTCCATTTACAATATACTGTATAGTTACTTTGGTGGTGGCAGCACGGTGGAAGAGCCGTTAGCACGTCCGTCTCACAGTTCAGAGATCAAGGGTCAACCCCCGGCTCCGGCTTCCTGTGTGGAGCTTGCATGTTCTCCCTGTGCCTGCATAGGCCTTCTCCGGGTACCCCGGTTTCCCCCACATCCCCAAAAACATGCATGGTAGGCTGATCGAACCCTAGGTATGAGCGAATGGTTGTTTGTCTCCTTGTGCCCTGCGATTGGCTGGCAACTGATTCAGGGTGTTCCCTGCCTCCTGCACGTAGTTAGCTGGGATTGGCTCCAGCACCGCATCGCTGACGTGACAGAGAAAGGGAGCGGTGTGGTTGAGAGTTTACTTTCACTTTTAATGTTTTGTTGTTGTCGCGGGGGCAGCAGCTTTAACAGGGAAGCCCAGACTTCCCTCTTCCCAGCCACTTTAACCGCTCCTCCGGCAGGATCCCAAGGCCAGGCCAGACGAAAGATATAGTCTCTCCAGCATGTCCTGGGTCGTCCACGGGGCCTCCTGCCTGTGGGACATGCCCGGAACACCTCTCCGGGGAGGTGTCCAGGAGGCATCCGAACCAGATGGCTGAGCCACCTCAGCTGGCTCCTCTCAACTCGGAGGAGTAGCGGCTTGACACCGAGTCCCTTCCGGATGACCGAGCTTCTGACCCTATTTCTAAGGGAGAGACGGACACCCTGGGGAGGAAACTCATTTCAGCCACTTGTGTCCGGGATCTTGTTCTTTCGGTCACGACCCACAGTTCGTGATCATAAGTGAGGGCAGGAACGTAGATCGACTGGTAAATCAAGAGCTTTGCCTTTCGGCTCAGCTCCTTCCTCATCACTACCGACCGGTGCAGAGTCCACATTACCGCAGACACTGCACCGATCTGCCTGTCGATCTCCCTCTCCCTCCTACACTCAATCGTGAACAAGACCTAAAGATACATGAACTCCTCCACTTGGGGCAGGATCCCATCTCCGACCCGGAGAGGGCACTCCACCCTTTTCCGACTAAGGACCATGTTCTCGGATTTGGAGGTGCTGATCTTCATCCCAACCACTTCACACTCGGCGTCGAACCGCTCCAGTGAGAGTTGGAGGTCACAGCTTGATGAAGCCATCATCACCAGATCATCTGCAAAAAGCAGAGACGCAATGCTGAGGTCACCAAACCGGACCCCCTCAACGCTTCGGCTGCTCCTAGAAATTCTGTCCATAAAAATTATGAACAGAATCGGTGAAAAAGGGCAGCCTTGGCGGAGTCCAACCCTCACTGGGAACAAATTCGACTTACTGCCAGCAATGCGGACCAAACTCTGACACCGGTCGTACAGGGACAAAACAGCCCTTGCAGTTTGCATTTTTCATGGGATAAGAGACCCTTAAATGGCGTAAATTGCGTCAGTACTTTTCAGATTCATATGCCAGTTACCGTATTGGCTCGAATATAAGACGGTGTTTTTTGCATTGAAATAAGCCTGAAAAAGAGGGGGTCGTCTTATATTCGCGGTCTTGACAGTATACCCATTTACGACATTAGATGGCGCCAGATATTTTTGAAGCGATGTTCTGTCATGACAGATCTCAGCTACTCTCCCCATTCACGACACTAGATGGCACCAGATACCATTAAAGCGATGTTCTGTCATGCTGGATCTCAGCTACCCTCATAATCTTATTGCAATGTTTTTCCTTATTCAGATTTGTTTGAAGACTACAGTTACAGTTAGACTTCACTTTGATGGTCAATGCAGTTATTGCAATTTTGTTGTTTTATCACAATAGATTGGTTTATTTACATTTCAAAAACCAGAAGCCATTCATTTACGAATGTGATTGCACTTTAGTTTACATATTTAAATGTTCAGATATTAAGATTTGAATGAGGCAAAATAACATGCTTTTTCTCTCAAATATATTGTAATAATCATTTGTTTCGGCTGTACTGTAATTATTTTCTGTATAAAAATTAATTTGTGTTCAAAAAGTCTTTTTTCAAACTTGAGTCTTTAAAAAGATTGGGTCGTCTTATAATCAGGGCCATCTAATATTCGGGCCAGTACGGTACATTATCTAATTTACAGATGTAGGGGCTGTAAAGATTATTTTTGTGAGGCCATAATGCTGAAGCCAAGGGTGCAGGACTGCGCTAGTCAATGATAATTTGAGTACATTCTGTTATTTGTAAAATGTGTATCGCAGGTAGCCCTTCATTGTAATCCTCACCCAAGAAGTAGTTACTTAGTTAAAAAAAAAAATTGACTGCAGCCCCGGCTGTAGATTAAAATGTAATTTGCAGTGCTGTGGGGCTTCAAGCTGTTGTGAATGCACTCCCTTTTTAATGTGTTACTGAAGAGGCTTCTGCATTCTGTTAACAGCGGTTAATGGCGCACAACACAAAATCGCACAAAAACCACACTCACTTACCCAGGCCTTAGTTTAAAGCATTCCTCCTTACTCCTTGCACTTGACGCATCAGAGAAAATCAATAACGTATTGACATAAATGAAGACGCGACATGTGTTTGTAAGTGGTGAAGATGCAGAGCGGTGAGGAGAACTCATTATTAGTGTATATTATCTGCTTTGTGCTGAAAGTCACATGACTTCAACGTGGCCTCGCCGTGGAGTTGTTTGGAGCTTCCTCGCTTGCAGAGGGATTCCACTTCTATGATGAATTAAAGATGATGACAGCACTCAAAGACGTGGCTAAAGCGTTTATTTCTGACATGTAACGTGACTGCAAAGAAAAAGCAAAGCCTTTCAACCACTGACAACTTCAAGTACTTTTACTCTGGGGATTCTTAAAAGGTGGATTTGAAATCACCTTGAGTTATTTTCTTCCTCAAGCCTCAATCTGCCAACAAGTGGAGAGAAATAATTGTTTTACATGAATGTTTAAACGCCCTGCACCTTAAAAAAGAAATATATAGTGCCTTGCAAAAGTATTCGGCCCCCTTGAACCTTGCAACCTTTCGCCACATTTCAGGCTTCAAACATAAAGATATAAAATTTAAATTTTTGTCAAGAATCAACAACAAGTGGGACACAATCGTGAAGTGGAACAAAATTTATTGGATAATTTAAACTTTTTTAACAAATAAAAAACTGAAAAGTGGAGCGTGCAATATTATTTGGCCCTCTTGCGTTAATACTTTGTAGCGCCACCTTTTGCTCCAATTACAGCTGCAAGTCGCTTGGGGTATGTTTCTATCAGTTTTGCACATCGAGAGACTGACATTCTTGCCCATTCTTCCTTGCAAAACAGCTCGAGCTCAGTGAGGTTGGATGGAGAGTGTTTGTGAACTGCAGTCTTCAGCTCTTTCCACAGATTCTCGATTGGATTCAGGTCTGGACTTTGACTTGGCCATTCTAACACTTGGATACGTTTATTTTTGAACCATTCCATTGTAGATTTGGCTTTATGTTTTGGATCATTGTCCTGTTGGAAGATAAATCTCCGTCCCAGTCTCAGGTCTTGTGCAGATACCAACAGGTTTTCTTCCAGAATGTTTCTGTATTTGGCTGCATCCATCTTCCCTGTCCCTGCTGAAGAAAAGCAGGCCCAAACCATGATGCTGCCACCACCATGTTTGACAGTGGGGATGGTGTGTTCAGGGTGATGAGCTGTGTTGCTTTTACGCCAAACATATCGTTTTGCATTGTGGCCAGAAAGTTCAATTTTGGTTTCATCGGACCAGAGCACTTTCTTCCACATGTTTGGTGTGTCTCCCAGGTGGCTTGTGGCAAACTTTAAACGAGACTTTTTATGGATATCTTTGAGAAATGGCTTTCTTCTTGCCACTCTTTCATAAAGGCCAGATTTGTGCAGTGTACGACTGATTGTTGTCCTATGGACAGACTCTCCCACCTCAGCTGTAGATCTCTGCAGTTCATCCAGAGTGATCATGGGCCTCTTGGCTGCATCTCTGATCAGTTTTCTCCTTGTTTGAGAAGAAAGTTTGGAAAGACGGCCGGGTCTTGGTAGATTTCCAGTGGTCTGATGCTCCTTCCATTTCAATATGATGGCTTGCACAGTGCTCCTTGAGATGTTTAAAGCTTGGGAAATCTTTGTATCCAAATCCGGCTTTAAACTTCTCCACAACAGTATCTCGGACCTGCCTGGTGTGTTCCTTGGTTTTCATAATGCTCTCTGCACTTTAAACAACCCTGAGACTATCACAGAGCAGGTGCATTTATACGGAGACTTGATTACACACAGGTGGATTCTATTTATCATCATCGGTCATTTAGGACAACATTGGATCATTCAGAGATCCTCACTGAACTTCTGGAGTGAGTTTGCTGCACTGAAAGTAAAGGGGCCGAATAATATTGCACGCCCCACTTTTCAGTTTTTTATTTGTTAAAAATGTTTAAATTATCCAATAAATGGTGTTCCACTTCACGATTGTGTCCCACTTGTTGTTGATTCTTGACAAAAAAATTAAATTTCATATCTTTATGTTTGAAGCCTGAAATGTGGCGAAAGGTTGCAAGATTCAAGGGGGCCGAATACTTTTGCAAGGCACTGTATATATCTTTGCCCCTTAGGAAATGATGTTGGCAGTGCAACTGCCTAATTCTACTCAGGTCAAGGTTTTAAAATTGAACATAAGACTCAAAAATGTATATTTAAATATTATATTAGGCATTCATTTATTGTAATAGCTTGCTCTGGGATGCAATAACACAATACATTAAAAAAAGGAGGACTTAGAGGCTGCTTCTCCCAATCAAGAAGCTAAATTCGGACATAAAAATTTACTGATTCAACACTTTCACCAACATAGCACAGCAGGGAACCAAATTACAATTTAAACTTTAATTTCTTTGCATATTCAATTTTTCTCGCCCTGGGAAATAATGAAAAAGGGCATAATTTTACACAGTGGGCTTAGTAATGATGCCAAACTGGTACAGTTGTTTTCAAAGGTTACACCATTTACATAACAGACTTAATCCGGTCATGTATTGATAGTTTATAGCAGTTTTAACATGTTTTTGACGTTCTACAAAATGTGACGTCAGTACACCTCGGAGATATGGCCCAGAATAAAATGTGCTAATTGTGGCCCATTTAGTTCAATTAGTGAACACTTGCCGAACACTCATCATAGGAGAATAATAATAGTTTAACCTTCATGAATGGAACCGCATTAGTGGTAAAAAAAAAATGCACAAAAATGACATCAGTGGGAATTCAATTGCAGCAATTGGCAACCAACAGCTTTGGTTTTCATAGAACAGCAATGTTTTATACACTGCTGGCCAAAAGTATTGGCACCCCTGCAATCCTGTCAGATAATGCCCAGTTTCTCCCAGAAAATGATTGCAATGGTAGTAATATCTTGATTTATTTTGCTTGCGCTGAAAAAAAAAAACACAAAAAAGAATGAGAATTAAAAAAAAAAATCATTATCATTTTAAGCGACACGGTGGTTGAGTGGTTAGCACGTCCGCCTCACAGTTCTGAGATTAAGGTTTCAATCCCGGGCTTCGGCCTTCCTGTGTAGAGTTTGCATGTTCTCCCTGTGCCTGCGTGGGTTTTCTCCGGGAACTCCGGTTTCCTCCCACATCCCAAAAAAACATGCATGCTAGGCTGATTGAACACTCTAAATTGACCGTAGGTATGAGTGTGTGTGTGTGTGTGAATGGTTGTATGTCTCCTTGTGCCCAACTAGTTCAAGGTGTACCCTGCCTACTGCCCGTAGTTACCTCCGTGACCCTCGTGAGGAAAAGCGGCATGGAAAATGAATGAATGAATTATCATTTTACATAAGACTCCAAAAATGGCCTGGACGAAAGTATTGGCATCCTCAGCCTAATACTTGGTAGCACAACCTTTTGACAAAATAACTGCGAACAACAGATTCAGGTATCCATCAATGAGTTTCTTAGAATGCTCTACTTTTTTTATTTTTTATTTTTTTTTAGATATCTCCTTAGGTGTTCTATGGAATTCAGGTCTGGACTCATTGCTGGCCACTTTAGACGTCTCAAGTGCTTTCTCTCAAACCATTTTCTAGTGCTTTTTTAAGTGTGTTTTGGGACCCAGTTTTCTAACACTGGGCCCTACATTATGCTGCAAAATTTGTTGGTAGTCTTCAGACTTCATAATGCCATGCACACGGTCAAGCAGTCAAGTGCCAGAGGCAGCAAAGCAACCCCAAAACATCAGGGAACCTCCGCCATGTTTGTGGGGACCAAGTTCTTTTCTTTGAAGGCCTTGTTTTTTCCCCCTGTAAACTCTATGTTGATGCCTTTCCCCAAAAAGCTATACTTCTGTCTCATCTGAACAGAGAACATTCTTCTTAAACGTTTTTGGCTTTCTCAGGTAAGTTTTGGCAAACTCCAGCCTGACTTATTTTATATCTCTGGGTCAGAAGTGGGGTCTTCCTGGGTATCCTACCATAGAGTCCCATTCAGATGCCGACGGATAGTACGGTTTGACACTGTTGTACCCTTGGACTGCAGAACAGCTTGAACTTGTTTAGATGTTAGTCGAGGGTTTCTATCCACCATTCGCACAATCTTTCGTTGAAATCTCTCGTCAATTTTTCTCTTCCGTCCACATCTAGGGAGGTTAGCCACAGTGCCATGGGCTTTACACTTATTGATGACACTGCGCACGGTAGACAGAGGTCTTTGGAGATGGACTTGTAGCATTGAGATTGCCCATGCTTTCTCACAATTTTGCTTCTCAAGTCCTCAGACAGTTCTTTGGTCTTCTTTTCTCCATGCCCAATGTGGTAAACACAGTGACACAGGACAGAGGTTGAGTCAACTTTAATCCATTTTGACTGGCTGTGAGTGTGATGTAGTTATTGCCACCACCTGTTATGTGCCACAGGTAAGTTACAGGTGCTGTTAATTACAGAGAGAAGCATCACATGATTTTTCATATCTTTCCTCTGGCCCATTTTGTGAGTTTTGTGTAAAATGATAATGATTAAAAAAAAAAAAAAATCCATTCTGTTTTCTGTTTTTTTTTTTTTTCATTGCAAGCAAAATAAATAAAGATATTAATACCAAAACATTTGTAAATGCAATCATTTTCTAGGAGAAATTGAGCATTATCTGACAGAATTGCAGGAGTGCCAATACTTTTGGCCATATATATGCTATATTGTAGCATAGACCATTAGTTATTTCAAACCATGTACTACATAAAAATACCTGTTGCTTCCCAAGTATCACCACAATGCCCAACATTAAAAAAGCAGCATACTAGACCCAAATACTAATAGTTACATTTATTATTACTGTTTGGCAATGTAACATAATGAAGTTTATGGCACTAGAAGCCTGCCTTCCATTCCAATTATCGTGTTCGCATGTGGAAAAAATTGTGAGTGAAGTTAAAATTTAAAAATGCAGGTATACAGTTGTTCAACATAGTGTGCTCAGCTCTTTATACTAGTGTGGGAGTTTGAATATTGTCACATCATGTACTGCAGTTGCCAAACTCGTGACAGAAAAACATTAACGCAGACAAATTACACATTGGTTTTAATGGAGGTTTTAAGAGAGTGGCTCAGTCATTTGGCACCTGGTATCTGATCTGCGTCAGGCCTGGCAGGAAGGAGACACTCTTTATTTTCTACTATGAAGTAAAATATAATGCGGAGATATGTTCAAGAAAAATGATTTGAAAATTATTCATGTTGCAGTTCTTTAGAAACGTCCCCGATGTAATGTTTATTTAGAAATCCTGCCGCTATTGTAAGATTCATTTTTGGTGTTCTTACATGAGAGTGTCTGCTCAGTTTGCCTGGGCTGTCTACATCTCGGCACTAAATTAATGATAATGCCTAAGTTTAGCATAAATTGGCTTTTATACCCACCCAGAATAAGATGAGGACTGGTTTCGAAACAAAACCTCAGAGGGACACAGTGATGTGGTTACTTTTTGCAGGATGTGTTCCTACGTTTATGACCACTCCTTGATGCACTGTTTTCAGTGGGGTAAACATACTGATTTTTAAAATCTTTTAGTCACTGTAAAGCGGAAGAAAAAAAAAAGAAGTCTTAAAAATATTTACAGACTGCAGACAAAAATGTTAACAACACTGCCATATTTGAAATACTTCAAAATTAAAGCATACAAAATAATGCATGAACGTCAATGCCTTGCAACTTTAAAGGTAATATGAAATGGTGACCATGTCCTAAAAATGAAAATGACTGCACTAATTTAATTTTCCAAGTATAAAACCAATTTTGTACTCCAATTTGAATTTATTTGGTAATTTCTTTAAGCATTTCAAAGTTATTCCATCCAAAACAATTCATCAGAGAAGGCCCACTTTTTTTCAGCAATTCTGGTTGTGACATCACAACCAGATTTGTTTTTTAACCTGTCCTGTTCAACTGCTTAGACACAGAAAATGGGAATCTGAACTTGAAGCCCCTTTCACACTTATATCCCGGTAAAATCCCGTGTAAGGTGACACGGGATTTAGTCGTGTCATGGCGTTCACACATGGGGAAATGTCCCGGGAACAAACCGGGTTGTATGTGTGAAAGTGGCTTGATTTATCCCGGGTTGGAGTCTCTGCGCTCTTTGTACGGGGAGAGCGGCTGCCGCAATTTTTATAACCTGTCATTTTTGGTCGGCAGCGGCTAACATATTCTCTTGGTCAGATTGTGTTTCGTTACAGAGTCCATTGTGGGAGCGTTCCCAAAGTCGTACCTGCAGCCAATTCAATCTCATTAGGACTATTGTATTTAGGCCCAGGTGATCCAAGAGAAGGGTGCCGAGATATTAACTTGCTGGGCGCCATTCGGCACTTTGTACTCTTGAATTTCATGTATTTGCTAGCTTGATCGTCTGCCGCCCTTGTTTTGAAATCTGCGTTGTGCTGGTCCCGTATTTGAGTGAATTTGTTTTGTTGTCTTATCGACTCTCTGCCTACTGCTTAGGTTAATATTATTGATCCCCGTCGACCTACTGCCACGGACCCATTGTGATATTCCCCCTTTTCAGCGATCGAGTGTATTTTTGCTTGCAGTTAATAAACATTTGAACGCATTCTTTCGATGTTTTCTGCTTTGAGGTACAACCTTGTTTCCGCAGTTGCAGACGCTAACATCATCAACAAAATAAACCTCACTATTCCAAAGATGGATGATTGACTCTCTTCCTCGGCTCTACGATCCAGTAGCAATTTAATTTCGTTATGCTTCAGTTTAATTTTGCCATTTCCAGTTTGCCATGTTGAATTGTGATATTTTTTTATTGATGTTCATCTTACTGAAAGAAAGAGGACATGACAATCAGCTCACCATGATATTCACGTAATCAGCCTTTGTGCTGTGACCCGGGAATCAGACGCGTGCTTTCACACATGCCTCGTCCCAGGAACGTCCCGGACATAAGACTAAGACGCGACCCATTAAATGTCCGTGCAATCTCCGTGTCAGTCGCCCTGGAAATTTCTTTCACACACAAGGGCTACCTGTTTAAATCCCGGGTTTTTAATGGTGTACAGGCAGTGTTGTTAATAACGGCGTTACAATATAACGGCGTTACTAACGCCGTTATTTTTTTTCAGTAGTGAGTAATCTAATTAATTACTTTTCTCATCTTGGCAATGCCGTTACCGTTACTGAGGAGGAAAAGGCATGCGTTACTATGCGTTACTAAGTTGGTTGAATAAAAAAAGTCAGAGAGACGGACTCACGGAGAGGAGAGAGCAGAGCAGGAGTGGGGAAGGCGTTGCAAACGCGATGCTAGGTGGCTCCAATAATACCTGACTGTAGCCTACAAACTACGCCCACATGATATGGTAGATATCACATATTATAGAACTAGATGCAAATGATAGACACGGCTGCATTGGCAACATGTTTTAAGGACTACATGCGTTAGTAAACAGCCGCCATCTTAAAGCAGTAGACCTCTCAGGAAGGCTCTGTTGTAGAGATCCTTCCTCGCGAACCTACTTTTTTTTTTTTTTTTTAATCTAAAATTGTCCTAAATCGGCAAAATCTTCACTTAAATCTATCTTTAAATGATGAAACAGTTTTAAAACTTACACATGTTGAAAGTAGACAGAAGGGAACTAATGCAATAGCGGGAGCAATTTTAACAACTTTAACGGTTGATTCACAACTTTAAATGACTTCAACACATAGCAAAGCTTACTATCTAGTTATCGCAATACCCTTGTGTCTAGTTAAGTGGAGGGTAAAGAATTGGGCTAGGGCCAATTGTCCCAAAAACCCTTTAAACTTCACATTGTGTGACCTTTATTTATTTATTTATTTAAAAAAAAAAACAACAACAAAAAACATGAAAATTATCACTGGTTACTTTGCCAAGTAACTAATTACTCTTAAATCCAGGTAACTGAGTTACTAACGCAATTACTTTTTGGGAGAAATAATTTGTAACTGTAATTAATTACTTTTTTAAAGTAAAATTAACAACACTGTGTACAGGTATACTGTATGTGAAAGGGGCTACAGCATGGGTGTCCAAAACTGTCCTCAAGGGCCGCTGTGGGTCCTGGTTTTTGTTCCTACCAATCGGGCATAGACAGTTTAAGCAATGAAGTTTGTGCTAAGACAAGCAGCACCTGACTGCAATCAACTGGTTACACTTGTGAGACACCAGATTGGTGAAAAGATGTCATCTTGTTTTGTAGAAATGAAATCCAGCACCCACTGCCGCCCTATGTGGAATAGTTTGGACACCACTGGGCTAGAGTGTCCTTATTGTCTGAACAGTTTTAATGTACCACATGGGAGTTTGATATACTCCCATTGTGGTAGTTCATTAAGTTTTCTTAACTAGGAGGAAGCAGCGAACAGGAAGGGGTTTTGGAAGGACAGAAAGAAAATAAACAGACAGAAGAGGAAAAAAACACACAACATCGACATGTGACACCCATCCATCCATCTTCTCCTGTTTATCCGAGGTTTATCTGAGGTCAGTTCACGGTTCAGAAGGGAAGCCCAGACTTCCTCTAACAACCACTTCATCCAGATCTTCCAGGGGGATCCCAAGGTTTTCCCAGGGCAGCCGGGAGACATAGTCTCCCCAGCATGTCCTGTGTACGCCCCACTGTCTCCTCTCAGTGGGACTAGCCCGGAACACCTTACCAGGGAAGCGTCTGGGAAGCATCCTAATATGATGCCCTCGCCACCTCATCTGGCTCTTCTTGATGATTTCATTTCATTATTACGTCTTTTCTGTCACTTTGTTGGATATGGTCTACTATAATTTTAAAGTCACTTGCTGTAGTCATAGACTTCATAATTGTATATTATGAAGTCTATGCTGTAGTATTCAATAGCACCATTTCTCACTCTTATCTCAAGGCACCACTATGTTTCATTCATCTTCTGTGTCGCTTATTCTCACGTCGGTTGTGGTGGTGCTGGAGCCTATCTCAGCTAACTAAGGGTAGTCGGCAGGGTACACTCCTAATTGGTAGCCAGCCAATCACAGGCACTGTATTTCTATATTAATATTTTCTGCTGTTGAAAAACTTTCAACATTCCTTTCCATTGACACTTTAGAGCAGGGGTCCTCAAATAAGAATCTTGAAGGTCGACAAATATTTTTTTCATACAAGCATGGGTCCATTTATTAATGTCGGTCAAATACAAGGCAGGTAGAAGGTGGTAAAGGTGGTTTTCTTTTGACCAAACAAAAATGCAATGTACATTTTGATTAAAAAAAATATATTGACAAAACATTTTTTTGAGTTTTAAGTTTTAAGTTGCAAACAATAACTTGACAGTACATTTTGTAACAGTAAAACACTGCTGGCCAATAAAAGAAAAATGTGCGAGTAGAACGTACTTGTTCACCTGTTCAGAACATTAATGACAAGCTCTGTCATTAAGGTGCAAACATAACAATTATTGACAGTATCTTTAACTGTACAACACTGCTCAATGATAGAAATGGCATTTGGGAGTCACAAAACTGTTTACACATCATCAGCCAGTACTTCAGTGCGTCTTGTGGTTAAGAAATCTGAGAATGAGATTTGTTTGATTTTTGTTGTCATTTCATCCTTCTTTTCCCTTTGAACATTGCTGTCATCACTTCAGTCATACACTCATTTATTATTCCTCCATCAGAGAACTGCTTCTTATGTTTGGCCACCACCCACGACACTTTGAGTGAGCACTCCGTTGCAATTTGTTGTTGTGTCATAGATTTAACAATAACCTTGCTTGACTCTTGATATGACTGCTTCAACTTGTTAATTTCTTGCCTTCTCAATTCTGATTTAAGAGGAAACTTATCTTCAAAAGAGCTGTGCTCTTTAACATAATGCCGCTTCACATTTAACTTTTTATCAGAGCAACTGTCTTTAAGCATATTAAGCGCATAGGTTTGGTACTTGTAGTTGGTAAAATGGAAGCATATTTGTCATTCCATTCCTCTTTGAAATTGATATTTTCGTTGTCCACTTTTCTCATTTGGTCAACTTTGAGCATGCCATTTTGTTAGATTCGGTCTTCTACTGGTGGCATATGTGGTGTTAGTGAACGTTGCTTAATGTTGTGATTAGGACTGGGAACCTCTAGGTACCTCACGATACGATACGATTTGCGATACAAAGCTCACGATAACGATGATATGACGATATGGCGATACAATGATTATTGATACATTGGTCAGGAAATCATTCTAGAATATTCTGCAAACAACTAATAAACAGAAAATCAAGCTTCTGCTGTGAATTGGAATGAGTTTATCACTAATAGACATCCAATCCATTTGAACTGGGAGGGTGGCAGCGAATGAATGTCTATGGCCGTCAGTGGCTGCCAATGCCTGGCAAAGAGATCATTTTGGGCTATTTAAGGTCATTTACCGGTTGATTTTCAGTTACTTCCTGTTGATTTTGGCGTATTTTACGGGTCACTTCCTGTTCATTTTGAGTTACAGAACAGGAAGTGACCTGGGAATCACCCAAATGAATAGGCAGTGACTCAAACTCAACAGGAAATGACCTGTAAATGCCCTGAAAATCGGACAGAATGACTGTGAATGCTCTGGTTTCGAATGAACGAACGTTCCCAGTCTAAATGGATTCAGCGTCGTGCACCGTCAATGCAGTCTTAGAGTTAACTGAGACACTATTATGGTGGAAGATTTTGGTAGCAACTTGTTAGTTCCTTATTATTTTTTAGACATTGACAAGAGCATATCGATAACCTTTTGTGATACAAAGTATCCCGATATATCACCATTTCGATATTTTGTCACATCCCTAGTTGTGATCTTGAACGTTGCCCGCATGCAGTGAGAGTGCCGGGGTAACACGGGGAAATGAATAAATAAATCACGTTTGCTCGCAGTATGACTCACGTACTTGAATGAAAATAAAGTACACGACAGCATGTACAAACAGATTGCAAAGTGCCGGGTGCGACTCGTGTTTGAGGTTGCTGACACTGCTGCGGTCCGTCCATGCTAGCTTGTAGCATGCAGGCTCTCTCAGCCAATCAGCGCATCCATGCACGTTCTCTCAGCCAATCAGCGCATCCACGCAGGTTCTCTCAGCCAATCAGTGCATCGTTGTCATAGAGATGACAACAGAAGTGAGAACATGGAAGGTATCTGACTAAAAATGATACAGAATTTAATGATAGAATAGTAGCGCATAGCGTAGATCGGCTATTCATACAAATGTTATATGTTGAAAAAAAGTTTTTGGGGTTTTTTTCCCCCAATTTTTGTACTTCTGTGGGTCCGCAGAGAGGTGTGCCATGGTCTGGTCGTGGACCGCGGTCCGCTAATTGAGGACCCCGGCTTTAGAGGGTCTCATTGTAAAATATGAGGTCATCACGCTCTCAAGTTAGGAGGACATTATTGTGATTTTAATTCTAACAAGTTTACTATGGATCTAAATCACCTTGTTAATAAATGCATTATATGGAAACAGTTACATTTATTTAACGGTTAGTGGGAAAGTCCGAAAATGGATGCCCCTTAGTCTTTAGCTATGCCAAACACAACCTTTCACCTCTTGGTGAAAGTTTGTTGTTTCCTCTTGTCTGAAATCTCCGGACTTGAAAGGTGTCTCCACTCTCGAAAGGTGTGATAAGGCTTGAAGAGAAGAAAGCAGTTTTTTGGTGTGAACGGAAGGCATCAGATGAGTACCTGAGTTACTGGCTAGTGGCTCTCTGTCACTTGTGACGTGAACTTGGAAGATCGCCGTGTTGAACTTGCAAATCAGAGAGAATACTCATGTGTTATCCAGAAGGACTGCAGGGCTGTGCATCTGATATTCAATTACCAAACTTGTGCATTTTTCACAGAGGTGAGCCAAATGTGGTCCTCAATTTACTGTATGTAGATCATTGCAGTGCATAGCCAAGTGTTTTACAGTTAAAAAGTGTTACAAACCCATGCTAGAGTAGAGTGCTGTACTGGTATTTAGTGCTTGATGGGTAACAAAGTTTGTTTACAAAGTCATTTTATAGGGACCAAAAATCAGTTACAATTCTGAATCAATATTTTTCCTTTTCCCATGTTTTTCTTCATTGCATTTTCTAGTAGTCATTACTTAGTGGGTGTGAAAGTCTGTTTACAGTTATATCTTGGGGATCAAAAATAACATATGAAAAGGGCAATTCCATTAATTCAGGGACATGTTTATTTGTTTTTGTATTGGGCTTGTTTTTCCATCAGTATTGTTGTAGGGACCAAAACTGAGTTTTTGTTTATCTATTTTATTATTATTTTACTTTTTTGGAATTTCCTTATTGAGCATACAGTATTTGTCCTTCAGTGTGTGTGTGGACAAATATTAAATGCTCTCCGGGCACCAGTGTTGTCATTAACGCGTTACTTGTTACTGTAATCTGATTACTTTCTTTCAGTAACGAGCAATCTAACGCGTTCCTTTTTCCAAGCCAGCAATCTGATCAAAGTTAGTTTCCTCGGTGCCTGTACGTTACTATTTTGTTGTTGCCTCATACTGTATGTAGAATGAAGAATATTGTAGTCATGTACGAAGAGCATTTGAAAAGAAAATACTGCGCTTGAGTTTGGGAGTGACATCGCATCTCATGTTTTCTCATCGGGGGGAAAAAAACAGGTCACGTGTATTTCCATCCTGCCTGCATGTTGAAGACTGAAATAAAAGTCAAAAGTTTGGACACACTTCATGATTTTTGCGTTTTATATATTTTCACTACTATTGTATATTCTCACTGAAGACATCAAAACTATGAACGAACATGTGGAATGGCAAAAAAAAAGTGAAATAACTGAAAACAGGTTTTGTGTTCTACATTCTTCAAAGTATCCACCTTTGTGGTGTCTCCAAACGTTTGGCCAATACTGTACGTATATATATGTATATACACATCTTGACACTGTTCGAGTTCAATCAACTGTTCAAGTTGTTGTTGGCGGCGTTTGAAAGCTCTAAATATCCATCTTGCCTCCTCTGGTGTAGCTTTGGTTTAGCAAAGCAAAGGATTGTCTCCGAGGTCTCATGATCTGTTCGAAAAATGATTTTGACCCTTTATGAAAACTTTATGTTGTAGGATTTTTGTTCATTTCATTAATTTTTATTATTTGTTTTATTGCTTTACAAGTTTTGGAGACAACATTTTAACGGCTAGGTCTTTATTTCAAAGGGGAAGTTCAGAATTTTTTACATTAGGCTTAATCTTGGAGTTAGCGGGGATTTAATTAGTCGTTGGAGTTGATTTAAGCAAATTTTGTGCAATTTGTCAGTTATTTGTTAGTTTTAGGGCTACGGAATGGCTAAGCTAGGGCAAGTCAATGGCTGGTCGACTAATTAAACCCCCGCTAACTCAAAGATTAAGCCTTATGTGAAAAACTCAATTACACGCAATGACATTTTTCAGTTATTTTTATGTTGAGGCAGCAAAAGGAAAAAAAATTGGTAAAAAGTAACGGATAAGTTACTTTTAAAGTAACTTAGTTACTTTGATAATAAAGTAATCAGTAAAGTAACTAGATTACTTTTTTAGGTGTAATTAGTAATCAGTAATTAAATTACTTTTTAAAGTAATCCGTGACAACACTGCTGGGCACCAACTTTTGTTTACACAGTCATGGGGTCATGTGATAGGGAAAAAAACATCAAGTCCCCATTAGGGAGATGTCGATAGGGGTCATTCTAAATCAATACTTTTTTTGCATTCTCTGTGTGTTTTTCTTCAGTTTGTTTTGTAATAGTCATTACTTTGTGGGTCAGAAGGTCTGATTACATTCCTACATGTTGGGGACCAAAAATCATGAGGGAAACCCCACAAATTCAAGGGTGTCTGTTTTTCTGTCTGTTTGCTTGTATTGGGCTTGTTTTTCAATGAGTCCTGCATTCAGTCATGTCGTGGAAACCAAAATTCTTTCCTTCTTTTCCTATTTATGTCTGTCAATACCTTTGTGTTGAAGTATTCAATACTTTCTGGGGGACAAGCATCAACACAAACACGCTTTGATTAGTTCTTTCATTACATTGAACGTAAATCATGTCGCTATTAGGATATCCCATAATATAAATAAAAACTATTCTAACAGTGTGTGCGTGCGTGCTGTCTTGTGCGTGTGTGTGTACCGATGGAAATGAGGAGATACGGAACATTACACCAGAAAAGTGCTAATTACGCTGTGGTGACAAAATGCTAATACACTAATGATGTCACCAGAGACCCTTCAATGCATTGCTGTATTATATGTGCAGTGTTGTCATAGATTTCTTGAAAAAGTCATTTAATTACTGATTACGTCTCAAAAATGTAATCTAGTTACTTTACTGACTACTTTATTATCAAACTAAGTTACTTTAAAAGTGCCTTTTCAGTTACTTTTTACCATTTTTTTTCTCCCTTTGATGCCTCAACATAAGAATGACAACAAAACAATGTCATCGCATGTAATTGAAATTTTCACATAAGGCTTAATCTTTGAGTTAGCGGGGGTTTAATTAGTCGATGGAGTTGATTTCAACCACCACTGACTCGCGCACTCGCAGTAGCTTAGCCACTCCTGAGCCCTGAAACTAACAAATAACTCACAAACTGCACAGAATTTGTTCAAATAAACTCCAACGACTAATTTAACCCCAGATAACTCAAAGATTAAGCCTAATGTCAAAAATTCTGAACTTCCCCTTTAAAATAAAGACCTAGACGTTAACGTGTTGTCTATAAGAGTTGTAAAACAAACAACAAAAAAGGATAAAATGAACAAGAATCCTACAAAGTATTTCATAAGGGGTCAAAATTATTTTTCGAACAGCACCTTAGAGACTGTTGTATGCTTCGCTTAGCCAAAACTATACTTGAGGAGGAAAGATGGATATTTAGAATTTCTTTAAACCTAAGCTTTTAAAGCTAAAAACATGAACTGAGCGTGAACCGAGGATTGAACACTAACAATATACAATACAATATATGCCAAAAGTTTGGAAACACCTCAAGGGTGGATACTTTGAAGAATGTAGACTATAAAACCTGTTTTCAGTTATTTCACCTTTTTTTGCCAAGTACATAACTCCACATGTTCGTTCATAGTTTTGATATCTTCAGTGGGAATTTACAATAGTAGCGAAAATATACAAAATGCACAAATGATGAGGTGTGTCCGAACTTTTGACTTTTGTTGCAGAGTCGTCAACAAGTTTTGCCCCCCTCCCACAAAACTCAAACTCCGCCTATGGTTACAAACTGTAACTATAAAATGTACATAAAAGCTGGTTACAGACTGTAGAAGTGCTGGCTGTCTCGTTACCTTTAGGCTTTGTTTCGAGTTTTGTTGCGTTGTGCTGTAATTCCAAGTGGTTCCTTGAATTGGATGTTTTTAGCATTCGACAGTCTTTTTGAGCCAGCGCAAAGTTTGCAACGCACGGAGATATTTTTGTCATCTTTACTGGACATAAATATGAAGTAATGGCTGTATTTCCAGTGAGCAAACGCAGTCGTTTGTGGTATCTCTCCTGCCTATTTCACTGTTAGCATGTTGACGAGGTGGCCAGGCTATGTTGTTGGCCGCCGCCGCAGACAGCGCTCACACAGCATTGTTATACATGTGACCCGTTTTTTGTCTTTTTTTTTTCCCCGATGAGAAAACATTACATGTAATGTCACTCCCAAACTCAAGAGCAACATTTTCGATTCGAAATGCTGTTCGTACATAACTACAGTATTCTTAATTCTACATACATTATGAGGCAACAACAAAATAGTAACGCTCAGGCACTAAGGAAACTGTTTACTGCTGATTACTGGTTTGGAAAAATAAACTTGTTACATTGCTCGTTACTGAATAAAATTAATCAGATTACAGTAACGTGTTAACACATTACTGACAACACTGTATGTTTGCAATGTGAGAGTGATTGTGTTTGTCAATTAACACACTTCGAGTAAAGACAAGTGTGATTCAGCAGTTATTTCTACACTTCATGATTTCAGCTAAATTGTTGTTATGGAGGTTAATAAATTAATAATTCCCCTTAAGATGTAAAATAAGAAAATGGCAGAGTACAACAAAGACTAATTACCGTATTTTTCGGACTATAAGTCGCAGTTTTTTTTCGTAGTTTGGCTGGGGCTGCGACTTATACTCAGGAGCGACTTATGTGTGAAATTATTAACATATTATGATATCATTTCACATGTTATTTTGGTGTTTTGGAGTGACACTGATGGTTTGGTAAACTTGTTAGCATGTTCTTTATGCTATAGTTATCTGAATAACTTAATAGCTATGGCCACGTTCGTGTTCTGCCTTTGGCAATGTGTGTTCAATTGTATTATTGACTTTTTTATATTGAAACGCATGCTTTTAGTTTGTGGCGCTTTCACGTGGGGGCGCGCTCGCACTTGTTTATGCGAAGAAGAGCGCTCACACGCCAGAAGAAGACAGACAACTACGCAGCGTTTCTGAGCGAGTGGGCGAGAGAGAGAGAGAGAGAGAGAGAGAGAGAGAGAGAGAGAGAGAGAGAGAGAGAGAGAGAGAGAGACGGCTGTGAACCTACGTTCATTGTTTATGCTTGTAAAATATCTCTACAAAGGGAACGCCTGTGTGCATCATCTTTCCTGTTGTTGTTGAGTGTTTTCTACCCCCGCGATCAGACACTTAGAGCCTGTTGTGTGGTTGTTTGAACGATGGTCTAATGCTAGCGAACGCATGCTAACCGTTTGTGTCATTGTTGTAATAGCACCTAATTATCATTTATTTACGTTTATGCGAACCTGTTTGGTGTCGATGACGAAATTGATTCAGCAAATTATACGGACGTCCAGCATCGTCATTTGGGAGTTTAGCTTGTTGTATAGCCAGGACCGAGCCATAGCGTCCTGGTGAGGACAGTATATTCGCATTTCGTTGTTCATGCATCATATAAAATCATACTGTAAACTGATTCAGCATGTTGTTCTCTATTGTATTTTTATATTAAACTGCATTCAAGATGATATATCTGTTCTATGTGTTGGATTTTATCGATTAAATTTCCCCCAAAAGTGCGACTTATACTCTGGTGCGACTTATACAGTATATGTTTTTTTCCTCTTCGTTGGGCATTTTATGGCTCGTGTGAATTATACTCAGGTGTGACTTATCGTCCGAAAATACGGTAAAAAGAAATTAACTGCAATTACATGATTTTTATTTTTTCTTTTATTTCAAACATCTCATGAAGCTGCACTGAAAATTAATCCACTTTGAACGGAATGCGTTGCTGTTAAAGGGAATGTTATGAACTCTGCTTACTAGTGGGAAAAAGTTACCTATGATCACACTTCTCAGCAACACATCCCACTATCTTTTCAAAACTCACACTAACAAAGACTCCCCGTGGTTTGCTTTTTATCCTAAGGTCATGGTATTTTAAGTGATGTATGACAATTTTGAGTTAGTGTCAGTAGTAATGGAGTGGAAGTAATGTGGATTTGGTTTCCAAATAAGAGGCAACTTGAAGTGCTAATTAGTGCTCGCTTCACATGCAAAAAAAATGTTGCACCTGTTATTTTTTTTTGCTAGTCAAGGTCAAAACCATCCAGTCCACCCTCTGGAACACCAGTCCTATTAGCTCAGTGCATCGCGGTCTATTTATATACTCTTGCCATAGTGGAGCAACTGCATGTGTATGGAATACTAAGCACTCTTCCTCAATAAGCCGGGCCACGGTCTGTCCAGAAGTAGCCAATTGAGGTCTCCCTCGTTTCATTTGGAGTTATCAAATGAACACTTGAAGTGTCTGTAAAATAAAAGGAGGATGAGGAGGAACCCTGTGGGAGGTCTTTCTTTGCTCGACTGTTTTTTTTTCACTATCACATCTTGAAAATGTAGTGCATGCTAATGACTAAAATGCTTGCAGGAAATCGACATCAAAAAGCTGTTGGAGTTTCTTTATCTTTTTTAACTGGCACACTGCACTGCAGAATATACACTGAAGCCAGGAGATTGAGAGGGGATTTCATTAAATGGATTTCAATTAGATCCGTCAAAGGCGTGCTTATCTTCACAGTGGAGGGCAGTGAGATCTGCAAGCTAGTAAATATATGTAATAATAATAATAGTATACATACATACACAGTGATGTGGACTCTGCACCGGACCATAGTGGTGAAGAAGGAGCTGACCCGAAAGGCGAAGCTCTCGATTTACCAGTTGATCTACGTTCCTACCCTCACCTATGGTCACGAGCTGTGGGTCGTGACCGAAAGAACAATATCCCCGATACAAGCGGTGTCCTCGGCAGGGTGTCTGGGCTCTCCCTTAGAGATAAGGTGAGAAGCTCAGTAATCCGGGAGGGACTTGGTGTCGAGCCGCTACTCCTCTGCATTAAGAGGAGCCAGTTGAGGTGGCTCGGGCATCTGGTTTAGATGCCTCCTGGACACCTTCCTGGAGAGGTGTTCTGGGCATGTCCCACCAGTGGGAGGCCCCGGGGACGACCCAGGACACGCTGGAGAGACCATGTCTCTCGGCTGGCCCGGGAACGCCTTGGGTTCCCGCTGGAGGATCTGGTTGAAGTGGCTGGGGAGAGGGAAGTCTGAGCTTCGCTGCTAAAGCTGCTGCCTCCGAGACCTGACCCCGGATTAAGCGGCAGATGATGGATGGATGGATGGATGGATGGATGGATGGATGGATGGATGGATGGATGGATGGATGGATGGATATACATACATTAGAGCAGGGCGGTAAACCGAAAATTTACCGTTACCGAATTTCTTCATGATGACCGACGTAATTTTGACCATGTCGGTAAATTCGGTAATTTAATAAAACAAGAATGTCGGTAAATTCGGTAATTTAATAAAACAAGAAAATATAGTCTTTTCATCCTGCTTTGACTCTGTGTTGTTCGGCTATGTTCATTCCCCTTTAAGAAAGCAGACAGTGTGCTTACGTATGGAGTCACTTGGTTTTCAGGAAGCCAAACAAACAGAAGCCCGGTAGGCTAACGCTAGCTGCTAACGCTACAAGTAAACGGGATGGAGTCGGGCTTAATTTAGCTTCGCCAAACTTTCACCCGACATTAAGTAAACTCTTGGCGGGTTCTAGACGGGCTTTCACCCGCTGTCCTCCCTGGTTCTCACGATTTCAGGAGAGGATGCTTTCAGTGCTTTCTTCTGGTAGCCAAGCTACAGGCTAACGCTAGCGGCTAATGGTACAAATGAACGTGATGGAGTCAGGTAGCGGCTCTAACCTTGTCGAAACGGCTGAAATTAATGAGTTGACTGGGCACGGACTTCATGTAGCAATCATTATGTCGCGCTATTTGGTATCTCTGTGTGATTTCGCTGAAAGCTTTCATGATGGTAAAGCACTCAGCATAAAGTATAATTCAACAGTGAAGCCTATATATAATATGACAGTTTAATGGCCACAGCTATTTTTCTGTATGTGTTTGCTTTATTCTGCCATCATACAATCTTAAATGTTTCATTGGCATCAGAGCAATACAGCTTTAATCTGGTTGTGTCTGTGTGGGGGGTGCATGTATTAAAAAATGTTCTGGGAAAAAAACCTGAAACCTTGACGTAAACACTTGTGTTGAATAATTATGTCACAGCAGCCATAACCATTAAGTTGTCTGAAGTGTATTGTTAAAGCTGCAAGTCATTTGTGTTAGAATGACATGTTTGCACAGTCGTCATATTGATTTTTATAATGTTGTACATTTTTCAAGTCATACAAGCTGTTATAAATGTTCAAACTAGAATTCTTATTGTTTACAAGATTTTTTTAAATACTTAATGTTTAGACTGCATGTGCAATTGTTAAATTGAAAGCTGGTACATAAATTTAACGAGAAACGGTTAATTTATATTCCATGCATTGATTCAAAATTTCAAATTACATAACAGTTCGCATGGGCGAATTTATCGTCATTTAACGTTATCGAGGTAAATCTGCTCAATTTATCGTGATGCGTACTTAAGGCCATATCGCCCAGCCCTAACATACATACATACATACATACATACATACATACATACATACAGTGGGGCAAATAAGTATTTAGTCAACCACTAATTGTGCAAGTTCTCCCACTTGAAAATATTAGAGAGGCCTGTAATTGTCAACATGGGTAAACCTCAACCATGAGAGACAGAATGTGGAAAAAAAACATATAATCACATTGTTTGATTTTTAAACAATTTATTTGCAAATCATGGTGGAAAATAAGTATTTGGTCAATACAAACGTTCATCTCAATACTTTGTTTTGTTCCCTTTGTTGGCAATAACAGAGGCCAAACGTTTTCTGTAACTCTTCACAAGCCTTTCACACACTGTTGCTGGTATTTTGGCCCATTCCTCCGTGCAGATCTCTTCTAGAGCAGTGATGTTTTGGGGCTGTCGTCGGGCAACACGGACTTTCAACTCCCTCCTCACCCCGTGACGTCAAAATGATAACAAGAACGGTGAGTAAAAATCCCAGAACCACAAGGGGGGACCTTGTGAATGACCTACAGAGAGCTGGGACCACAGTAACAAAGGCTACTATCAGTAACACAATGTGCCGCCAGGGACTCAAATCCTGCACTGCCAGACGTGTCCCCTTGCTGAAGAAAGTACACGTTCAGGCCCGTCTGCGGTTCGCTAGAGAGCATTTGGATGATCCAGAAGAGAACTGGGAGAATGTGTTATGGTCAGATGAAACCAAAATAGAACTTTTTGGTAGGTACACAGGTTCTCGTGTTTGGAGGAAAAAGAATACTGAATTGCACCATACCCACTGTGAAGCATGGGGTGGAAACATTATGCTTTGGAGCTGTTTTTCTGCATAGGGACCAGGACGACTGATCTGTGTAAAGGAAAGAATGAATGGGGCCATGTATCGAGAGATTTTGAGTGAAAATCTCCTTCCAGCAGCAAGGGCATTGAAGATGAGACGTAGCTGGATCTTTCAGCATGACAATGATCCCAAACACATAGCCGGGGCAACAAAGGAGTGGCTTCGTAAGTGGCATTTCAAGGTCCTAGAGTGGCATAGCCAGTCTCCAGATTTTAATCCCGTAGAAAATCTGGGGAGGGAGTTGAAAGTCCGTGTTGCCCAACGACAGCCCCAAAACATCACTGCTCTAGAGGAGATCTGCATGGAGGAATGGGCAAAAATATCATCAACAGTGTGTGAAAAGCTTGTGAAGGGTTACATAAAACGTTTGGACTCCGTTATTGCCAACAAAGGGTACATAACAAAGTATTGAGATAAACTTTTGGTATTGACCAAATACTTATTTTCCACCATGATTTGCATTAATGTAAATTATTTAAAAATCAAACAATGTGATTTTTCTGTTTTTTTTTTCACATTCTGTCTCTCATGGTTGAGGTTTACCCATGTTGACAATTATAGGCTTCTCTAATATATTCAAGTGGGAGAACTTGCACAATTAGTGGTTGACTAAATACTTATTTGCCCAACTGTACATACATACATACAAACATACATACGTAAAACTTTTTTTTTTTTTTTTTTCTTTTTGGTCAGTGATTGTACAGTTTGAAGACATTTACAGCTATACTGTGTAAATATCAGTTCACCACTGCATTGTAAAAATAAATAGAAACTCACTTGTTTGACTAAAATGTGACAAGCATGCAGCAGGAGCATCAATGTGTGTGAGGGGGATGTGAATCACATTAACATAAAACAAAGTAAGCATTTTTGTGGTACAGTGCCACTTTATGCATATTGTACCAATCAAACAGAATAGATACACAGTACCTGTACAGCTTTTGTACAGCAGCTACACTATTCATACATTGCTTAGTTACATTTTCAGTTATGTTGTCATTAGCCCTAACTCATTGGCTGCCATCGACTGTGACAGATGATAGGAAGAACTGGCAAAGAACTGGGAAGACTGGCAACGATTGAATGAAAGTTGATGATGAAAAGAGCCACATGATTGGACGTCTATCCTCGTCACTGTGACTGAAAGAGATAATATTAAAGCAAAATTCACTTTACAGTTCATCCTATATGCAAAAATGGTGAAAGTTTTTAAGGATTGTAAAATTTCATAAGATTTGTTGAAGACCTGTTCATTTTGAGGCAATTCAATGATATTTCTTTATGGGGAGGGGTTTCAAAAATGACCACCGATGGAGAATTTTGAGATTTTCATTTCTGTAGACTCAAAAAGGGTATCTATTGAAAAGTATCTAGTCAAAAATTTTAGTATCGTGACAAGTTAGCACTTTAAACCCAATTCAGTGATTGATTTTGTGCAATTTTATGAGTTCATGCTCGGTGAACTGCTGAGCAGAATAAACAATAATCACCAATCACTTGAAATAATAGGTTGCATAATGAGCAAATAACACAAGTTAATACATAATTCTGTTAGCTTTTTACCACTAATTCCTCGTGTCTGACTACCATGGACAATCTGTTAAATTGTTTACGATGCTTGGACGGTGTTATATAAAAATTCTCTCATTTCAGCACATGTAACAGTGCAGTGTTATTGTAGCTTGTCAGACATGTTTATGCGAGTTTCTGCAAGTGATCTCAGCACTGTGTCCCAGGCAGCAAAGCACAATGACTTTCCATTGCCCTTGGATTTTTTGGGAACCTCAGGTCTCCATGGTAACAAGATTATTGCATCACTACTCTCCAGCTGCTGTCGTCAGGCTGCTGTTTGGCCAAACTGCAGCAGCCGCACATACACGCGCGTGCTTCTGTGCATGCTAATAACCTCACTCTGAACTCTCATTAGATGTAGAGACTGTCCCTTGTCGCTTTCTTGTGGCCCAGTTTTCAATTCACCTCTGGGATGTTAGGTTTTAAATTGTTTGGCACTTTTTAAAATTCAGGTTAATGATCCTTTGACAGTGGGATAGTGGGAGGGTGCGCATGTGATGGATGGTGAACTACGCTGGTATCAAATTCATGGTCTGGGGGCAAGATACGGCATGCCACGTCATTTTTGTGGCCCACGAAAGCAAACTACGTTCATCAACTTTGTTTCTCGCCAAAACAAAACAAAACAAAAAAATCAGAGAATTTCTTTTTTCCTTCTATTTCTTTATTTTAAGAAAATATAAGAGACCAAAACTGTTTCAACTTTTTTTTTTTTTTTTTAAATAGTAAAAAAAGAAAAAGAAAATGAGGATTAGGGCTGCAGCTATCGATTATTTTAGTAGTCGATTAATCGATGAACTAATTAGTTTGAATAATCGAGTAATTGGATAAGGAACATAAAAAAATTAAAATGTGGCGCAGTTGGTAGCTGGAGTTGTCCTTGGACCGAAGGGTCAGTTGTTCGATTCCCGGCTACAACTGCCGACTGTCGAAGTGCCCTTGGGCAAGGCACTGAACCCTGATTTGCCTCCAATGGGTTGACAGCGCCTTGCATGGCAGCAGCCCCATTGGTGTGCGAATGTGTGCGTGAACGGGTAAATGTGTGCTAATGTAAAGCGCTTTGGGCATGGTAGCCATGCAGATAAATGCGCTATATACTGTAAGTAGTGTTCATTTACCATTTTAAAAAATCTGCTAACTTAACTTTTTTTTTTTTTTTTTTTTTTTTTTTTTACAATGCTCTTAACAAATGGTTCAAACACATATTCCCACAAAAAATAAATAAATAAATAAATAACGCAAAATATACCTATAAAGATAATTTAAAGATGCATGAAAAAAACATGAGCTCTAACAAAAACAAAAGCTTATGTTGGTCTTAACAGGGAGCAGCTGGATTCAGCCATGTGAAATTGGTTATGTCATATTCACTGTTGCCTTTAGACAGCAGTATATTCACCCAAATCAATAAAACTAAATACAAACAGTTTCAAAACAAACTATTAAAACGCCACTTTAATCAAGCGAATACTCAAAGCAACAGTTTAATTCAAATTTTTTTCTAATCAAATTACTCGAATTAATCGATTAATCGTTGCAGCACTAATGAGGATATTTACAGATTTAAAAAAAAAAAATTTAAAAATAAAAAAAACAAATAATAAAGAGTAATCAATCTTTCCCCAATTTATTTATTTTTTAAAAATGATTTAGAAATACTCTATATGGCGGAAAACACTCAGGTGAGTTTAAGTTCCTCTCTGAGACCCCCAATTTGACCAAATTTCAAAACTGCCCAACATGCATGAATGATACATCATTGGAAAGCTTAAAATCTCTATTTTCTGGGGGAAGAAAACATTTGAACAGGAACAGGAGGGCATTTTAAAAATAAATAAATAAATAAACAGCAAAACCCTAACTGGAGGCGAGAGCACGCGAGAGCAGAATTAAAGACACCATGATTTTAATGATATATTATCGCGTACTTACCTTGTTTCGGTCCAAGAAAGCCATGTTGCATGTATCACCGAGTGTCAAGACACAGATGTGAATGGCCACAGCCGGATTTTGGGTGATTTTATGGGTGAAACATGGTAATATACGGTCATGATACAGAAATCGCAGACATCAAGGAGTGCTCGAGAGGTTCTTTTTTTTATATATATATTTACCCTTTTTTTCCAATTTTTCTTTGTTTGGATCGATTATTTATTATCTAACATATCGGGGAAAATGCGACAGTAACAAAAAAATACAATTAATCGATAATTATGAGGTAGATATCTGTGACTTTTTTGCAGACGCAATTTTTCTTATTGTGACGTAATTTGTTTAAAAGTTTAAAATATGCGACTGAATAATTTTTTAAGGTCGTTTTTTTTTTTAACAAAATATTTGACATCAATTAATGTTTGTAAGCTAAAAATGACAGACATTTTGATTAATAAATATAATTACTTACCTTCTTTTTATGGCTGGGTTGAAATAAAAGCGGTTGTGCGACGTCTAAAAACGGGGGTTTCCAGGGTAAAATGGACAAATTAAAAATAGTTCAGGGGCTTACAGTGTTCCCCCCACTGTAATGCGCCATGAATCTGCTATGGCAGCATATAGACATATAGGTCTATCAAACACAACAGTTTTCGGTTTAAAATACAGCAGTTTATTTTAAAGACGAGTGCAAGAGCAGAAACTGCTTTTTCAGTCTTGTCTGTGTTTTCCACCATATACCAGTATATATGTGAACTGATAAATAATCCAAAATCTAAAACAGACACTGTATTTGCTATTAAGTGGCTCACAAAAAGTTGTTTTTTTAGGTCAACAAAGTCTTGAAACTATTCATTGGGTATCAAAATAGTTGACAATTTATTTGCTCATTGATTAGTTGCTGATTAATTGACTGAGCATGGCAACCCTAGTTGGTCCTCATAGTGCCCTTCGCCACTCCCAAAGGAAACCTAAACTACAATATGGCCAACAACAAAGAGTTTGACACGCCAGCTATTCTACAACATCTCACCTATCTTGTACTTAAAACATCAAGTGTGCTAGCTTTTAACAGTTACTAAAATGTATCCCTCATCCCCAAGCTGCATAATTCACTCGGAGGGGCGTCTCCTCCCATAAGGCCTTGTGTACTTTCTTCTTCACTGAAGGTCATGATGACCTTGCTGCCTGGTTGACTCTCATTCTGCTTTCTGAGTGCCTTCGCTCAGCCAGTGATGAGCTTTCATGTGTATGCATGCGTGCATGTGTGTAGCATTCTGGATGACGGTTAGAGCGCAAAAAAAGAGGATGGGGAGAAGAGTGTGTGCATGTGTCTGTGTGTGCTGATTGATGGAAGTAGATGTGGTGCAATGCACTTGACTGGAATCTAACTGCTGGGGTCTCAATGGTTTTGCAAATATGTTTTAGCTTTCAGAAAGGTCTCTGAAGGCCCCAGGAAACTTTAAATTTGATAGTTACAACACAAAACCCTCAGCAATAATATTGCCTTCACAGCTGCAAACAGAGACGCTTGCTTTCGAACTTTGCACTGATAACAATCTCTTGAAAAAAAAGTTAGAAATTTGTACACTTTTTACTTAATGTCAGTGCATCTTAACTGAGCTAAGGCCCATAGAAGTTGCCAATGTTTATGGGTTTTGTTAATATGTGTGAGTTTTGATTTATGTTTGTAAATGTAGTAGTACTGCAACGATTAATCGGTTTACTCGAGTATTCGATTAGATAAAGACATCCGAATTAAAATTGGCTGTTTGAGTATTCGTTTAATTAAAGTGGTATTGTAATGGTTTATTATGAAACTGTTTGCCTTTAGTTTTATCATTTGGTTGGATACACTGCCCTCGAGTCTGCCTCATTTCACATGGCTAAATCCAGCTGCTCCCTGTTAAGACCAACATAAGTTTTTGTTTGAGCTAATTTTTTTTTAATGCATTCGTAATTTAGTTTATAGGTATATTTAGCCATTTTTTGTGGGAATATGTATCTGGATCATTTGTTAAGAGCATTGTAAAAAAAAAAAAAAAAGAGCATTTTATAGCATTTAAGCTAGCGGACTTTTGCTATGTAAGTTAGATAATTGTTCTTCTGTTCTACATAGATCCTCATTTATTTATTTTTTATACCGTTTGAGGCTCAGCTCAGTTATTTTAATTTTTCATGTTCCTTATGCAATTGCTCGATTATTCGAACTAACTATTTCATCGAGTAATCGACTACTAAAATAATCGATAGCTGCAGCCCTAAAATCTAGTAGTGATTTGTGTTGAGTGAGAATTGTTTTCTGATATAATGCAAAGTTACCTGAGGGACTGAATACCAGGTTTTCAATGTTGGTTTTTTAGCCTTTTTTCCCCCCATTTTTTTTTAGATTTTATGAATCTTTTGTATGGTATAATCCTGAATTCTTTGCAATTTTACATTGATAAATTAGTTTTTAAAACGTTTTCTTTTTCTCACACAGTTGTTCACAAACAGGTGAACCTCACTCCCATCCTTGCTTGTGATCTGTTTAGCTTTTATGATACACATTTCCAATTAATTCATTGCCTACCATCCACAACGATAGATGTCCAATTTATTTATACTGGGAGGGTTGTCTGTGAATGCTCATATCTCAATGCAATTGACAGCGCTGTGTATCCAACCCATTTTGACTGGGAGGGTTGGTAGCGAAATCAACCATTAATGGCAATTGATGTCAATGGCAGCCAAAAATGTAACCCAGTTGCTGCAGATCACTGCCAGTCTTCCATGTTTAAATGGATTGGACGTCTATTGCCGTCATTGGCACTTAAACATGCTCAAATTCCACACAGTCAACACAATTTTCAGCTTTAATTGCCAGAAAAGATTTTAATCACTCTGAAAGTGACCGTTTCAGAACGGGAAATTTTGCGACTAGACTGACGTGGATTTTTTCGTCTGTCGGGCTCATTGGTTTTGAAGTGTGACCTAGAAAACACAGCGACGCATTATGATGAATTTCTGTGGCAGAGCAGGCATCTGACAAAGGGAGCGTGTTTAAGCATTTGTGCAAAGTCAGATGAGATTCCAAAGCCACTGACTAATTAATGAGCTGACTCATTTATATACAGTACATGACTGGGGAGTGCACCACAAGGGCGCGTGAGCAAGTAGCTTTTATAACGGCATCAGCTACAAACACCTTTTCAGACATGTTTGTTCCATCGGGGAGCTAATTGGGAAGCCCTAATTGGATTGAAATGTATCATCAGCATAATTTTGCACAACTTTTGGTGATTAAATCACTTTATAGACAAAAAAAAAACTCGCAGATGATTGGATAGCAACCAGCCGAGGTCAAAGTCAACGAGAATAGGCTCCAGGTGCGGCCATAGTGAAGAAAAGCAGTCAAAACAAAAAATGTAGGGATCGAAAACATAAACGAACCCCAACTCCAATTGGCCTTTGAGTAGAACTAAAATATAAACAGCAAAAACATTTTTGCAAATCTTTAAAAAAACCTATATTCAATTTAATTAAGACACTACAAAGACAACATTTTAAACTCTGGGAACCCCACGATATGATTTGTGATACAAGGCTCGCGATAATAATTATCACGCAATAGAGCGATACAACAATTAGCGATACATGAGTCAGGAAGTCAATCTAAGATATTCTACAATACAACTATTTGAGAAAAAACAAGCGATTTCTAAATCTGAAAACCTTTTTTTTTTTTTTATTTTTTTTTTTTTTTGCACTTTCGTGGACAATCAGTCAAAAACCTGTGTCTTCCTTACAGGCTATGAGAATATTTCAGTGCAACATTTCGGCGAATAAATACGACACTATATTATTGTCAAATACTTGTAAACAATTAAGTCATTTTCTTAAAAGGAACCTCGGACTTAAAGACTTGTAGGCTCTAATAAGCCACAATTGTTCTCTTTTACTTAATTATGTCAACCTACGGAGGGCACTATGTTTTATGGACGCACGGGGTGATGAAGTAGATTTTTACTGTCACTCGACGAATACTACCGGGTTACTGTAATTCCTTCTACACGGCAAGATGTCCAACAAATCCGCTAATTGGTTAAAAGCGGCGAGTACTTACTATTTGTCTTTTATTGAGTCTTTTATTACCTTTTCATTGCCTGAAAATACTTTTTGCAAGTGTTTCCCTCTCATACTTTTAAGCATAGCATTTTGGTAGCAGATTGTTGATCTGTTGACCACACTAGTCACGTACAATGTTCCCTCTAATTTTTCATGAGCACAACACACAAGCTCCCTTAGCAAATTGAGGACCACTGTGAGCAACATCAGATGTGCACGCTGTGGCCACACACCAGTATCACGCCTGTTCAAAACCTTGGATCATAGCAAGTTACTTGGCTTGTCAAAACAATGAAAATACAATAGCAATTTGCATTAGTTTACTTAAAATATAATTGATTTGGCCCACTTAAAATGAAAAAGACAAAAGTCTCATTGTTCATGAGATGTGTACTATGTTATATGTGAGAGTCCTGCTATTACCATGGGAAGAGTCCTGCTTTGGCCTGGAAAAGGTCCAATTGTGGCAGAGGTGAGTTAATAAATAAAACATTATGAACAACCACAATGGGAGTATATCAAACTCCCACATTAAAACTGTTCAGACAATAAATAAGCAGACAGTACATGTTTAAAAATAAATAAATAAATAAAAATAAATAAATAAAATAAAATAAAAATTCTCACTCAGTTTCACTGCTTGTTCTTCTATTTGCACATTCTGTACTCTGACAGCCATTCCATCTTAAAATAATCACATTTCTTTTTTACTTTGGCTTGATGAGTGTAGTATCACTGCCCGTTCCTTTCACCATGACAAGGGGTTAGCATTTGCGTCTCTACTCCCCTGCACTGTTGTTGGCTAGCTAACCTGCAATGGGCTGCATAGCGTAAGTGAAGTGAACTGTGCCACATTATTGGCTAGACACCTGTTGCTCATTGTTGCAAAATGGTACAGAAAACAGATTTGTTGGTCTTATTAACTAAATTACATCAGTTTTAAAATTAGATATTAATTAAAACTGTAGTGCATGCAAAAATTGGCAGCGGAATGTTGCTTCTGTAAATCAGCACAGGAATCTAGCTCACTTTTCACTATTTTCCTTCACGCCTACCCAGGTTATGCACCTCACAACTGTGTAAAATCGAGGTGTACTAACCCACCAATGGGAGCGCCACGTTGACGTATCGAACTCACCAATAAGAGCGTTGCGTTGGCGTATGGAAGGCACTAATTGGAGCGTCGCGTTGCCATATCGAACGCACCAATAGGAGTGTTGTGCTGCGGCGCCGCCAGTAGTCCTAGTGACACTACAATATGTTTCTATTGAATTTTATTTTGTGCGCTGCATCGATTTTCTTGTGCACAGAGTTTGTGCAAGCAGTGCGTGATTGCGCACGCGCGCAGCTTAGACGGAGAATTGGTCACGTAGCATTTTTAAACCACCCTTTTTTTATATTAATATTACGACGTTTAAGTATTTTCTTAAGGCATCTTTAGTATGTTCTGTTTGTACGCATCTAAACAAAACAAGCTGAAAGCGCACGGTAGTACTTTTGGTGTAAAATTTGCCTCTTGTAGATATCTCGCCGGTGTAGCACATTTTGGTAGAACACAGTTTTTTTCCCCTTACTCTCGTCACATCCTGTCTTTCCTGTTCATTTTGCTTTTGCTGCTTGTTTTGTAAAATATAGACAGTGCTGTCATGCTTGTTAATTTTCCTCTCAGGTTCAAATTGAAAGGGTTGAACAGACGTTTTATGTCGCTAGAGTCATACTCTGGAAGGCTAGCAGCGTAACCATGTGACATCACCTCCCTGTGATGTCAACAACAATGGCGACCTACAAGTTAAACTAATTTTACACATTTTATAAAAACTATAACATCAAGAGGGGTTTCAATATCAAATTATTTTAACTCATAATAATTTTTTTCATTTGCTCCCAAAAACTTATAAATACGGTCTATTTTTAATTGTTTCAGGGTGCCAAAGACGTAAATACGTTGTTTATGTTTTCTTTACAAGAGACATCTCTGGGTTCTGATTCAATTTAGCTCCAAAGCACAAAGCTGAAAATCCATTTTAAAGCAATAAAACTGGCCACTGGAGGGCAGTAGCGCATTTGGTAAGACCCGTAACCCAATTCAACGGCCATGAACAGCCAGGCCGCACGGCCGGGGTGCCGGCGGAAGACGACCGAACGGAGAACAACCGAGAGGACGCCCGGGATGCCAGGCGCTGGACGACCAATCAGAACGACCGGGACCACCAGTGCAGCGGACGATGCCGTTGAGTCTGTGCTGCTCGCCAAGCAGACCCTGCAGAAACTAAAAAAAAATCCATCTTTATGAGACAGGCGGCGATGAAGGGAAAAGTTTCCCCAGCTGTCGCGGCCACAACAGCGTCATCTCTCAGTTATGTGTAAATAAATTGTTACTTTGCCATCAAAACCTTTATTTGTCTTGCTGTTTATGTTATTTTGTAAAAGGAAAACATTATTCCGATGTATGGGATGTAACTAAAGCAAAAAATAGCTGTGTTAAAGTCAAAGTTATGTTTGAAATGTATGCTTTCACAAAATGCTCAATTTCTCTGTTTTTTCATCAGAAATTGGAAAATTACTCAAACTAAGCTATTTTCTAATGCTGATTTCTAAAGAATGGAAGAAGATATGAACTTATTTTTTTTCCTGCTGAAAGAAGAGAGTCTAATCTTCCATGTTTATATATCAATAGAACAGAATTTTCTGTGGGCCTTGCAAAATCAGGCAAAATCCAGTAAAACGGCTGGGAGCGAAGGGGGTTGCAACGGTGAAAATGGCTGGGAGTGAATGAGTTAAGAACTACAAGTTTTTCTATCCGTGGATCCCTTTAACATAAACACTTTTCTAGCGGAAATTTCCGGTAAACAACCTGCTGGTTCAATACTAAACCGTAATAGCTTTTTTAAACGATATATTAATTCTTGCTGGGAGCATATTGATTACCTATGGGGATACAAGGTATTGCGATATACTCAGGGGTGCACATAAGTGCGTACTGGACATAGACAAACGCGCTGGCCCTCAACGGCTTCCATACACTTTTGCGTACCGATGGCTGACCACTATATTTGCGGCGGACACGAGAAAATCACTTCTGAAAATGTCAAAGAGGCAGGCCCCACTGAGTAATTATTTCCGTGTTCCCCCACCCCTGTCAAAAGACAGACAGACGACAGACGTCACCGGAGCTACCGAAAAAAAGGACTTTGGCTGAAAAGTGGCTGCAGGAGGCACCATGGCTAGAAGCAAATGATGCTCGTATGGAAATGTGGTGCAACATTTGCCATGAGAATCCCAATGTCGTTAATAAGAGCAGCGCATTTTATGTAGGGTCAAAGAATTTTAGCCATCCAAACTTTGAAAAGCACAAAAAAAACAGAGCATGTGGCAATTAAGCAAACTATCGATGTCAGAGAGGACCCCACTCGCCCTACGGACAAGTGGCGGAATAAAGTTATTGAAGAACAGTGCCATGCACTGACAAACGTGTTTTTGCTCGCATTTCACAAAGCTAAACATGCACGTTCAATGAGGTCTTATGAGGAGGACATCCCACTTTTACAAAGGCTTGGAGTTCATGTGGGAGCCGCATATGAATGCCCTTTATTTTGAATTAGTGCTTTCATGTTTATTTCTTTACATTTCACTTCAAAGTAATGGCAATTTTGTTGTGCCAGTTGATGTTAATCAAACGTTAATTGTTTATATAATTAATTAAAGGTAATTGGCTCTAAGTAAAGCTTGTCATAATTTTATCGCATCAGGCAGGTCAGATCTCAAGCTCAATGAGGACCAAGTCACATCTCCAGGTCCTCCTCTGAGAACCTGGGCAAAAAAAATATGTGTACCCCTGGATATACTGTTTCACGATATTGCTACATATATATTGTATTAATATTCTAACTGTGGCTTACAAAAAAAATATCTTTCGGTTTTAATTTTTTTATTTAGACCTACAACTAGAGATGTCCTGATCCGATATTTGGATCGGGTCGGACGCCTGTATGGGCAAAAAAATTCGCATCGGTATCGGATCGGAACAGGGGAAAAATTCCGATCCAGACTTCCGATCCAGTTTTTTTTTTAAAGTCTGGTCCGGATTTTCCAGCGCACCGATTTACATAATCCATTCCAGTTTTTGCTTCGGTTTCCCTTAAATCCGGTCCGCATTTTACGGCACACCTTCAACACACTACATTTACATTACCGTCTCCCAATTTACCGAGAGACTTTATCGGTAAAAATGTCAGCTGTGTGGGATCATTTCACCTTAAAGGACGACAAAGACGAAGAGGCAGAGAGCAACATATGCCACAATAAAGTCAAGCGTAGTGGTAAAGCTGTAAGAAGTTTTAATACAACCAACCTAATCAAGCATTTAGCGAAATACCACCACAAACAGTATGAGGAGTATGTTAAGAAAACCGAAGACAAAAAGAAAGCTCCTGCGCAACTAACACTGGCAGAAACTTTTGCTATGCGTGATAAACTGGCACTCGACAGTCCCAAAGCCCAGGGAATAACAAGAGTCATTGCCGAAGAATTCATTCTGGATGACGAGCCATTATCTCACGTGAGTAAAGACGCACCATCCAACACGCGATTCGGCCGTGGAAGATTCGAGAACGATTCACAAACATCCAAATTCCGATTACTGAAATATGTCAAGTAAAGCGGAACTAATACACAGCGCGGTCTTCGGGACGCAATGAGAAACTGACCGCATTGCGTCCCCAAAGTAAACATAACTTGTCTTAGACCCGGGTAATGCCAATGCTCAACTCACGGCTTTAGCTCAACTCATGCCGCTGGATAAAAAACACAAGAATACCTGACTGATGCTGACAGCCGCTACAAACTACGTCAACGTCGTTTTACTGGAGATAATAGATATCATATATACATAGAACCAGATGCTACACGACAGACTCGACTGCGTTAGCAACATTGAAGTATTGAAAACCAGATGTGTTAGTACAGGGGTTTTCAACCCAGTCCTCAAGGCACACTGTGGGTCCTGGTTTTTGTTCCAGCCGATCCAGCAGAGACAGTTGAACCAATGAGGCTTCTGCTAAAACAAGCCACACCTGACTGCAATCAACTGATTGCACTTGTAAAACACCAGATTGGGGAAAAAGTGTTGTCATCTTGTTTGGTAAGAATGAAATCCTGCACCCACAGTGTGCCTTAGTGGAATAGGTTGGGAACCCCTGTGTTAGTAAACCGCCGCCATCTTAAAGCAGAAGACTTCCCTAGTAGGCTGTTGTGAACCTTCCAAGCGAACCTAATTAACTTTTTATCTAAAATACTCCTAAATCTGCAAAATCTTGACTTGAATCTATCTTCAAAACAGTTATAAAACTTTCACATGTCGAAAGTAGACAGAAGGGAAATTATGGAATAACGGGAACAATTTTAACAACTTTAACAGTTGATTCGCAAAATTAAATGAATTGAATGTAGTTTAAAGCTGCTGATACAGAATGGGGACTTGAGTATTTTATTTACTGTTTTAAAATGTTAACTTGATATTGAAATAGTCGTTTATTTAAACCTGAGAGGCTTTTTATACAATTTTTGTAACTAATGCACGAAACATTAAAAGCATCTAATAGCTTGGGGGATTTGTGGGATTTTCCACTGAGGTTGTTGCTGTGTTTTGCTGTTTTAAGACAGTTTACAATATTATTTGCACGTTTTACTGACTGACTATGCCATTTCCGTTTGTTATTTATAATGTTTTGTGTTTGTCACTGATTAAACAGGTCAGTTTCTTGTTACCAACCGTTGTGTGTTATGCAAACTCACCTAATACAGCTGGCTAGTTGTTATCAAGAGTACTAAAACCTTTTTCAACATGAGTCTGACAACTAAGTAAGGAGGCTAAATAACTTTAAACTTTAACACATGCTCAGATAGGTCGGTATCGGTATCCGCTTGTATCGGTATCGGATCGGAAGTGCAAAACAATATCGGTATCGGATCGGAAGTGCAAAAACCTGGATCGGGACATCCCAACCTACAACACTACTGTATTTTAATGTCGGCCAGAGGTTGTACTCTGAGAGAAAAGTCCTTCTAGAAGTAGTACTTGCTGTATAAATTTTTGTTTGATAATTACTGCTATTATATATATAACAACAGTGGCACAGCTGAGTAGGGTCTGACCGTGGTGTACAGGATGGGGCATAACTTGCATGGGGGCGTAATGTGATCTAATGCTAACCTCAACCACGACCGCATCTTGCAAGTTACGCCCCCGCCCTCCGTCTTTCAAGCCGCAGACAGATGTACTTGCACAAACCGTATTACTGACATTGTACTGAGAATGACCTGTGAGTGACAGCATGGTTCCAGAAAGTAAAATCTAGAAATAGACTTTCCTGACTCTGATCTCAAAGAAGGCAAAAAGATCAGCTTTTGCCCAATTGTCGATATGCTTTAGTGCACTCACTGAAGTCTTGATGGATTTAAATTGGCTTAAAACTCTTGAGTAAAAGGCAGAGTCTTTCTACCGGTGAAGGTTGTGCATGAGCAGTTTGTAGTGTGACATGAATAAAAAGGACTTGTGGCCATGCTCTCAGGGGCTCAGTGAATCTCTGCAACTAATTGTCTCTGCCGCTGTGTTTGAATGTTGCAGCAATGTTATTAATGTCGCTGGCTGCTGTTTGCCTGCTAGCGTTACTGGACGAAACGACTCCTATTCACCTGTGAAGATTAAAATTGCATTTCATGTTTTTATAATGACACTTGGAGATTCTGCTAAGATGAGTGGTAAGACTCAAAGCAAATATCCAAGTAGTGGAGTTTCACTTGGCATGCGATGCGTCTTTGAGACAGTTGATTATCATGTCTTTGCTGAGTTAAATTATGCATTTTTGAAAGCTGTCATGTCAACAGTAATTTTTTTGACCACTGGAAGGGAGTGCTCAAAATCTGACTAATTTTGTTTTCTTCATGTTGGTGAAGTGAGGTTAGGTGAGGTGAACTAAAATGTCTAATCAGTTATTTGTGGACTGACCAGAATTAAATATGGTAGGTATATTCTAGGGATGTATACATATCGATCTGAAAATTTATGATTTTTTTTTTTGTCCCAAGGCTGATTAATTTATTGAAGACTTATTGTTGCCTGTAGGTTTAGCGTTTGCTTGCACACTTTAGGTGTGCTGATCATGTCTCTGGGCTGATGGTACCTTTAGGTAACCAGGCGATGGTAGTTCCTTGTAACTTGTTAAACTGTAAAATTATCGTTTTTGGTTGTTATTTAAGATTGAGTTTTTCAATTGTTTTTTTAAGCATTATGTACTCAAAAGATATTATAAAATATAAAAGATAAAAACTATGTTTTACATGGTTTGTTTTTGCTTGGTTTGAAATTTACTTTTAATCAGATCTACACATTTGGTTGCCTTGTATATGAACTGTGCTTTCTCGATAAAAGTGCAATTAATTGAGATTAATGCTAAACAAGTTTGCACTGTTGAAATAGAAAGTGGTACCTCTACGTACGAATTTATTTCGTTGCAGGACCTGGTTTGTAAGTCAAAATGGTCGTATGTTGAGCGGGATTTTCCTATAAGAATACGTTATAATTCGATTAATTTGTTCCACAGCTTACAAACCTATGCTAAATCCTTAACAAATACTGCAGGTACAATAACAATAGCAACTAATTGCAGCAAAACTAAAAAATTATAAATACAAATCATAATAATTATAAGAACAAATGAAAATTTTAAAAGAGCGTTTTTATTGTCACCTTAACTTATTTAGACTGGTGAACGGATGTCGAACGAAACGGTGGGTGCATGTGGATTACGGTGCGCAGTGTTTGGTCTAATTTAACAAATGCATCAGAAAGGCACATGTAAAACAAATAAATAATGGAAAATAAATTTTTTTAAAAAGCGATTTTATTGTCACATAAACTTACTGGCGAACGGATGTCAGAGGAGACAGCGTGTGTGTATGTGTAGGTGTTGGTGTTGGGGGGGGCGGGGGGGAATCAGCTGCGTTGTCTAGCCCAGGTGTCCCTAACCTTCTTTGCACTACAGACTGGTGTGATTTGGGTCGTTTTTTCACGTACCGGTATTCTGTCAAATTTTGCACCCTTATAAAATTTGGCTCCCAAAGCTTTTGTGGCGGTGAAAAGGCCCTCTTTTATATTCAGTTGGACTCTTTCCACATGTCCGTCCATGATCAAACGTAAGTTAATATTCCTTTCTTTAAAGAAAGCTTGTAGTGTTTACTTTGGAATCGCTACATTCACGGCCATTTTTAACGTTACGCGCATGCAAAAGTTGTCAGAACACCGGCAATGTGCGTCAGAAAAATACAGCAAATATTAAATAACATTTGTTATTAGCCCTGTCGTGTTGAGTGCAGGGAAAATATACCTCACCCGCTAAATCAGTGGGAGGCCTGCGCTTATTTCGTTTACACGAGATGCCAATAGGTGTGATGGGAGAGTAAGAGAAGCCCGCTTCACAAAGATACGATGTTGGAAATTGTAGCACGGTTTTCAGTGCTCTTGTAGCGATGTCAGGATATTCCGGAATGACTTTAATCCAAAACCTCGGTAGAGTTGATGTCTCAAATCTACAGTACGTTTAAGGTCGCTGTCATTTGCTATCTTTACAAACTGATCCTCCTGTTGCACAGACATGCTCGAATCACTCAGTTTATTTACAAACGGGTCACGAATCCACTCCTTTGCAGTTCTTGGGTCTTTAGTGATTGGGAAGTAGCTAAGATTTTGTTTTCCCCGAGGTTGTAGGCTCATCTTCTGGCTCGTCGGGTGGCCTTTTCCCCGTAAAAAATCTTTCCAAAGACGTCTTTTTTTCTGTTATTCTAGTGTTGGGGTTAATTATTTCCGGGAACAAATGTGATGCGCCCGCCCTACGTCATACGTACATTATTGAGGACAAGTGCACATAGATATACAAAACAAGATGTACTGCTAGCAGGCCACTCAATAGATTTCTATGATGAAATTCTATCCTGTAGTATTATATCTAGAGTAGACAGGGATATTGGTGTGTTAATGGGCACAGGCCAAAGTTAATTCGGCCAGAATGCAGTCGTTAATAAATTATTTCTATGTGGCCCGGTACCAAATGCACCACAGACCGGTACCGGTCCGCGGCCCGGCGATTGGGGACCCCTGGTCTAGCCCATTCATTCACATCAGGGGTCCCCAAACTACGGTCCGCGGGCCAGATACGGTCCGACTCCACATTTGGTCTGGCCCCCCTTTTTTTTTTTTCAATAGTGTTATTTATTTCCTGGCTTTTTTTCTTTGAAGAACCCAGAGAGGGTTATTTGGTTATTATCTATTTAAATAATAGTGTTATTATTATATTATATTATATTATATTATATTATATTATATTATATTATATTATATTATATTATTATTTTACTTACTTTTTTTCCGTGAAAAATCCAGAAAGGGTTATTTGTAGGGTGGTCAAATGATTAAAAAATTTTTTATCAAGTTAATTACAGCTTAAAAATTAATTAATCGTAATTAATCGCAATTCAAACCATCTATAAAATATGCCATATGTTTCTGTAAATTATTGTTGGAATGGAAAGATAAGACACACGACGGATATATACATTCAACATACGGTACATAAGTACTGTATTTGTTTATTATAACAAAAAATCAACAAGATGACATTAACATTACTAACATTCTCTTAAAGCGATCCATGGATAGAAAGACTTGTAGTTCATAAAAGATAAATGTTAGTACAAGTTATAGAAATTTTATATTAAAACCCCTCTTAACGTTTAGTTTTATTCAATTTAAAAAAAAAAAAATTCATTCAAAAAATAAACTAGTGGCTCGCCATTGTTTATGTCAATAATTACACCATGCTCGCTCATTGTGCTGAAACCTATAAAATCATTTGGGCCGAAGCGCCAGCAGAGGGCGCCAAACACCAGAAAAACAAGTAACAAGTGGACATTACACTGCTGTCATTTCAATCTGTTTGAGCGGGGCATGTGCTTTAATTGCGTCAAATATTTTAACGTGATTAATTTAAAAAATTAATTACCACCCGTTAACGCGATAATTTTTACAGCCCTAGTTATTTGATTGTGGCTTTCTGAAAGACAATATTTTTTTTTACATTTAGGCACTCCTGCAATCGAAGAAGAAGAAAAGTTATGTGGCCCTCACAAGAAAAAGTTTGGGGACCCCTGATTCACACGAACACCACGCTCATAGTTTTCTATAATTTCCTTCTTAATTTCATTGGTAACCGTCACCTTTTTCCACCACCCGCACTAACCTTCTTGGGACCCATGTAGATTTCTCTCATAAGAAAATCCGCCGTGAGGCCGTCTTGCGGGAAAACAATGAAATTGCGACGCTGTCATAAATCGTTGTATTTCGAGCATGTCCTCATACAGTACGTCGAGAAAAATGACGAGTCAAATTTTACCTTAATGAGTTAGATATTGGATATGTACCAAATAAGTCGCTGAGCAATTTGAATTAAAATGGAAGAAAAAAGAATTTTAAATAATACTGATCTGTGTATAGTACCAATATCCCTGGAGTGGCAGATATTTGAATATGAATCACATTTAGTCCGATGTGGGGTATGAAATAGTATGACTGGTTGAATAAGGCTTTATAGACCAGATAACACAGTTTTTGTGGGGAGATGTTGTGATTTTTCTCTACTTTGACAAGGAGGACACTGAGTGAGTGTAATTCAAGGAGTGTTCCACTAATGGGATCCTGCAGGCTGAATCTATTGACATGATGAAACGAGACTTTCATGCAGTTGTACCAGACATTTTTGCCAAATCTTGTCACTAGTATTATATGAGCCTCATGTAATGTGACAAAAGTTGTGGTCTTAAGATTTTGCAAACAGAGTAACGTTTCAACTCTAAAATGTTAGAAGCGGTTTACTACATCGATGTTTAAAACACCATTTAATGATACTATACATAATACTTTACACTTACTGTATATAGTAACTTATATAGTATTATGCACATAATACTTATTGAGTAATTGTGCCTCAAACAATTCAGATTTAATTACTGTTTGAATCACATTGTGCGAGATATATACTGAGTCTGTAACTGCTTTTAAGCTACAAAAAAATACTTAGAGAATGTGATCTTTAGGATTTCTATAAATTAGAAAACCAGACTATTGACATCAGCACGATGCTGAAACATGTACTGCTGCAAAAACATGTGTTGTGGTACTTTCTCTATTATTAGTTGCCTTTGGGCCAGTGAATTCTTTGTCAGCACACACAACAATCACTATTGAACAAGAAAGTGTTTGTTGTGTGTGTATGCCCCCCAAAAGTCCTGAGAGAGTAGTTAATCACGGCTGTGATGTGAGGTGAATACGAAAGGACGTGCCTGCAGGACGGAGAGGTAAAAAAGGCAAGAAAAACATTAGAATACAGTGAGAAGAATACATCAGATATGTATTACTATACATATTATTTCTGACTCCATTCATACATAATGCATAGGGAATTTTTAGGTCAGATTTTAGAATGTACTGTCACAAAACAAGTTAATCAACATTTAAATGTACTGTAAATACTGTGCAATTTGAATGGCAAATGATGAGCCACATAACATACACGCATAGTAATACAGTCACGCTATCAAACTCAAGGCCTAGGGGCCACATCTAGTCCACCACATTGTTTTATGTGACCCATTAAAACAAACAACATATACATATACATATATATATATATATATATATATATATATATATATATATAGTATATGACAGAAAACACAGAAAAGTCTGAAAAAGCAGTTTCTGCTCTTGCACCCCTCTTTAAAATAATCTGCTGTATATTAAGTCAAAAGAACTGTTGTGTTTGATAGAACAGTATGTCTATATGCTGCAATAGAAGATTCATGGCGTATGAAGCCCCCAAATTATTTTTAATTTGTCCGTTTCACCCTGGAAACCCCCGTTTACAGACGTCGCGCAACTGCTAATGTTTCAACCCAGCCATAAAAAGAAGCTCAGTAATTATATTTGTTATTTAAAATGTCTGCCATTTTTAGCTTGGAATCAATAATTGATGTCTAATATTTAGTGAAATTTAAAAAAAAAAAAATATTATTCACTTGTATATTTTAAACTTTTAAACAAATTACGTCACAATGAAAAAAAATGGTGTCTGTAAAAAGGTCACAGGTATCTACCTCATAACTATCGCTTAATTGTATTTTTTCTTACCATCACATTTCCCCCAATATTTTGGATGATAAATAATCGAGCCAAACAAAGAAAAATTGGGGGAAAACAAAAACGTTTAACAGTAAATAGATGAGAAATCAAATCTCGACCACTCCTCGATGTCTTGAATATTATTATTTTACACAAAACTCCAAACATGGGTCGGACAAATGTATTGGCACCCTTTGAAAAATCATGTGATACTTCTCTACTTTGTGTAATCAACAGCACATGTTGCTTACCTGTGGCACATAACAGGTGGGGCCAATAACTAAATCACACTTGCAGCCAGTTACAATGGATTAAAGTTGACTCAACCTCGGTTCTGTGTCCTTGTGTGTACAACATTGAGCATGGAGAAAAGAAAGAAGACCAAAGAACTGCCTGAGGACTTGAGAAGAAAAATTGTGAGGAAGCATGTGCAATCTCAAGGCTACAAGTCCATCTCCTAAGACCTGAATGTTCCTGTGTCTACCGCGCGCAGTGTCATCAATAAGTGTAAAGCCTATGGCACTGTGGCTAACCTCCCTAGATGTGGACGGAAAAGAAAACTTGATGAGAGATTTCAATGAATGATTGTGCGGATAGTGGACTGACACTGAAACAATTCAAGGTGTCCTGCAGTCCGAGGGTACAACACTGTCAACCTGTACCATCCTCCGGCATTTGAATGAAAAGGGACTTTGTGGTAGGATACCCTGGAAGACCCCACTTCTGACCCAGAGACGTAAAAAAGCCGCTGGAGTTTGCCATAACTTACCTGAGAAAGCCAAAAAATCTTTGGAGGAATGTTCTCTTGTCAGAAGAGATCAAAGTAGAGCTTTTTGGGAAAAGGCATCAACATAGAGTTTACAGGAATAAAAATAAGGCCTTCAAAGAAACACGATCCCCAGTCAAACATGGCGGAGGTTCCCTGATGTTTTGAGGTTGCTTTGCTACCTCTGGCACTGGACTGCTTGACCGTGTGCATGGCATTATGAAGTCTGAAGCCTAAATAAATTTTGCAGCATAATGTCGGGCCCAGTGTGAGAAAGCTGAGTCTCCCTCGGAGGTCATGGGTCTTCCAGCAGGATAATGACCCAAAAAACACTTAAAAAAGCACTAGAAAATGGTTTGAGAGAAAGCACTGGAGACTTCTAAAGTGGCCAGCAATGAGTCCAGACAGGAATCCCACAGAACACCTGTGGAGAGATCTGAAAATTGCAGTTTAGACAAGATACCCTTCAAATCTCAGAGACCTGGAGCAGTTGGCCAAAGAAGAATGGTCTAAAATTCCCGCAGAGCATTGTAAGAAACTCATTGATGGATACCGGAAGCGGTTGTTCGCAGTTATTTCGTCTAAAGGTTGTGCTACCAAGTATTAGGCTGAGGGTGCCAATACTTTTGTCCGGCCCGGTTTTGAAGTTTTGGGTAAAATGATAATGATTTAAAACTTTTTTTCATTCTCTTTTGTGTTTTTTTCAGTGTATATTCAAGCAATTGAAAGTATAAACAGCGTATAATAAGATAAAGTGATTCATAGGTTTTTACAGCTATAAAAGCCCTCAAACGGGAAACTAGAACTTTAATGTTGTCCGAGGCAGATTCGGCAAATGAGACATTTTTGGGCTTCCAATTAGGAATTGTTCTACTGTTCAGCCACGTGTCATTTTGTTCTTATTTCCATCCACAAATCCATTCATGCAGCTACATTGTCCTCAAGGGAAAGGCACACTGATAATGAAATATCTTTTCCACTAGGAGGAAACATTGTGTGAGATTTCATCCTTGGCTGTGTGCATACCCAATGGCGCTGGCTGATGAAATAAGATAATGTCAAACCTCGCGCCTGGGATCGCTGAGTGCAGCGTTTCAAATCCGAAACTTCACACTACCCTTCAGAAAATACTCACGGACGGCATTTGAACACAGCAGCCACTAGGCGCCATCACTAGGCGTGATCAGTAATGCATTTGACCCTCTGAGTGCTCGGTCAGGGCGACAGTTGGCACTTTTCACTGTGTAAAGCAATGTTTGTGATGTCACTGCTCAATGAGGTGCTGGGGCAAGCGCTTTCCAGAGGTTGCTCTAATCCTGGCAGGAGTCAAGGCCCTTTTATGAAAATATGTTCATGACATACAAGGTTGTGTCTGGTATTTCATGTGAATGTGTGCTATTTATCAATCAAAAATCAGTTTCACAAAACCAACTGCATTCCTGACCATCAATTAACTCATTGGCTGCCATTGACGGCGTTAGACATCCAATCCATTTTGACTGACAGCGATCATTCACTGCCAGTCAGCCTGCCAGCAAATGATCACTGCCAGCCCTCGCATTCAAAATGGATTGGAAGCCTAGCCCCGTCAAAGGTACTGAAAGATGAACATTAATAACCAGTCCTTCTACTGTAGCTTAAATGAATTAGATTTTCCATCATTGTCAATGGCAGGCAATGTGTTAATACATTAATCAATATGTAGACAATTAAGGTGGGTAGATTAGCCCAAAAAGTTTTACTGAAGAGTAGCGCTACTTCAAAACAATCTTACAAAAGTAAAACTAGTCATCCCAAAAATGTACGTGTGTACAATTAGAAAAGAATACTCAAGTAATGAGTAACTGCTTACAATGTCGTTTTTTTTTTTTTTTTTTTTTTTTTTTTAAATAATGGTATATTTATTTCTCAGCACAACATCATATATATGAACTGTTACATGGCCAAATTAGGCCAAAAAAAAAAAAAAAATGAGACAAAAACCATTGACTTCTATTAGAAAAATCTACAGTGGGGCAAATAGGTATTTAGTCAACCACTAATAGTACAATTTCTCCCACTGAAAAATAATAGAGAGGCCTGTAATTGTCAACATGGGTAAACCTCAACCATAAGAGACAGAATGTGGAAAAAAAAACAGAAAATCACATTGTTTGATTTTTAAAGAATTTATTTGCAACTCATGGTGGAAAATAAGTGTTTGGTCAATACAAAAAGTTCATCTCAGTACTTTGTTATGTACCCTTTGTTGGCAACAACAGAGACCAAACGTTTTCTGTAACTCTTCACAAGCTTTTCACACACTGTTGCTGGTATTTTGGCCCATTCCTCCATGCAGATCTCCTCTATAGCAGTGATGTTTTAGGGCTGTTGTTGGGCAACACGGACATTCAACTCCCTCCGCAGATTTTCTATGAGGTTGAGATCTGGAGACTGGCTAGGCCACTCCAGGACCTTGAAATGCTTCTTACAAAGCCACTCCTTTGTTGCCCTGGCTGTGTGTTTGGTATCATTGTCATGTTGAAAGACCCAACCACGTCTCATCTTCAATTCCCTTGCTGATGGAAGGAGATTTTGACTCAAAATCTCTCGATACATGGCCCCATTCATTCTTTCCTTTACACAGATCAGTCGTCCTGGTCCCTTTACAGAAACACAGCCCCAAAGCATGATGTTTCCACCTCCATGCTTCACAGTGGGTATGGTGCAATTCAGTATTCTTTTTCCTCCAAACAAGAGAACCTGTGTTTCTACCAAAAAGTTCTATTTTGGTTTCATCTGACCATAACACATTCTCCCAGTCCTCTTCCGGATCATCCAAATGCTCTCTAGCGAACCGCAGACGGGCCTGGACGTGTACTTTCTTCAGCAGTGGGACACGTCTGGCAGTGCAGGATTTGAGTCCCTGGTGGCGCATTGTGTTACTGATAGTAGCCTTTGTTACTGTGGTCCCAGCTCTCTGTAGGTCATTCACTAGGTCCCCCCGTGTGGTTCTGGGATTTTTGCTCACCATTCTTGTTATCATTTTGACGCCATGGGGTAGGAGGGAGTTGAAAGTCCGTGTTGCCCAATGACAGCCCCAAAACATCACTGCTCTAGAGGAGATCTGCATGGAGGAATGGGCCAAAATACCAGCAAGTGTGTGAAAAGCTTGTGAAGATTTACAGAAAACGTTTGGCCTCCGTTATTGCCAAAAAAGGATACATAACAAAGTATTGAGATGAACTTTTGGTTTAGACCAAATACTTATTTTCCACCATGATTCGCAAATAAATTCTTTAAAAATCAAACAATGTGATTGTCTGGGGGGTTTTTCACACTCTGTCTCTCATGGTTGAGGTTTACCCATGTAGATAATTACAGGCCTCTCTAATATTTTCAAGTGGGAGAACTTGCACAATTAGTGGTTGACTAAATACTTATTTGCCCCACTGTACTGAAATGAAACATCACCTCTGTCCGCTAATGGAGAAAACATTTCCTACCATGATATTAAAACAAGCATATCTCCAGTTTTCCTTGGTCTATGTGTTCCAAATAAAAGACTTAGAGAGAGGTTGAAATCTGCTCTTTTGTGTAAAACGGCAGTGTTCTATGAAAGTTTTTTTTTTTTTTTTTTTTTACAGCGCTTTGAAAGACACCACATAATCATAGGACATCCGACTGCAAGCTTGTATGTGGTCATGTGACTGTACTGTTACATCTGATTGGCAAAATGTAGAATAAAGAGGGGAAAAATGTAACGACTATTGTAGCTTTAAGCGCTGGAGTAAGAGTTGGGTTTTTTATTGACAAATCAGGTAAAAAGTATGCTGTGGTAAAACTACTTTTAGAAGTACATTTTTGTCTAGTAAATGTAGCTGAACAAATCTAATGCGTTTCTACGCACCTCTGCTTTTCTGATTGTGTCTCATGATGGTGACATGTTCCATATTTTTGGCACCATTTATCAGATCTTATAGAGAAAATCCTGATTAGTTAATGAGGATCCTGACTCCAATTCCCTGCACAAGTATAATTATTCATTAAGTCATTTATATTCCGACCTGAAAATAACATTGCTGCATTTAACTATATTAAAATGAATCCATATAAGAAGAACATATGGCTTAACAGTATGACAGTATAATGTCAAATTGTTCCAGGCTAAAAAGACTGCCGTGATTAAAATCACTTTAAGATAAAAAAAGGAAGAAAACCAAGTTAAACTACTCACCTTTTTCAAGAAAACCGATCAAACGCATGAGGCATTTCATACTGGAGCAGCTCATTAAATTTGATTACTGTAGCGTGGAAAAAGTCATTTATTTCAGTAGTTCAAATGAAAGAGTGGAACAACTTCATAATGTTGACGGCTATACTGTATCTTACAGTGAATTAACCTAAAAGTTCACCATCTTCATTAATGTGAATTTTTCGTCAACGTATCAATCCAAAATAATATTTATAACACCAGCGGTATAAGCTATCTCAAGTGATTTTATAATCTTTGAACAGGACTAGTTGGCTTGCGATGTAAAGACAAAGAGGGACACGAATGAAACAAGATCGATAAGTTGAGCAGCCAGGAGACGTGTAAGAGAACAATGGGCGCAACAACACTGTCACGATTCATGGACGAGCAGGCAGGCAAGGAGAAGGGAGTGGACCCAATTGCAAGGAAAACACACAGAGGCAAGTCTGGGTGTCGGTGAACTCGAAATTGTTTTAATGATAACTAACAAAAAACAAAGTACAAACAACAGCTGCGGGAATCAAACAAAAGATCAGGAATTAAAACTTGTGGGAAGATGAAGCAGCCAGGGCAAGGACGCAGAACATGACGAGAAAAGAATGACGCAACATGAACTGACAGCACATGGGGATCTGAAATAAAGACATGGGGTAACGAAACAATGAAGCATAGGTGGGTGACATAAGAGGCAACGGATTGGTCAACACACAAGGAGCAGACACAACAGGTGAAATTAATGTGCAATCAAAAGGACAAGACACACAAATATGGTGATGCTGCGACACCAAGAATGTGTTGCGGAGATTGTGTTGTGGATTGGCCTCGCATTTACATAGTGATGGTGAAAGCGGAACGATTCGATTGCAGAGCTTGCTCCGCAACCATATACCGGTACTGTAAATGGAACGCTCTCGCTCCGATGACGTCAGCACTCGCATATGTAGCTTTGGGCATGCTCAGTCGCTGCTACTAAACATTCAAAATAGCAAACTTGGCGGAACGTCGCTTTCAATAACTGTTTTTATAATATTTTCAATTTAATCATATTAAATGTTCGCATTTTTGTGCCTTTTGGAGCAAAAATGATGATTATATGATAATGATGATTATGATGATTATAAAATGGTTTATATGTTTTGGAGTAATCACAGTATAACTCAGATGAACCTGTCCATCTTATTTATGACTTCTGATTATTTTATATAAATAATTGATATTTCATTATATATTCAGGCATCTTCTGATCCGTTTATCCTCACGAGGGACGGGGGATCCTGGAGCTTATCCCAGCTAACTATGGCCTGCAGGCAGGGTACCTCCTAAATTGGTTGTAAATATAGTAGTTACATTATAAATTATGTATATTGATTTAATTACATTATACATTTCAAAATCCAGATTTGCATGAATGTCTAACTTAGGCTAGGTTCATAACGCAGTTCATAATGCACAAATCTGATGTTTTCGTGTTTTTCCGACTCAGGTCAGGCATTAACTTGACCGTCTGAACGGGACAGGTCGCATAAAAGTGGACCATTTCAAATCTGTTTTAGGTCACTATCGTATGAGGTTAAAATCCAATCTGCGTCACATTTTTCTAGAATGTAGCTGCGGTCTGAATTATGTCCCAGCAATGCAGCAATTACATCAGCAAAGAGCGAGATGTTAGCGATGGAGCTGTGCATTAGTGTTTGCATCTAGCTTGAGTCATAAAACAACAAAATGGGGGGAGGAAAAGCTTTACAATGCTCGGTTTTCTTTCTGTGCACTAAATGACCAATATTTCAAGATTGCTTCCACGTTCGAGAGTCGGCGCAAACTGTCCATAAATGTTTGCGTTATACACTCACAGTGCGTGCATGCTATCAATCCATGTATACGTTCAATATAAGACTAAACAGGGATTATTTATGTCTGTTATTTGTGTCCTCTTTTTGGAAATCATAATATGATCCCCCTAGAAATTGCAATGACATTGAGCCAGCATTTGTTTTGATGCGCCTACGCTTGCGCCTCAGTTTGCACAGCGCATCTCGGACTGCGAATTAGTGCGCATGCGTGATACTTGAATGGGCTAGATGGACAAAGGCAGTCTAAACGAGCACACCAAAAAAACAAAGAGAAAAAATCAGAATTGTGCATTAAGACCTGCGGTATGAACCTAGCTTTAGTGGGAGACTATATGTTGGCGAGAGAAAGAATGAGTTCATATTTTCTGGCATATTATATTAGTAATAACTAGGGTTGTTCCGATCATGTTTTTTTTGTTCCCGATCCGATCCCGATCGTTTTAGTTTGAGTATCTGCCGATTCCGATATTTCCCGATCTGATTGCTTTTTTTTCTCCCGATTCAATTCCAATCATTCCCGATAATTTTTCCCGATCATATACATTTTGGCAATGCATTAAGAAAAAAATGAATAAAACTCGGATGAATATATACATTCAACATACAGTAAATAAGTACTGTATTCGTTTATTATGACAATAAATCCTCAAGATGGCATTTACATTATTAGCATTCTTTCTGTGAGAGGGATCCACGGATAAAAGTAAATGATACTGCAGGCATGCCCTAATGCATGATGGGAGTGGAACCATGATAGGAAGTAAAACCATGACTGTGCGTCGTGCTATCAATGGATATATCTTCTCTGCTTTGGGAAATAACTTAAGGTGTAAAGACTAAGATCTATTGCCCCCTTGCTTCCCCACAGTGCTACCCATGATCTATCAAATAATATGGAGAGGAGTTGCAAGGTATAAGCCAATTGAAAAAGGCTTCAAAGGCTGCCAAAGATCTCTCTACTCATGTTGCGCTGCCTTTTATCTCTCTATAAAGGCACAACGGTGTCATTACAGTTTGAGCGCCACAATGAAGTGAGAGGATCGTGCAACGTATACTTTAATAGCATTAAATATTATGACGTGACACATTTTTTTTATAAATTAATTGCCGCCGTTATTGAGATATTTTTGATAACCCTACGTTAAGCCTAAACTAAAGACTTTGGATGAGTGTAATATATTATGTCTGTAACGTTAAATACAATAAGAAAACAATGTAATTAATATATATATATATATATATATATATATATATATATATATATATATATATATATATATATATATATATATATATATATTAATATATATATTAAAAAAGGCATGGCCGATATTTTTTTGCCAATTCCGATACTATGAAAATGACGTGATCGGACCCGATCGATCGGCATCCTGATCGATCGGGACATCTCTAGTAATAACATTAGTAAGTCTAAAGGATTGAGAATCTTTAAAAATTCAAAGGGTTTTATTGTCACTGTACATGGCAAATTATTTTCAATCACACTTTATTTGACACCAAGTTACGACCTGTCATAATTATGACATGACACTGTGATGAGTATGAATGAATGCTTATGACAAATGGCATGAAGTGTCATCTGGCAAATTTTGTCACTAACTCCATTTATGGCCAGTCGGCATCTATTACATCAATTTAAAAGTGACACAATTTGCCAGATGACACATGACATCTGTCATAATTCTTCATTAATTCTCATGACCGTGCCATGTCATAATTATGTTAATATGACAAATAAAGTGTTACCTTATTTTCTATCTTAGAGGGTACTCCTTATCTATTGGTTTTTGAAAAAAAATGTTTTCAAGCATTTTTCCTTTCCCTTTTTAAAAAAAAAAAATAGTTCCAGAATGAGTAAATATACTCATGAGTTGTGTGTTATAGTATTTTGTGTGTGAATTTAAAAAATTATAAATATATATATGGCGGAAAACACTCAGGTGACTTGAAGTTGAAGTCTAAACCGCTCTGAGAACCCCAATTTGGCCAAATTTCAAAATTGTCCGATATTCATGTGTGATACATCATTGGAAAGCATAAAATCTCAATTTTCTGGGGGAAGAAAAATTTTGAACAGGAGGGCATTTTAAAAATATATGTATATTTTTTTAAACAGCAAAACCCTAACTGCAGGTGAGAGCACGCGAGAGCAGAATTAAAGACGCCATGATTTTAACGCAAATTTATCGCTTACCTACCTCATTATGATTAAAAAACTCCATGTAACATGTATCACCGAGTGTCAAGACACAGCTGTGAATGGAATGGCTGGATTTTGGGGGGTTTTACGGGTGAAACATAGTAATATAACAAGGGTCGCGATGCAGAAATCGCAGACATCAAGGAGTGGTCGAGATATTCATTTACATATATTTACCCTTTTAAATGTTTTTTTTCTTCAATTTTTCTTTGGATCGATCATTTATCATCTAAAATATTGGGGAAAATGCGACAGTAACGAAAAAAAATACAATTAAGCGATAGTTATGAGGTAGATATCCGTGACTTTTTTACAGACGCCAATTTTTTCATTGTGACGTAATTTGTTTAAAGGTTTAAAATATGTGAGTGAATAATTTTTTAATGTCCTTTTTTTTTTAAACGAAATATTAGACATCAGTTAATGATTCTAAGCTAAAAAAATGACAGACATTTTGAATAATAAATATAATTAATAACCTTCGTTTTATGGCTGAGTTGAAGCAAAAGCGTTTGCGCGACGTCTGTAAACGGGGGTTTTCAGGGTAAAACGGACAAATTAAAAATAGTTTGGGGACTTAATGCACCATGAATCTGCTATGGCAGCATATACAGTGCCTTGCAAAAGTATTCGGCCTGGACCTTGCAACCTTTCGCCACATTTTAGGCTTCAAACATAAAGATATAAAATTTTAATTTTTTGTCAAGAATCAACAACAAGTGGGACACAATCGTGAAGTGGAACAAAATTTATTGGATAATTTAAACTTTTTTAACAAATAAAAAACTGAAAAGTGGGGCGTGCAATATTATTCGGCCCCCTTGCGTTAATACTTTGTAGCGCCACCTTTTGCTCCAATTACAGCTGCAAGTCGCTTCGGGTATGTTTCTATCAGTTTTGCACATCGAGAGACTGACATTCTTGCCCATTCTTCCTTGCAAAACAGCTCGAGCTCAGTGAGGTTGGATGGAGAGTGTTTGTGAACAGCAGCTCTTTCCACAGATTCTCGATTGGATTCAGGTCTGGACTTTGACTTGACCATTCTAACACCTGGATACGTTTATTTTTGAACCATTCCATTGTAGATTTGGCTTTATGTTTTGGATCATTGTCCTGTTGGAAGATAAATCTCCGTCCCAGTCTCAGGTCTTGTGCAGATACCAACAGGTTTTCTTCCAGAATGTTCCTGTATTTGGCTGCATCCATCTTCCCGTCAATTTTAACCATCTTCCCTGTCCCTGCTGAAGAAAAGCAGGCCCAAACCATGATGCTGCCACCACCATGTTTGACAGTGGGGATGGTGTGTTCAGGGTGATGAGCTGTGTTGCTTTTACGCCAAACATATCGTTTTGCATTGTGGCCAAAAAGTTCAATTTTGGTTTCATCTGACCAGAGCACCTTCTTCCACATGTTTGGTGTGTCTCCCAGGTGGCTTGTGGCAAACTTTAAACGAGACTTTTTATGGATATCTTTGAGAAATGGCTTTCTTCTTGCCACTCTTCCATAAAGGCCAGATGTGTGCAGTGTACTTGTGATTGTTGTCCTATGGACAGACTCTCCCACCTCAGCTGTAGATCTCTGCAGTTCATCCAGAGTGATCATGGGCCTCTTGGCTGCATCTCTGATCAGTTTTCTCCTTGTTTGAGAAGAAAGTTTGGAAGGACGGCCGGGTCTTGGTAGATTTGCAGTGGTCTGATGCTCCTTCCATTTCAATATGATGGCTTGCACAGTGCTCCTTGAGATGTTTAAAGCTTGGGAAATCTTTTGTATCCAAATCCGGCTTTAAACTTCTCCACAACAGTATCTCGGACCTGCCTGGTGTGTTCCTTGGTTTTCATAATGCTCTCTGCACTTTAAACAGAACCCTGAGACTATCACAGAGCAGGTGCATTTATACGGAGACTTGATTACACACAGGTGGATTCTATTTATCATCATCGGTCATTTAGGACAACATTGGATCATTCAGAGATCTTCACTGAACTTCTGGAGTGAGTTTGCTGCACTGAAAGTAAAGGGGCCGAATACTATTGCACGCCCCACTTTTCAGTTTTTTATTTGTTAAAAAAGTTTAAATTATCCAATAAACGTTGTTCCATTTCACGATTGTGTCCCACTTGTTGTTGATTCTTGACAAAAAAATTAAATTTCATATCTTTATGTTTGAAGCCTGAAATGTGGAGAAAGGTTGCAAGATTCAAGGGGGCCGAATACTTTTGCAAGGCACTGTAGAAATATTGTTCTATAAAACACAACAATTCTTTTGGCTTAAAAAAAAGGCAGTTTATTTTAAAGAGGCAGGCAAGAGCAGAAACTGCTTTTTCAATCTTGTTTGTGTTTTCCGCCAAAAATATATAGTAAGTGGGAAGTAAACTGCATAAGATACAGCATAAGATAAAGTATCCACCTATTCTACTTAATATGCTACATTGACGTTTTAAACTTCAAGTTAGTTTGTTTGAAAACTCCAAAAAAGGCATTTGGTTAGAGTCCAAAACCTACCATTGAGCCGCCTCCAATGTACTTGGTAGTCGTATTTGGCATTGAGAAATGTGACTTCCAATGGGCACTTGCTGTGTGTGTTTCCTAAAAGAGGTGGAAAATGAGTGTTACAGTGCAGCTTCACATAAACAAAAAGATTTTTTTTTCTTTTTTTAATTTAATGGTTGGCAGGAAACAATTTAAAATGTGGCATTTCATTGTCAGCCAAGTAAAAAGCACATAATGGCACAAGGGAACTGCACAGACAGAATAGAAATAATAAGAGGAGTGTGAAAAGAACTTGAGAGTTCATATCAATCAAATGATGTCAAGGAGCTCCCAGTGTGAATGGCCGACCCTCTTTACGCAATATATGAGTTAAAGATTATTTTCTTTGTTTTTTGTGATTTCCATTCTGGAGCTCCAAAAATGACAACATCATTTATTGATGTGGTGTTTCCCAAGCTGTTATTGAACCCCTCTCAATAATTAATTTGGCACAAGGCCTGACAGGGTGGAGAGAGTGTCAGCATATGTGCAAAAACCAACAAAAAACCTTTTGGCCCGGTTGTAGTTTATTTTCATCTCTTGGTTTATGACATCTATTTATGGCTGTAATAAAAGCACAGCGCAAGTACCTAATGGGCCTATATTTATTTCAGACATTTTTCTCCCTCTTATTGTTCTACTTAGATTTTCCCACAAACCTCGTGTGAATATATGAACACGCGTTCTTCATTAACCAATGTATTTTAGGGCTTTTTCTAGGACTGCCCTTTATCGTGCCTTGAATTGAGTTTTGTTAGGATTTTGCCGTAGTGTTTCTTGTCCATGTGATTTCCCATTGATTTCACCTGTCGTGGCTTTGCTTTGTTTGAACTTTGTGCTGTTTTTTTTTTTTGTGGTTATTTTTCATTAAAGTTTTTTTGAGTTTTCCACCACCCTGCCTTTGCATTCTTGCTGCCTTTTGTTTCCCTGCGTTTGGGTCCACCATGCCGCCCCCACGTCCTGACTCCCTTAAATTTGTTATATATATTTGTTGTTATATATATATATATATATTTATTTATATCTAATAAATTAATAAATTAATAAAAAATATGAGTAGAATCACAAATACACTGGTTAAAGACCCCAATAACACGCTAAAGATAATATTTTTTGTTTTAATTTCATCGTATTTCAGTGCCATTAACTACCTCACCCTTTTTTTTTTGCTTTTTATTCAAATTGTTTAAAAAAAAAAAAATAATAATAATAATAAAATAAAAATCCATTTACCTAAGCAGCCATATTGAATGCTTTATTTGGACATGAGAAAAAAAGAAAAACAATAGACAAACAAAACAAACGAAAAACAAAATGATTTTTTTTTTTTTTTTTTAATCAGACAGAACCAATGATATTCTCGAGATAACAGAAATAATAGTTAAGACAATAATAATAATGATAATAATAAACAAGATCAGAATTTATTAATTGTGTCCAAAAAGGAGTAGGATGAAGCATTTGCTTATTAAAACCTACCCCCCATTTCTATTCCTTAATTATATCTGTCCACCCTATGTAACTAGTCCTCATATTAACAATGAAATAAATAAATAACCATATACATAAGATGCAAGATAAACAAAAATAAACAGGACTTAGCCAATAACAGATAATCCTTCTCTGTTAAAAAATAATTTCTGTATATTGCCAGGAAGTGACCTGTGTGAAGCCTTATACATTAGCTGAGCTGTTTGAAAATGAACCAAGTCCATGATATTCAAAGCATTGCCATGTTTCTCACCTTTGTGACCTTTGACCTCACTACATTCAAATTTAATCACCTCTTCCATGTCATATTACCAAAATATCACGCAACTTTGATATTAATCCCTTTATTCGTTCTTGAGTTATTTTGAACACAAGCATACAAACAGACAAGCATATGGAACTGAATACTAAACCACTGCCTTTCGTCAGTAATTACATGCACATTATAAACACTCACTGATGGTGCTAGACGTAAAAACAATTTTGACTGGAAGGTCTGTTGGCAAATAATTGACTCTTCCAGTCAAAATGGCTTGGACGTCTAGTGCCGTCAATAGCAGCCAAAGAGCTAAATGGTATAAGGAGTTAATGAAACCCAATAGCTGCAGCATTGTGATTTGACTCCTCGAATCTTAGTTGTTGGCTACCATTGACGGTGATAGACGGCCAATAAATCTGAACTGTTTAGAACAAATAATGCAGACACACACATCGGTAGTGATAGTAGCGCTCAGGAGGAAGACACAACTGATGAACTGAAAAAGAATGTGCTGGTGTCAAGTGTAAACAGCAGATGGGGAAGGAGATTAATGCAGTGGAAATGCTGTGGATCAGGAGTTTTGTTGCGAGCAAGAAAGATTACCACTGTGTGTGTGCTGCTCTATTTTTGCTGCGGGCCAAGTCAGCAGGTCTGTCCTATTGAGTAAGGATGCTGTGACAATGACAAAAGGATACGCTGACGGAATTGGCGATGTCCTTCGATGGAGTTGGCAGCAAAGCTGTGCTTGACAAGGCTGCACCTTGAGAAAAGAGACGGTGTTGTGAACAGTAAAATGCAAAGGAATATAGTGGAAACTTCGAAGATCAAGTCCCTTGAGGGTGCACATTTCATAAACTTGTCGGGAGAAATCAAGCAAAAGGGTCATTCTGGAATTCGTAGACGCTCTCTGCTCAACATACAAAACACTAAAGCAGTTTCTGAGTAAATTTAGAGTCTTTTGTCCCACCACCCCAATAGCCAAATTTAATCATAAATAAAACGGTTAAAAAGAAATTTAAATGTTGTTTTGTATTATTTGCTTAATCGTTGTCTCTTGTAACGTTGTGAACATTTGTTTTAATAAACATTATACCCTACAGAAGAAAGATGTGAATCACAGGACACACTGGACATGACATCATTAAAAAAATACTCAAAAGAATGGGTCGAGGAATCATGTCCTCGCTTCTTTTTACATATTTTTATAACATAGGTAGCCTTAATTGAAATTTTCACTTGACCTAATCCAACCCTGTTATGCATATGATAAGAATAAGACGATTATTTTTTTAAATATTTTCTTAACTTATCTACATAAGGGAGTTTTTCCTCTTGGTTAGCAGTAATTGCTAGCTAAACAGTCAGCTTCTCCTCCTGTGAGAAAGCCAACAATTTAGCCCAGTTGTTACTTATTTAAATCATAAGTTTGTCCTCTTGGCCCTGCAGTAACAGTAAGCTAAATAGTAAGCTAAAGAGTTAGCTTTCCCTCAGGAGGAAAAGCTAATTATAGCATGAATGTGCAACCCTGTTATCTGCAAGCATTGTAAACACCCAATAAATCATGTAATAAAAACTATCATTGATCTTTAAGTTGAGCTAATCAATCCTTTGATAGTTTATTACTTATTATTGATCAATAACTAGTAGATAAATCTTGAAAGTGAAGGTTTATTTCAAAAGAATTTGGAAGCCCAAATGTCGTCTAATTTTGAAATGACCCAACTGAAGTTTGAAACACTGCAATACAGCACTTGACTAGAAAGCTCAGGGCAAAACTCTTTTATGGTTAGGGTTATTTTCCTCCTAGCGTGGATTGGCCCCGTGATTACCCATTGATTTCATCTGTTGTGCCTTGGCTTGCCACCCGTCCCTTGAAATACGGAATTGTTCCGTAATTGGGAATTAAACGTATATTCCGTATTTCACAATTGTCCCATGTGGCGACCCCACGCGACCCGCGGCTCCGGTGGCGGGGAGTGGCGGGCGGCGGTGCGCCCAGCCCATGCACGTCTGTCACATACACCTCCTGCGCTCATGAGTGACCAATGAGCCAACAATAATGAACAAAAAAGGCAGGAGATATTAAAGACAGCAAGACAGTTATCTGCCTGCCCGCTGCTGTCTGCCCTGCACAGCGCTCCACTTCCGGGTTCGTTGCCTAGATACCTCGCTCGCTCTGTTCAGCGCACCGCCCCGCACGTTTTCAAAACAAAAATGTCTTCGTCAACAGCAGATGCTCAGGACACCCCACCTCATCCTCAAAAGGGGAAACGTCTCCAAAAAATAGAGTTGAGTGGGAAGAGGGGAACCCGTGGCTCGATAGAGTCACTGATGATGATTATAAAGTGAACTGCAAGGCAGGCAGAAAAGTTTTTGCAGCGTCTCACGGAGGTGTAAAACAGCATGCTGCAGGGGACCTCCACAAACGGAATATAAGATTCCAGAAGAGCCTTCGTCACAATTCTTTGTACCTGAAACATCCCCTGAGCTTGATTTGGTATGTTATTATGCTCTTGTATATGGATAACATATATCTTATATTTATATTTACCTTCATACATCTTGCATTGATAGGAGCATAGCTAGGCTATTTCAGTTGCTACTATGGTTGATTATTTTCAGGAATGTTGTTTTTTTGTTTTTGTTTTGTTTTAAACATGCATTTATTATCAATCAATATGGAATGAATTTATGTACCCATACAGAACATCTTATTGTGTTACGCTAACTAATGCTCCTCATTTGGAATTATTCCTAATAGATTAACAGCAAATAAACACTGAATAAATAGTCCTACTGCAGATATATACTATCTATTGATTGATTGATAATGAATTTGACATCATCCCACTCCTACCCTCTAAATTACTGCAGCTGAGGTGACACAGGTATACCACACAGTAAAACATAGCCAGCCAGAGCTATAATAGTGCTGACTGTGGACACAGGCTCATTCAGAAGATTTTTATGTGATTCCAAAATGGTGAAGAAAATGACTTTGGGAAGAACAAAGCAAGAGGCACTGTTGAAACAAGTCCTGGGTCCAAAGGCAGTGGGTGATGTGCTCAAGATCTTAACATCACCCATCCCATTCTCCATACAGACTGATTCCTCGAATAAATTGAGCAGGAAGATGCTTCCCCTTGCTGTCCAGTACTTCAGTCCAGAAACTGGGCTCACCAACAAAATGCTGGACTTCATAGAGAATGCAGACGAGTCAGCTGCTGGAATTGTAGCTCTCCTGGAACATTCCTTTAAGAAATTTTGCCTCTCAATGGATCACGTGACCGGATTAAGTACCGACAACACAAATGTTAATTACAATATTCACAACTTTGTTTTCAATAACCTGCAGAAAACAAAACAAAACAAAACAATCTGCTGCGAGGAAACTGCGATTCCAAAAGTGCACAATACAGTTTTCTCATCTAAAAATAGATACATTTCTATGCATTTTAGGAGTTTTGGGGATGCCCCTTTTTTTCGCCCATAAGGCTTTGGGCGTGAGGGGGGCGTCTCTTATTTCTATTTCTGAAAGGTGGCAACCCTAGTTGTGCCTGCTCCTTGTGTATCCACCAATCTGCTTCCTCTTGTGTCACCCACCTGTACCTCATTGTCCCTTGTCTGTATATATAAGATCGTTTTTGTTGCGTCCTTGTTGCGACATTGTCCATGTCAGTGTTTGAGGCCCTTGTGTTCCTTTGCCCTCATCCAGCCGTGTTTGAGTTCCACAGTATGTTGTTTGAGACCAGTTTTGTTTGCCTTAGAGTTTTTGGTATAGTGATGGGTTTAGTGACATCAATGTGCCGGTGCGCGCGCTGAATTTATGGAACAAACCCTGCTCGGTGCGTGTATCGCTTTAGGAAAATCACGTGACCAATGCATGAACTCATTGAACTGCGTCGACACAGCCAAGACGCGGAAAACTGGTTTTAAAAGGAAGCGCGTCTGTCAACGCGATGAAGCTGCTGAAATAACACACATATCACGGTTACTTCTTCGTTGTCTTCATCAGTGTTGTTAATAACGGCGTTAGAATATAACAGCGTTATGTTTTTTCAGTAGTGAGTAATCAATATCAATTACTTTTCTCATCTTGGCAACGCCGTTACTGTTACTGAGGCGGGAAAGGCGTGCATTACTATGCCTTACTATGTTGGTTGAATGACGCGAGAAAAGTCTGAGAGAGACGGACTCACGGAGACGAGAGAGCAGAGCAGGAGTGGGAAGGAGGCAAGGGAGTTGTGATGGCGTTGCAAACGCAATGCTAGGTGGCTCCAATAATACCTGACTGTAGTCGCTAGCCTACAAACTACACCCACATTATTCTACGGTAGATATCACATAATATAGAACTAGATGCAAATGACTGAAACGGCGGCATTAGCAACATGTATAAAGAACTAGATGAGTTGGTAAATGTTGCATCTTAAAGCAGTAGACCTCTCAGAAAGGCTCTGTTGTAGAGAAACTTCCTAGCGATCCTAAGTGTTTTTATCTAAAATGCTCCTAAATCGGCAAAATCTTGACTTAAATCTATCTTTAAATGATGAAACACTTTTAAAACTTACACATGTCGAGAGTAGACAGAAGGAAACTAATGCAATAATGGGAGCATTTTTTTTGTTGTTTTTTTTGCGAAAAACAAAACATGAAAATTATTACCAGTTACTTTGCCAAGTAACTAATTACTCTTACATTCAGGTAACAGAGTTACTAACGCAATTACTTTTTGGGAGAAGTAATTTGTAAATGTAATTATTTTTTTAAAGTAAGATTAACAACACTGGTCTTCATGCTGTGGAAATGGACCAAACACAGGGAAAACGCACTTGTTATCTTCCATTCAAAATACAATTAATTTTAAGTTAAGTCGGAAACCTCTCTTTCGATGCCTTCAAGTGAATTCTCTGGCATGTAAACGGCTAGCTTAGTGGTCAGCGGACCCGCTTATCGTACTGGACGTGTCGTGTGCGTGGGTACAAGCCCTGACCTGGAGGTGGTGAATGGATCATGTTGCATGGCGTGGCCCCATGAACACCAGTTACGTTATTTTTTTACAGGTGAAATGTCGCATTTGTACTTTCAACCTGTCAAACACAAAAAATAAGGTTTCTGATAATCCCAGGATAAACACAGGTATAGAGCCATTACTTTACTTTCCCACAGTAACTTTGTTGGTAATATATTAGAAATCGGTATTTTAGCTATAATTTATTTATTGTTCACTTCAATTTTTTTCTGATGGCCTATGGTAGTGCTGAGATGACGAAGTGGGGATTCGAGGAGGTAATGCAACTGTAGATGAAATTGCAAAAATGCAACGATACATGGCTGAGCCGAACATGGCACGCAATGCAGATTTTCTTCATTACTGGTGGAGCCAATGGACATTTCATCCAAACCTTTCAACTGGTTAAGAAATTCTTGTGCATGCTGGCATCGTTGGTTCCATGCAAGTGTGTGTTGTCCACAGCAGGTGAAATTGCTAGTTTAAAAAAAATAAAATAAAAGAAGGAACCAAGTACCAACTAAATTTTAAACATGAAAAAAAACTATGTTTTTAAGTAAAATTTTCTCAGAACAAAAAGTCCACAAGCATCCTCATTCACCTATTCAATATTCACATTATACGATATGTTCACATAATTTCAAGATATGGAACAATGCTATATGAATGCAAATGAATGCAAACTTAAATGATTTGATTTTACATGCTAGGTCATCAATTCAGTGTCAGTCTGTCAAGTGGGTTGCCTGTAGGGATTTTTTATGTCCAGCAGGTGTCAGTATTCAATGACCCAATCTCAACACTGTGTCAACACGGTGTGTCACTGTGTCAACACGCTTCATGAGGTCTCTCGGACCCATCTCTAGTTTTTGGATCCCTTAATTTTTGTTTGTACTTTTTTTTTTGAGACCTTTAAAAAAAATTTTTTTTAAAGAAAATTCTAGATAAATGGAAAACTAGTTGGTATGTTAATATTCACTCTGTCCTAAAATTATCCTAAAGCACGACTTCAAGGCAGTGCAGTACCTTGATTGATCAGAAAAGTGTATTACTCCCACTCAAGTAATAAATTTGTGCATTTTGCTCTCCCCAGCACAAAAATGAGCATGAGAATGTGATTCAAGAGCATCATTTTCCCTTTTCCTGGCACATCCTCCATATTCATCTGCACCTTGACTCTGTTTCTTCTTCTTTTTGGTACAGCCGAGCCATCACAGATGGCTGCTGCTTAAACATGAATATTTGAACGCTCATATTCCTCCCTGGAGGGTAGTGAAATATTAAAACACTGTCTGGTGGCCGTTTTCTCCCTTAAAAGGCAGGAAAAATTGGACAGAATTAAAAACAAAATGTATTACCTGCCAACTGTGTGTTTAAACAACTCATTGGCTGCCATTGCAGGCGTTAGACGTCCAATCCATTTTGACTAGGACATGTCAAAATTGTTTGGATGTCTGGTGCAGTTAATGGCACTGACACATAACATTCACATCCAGCCCACCCAGTTTAAATGAATTGCACATCTATAATTTTCCATGGCAGGCAGTGAGGTAAATACTATTTATTGTGGTCCATAACCAGGGTGTATTTCTGTTTTTATACATTCAATTTGATTTTTTTGTTTTTATTAGGATTTCATTAACGTATAAACATATTCATTCTTTAAAAAAAAAGTGTAAAAATAAAAAATGCAATAACAAGTTTCCCCTCCAGTGCTTTATAAGCCTTGTGGGACGCCATACCTCTCTTGCCCTACGTTTTAACTAGGGGCGTACCGGTACACGAAAATGTAATTTCGGTTTGATTTTTGAAGTGTTCTGTTTAGTTCATTTTCGGCATGAAAATATGCATGAAAAAAACTTAAAATGATTTTATTTTTAGAAATTTAAACAAGTGTTAAATGTGTAAATATATATATATATATATATATATATATATATATATATATATATATATATATATATATATATATATATATATATATATATATATATATATAAATAAATAAATAAATAAAAATGAACCTTTTGGGTGATATTTCAGATTTATTACACTCTGAGTTCCTAAAATCAAAATATAAACAATTGTAACAATTCTAAAACTTTAAAATTACGAATGAACAAACAAAACTAAGCTTTGAATCCTCAGCAGCAAGAAACTGAGCATGACAAATGTAATTATTCAAATTTGTATGTCCAAGTTTCTTAGGTTTTTTGCTAAAGAGATGAACATATCCACATTTTCTGCAGAAAGCACATATGGCCGTGACAATATCTAGCTTATTTTCTTACATATAGATACAACATTTATTGTCTGAATTTGATGTTTTACGTAGGTTAACATGTCTGTGCAGCAGTTGTTGACATAACTATGGATTTATCCACTTACCTTTGTCCATTGATAAGTTTAACGAGGAATCCAAAAAAGTGTTCAACAGTGTCTTTAGCTGGCTGTGCCCCGTGCACCCATCACTGAGGCGGGCCAGCCCATCAGTAGTAAAGTAAGACAGTCTTTTAGCTCAAGCCTCTCGCTAGCATTTGTCATATTGCCATTTGTCATGCCTGTGATTTATAGGACTTTACAGGGTGTAAAGTCTAAACTACCCAGAGTGTCCGACACTTAGGCACCCTTGTGGAAACTCCCACAGTACTTCGATTCTGCACGCAGCGGAAAAAATGCATAAAACTAAACCGAAATATTGCGTAAGTAAACCAGACTGAACATGCAAAACCGAAACAGTTCAATACATCAACGTGAACGTGATACATGAAAGTGCAACGGTGACATTTGATGGTCAATATGTCAACAAACCTGCCTGTCCCTGGTCTTTGCCATTGCACTGAATTGCACAGTATTTTTGTGTGTTAAAACTATTTCAAGACGGTGCCATTTTGCAAGACCATGTTTAAGTATTTTTAATAAATGGCTTAAAGGACATAATAGTCAGATTTCCAAAATTCCCGTCAACTGAACATTTTTAGTTTTATTTATTTATCTATTCATTTCCACAAACATGACTAGCTGCAGGTGGTCTTCTTCGCCACCAGGTTTTGCAAGTATTTGGGGGGAACGCTGAATAATGATTAATAATAATTAAAAAACAACAACAACAAAAACAATAATATAATTAAAATTGAGACTTGGCGTCCAACATAAGAAGACACTAGATTTTGGCACATGTAGGCTACACTTGTATACAAAATGTTAGTATTCTGGCCAACATGAACATAAATATGGTATCTACTGTACGTCCAAGGACACCAAGTCTTTATGAAGTAAAGTTTTTTTAAATGTCCAAAAATAATAACTTACACCATAAAGGGTTAAATTATGTGAAAGTACGGAGTCTAGGGGGGTAAAAGGGAAAATGAAATTTTTACTAGTGGAGCCAGCAATTTATACACTAATTTAATGCTCTGGTTAAGTAATGGAAAGAGAAACACAGTTTTGGGGCCGCTACTATGTAAATTAGCCAAACTTGTTCATAATCCAGCAAAATTCAGAAGAGCTCATTTAAATACATATTTTTATAGAAAAAAAACAGATAAGGTTTTTTTTAAATTTAAATTTCCCTATAGTAATAGTGAATGAATAATGAATTGCTCTGTTATTGTGTGTTTCTCTCATAGCGGGATGCAAAGGGGCAGTACCTTTTTGACCTCATCTGCCACCACCTCAACCTGCTTGAGAAAGACTACTTCGGCATCAGATATGTGGACCCAGACAAGCAGCGGGTGAATATTATTAATCACATTATCCTATTTAGTAGGGGTGTAACGTTACACAAAAATCTCGGTTCGGTACGTACAGTACCTCGGTTTTGAGGTCACTGTTCGGTTCATTTTCGGTACAGTAAGAAAACAAAATGCAAAATATAAATGTGCTAGTTGTTTATTACACACCTTTGTGCTTTCAACAATAGGAACATCAGCCTATACAAAGCTAGAATTCTGCTAAAAAAGTAGCGGGTATTTAAAGATAATCCAACAACAATTTGCCTTTCAGACCTCGCGTATTGGTCAGCTTTCTTTCTGAAAGAAAGAAGAAAAAAGAAGTCCAATGCTAAAGAGAAAAGCAATCCCAATGACAAAGATTTTAACACGTATTTTATAAAATGAAATGCCTCAATTAATCTTTTTTTGTTCTTATGAACGGTTTTCAAAAGCTTTATTGGTGGATTTTCTCAAGTTAAAGCGCCACATAGAAATTAATAAATTTAATTGTGTAAGCAGGATCTGTATTATTCTTATTATTTAATTACAGGTGTTTTAGCTCATTTAAATTTATTTTATATAAATGGGCTATTGTTTATTTTATGTAATGTGTTTACATTTTACAAATGTGATGTAGTATTCATTTATATTGTATATTTTATGTTGTATAACTTTAGTTCCCATGTGAATATTAGTTCCTACTTGTTTTGTTGTGGTAGGAGGGTTTTGTATTGAATATGGGGCCGTGTTGGTTATTATTATAGCAGAGAAGACAGCAGTAAATCAACAAAGACAAGTCAACTGTGCCCCGATCTACCACTCAAGAGATCTGATGGACTCAAAAAGTGGGTTGCGATTGCATATTAGTTTGAAAATCGACCGGATACACCGTATTTTTACACGAGTGACTTCCGGTCTGCCCGATTCTAGCTACCGGTAGTAGTATTGACGCAGGAGGGTCGCGTCTCGCGTCAAATAATAAACTCTGCTGTTCTTTTCGAGTGCGTCGTGTTGAGTCGCTTCTGGGACGCGTCTAACACGCGGCCGCACTGCGACTGGTGTGCAATGGCTGATCGACTTTAACGCCCGCGTTTCACTGCGTTCTCGCGGCGGCCACGTTGTCGCGCCGTTGACGTTTCCGGGTTATATACTGTCCTACCGTGTTGGTCCTCATTATAGTAGAGAAGACGGAATAAATATAATCTACACAAAGAAACTGTAACCCGATCAACTCACAGCCTCGAAAAGTAAGGGTTACATTATGTCAGAAACTCGTTCGGTACGCCTTCGTTCCGAACCGAGCATCGCGTACCGAAACGGTTCAATACAAATACATGTACCGTTACACCCTTATTATTTAGTATTATTTTGCAGAGGGCTTCCAAAATCCACAGGGTTCTTGACTTGAATGGAAACCGAGTGGAATATAAATGAGCTTTCCAAAAGGTAGCAGGAAGTCGTTTAATGAGTTGTATATGACAAGTCAGGAGAGGTCAGCGCCTTACATATTCTAAATTTGACACACCATTATCCATTGGCTGCAATCCTTGCACTGTCTTCTCTTGTTCTGGCACAGGGATTCCTTTCAATGAGGTGTACGATAGTGATTCCAATGTGCTATTCTTGTTTTTGATTATACATCAGCATGTTTATTTGCTGAGTAATCAGACTGCAGAATGAAGGACAGCAACCTACCATAAATTTTGGACTATAAGCTGCTACTTTTTTCCCTCATTCGGAATCCTGCGGCTTGTAGTCCAGTGTGGTTTATTTGTTGGTTTATTTGGGTTAATAGGTAACACTTTATTTGACAACGGCGTCATAAGACTGTCAAAAGACCATCATAATTATGATATGACACTATCATGGGCATTACTGAAAGCTTATGACAGATATACCGTATTGGCCCGAATATAAGACGACCCCGATTATAAGACGACCCCCTCTTTTTCAAGACTTAAGTTTGAAAAAAGACTTTTTGAACACCAAATTAATTTTTATACAGAAACGACCACGGAAAGCTTTTCTCTGACTGAGCATTTTTTAGGCGATCTTTTTGAGCTCTCCATCTCCGTACATTACACTCTGTGACACCATATTTCACAGCCGCTTTGCAGTTGTTTGAAGACACCGCCTCATTTATCACCATCAACTTGAAGTTTGCGTCATAACTTCTCCTCAGCTGCCGGTGTTCTGCCAAAATGTCCTACATCGGCGAAACGTCCTACATTAGTCGAATTTGACACCTAAATTACTACCGTGCGCTCTAAACTTGTTTTGTTTAGATGCATACAGGAATAACGTACTAAAGAAATGCCTGCAGAAAATACTTAAATGTAGTTATGTCAAATAAGGACGATTTAAATACGCTACGTGACTAATGTGGTCAACTGCTTCAAAGCTAACACAAAAAAACACAATGGTTAAAAGTATGAGAGGGTAATACATGCAAAAAGTATCTTTGAGGCTGTGAAAAGGTTCTAAATAACTAAATAAAAACAAAAATAGTGAGTACTCGCCGCTTCCAACCGATGTGCGCATGCGTGTGAATGCATATGCAAGCGCCCTGAGCATTGTGTAGGACGTTTCGCCACGTAGTAAGGAATGGCCAAACACCGGTTAACCTGGCCAATCTTCGACCCACTTTTCTCCAAATTGTCGCGAAGTTTCTCCATTTTCGGTTATCTCTTCTATTACTGGTATTTTCTTCTCTTTTCCTTCTTACCACTTTCTTCTTCGTGTCAGGGGGTCCCTTTGGCCGCCCGAGTCGCGTTCAGCATTTGATTCATTGATGACTGGCGCCATCAAGCGTCGTGAATGGGTATATGTCTAGGCCGCAGTTTTTTTTTTTTTTTTTTTTTTAGACCGCAGTTATAAGACGACCTCCTCTTTTTCAATCTTATTTCAGTGCAAAAAACATCGTCTTATATTCGGGCCAATACGGTAATTAAGTGTCATCCGGCAAATTATGTCACTAACTTTTACATCCATTCAAAAGTGAGATAATTTGCCGTATGACACTAAATGAATGTAAAACTGTCATAAGACAATCTTAATTATGACATGACAATGTCATGAGCATTAATGAATGGTTATAACAGATGTCATTAATTGTCATCCGGCAAATTATGTCACTAACTTTTACATTCATTCAAAAGTGAGATACTTTGCCGTGTCATAATTATGATTGTTTTATGACAGTTTGACGGTGCCACTGTCCAATGAAGTGTTACCAAATACCATAACTCCATAACTAGCAATCAATGAAACTGGAACAGTAACTGAAGAAATAACTGGCAAAGAACATGAATTTTTGATTGTTATTTACATCTGTTGCGCTGCAATGAATGCTAGGAGGCATGTTGGACAACAACAATGTTGATAGGTGGCAGTAGTCGTTGAATGTCTCCCCCAAGGGTGCAGTGATGGCCAAATAAAGCTTCTTAAAGCAATGAAGCATTGCAGCTAGGGTTGTTCCGATCATGTTTTTTTGCTCCTGATCCGATCGTTTTAGTTTGAGTATCTGCCGATCCCGATATTTCCCGATCCGATTGCTTTTTTTTGCTCCCGATTCAATTCCAATCATTCCCGATAATTTTTCCCGATCATATACATTTTGGCAATGCATTAAGAAAAAAATGAATAAAACTCGGACGAATATATACATTCAACATACAGTACATAAGTACTGTATTATGACAATAAATCCTCAAGATGGCATTTACATTATTAACATTCTTTCTGTGAGAGGGATCCACGGATAGAAAGACTTGTAATTCTTAAAGGATAAATGTGACTTCGTATATTGTGACTAAATATTGCCATCTAGTGTATTTGTTGAGCTTTCAGTAAATGATACTGCAGCCATTGAACTGTTCTGCCCAAATGCATGATGGGAAGTGCAACCGTGACTGTGCGTAGGGGCACCAATTGATATATCTTCTCTGCCTTGGAACATAGGGTGTTAAGAAAATGATCAACTACTACCTTTCTTCCCCACATTGCCTCCCACGATATTTTTAATTGCTGAGAGAGGGATTGTAAGGCCTTAGCCAAATAAAAAAAGGCTCCAAAGGCTGTCAAAATTCTCTCTACTCATTACACGCTGCCTTTTAGCTCTATATATAGGTAAAACGGCGCCTTAATAGATTGAACGCAACAATGCGTGAGTGGGTCGTGCAGTGCATGCGTTAATTATTTAACGTGATTAATTTAAAAAAATTAATTACCGCCGTTAACGCAATAAATTTGATAGCCCTACTTTAAGTCAAAACTACTCTGGATGAGTGTAAGACATTTTGACTGTAACGTTAAATACAATTAGAAAACGATTTAAATAAAAAATATGTATATATATTAAAAAAAGGCATGTCCGATATTTTTTTGCCAATTCCGATACTTTGAAAATAACGTAATCGGACCCGATCGATCGGAATTGGTTCAAAGCTTCATGGTCGTTCATTTGGTCTTGTGAAAGTCTTATAATGCCACTGTCAAATAAAGTGTTACCGGTTAATATCTTTTGGTGTGAATATCTCATAATACAGTGAGGAAAGCTGCGGCTTATAGTCCAGTGCGGCTTATTTGGTGGGTGGCAGCTTAGAGTCAAGTACACCTTATAGTCTGAAAATTACGGTAATAGTTTTCATTTGACTTTCCCTTTTACATTGCAGCACTGGTTGGAGTTCTCAAAATCCATTGCCAAACAAATGAAGTGTGAGTATGTCATTTGTTCACAAATTATGAAACCAGAGAGCAGAACTATGATATTAAAACTTTACAAAAATTCCCACTAGTTTTTATTTCTCTGCACAGTAATACATGGGTATGGGTAAAAACAAAATTGCATTTTTTTTTCTCATAATACCATTTCTAGGCCTAAAAATCACCAATTACCACTAAACTATGATTCCCATGAGTTGACTAATCCTGGCTAGAATGGTGGCTAAATTGATTGAAAAAATTACAATGTGACAATTTAAATGCCTTTTGTAATGTTCTTTCCCAGCTCAGCCTCCTTTCACCATGTGCTTGCGTGTTAAGTTCTACCCGCCTGACCCTGCCGCCCTACGGGAGGAAATCACCAGGTAGGACATGACGAGTTGACGCGTCTTCTTTGCATGCCAGCCCGCTTTTTTCTCACATGAATGCACATTAGGACCAGAGCGATGTGACATTCTCACGGCTGCCTGGTTCCATCTCACAGTGGTGCTATGCTCAAATCCATCTTTCAAAAAATAGTCTCTTCTTATGTGTGTGGGTAGGTAAGGACTTATTTTGCTATGTTTTTTTGCTGCAGGTACTTTCTAATAAAACTATGAATCTGTCCCACACAGGGCTGCTTCATTGTCTTCATTGGCAGCACATTCTGATTACGCTAAGTGTCCCCTGCATGACCATAAAGGGCTGGTGCCTTTAAAACTAAGATTATATTTATGAAATGATCCCAGCACTCAAGGCTTTCCAATTTTAAAGTAAATGATGGTAGCAAGTCGAATGTGGTTTGTGTATATTCTCCAAAATGATCATGTTAGGTTAAAAAGTGGAAATTAGGGCTGTCAAACGATTAAATTTTTTAATCGAGTTAATTACAGCTTAAAAATTAATTAATCGTAATTAATCGCAATTAATCGCAATTCAAACCATCTATAAAATATGCCATATTTTTCTGTAAATTATATATATATTCTGTAAAATAATTTGTTGGAATGGAAAGATAAGACACAAGATGGATATATACATTCAACATACGGTACATAAGGACTGTAGTGGGCATTTCACTCTACTGTCATTTAAATCTGTCTATGCTGTCCTCACTCCGAATCGTCTACTTTTTCCAAAGCTAGACAGCTAGTGAACGACGCCTTAATAATCAGACTTCTTCCTTTTTCATCTGATTTATTAATAAAATGGCCTCAAACCACTGTCCTCTTTAGACCGTAGTGAAACTACAAAAAAAAGTACACAAGCATTGCATTAGCAACAACGTTAGCTTAGCACGCTATACAGGTTCACTAAACATAAACAAAAAGCGTCTCATACAAAAAATATAATATTTCGCGTACTAACATAATATGTACATTCTTTACAACAACCATACTTACGGACAAATCTTGTCCAAGGATCATATAAGCACAATATTACAACGTAGGCGTCAGCCCGAGACGTCGTGCAGCCATATTGAACTGGCAAGAAAGCAATAAACCATGTCGCAAAGCGACCACAAGAGTTCTGTTAGACAGCACAAAAAACCTTGCTGTAAAACTTACCAAAAGGCAGAATACTGTCTGAGCGGGACATGTGCGTTAATTGCGTCAAATATTTTAATGTGATTAATTTAAAAAATTAATTACCGCGCGTTAACGCGATAATTTTGACAGCCCTAGTGGAAATATGTCTATTTTTTTCAGACCAATTAAATGTATGAATCCAAGTAGTTACACATTCATTCATAAATTCATTCATTTTCCGAGCCGTTTATCCTCACAAGGGTCGCGGGGGTGCTGGAGCCAATCCCAGCTAACTATGGGCAGTAGGCAGGGTACACCTTGAATAAGTTGCAAGCCAATTACTGGGGAGAAGGAGACGAATAACCCACTTGAATACTCATCAATACCAAGTAGAGCTGCGCGATATGGTAAAAATTGCAATAGAGGCCATTTCATATCACAAGATATGCCCAGATTTAGTAAATTTTTATTTATTTGATTAAAAAAAGTCATTAAAAGGGATCAATAGTTATTGATAATTACAATTGTTTTTGGGAGTGGCTAATTCTTTCCCAGTGTGCTTGTAATGTGGTCTCACTTTTGTTAAATGATTTGTTTATGCACCATATGTTTGTGTTGTGTGGTGATTTATAATACTCCTACATTGCTGGTATAGGGACATCTTTATTGCATCATTGATTTAAGAAGTATCAGCACTTTTGAATATGGCCTACTTTTACAATATATGATTAAAATGAAAGATAGTGAAATTCATGATGATACATAACTTAATATTGTTTTGGTGATATACTATACCCTTATATCAGCCAACATTAATACCAAGTACTGATGCTTGCAGTGCGACCACATGTTGCAGTTGTGGTTAAAATGTGTTTTATTTTCATGAAATAGTTTTTAACACGAGACAGTTCTGTTGAACATGGAATAGTTTTACTCGTATTTAAAGAATAAAAATAATTTAAGATCTAACATCCTTTTTTTCAGCACATTTGACTGAAATGTAGCAGGGAATACACGAGTTTTTAGTTTCATGTTGTTTCAGTCTGAACATTAGAGGACAGAGAGTACATTTAGTTGATGAGAGATAAGAAGTCTGATAAAAAAATTTAAAAAATCGGAAATCAAGTATTCTATTTTTTTGTGCGATTATGCTCGAATGTTCTCCAAAGAGTGGAAGCTGTTTTAACTCCATAAATGTGTGCCTAGCTCCATATTTACACAGCAAGTGTAAAGGCTAGGTTGTCCGAATAATTCTGCCAGGTAGTGTCTTGAAACCCATAGACTTTACTATCAGTTGACGGGACACGGGGCTCAGGGTCGATCAGTAGGTTGCCTATTTTCAAAAACGTAAAATTCAAATATTTTCAAAACTAAAGCCGCTAGAGACCTAAACCCAAAACAGGCACCTTAGGTTTATATGAGTCTCCATGAGCAGAGACATAAAAAAAAATCCAAAGTCATTCCCTAATAAAATCCCAATTATTTTTTTTATACAAGTGTAACAAAACTTAAAATGGCTATAAAATTCTCAAATTTAATGCTAGAAGCACAAAAATCCCCAAATGTTGAGACAATCGCCTATATTTTCAGGATCAATAGCAATATTTAGCATATCATATGTTCAGTTTTTGCCCAAAATATTATTATTTTTATTTTGTGCAAGTTTTCAACAGCCAATAAATCACTAAATTTTCCCATCAGAAACGTAATACTTGACGAAAGCATGCAGAATCATCTTACTTTTATTCAACAAAAGCAAAATTTGCATTTGTCTTCATATAATCGCCACTTATTTAGGTTGAATTCTGATGTCATGTCTTGCCGGATATCTGGCCCTCTTCATTTTTAGATTGAAATGTTACATAAAATAAAACACGTAAAAGGGTTTTTGTTTTTTTTTGTATGGACCCAGAAAAGTCTAAATTCTTTTTTTTGGCCAAAAAATGGGCAGTTGGCCGAAAATGACCTGATCATGAATGTAAACTTATGCTACTGTTTATGGATACAACATGGCGGCCATCACAAAACAAAGACCTTTCTAAGTTGAAAATTCTTGTAAATAAATGCGTACATCCCGCAATTTCTATAGGTATGAACATATAGATATGAACATAGAACAGTCTAGATTCCTGGTTAAAAGCAAAAAACGGGCAGTTATCATTCATTTTACGTAAATATTTCGAGCTAAAATTATGCTATTGTGTAAAGCCAAAGTAGCGGCCATCACAAAACAAAAAGCTTTTTAAGTTGAAATTCATGTAAATAAATGCGTACATCTCTGAATTTTTTTAGATATGAACATAGAACAGTCTAGATTCTTGGTTAACAGCAAAAAAAACAGGCAGTTATCATTCATTTTACATACTTAAATATTTCAGGCTAAAGCTACGCTAATTATTTCCGTGCATTTTTTTCACAATGTTTCAAAGTGAAACACTCACTCTTGAGACACTCTTGCCTGCTTGTATGCAGAAAGACTTTTGTCCTTTTTCCACCTAAATCTGGCGTTTGAGCGCAGCGTGTATTTGAGTTCATCACAGTGAATGCCTAATACTCTGCCTGGGTCAGCCCCCAACAGGAAGGCATGGCGCAATGTTTGCGGGAGTTGTCTTGTCAACTGATGGTGAAGTCTATGTTGAAACCAAAGCAATTTTCTGTGTTCCACTGCTACCTTGTGTGAGGCCTACCTGACAATTTAACAAATGATACACGCACCCTCAGAGTTCCCATGCCAGCCCTCTCTAAATCAACTCACAAATAAATCTCACGCACACAATACTCACAGCCTGCTTCTGCCTTGAAGGAGCCAACGAGGGGGAGCAGCTTTCCCACTTGAATTGACTTTACTGACACCAATAAAAGCCTGCAAAAATAATTAAAGGGAAGTAGCACTCGGTCAGGTAAAAAGGTTTAATAAATGCACGTTTTTATGACTTCTGTGCTCAGAGACTTGGTTTAATAAACCGTCTCCCTTTGGACATCCATGTGAAGCATAATTTGCATTATAGTTGAGTTCATTCTGGCTTTGAAATATAACAACAAAACAAAACAGTAACTATTTAAAAAAAAAAAAAAGTCACTAAAACAAGGGCAATCTGACCATTTTTTTGTGTGCGTGTCTTTCGAGTTGTCATGCTTAGCCTTGACCAAATTGCACAATGTTAGGGATATTGTATTCCAATTTGGAGGTTCCACCGTGACTGATCACATGGAGCTCTACTGCAGTCAATCAATAACAGGGAGGAAGTGTACGCATGCTAAATAACTCTAAGCTGTCTTCTTCCACACTGCAGATATCTGGTGTTCCTTCAGGTGAAGCGAGACCTCTACCATGGCCGCCTGCTGTGCAAAACCTCAGATGCCGCTCTACTGGCTGCGTATATTTTACAAGGTAACAAACATGAAATATTCTGTGAGCTAATTGAGAAAATCCAGAAAAAGCGGTAAATACGGCAATTAAGTACTTTTCATTCGTCTCAATTTTCCAGCTGAGATTGGCGACTACGACCCTGGAAAACACCCTGAAGGATACAGTTCCAAGTTCCAGTTCTTCCCCAAACACTCAGAAAAACTGGAGCGGCGGATCGCCGATATCCACAAGACAGAGCTGATGTAAGTAGACTTCCTAATAGGCCTGAACGATATTGGAAAAAAGTGTCATTGTGATTTTTGGGGGGTTGCGATATATTGCGATATTAAAACTAGAAGAATTTTCACCAGATAACCTGAATAGCTCTGTTTGGTATAGGCTTAAACGATATTTTAAAAAATGAAACTTGCGATATATGTTGCTCCACACTTTTGCCAGTCTTGTTAATAACGGAGTTAGAGTATAACGGCATTACTAGCGTCAAAATTTATTTTCAGTAGTGAGTAATCCAATTAATTACTTTTCTCATCTTTGCAACGCCGTTACCGTTACTGAGGATGTAAAGGCGTGCGTTACTTTGCGTTACTATGTTGGTTGAATGACGCGAGAAAAGTCTGCGAGACACAGAGAGAGAAGCGCGGGAGTGGGAAAGAGGGAGTTATGGCGCCGTTGCAAACACGTTGCAAGGCTAGGTGGCTAAAATAATGCCTGACTGTAGCCGACAGCCTACAAACTACACCCACATGATGCTATGTTAGATATCACACGTATATGAACTAGATGCGAAATGACAGACTTGAAGGCATTGGTAAACGGCTGCCATCTTAAAGCAGTAGACTTCTCAGAAAGGCTCTGTTGTAGAGAACCTTCCTAGTGAACCTAAGTAACTTTTTATCTAAAATACTCAATCGGCAAAATCTTGACCTGAATTGATCTTTAAATGATGAAACAGTTTTAAAACTTTTACATGATGAAAGTAGACAGAAGGGAACTACAGTAATGCAATAACGGGAGCAATTTTAACAATTTTAACGGTTGATTCACAACATTAAATGACTTCCAAACATAGCAAGGGTTACTGTCTAGTTATCGCAATATCCACAATAACCCTGTGTCTAGTTTAGTTTAGGGTAAAGAATTGGGCTAGGGCGACTGTCCCAAAAACCCTTTGAACTTCACATAGTGTGACCAATGATTTTTATTTTTTATGGAAAAAAAACATGAAAAGTAAAACCAATTACTTTGCCAAGTAACTAATTACTCTTACATTCGGGTAACTGAGTTACTAACTCAATTACTTTTTGGGAGAAGTAATTGAGTTAGTAATTAATTATTTTTTTAATAGTAAGATTAACAACACTGCTTTTTGCATAGATTCCACTGGTTGCACCTAACTTTTTTCTTAAGGTGCACCAGCACAAAATGTAGGTGCACCCACATTTTTCATTGCATCACTTTTAACACCATACTTTTATTCACTATCTTTAACATTCATATAATTCATATAAATGAATCCACTCATGCTTTGACGCTCACGCTGCCGAGAACAGTCTCTCACACAATGAATGAGTTGGCACAGCACACTTAGACTGGGCAACAAGTTTAACGATGATATACACATTTGTGCCTTCAATCGTAGAGCTACCAAAGCTTCTCAGGCCAGATCATAGTTACAAACCTGTCAATCATCGTTAACTTTAAGTACCAAACGCCAGCTGCACTGGTGACCAATAAAAACAGTTTGGTCGCACTGCCTAACAGGAGAGATGGTGAGAGGCTGTGACGCTGTACAAGCATTAAAAACCCTGATCCTTTTCACCCTATTCCGATCATCTGAAAAATGAAAAATTTCTGATCACATGATCAGATCGGGGAAATCCTTAATTTATATAATGCCTTTTAATCCAAGCTTGCTGTATATAAAAGGGATCCAGGATCGGCACACTTGCTGCTTTTATGAAGTAATACAAAAGTTTACATGTTAAAAAAAAAAAAAAAACAATTGCACGTCCTGCAATGTGACTATTGAACATGCACACATTGGGATGGCGATGTTCAAACGATATAGTGTTCAGGCCTACTTTCTAATATTCTAGCACTCAATATGCGGAGTGGCCGTCTCTCGAAGACGCAACGTGATATACAGAGTAGGTTAAAGAAGAAGCAGTGCCCCTTATGTTAACTTCGACCTTGTCATCACGTCGCACCTCCGCATGTCAAACTTTATGGATGATGTGTCGGGGTACAGACAACAACATTCTCATTGAACTGCACACACACTGAATAATTGTACAGCAAGGAGGCCTTCAAAGGATTACCACAAACTCGAAATAGGGCTGTCAAACGATTAAAAATTTTAATCGAGTTAATTACAGCTTAGACATTAATTAATCGTAATTAATCGCAATTAATCGCAATTCAAACCATCTCTAAAATATGCCATATTTTTATGTAAATTATTGTTGGAATGGAAAGATAAGACACACGACGGATATATACATACAACAACATACTGTACATCAGTACTGTATTTGTTTATTGTAACAATAAATCCACAAATGGCATTATTAACATTCTTTCTGTTAAAGTGATCCACGGATAGAAAGACTTGTAGTTCTTAAACGATAAATGTTATAGTTACAAGTTATAGTAATTTTATATTAAAACCCCTCTTCATGTTTTCATTTTAATAAAATTTGTAAAATTTTCAATCAAAAGTAGAGTTAATATAATAGTAATAAGAATAAAAATAACAATAATAAACATAGAGTGAAAAGTTTTACGTGTATTTTGCATAGCTATTTTGATATGGAATGCCAGTTCATTTTGCATTGTTGTTTAACTGTGTGTCAGAACAGGGCCTCATTACTATAGACTGAAGTGCTTTTCTTTTTGTGTTTTTCTTTTTTTTTTTTTTTGAGAGATAGGAATATTATTTTTGTTGTGCTTTCACTAAACGATACTTATGTTTGTTGTGAAAGAGAAGCTTATGCCAATAAACAGCGTGGTCCAAAGAACGCCTGTGTCCACTCGCCTTTACTGTATAACATATATCTGTACATATCTTACCCAAAATAAAACAAGAGACACATAATTGCCACTAAAAGAAAGAAAACTTACCGAAATATGTGTGGAGCACAAATAGCAATTTGCATTGCATTGTGAATACGGCATAAACGTCTCACAACTACTAATTCTCCCACGTTTAGAAGACATAACATGAGTATGGAACGGCGCTGCCCCCAAGCGGCCGGTGGCATTCTCTTCACTCTTAATGTCCACAAACGGCCTCATTGTAATGTTTGAGGCAATATGCCAGTGGGTCATTCATTGCATGCGTTAATTGTGTCAAATATTTTAACGTGATTAATTTAAAAAATTAATTAACGCCCGTTAATGCGATAATTTTGACAGCCCTAACTAGAAATTCAATGTAATTTCAACGACAGGAATTGGAACTACGAGAAAGCAGGGTTTTCTGTCAGAGCATTATAAACCTGGTGGGCTTGCAGGATTTTCTTGCCCCGTCAGCTAAAAGTGTTACAAAAGTATGCATATTTTAAATGTCTGGTGAGATTGTTAAAAGTGCATTGCAGTGAATTGCATCTATTTTGCATTTATTTATTTTTTTCCAAAAGATGGTGGCAGGCAGTGTTGTTAATTACGACGTTGGAGTATAACGGCGTTACTAACGGCATTATTCTTGACAGTTGAGGATGTGAAGGCGTGCGTTACTACAGTTTGGTTGAATGATGAGAGAGGTCTGAGAGACATGGAGAGAGCAGAGCAGGAGAGGGGAGGAGGGAGAGGGGTTGTGAAGCCGTTGCAGACGCGAAGCGAGGTGGCTCGGAGCGTTAGCATAGTTCGTGGCGTCTAGGTGGGTACAATTCATTGAAAATAATGGACGGTTTTCCTGTTCAGTATGCATTATCATCACAAAGTGGGCATTGTGCTTGTAGATGCTACAATATAATAATAGTTTTTTCATTTCCAAAAATAGTAACCTGCCCTTACCTGTTTTTGCATGACGTATCCATAAACCATGTGTCATTTTTTTTTTTTTTAATCAAAACAACTAGAGCAAAGATGGAAGAGATTTAGAGCAACACCTACATATTGCGAAAAATGTCTATATATATTAGGGGTGTGACAGTAGACACAAGTCATGGTTCAGTACTGTCAGGAAATAAAACACAACCAGTATTCTATTCTAATGACAGTCACGAGGAGAGAGAACCTGATCGGAGATTAAATAGCTTGCGGTCAGGAATCACTCGAGTCTCGTTTAACGTGCACACGGCGATCGGCAGGTGCGAAGTCCAGCGTCGCAAGAGTCTCCCCACCTGTAGAATCCCGTGGGGCCTTTTTATTTGACAGAGTCACATGGTCAGAAACATGTCATAACAGTGGGTGTGTGATGCGCTATGATTGGCTAGTTCAGAGTAGTGATGTGTCGGTCGTGAACGAGCCGATACAAAGAGCCGGCTCTTTGAAGTGAACGATGAGAGCCGGCACCCACCCTCGAGAGCCTCGAGGGTCATTTTCCCTTCTGTCTGTCTGTCTGTCTATCTGTATAGGAAAGGACGACACACGAACGAGGCCTTCAAGATGAGCAGAAAACGCAATAGCATTTGGAGACATTTTAATTGGTTAAAGTCACATGACCATAGGGCAGAATGCCATGCCTGCAAACTTAACCCCTCATAGCCTAATGTATCACATTTGATACTTAGAATTTCATTAATTTGAGACTCTAATATAGAAATTTGATTTTTTCTTTTTTTTTTAAATGAAGGATGCAAGTCAACACATGCATCTGCAGGTTCCATGAGAAAAAAAAAAATCTGGATTTAGCCAAAAGACTGGACAAACAATTACTGATAGAAGGAGCCGGATCAGCCCGTCCAAGTTGAAGTATTTAGTTTTCTTGAATGCAAATTTAAAATAAAGCAAGGAGTAGCTTATGTTCGTTAAAATAATGCAAGGAGTAGCTTATGTTTGTTTTGATCGCTGCTCCTGTTGCAGTTACATCTCACTATTTTTGTTATGATGCAGCATGTTTGATTGTTGTTCGTTGAAGTTTAATTTTGTTGCTTGTTTATTGTTTGGAGCCTTTTTAATGTTCAATAAAATAAGTAAAAAACCCTTTTCTTTGCTTGATAATTGTTGCTATTTGCAGTCAGTAGAGTGCAATATTTAGTTCACCAAGTCATTTATCAAAATATATGCTAAATTTGTCATAAATATTTAAAAGAAAAGCTAAAGTTAAAAGAGCCGTTTGAGAGCCAAAAAGAGCCGGCTCTTTTCACTGAGCCGATCCAAATGAACCGGATCACCGAAAAGAGCCGAAAATCCCATCAGTAGTTCAGAGTGAGTTAGCTCTAACTGCTACTCCTTATTTGGGGTTTCTCAAAACTGGATGCATACTGTGAAATGATACCTATGAAAATAAAATTGAAACGTAAGTATCAACTCTGGTGGTTTTCCACAGAAAAACATCATGACTTACAACCTTGAGAACCTGGCCGTGGCTGGCACCAAAAGGGAGTTAATATCTGATAAGACGATCAACAGAACCTCTTTGTAATTTCTTCAAAGAAATACAACACACGAACCTGGATGAATAGTCTAACAAATGAATATAGTATCACACCAGTTATGTGTTTTATAAGCATGAATAAAATATACTCTTTCACAAGTATGTACCTCGGTATGGGGGTCAAGATTTGCCGCGGGTTCAGTACAACAGGAAAAACAAAAATGCTACTTTCTCACAGCATTTACACCATTACACTATTATATATGTGAATTTTTAAAAAAAATGTAAAAACGGTAACCTATGTTTTTTTGGGGGGGTGGGGGGACAGTTCAATTCAATCAGTTAATATAAACATTTGATGTGAAAAACATTATAGAATGGATCATGTAATAACATGTAGAACATGAAAAGTAACATCAGTTACTTTGTCAAGTAACTAATTACTTTTACATTAAGGTAACTGAGGTACAAACTCAATTACATTTTGGGAGAAGTAATTTGTAACTGTAACTACGTTTTTAAGTAAGATGGTGGCAGGTGGGCCAGACTTTTCAAGTTTTCCGGGGATAACCTTGGGAATGTGTGTGCTAACTCTGCCTCCATAAAGCTAGTGTCCATCCAGATTCATTTGTTGTTTTAACAGAGGTCAAAGCCCTGAAACATCAGAGCTGAACTTCCTCCAGAAGGCTCAGATGTTGGAGACATATGGAGTTGACCCACATCCATGCAAGGTCTTGATCACTGTATTCAATATGGAACAACACTATAACATGACAATCTGCTCTAGGACTTATTTTGTGCATATTTGTAACAAATTGGACGTGTGTTTTTAAAATTAAGACTTAAGGACAAACTGATGCGTTGCTTTATGATTTATTATTTTTGCCGTTAGGATGTGTCTGGAAATCCAGCTTTTCTGGCATTCACTCCATTTGGATTCACCGTGCTGCAAGGAAACAGGAGGATTCATATCCTCACATGGTGAGTGCCACTATTCTATAGCAATGCGAATAATGAATAAAATATTACAGCTTTGTGTCCCACTCAACAGGGATGAGGTGACCAAGCTGAAGTTTGAAGCCAAGACATTCCATATTTATGCAAATCAGACTGAGGTACTGCACTGCAAATTTATAACATATAGATAAGATTATTTTTCTTAAATCTAGGCAAATAATTTTCTCCAACTTGTTTTAAGTGTTAAAGACTAGTTAACAGATTAATGTGTAAGATTATTTTACTTAAAGTAAATATTACTATTCTTATTAAGCCCATACAGCTAAAACCTGATATTTTTTCACCTAAATCAAGAAAAAAAAATTGCATTCAAATAATGTTTTAAACAATATCTATTCTTAAATCAAGAATATCTATTCTTAAAACAAGAACATTTCTGACACATTTACTTTTCCCCTCTTAAAATAAGAAACACTTCTATGTAACAAACAAATCACTTTAATTGACAGAGTTAATCTCAAACTTCCCAACAGAATTGATTTTTTAAGTTACAATAGAATATTTTTCCAATGATGATAGCAAGACAAATTTGGAAGTCTATCAAAGTAAGTATCGATAAATCCTCATTCATGGGAAATTTTCCCTGAATATTAGGGAAATCGGTCTGCTCTGGCTCATACACAAATTTCTTAAAGCAGTGACATCATCAATATTGTATGCTACATACTCTTACTGTAAAGCCCAAACTGAATGGTATTCATTCATTGGAAAATACTGTAGTTTTGTAGAGATATGTAGTCCAATGGTTAAATGTTGGCCAAGATGCTCAATTGTTCCAATTGTTCATTTATTGGAAAATTGCTTAGCTGAAAGTTGTTGTGAATAGATATGTGCCGATTGCTGGTTTAAAGCTATACTGTAGTATGAAACGTGCAAACGTGAAAACTGCAAAAATTTTCCATCATACCGTCCTTAAGGTATTAGCTATTCTTTATGTGCCAAAAATGCAGTTGCAAGGCTCAACCCTCCCCCCACGGTTGTTGCTCAGTGTCAGTGAGTCAGCTGTGCTACCCGATGGCTGGAGGGGGTAAAACTCCTGAACTTTTTCCGCCATCGAAGAAAACAAAATCGCTGGTATGGGAATACTTCGGCTATAGAAAAGTTACAGACAGACGCGGCTTAGAGGAGGCGGGCCAACCGACATGTAAAACATGTTTGCGGAGTGTGGCTGCCGAGGAGGCAACGCCTCCAATATGATTTCGCATTTATACAAAATTAAAGGTTAGTAAACACTGTCATGAACGTTTCCCACCAGCTACGAGAGTTAACTCCAGCATGTTTAGTGTGTCTAGCGATGGTAAAACGTGTTTTTCGCTCTCTGGCAACTGTCTGTGTTGAGAGAGTGTGTATATAATGTAAACATGATACGATTCATACACACGTGCTTCTTCTGGAAAATAATTCAATTATTTTTGTTGTGATGGTAATAATGTTGAGCTGTGGCTGTGGGTTTAGGCTCACCTAAAGGACTGCTTTAATTTTATTTAAATTTTTTTTTTTTTTTTTTTTTTTTAACTTAACATTACACTTATGTTCCAATTTACTAACATTTTGAAAAACATCCTGTTTAATATTAAAAAGGTTGTTGTTTTTTTTTAACCCAGATATCACAAAGTAACACCTATTAGAGCTGTAATAGCAATACTGTGATACCGTGAAACCGCGATATTTTGGCTTAAGGTTATCATACCATCAGAATCTCATACCGGCACATGCCTAGTTGTGAAGTTGTCCTTGAACTAAAAGTAATGATCTATCACTTATTTCGATTTACACTAAAAACAAGGGAGTTGAAGTAGTTTTAAGGAGGTGTCTTTGCAATGTGGGCACATGATGCATATGTTGATTGTTGAACCACATTGACTCATTCACTACCAAACATCATGTCACAAGACATCGCTTTCTTTGTAGTGCCACACTGTGTTCTATGCAGGGGTGAAAGTGGCTAAAATTTCTTGCCGGAACTCCCCGACGTGAAGGTCGCCACGGAGCCAGAAATTTGATTTATTTATTTTTCATTCAAAATTGTATTTTTTCAATGATTTGCAAAATAAAAGTTAACAATCACAGCTATAACCCCAACCTCCATCTCCTAATTTTTATTTTCCCTCATTTTATCACATATTAAATGCCAGATGCCAATTTTAGCTACTTTAGAACATAGGATATATATTAAAATTGAAGTTAATGTTATATTATGCAGAGTAAAATGGAATATATTTTGAAGATCGTGCAAACATTGACTTTTTTAAATCATAAGGAAATGAATAAGTAGCCTAACATAAATGAACAAATATAAGTCCAAAGTGCACATTGACAGCTAAGATGTTCTGAACCTCCCCATCAGAGAAAATAAAACTAAATATGATAAATAAGCCTCAACTCTTTCGTTGCGCTTTAAGATTTGATCCATTTTATGTTGCATTGCCCTTTTTTGTCGCATCAATTCAACAAGGTTTTTTTTTTTTTTTGTCGTTTCAGAAAACATGCACATTTGAACCAATCAGAGTTAACCATCTCTGCTGATCACATGTCAGTATGTCAGCCAATTGAACGGATAAATTAGTCCAGGCGTTTTGCTTTGCTGCGTGCATTCGCACATTGACTTGACTCATCATCGTCAGACTCAGATAATTGCAGCAGCTGGGGAAAACTCCATGCCGTCCGTGGAATAAAATCAATAATAAATATTGGTGGAGACGGATTATGCTACACAAGCACTTTATTATGCTTATTGTTAACACTTGTGTATGTAAATCTGATGTTAGTAGATTGTTTTCTTCTTGGAGCTGAAATGCATGTGTGGCAGCTTAGCATTTTTTTTTACATAGCGTTTTGATAATTGCTGTCATATTTTCGGAATCAAAGCACCGTGTACCAGAGCAGCATTCCGGCCCTGAATCTTATACCGGAACAGCATTCCGGCCCTGAATCTTATACCGGAACTGCGTTCCTGACCGTTCAGGCCCACTTTCACCCCTGGTTCTATGGCTACAGGAACACAGAATTTACAAAAAGATTATCTTCTTCTATAATATCTTTCATAATAAAAAAGAAAGTTTGTACTCTTTTTTGTTCTTTAGTTATAAGGAGTTGAAATTCATAAACAACATGCTTTATACGCCTTTGTTAGTAAAAATGGACTGTCCTGTGGGTTTCTTTTTAGGACCAGAAGATCATACTGACCTATTTTGCACCGACACCTGAGGCCTGTAAGCACCTGTGGAAGTGTGGTGTGGAAAATCAAGCCTTTTACAAGTGAGTCACGGAGCCTCAACAAACAGAACAGATGGGGGGAAACTGTGTTATTCAGACAGACACGAGGCTGACATTTGACAGGTCAGGCTATGCAGTTTTGATTAAACATGTGTCTTGTCTTCTTGTCTGTCTGACGGAAATTTCAAATGAAATAGACAAAAATGAGTATGGAATGTTTAGTAATATTCTTTACTTTCAATATCAGGTTGGAGAAGTCCAGTCAAGTGCGCACTGTGTCCAGTAGCAATCTTTTCTTCAAGGGTAGTCGGTTTAGATACAGGTACTGCTTTTTTATCTATATTGCATGATAATATTATCATATGCAAAAACACTTATTTTCTTTTCCAGTGGGAAGGTCGCAAAAGAAGTGATGGAACAAAGTGCCAAAATTAAAAGGGACCCGCCTGAGATCCACAGGTCAGAATTGCTGTTGAAGTTTAAAAACTCATGTCAACTCTTGTCAATTTCTGTCACACAATACTCGCAAAAATGTAAGGTTGAAAAAAAAAAAAAAAGTCAATTTCAGGGGACATTTCAACCAAAAATGCAGTAAAACTTTTCAAGTTTTTGAAAGTTTTAAATGTATCTCTATCTTTTTGCTCTTCTCGCTGTCCTCTCACAAAGCGTTGAATACCAAAACTACACGGAACAGTTGGACTTGTATTTGAAAGTTAAGCGAAGGTTGGATGAAGTTCACCTGTACAGTTGCTCCCAAATTCCCAACTTTTTGTGAACATTTTATATGTTTGCTTATCTACATGTTATAATATTGTGACCCATAATACTGTACTGTACATGGGCGAATCACATTAAGCTAGGCTAACAAAGGCGAAGGGTGGTTTGGTTAAAGATCATCAAGCGTACACTCTACTTGGTGCTTATTAATATTTAGCATGTTAGCAGTGACAAGGTATGATAATAGCTAAGCTGTTAGCTTGGCCACATGCAGCTAACGATGAACTAAGACATTGCACGTTATCATAAGCATTATCATGCTGCACTATGCTAAACTAGTATATTGTACAGTATAACCTTCAAACAAACAAGTACACGTGTTTATATGGGTTGTGTTTGTTCAGGGCGGGCATGGTGCCAAGCAGGAGCTGTCCATCTATCACGCATGGCCCTCGTTTGACGAGCGTGCCCAGGACGAGACGGAGAGCAGTACACATCTCCATCATGGAGGGTATGAAACGCGCTCTCACATATAAAATATGTACTACAAAACTGTTGGTGGCTGTAATGTATATTTAACAGAGTTAATGGAGTTTTAGCTCAATACCAAAAACTAAAAAACAATCAAACGAAACCTGTTAATTTTAAGCTTTAAATGACTTCTTGTTATGATGTTGTTCGAAGCCTTTATGATTTGAAATACAGTAAGTTTACTTTGACAATTTTAATTGAAACTTTAAATTGACTTTTTAATAGATATTTGTACACGTGTAGTTTGTTGTGTGGAGTACCTGCCCCATCATCAAAGTGTGAAATGAGCTTTTGTTAAGACTGAGAAATAGTTGGACAACAAAAGATTTACGTCCTTGGTAGTATAATTTAAAATTTTGTTTTGGCAGAAATTCCAGAAACACATCTAATATGTCATATTTCCATGATACTTTCACTTAAATTACTCTGGGCCTTGCACTACCACTTCCTATGGCAACTATAGGGCAAGCTCTGACCTTGAACTGAATTTGAGCCTCTCTTGGTGTTTTGTCATGGCCCTGTTTGCCTTGGTATTCTCACTGGTAATAATAACCGTCCAAGAATAGCTCCTTCCGTGAGAGGGTCGAGCCGACTGTGTTATTGCCAACAGATGAAGTAGCCAGGCGTTAGAGTGGACCACATTCCTAGTCGCGACTCTCAACGCAAGTAAATGGTCCATTAGCTGTGTCCATTGTGATCACGGGATCAAGTCTGCGTGAAGCCTTGAGGTCGTATTGCTCACCTTGAACTATGGTCAAGTGCCTGATCCGCATCGAGACCAAAGTGAACGTCCACTTGCGTATGGTCAACCACTGCTTTCGCGATGTCAAGGTGCGCGTTTTGTCTCTTGGACCCCGGCTACTGGGCAAGGCTCTGGGGGCCCTTCCCCTCCTCCCCTCAATCAGTGAAGGGCCCGCTCAGGGATGTAGGTCTGAGGATCCTTCCCGGCTAGCCGTAACCCCAAATGGCCGCCCAGGTAACCCAAGGACTAGTTTTTTTGAGTCTCTGATCTGATTTCTTTGTGGTATTATTTCTTGTGACTTGGTTCGTGAGCTGTGAAGTTTTCATCCAATTTAGTCAATGTTTGCTTTGTTGAGATGACTATTGTATGAGAATTAACACTTGCATTGGGATGCAAGGCTCATTATTCTCACCACTGTGTAGGAAAAATGTTTTTCTTCCAATTAGCTTTCATCATTTCCCCATTAAAATATTTAAATACAGAGCAGACAAGAAAAATCTGTTGGGACTAGAAGGCAAAATGATCTTGTAAGGAAGCAATCATCCTCATTTAGCTCTTTTTTTATTGTATTGCATTCATAGTATTTGTTGTATGTGGTGTGCTGAAACACAGCAAGTAACTCTAGGGATTGACATTATTTGTAGTTTTTTAAAAAAACTTTATTTTCTATTGATTTTAGAGTGTTTATAATCAACAACAACAACAACAAAAAAAGGAAAATTAGGATTTTATTTTTGCTAAAAATGTTTTTTTGTGTAGGTTTCCGAAGTTTTGTGTTAAAAAACTTTCCAAGTATGAGCTTTCTGTGTTTTTAAGGCAACATAAAATAAGTGATTATTATAACTTTTTCAAATTGAATGATCTGGTTTTAAAGTTGTTTTTTGCTACAAATGAGTTTCCTATTTTCAGTGTTTAAACTCATTTGTTTTTTTTTCATGTAAGCATCTTTTTCTTTATAAGTTTAAAAAAAAACTGGATATTTTAAATAAGGTAAAATAATATTTTTGCGTTTTGAAAGTTAATGTAGTTTTAATGTCTCTTTTTAATTTTTTTTTTTTTAAAAGAATTTGATTAGTTATCTGTTGTCTGAATGCTTAGGTCTGGAGTCCCTCCGCGACAGCGCCCACTCCACGCCGGTTCGCTCGGTCTCCCATGGCGACTCCTTCCTGCCCACCCGAGGCCGCACAGTGGACGGCGGCGAGGCCGGTGCATCAGCGGTCATCTCTGATGAAGCCTACAGTCCCTCGGACAGCGTCCTCCCTACGCCCGTGGCCGAACGCGGAATGGAGATGCACCTCAACGGCGCCCCCTGTAGCATCGACGAGGACGAGTTTGGTGCATCGCCAGATGCGGCGGACAAAAGGAGAGCCCCACGGGCACTTAAAAGCAGAGCGTCGCCCCCGAGCGATGTGGAGGAACTGCACAAGTTCATCCTGAGTGTTCTCCGCTTGTTCCTGGTCACTATTGGACTGCTCTTCGCCCTCCTGCTGCTTCTCATAGTGCTGACCGAATCCGACTTGGACGTGGCCTTCCTGAGAGACATCCGCACCACGCCCGAATTCCAGCAGTTCCACTTTGAGTACTTCTGCCCGCTGCGGCGCTGGTTCGCCTGTAAGCTCAGATGGATAGGAGGGCTCTTGATCAGCAAGTAAATAGGACGAAAAGAATGACCGTCTAAATTTAGTTAAACAGCTTTTGCCAAGTCACAAGCCATGGATTGAAGTAGGATCGCTGTATTTAATCTTCACAAGTCACTTTGAGAGAGATGATGCCGGTCATTTAACTTCATGAAGTTGATTTAAATGATTTGGAAACACTAGAAAACATTTTTAGTTAGCACGTGCTCAAGCACCCTTGAAAATTGGCACTCATTCCCAAAATCATTGATATGATTAAAAATTAATGCACTGCTGTATTTATTACTTTAAACACACTCATTTAATTATTAATAATGGAGGCAAAGAGAAGTTACCCTATTTTCTGGACTATAAATCGCTGCAGAATATAAGTCGAACTAGTCAAAAAATGGCTCATTACAACACAAAACATAGATAGGTCGCACCTGACTATAAGTTAAAACAGTTACTAGTGTAACGTATGCAACAAAATAGCAGTTCAAAAGAAATGACTTGTTACCAAAACCACAGCAACGCTACTTAGTCCTAAATTAGCATTAAACGTAAACTTCCTTTAGCTTAGCAAGATAAAATGTTGCAGCGCTTCAGCTCAACAACAGCCACTTCAACAGTTTTCTTAAACTTTCATAGCATGCAAACAGACAACACATTTACTTACGGTTTTGGATACTATTCGGCTCAGTGAAAATCCAGTCAGATTAGCCTAACTTTAGTGGCTTCGCTTCCATCGCATTAGCTCCCAACTTGTAAAAAGCAAGTTGCAGTCCAACTTGCCTTTAAAGTGTTCCATGCGTAGTCCATTTTATGCTAAGGCTTCATACAGTGGTATGAAAATGTATCTGAACCTTTTTGGAATTTCTCAAACTTCTTCATAAAATCAACATCAAATGTGATCTGAACTTTGTCAAAATCACACAGATGAAAATACAGTATCTGCTTTAACTAAAATCGCCCAAATATTTATAGGTTTTCATATTCAATGGGGATAGCATGCAAACAATGACAGAAGGGGGGGAAATAAGTAAGTGAACCCTCTGCCTAAGGAGACCTAAAGAGCAACTGAAAACAATTTTTACCAAACAATTTAAGTCGGGTGTGTGCCGAATCAAAGATGAGTGGTTTAAAGCTTCCCTGCCCACTATAAAACACACACCTGGTAAGAAATGTCTTGATGAGAAGCATTGTCTGATGTGCATCATGGCTCGGTCAAAAGAGCTGTCTGAAGACCTGTGATCAAGAATTGTTAATTTGTATAAAGCTAGGAAAGGATACCCAACCATCTCTAAAAGTCTGGATGTTCATCATTTGACAGTTAGAGAAGTTGTCTACAAATTGAGAGAGTTTGGCACTGTTGCTTCTCTCCCTAGGGGTGGCTGTCCGCCAAAGGTGACGCCAAGAGTTCAGCGCAGAATACTCAGAGAGGTAAAAAAAGAACCCTGGAGTGTTTGCTTAAGACTTACAGAAATCACTGGCACAGTCCAATCTCTCTGTAGACACATTGACTATATGTAAAACGATGGCCAGGAATGGTGTTCATTGGAGGACTCCACGGAGGAAGCCACTGCTGTCTAAAAAAAAAAAAAACATTGTTGCTCATTTAATGTTTGCAAAAGGCACTTGGACACTCCACAGAAGTTTTGGCTAAATATTTTGTGGACTGATGAAACCAAAGTTGAATTGTTTGGGAGTAACACACAACGTCATGTGTGGAGGAAAAATGGACCAGCTCACCAACATCAACACCTAATCCCTACCATGAAGCATGGTGGAGGGAGCATGATTTGGGGCTGTTTTTGCTCATCAGGGCCTGGAAACTTGCAATCATTAATGGAAGAATGAATTCAAAAGTATATCAGGATGTTTTGCAGGGAAACCTGAGGCCATCTGTCTGACAGTTGAAACTAAAAGGAGAATGAATGCTGCAACAAGACAATGATCCAAAACACAGAAGTAAATCAACTTCAGAATGGTTCCAAAATAACAAAATACACGTTCTGGAGTGGCCAAGTCAAACTCCAGACTTGAACCCCGTTGAGATGGTGTGACATGACCTAAAGACTGCGATTCATGCCAGACATCCCAGGAATCTGACTGAACTACAACAGTTTTGTAGAGAAGAATGTCCCAAGATTAGTTTTGATCGATTTGCCAGACTGATCTTCACCTACAGGAAGCGTCTGGTTGAAGTTATTGCTGCCAGAGAGTGGGGGGGTTAGAAAATTTTGCATGTGAAGGTTCAGCTTGTCATTGTTTGTATACTACCCTCATTAAAATATGAAAACATTTAACAGACAGTTATTTCATCTGTGTGATTTTGACAAAGATCAGATCACATTTGATGGAGATTTTATGCAGAAATGTGAGTAATTATAAAAGATTCAGATACTTTTTCATACCACTGCATCTTCCTTCGGTCGGCTCCATGAATGATTTACGACCGTTAAGATTTATGTCGCTAAAGATTGCTTGTTGTAAGCAATGACGAAGCATGCAAAATCAATGAATAAAAATTAAAACGAACATAGAACTTCATGAATTAAATCATACGGATCCACATTGACAGTCCTTGTTTGAAAAAAAAAAAAAAAAAGACGATCTAAAATGTTTAACGTAGCTCGGCCAAACTAATAAATGAATAAAAAAAAAAAAAAAAAAAAAGTAAAAAGACTTATAGTCCGGAATATACGGTACAGCAAATATAAAAAGTACGCACCGGTGTGTAGATTGCAGGTGACCCAAAAAATCATTTTAAAACTTTTATCACCACTATTAATTTAACTATGACCTTTTTGACTCAACGATAAAAAATATGTATGCCAAAGAGATGGGGATTAAGATTTTGAAATATTGATGGATACACACACACACATGCACAATCACACAAATAGGCGGTAGAAAAAGGGTAATTAGTGGCTATGTGCGCACATAACTGCAACTAACGTTAGCTGAGTCATTGTCATAGGTTATGGATATGGTTTAATGAGGAAGCCAATCGAAGTAAAGGTGTGTTCTATTTTAAACGAGGGTGAGAGCAAGTGCAAAATAAAGTTATTTTGGTAATAGTGCAATTTATTTTATAAAATCTTTGCTGTAGCGGTATGGAGGGTTTTGGTGCCGCAATGAAATACATAGAATTATAAAATACAGGAATATATTAATTTGTTTTCAGCAAATAATATGAAAAGAAGTTCAAGTAAGTTTCAAGTTATTACAAAAATAAGTCACATTTTACTTAACACTGTATAGTGGTAATCAATATGTTAAATGTCAATACATACAGTAATGTCACACTGAAAAAAAACAAAACAAATTCACACGTACTTAAATTGTCTTTCGGATTATCAATTAATTTCATTTCGGAATTTAAAACCCTCCACACATGGGACAAAGGACATTATTGTAATAAATGTAGCACTATCGTACTGTTTGAAGTCACTTTGGCTAAAGAAACATTCATATTCTTTGTGGACTCTTTACCATCCAAAGACTTAATGAAGATTTTAGATGAATGAACTAACAACCAAAAAACACGAATAGACTATTCAATCATTTAGTGCAATAGGCCACAATTGGTGATTTAAGCTAGTTGCGCTAGTCAAGTGTTGGACCTATCTCAATGTGCAACACTGTACACCAACTAATATTGCACTGCAATGTGCACAGCTGGGTAGAAGCGCAGCTTTTTGTCAGTGTTATTTGAAAGTTTTTATGATTTTCTTTACACTGCAGTGACCAATTAGACTTGCAATATAGCTCAGTAAGTCCTGTTTACTGTACTGCTACTTCCATCACCACACCAAAGAAACCTGATTTGTGTTGCTTTCGCCTTAGCCTGCAGTGTCTTTGACTGAATAAATGAAAATAGTTGTGACAACTGTATAATGGTAGATTGTAGCAATAGTAGTAAGGCTCAAAATTGCACCAAGCGAAAAATTTTCTTTCTGCATACCACATTTGGTCAACGGTTGTCATCTTGATAAGTGTTTGCAATGCCCAGACACAAGAAGAAAGTCAATTTCTAATAAAAACACAAAATTGTAATGGTTTTAAATTGGATTCCCCAAAGTTGGCATGATTTTTCAAATTCACAAGTGAAAACAAAGGCATTGTTTGTTTTGATAGCAATAAATATAAGGTTTGTGTGGTTGCTGTATTATTTCCCCAAAGCCTGAGGATGCATGTGTGAAGGATCTGTCCCCGCAGTGGTATTTTCTCCCCCCGAAATGAAAATATCTGCTTATTGTCGCATCATTGACTTGCTTTGGCTGCGGGTTTTGAATTGAACACGTAACTTCGAACCTGTTGGATTGCTGTTCACTTCTCCAGACTGGATAGTATGATGACAAATGATCTTCAGTGTGTGCTTCCTTCCATTCATCATGGCTCTGCACATCCAAGTGTCTGTTAGCATGTCTTCTGCATTTATTGCCTCCTGAGCAGACAGAATGGTTTAACTGAAGACTGGTGTAATCCATTTATGAATAAATATTTATTCTTGAAATGTGCCAAATACTGTTGTCTATATCTTAAATATTCCAATGAACTCATTAACAAACTAGGAAATGCAATCGAGAAATGACGTACTGCATGCAATCCATCACTTTTGCTGATTAATATTCATGACATTAGCAATTGTTGCTAGGAGGGTCAACCTGCAGTTTGCCCAAATAGTAAATGCATGGAAATAGTGTACGAACGAAATGTTTACAGAGCTAAACCTACCAATTCTGTTCGAAAATGATGCCCCTGGTGCCAAATTCACTGGTAAAGATGTGGAAGAACATACGAATGTTCAGTTAAAGAGATGGCTTGAATGTCGAGGGCTGGAAAAGACGGGTAATCCAGATCCAGATGTAGCTTTTTTATCAACACCTTTTTCTTGTGTGCGTTGCCTTACGCCACTGACAATGACATTCTTTTTCAACAACCATCCTTTACCACCATATGCCCTGTCTTTCTTATAAAGTGCCCTCCATAATTATTGGATTTATAATAATTATGTGTTTTTTAGCTTCTAATATTTTTTTTCTTCTAAATAATATGGCACCTTGATGGAAAAAAGAGAAAAATCCAACCTTCAATGCAAGTGCATTTATTCAGTGGGGAAAAAAATCCCACATAAAGAAATAATTATTTGACATCAAACAATGTGTCACAATTATTAGCACCCCTGGTGTTAATACTTTGTACAACCCCCGTTTGCCAACAAAACAGCACCGAATCTTCTCCTATAATGTTTCACAAGATCGGAAAAGACAGAAAGAGGGATCTTCCGCCATTCCTCTTTGCAGAATCTCTCTAAATCGTCCAGAGACCTGGGTCCTCTCCTCTCTACCCTCCTCTTCAGCTCACCCCACAGCATCACTGACCCACCCCCATACTTCACAGTGGGTATTAGGTGCTGTCTACACGCCAACAAGCTGTTTGGGAGGCATGCACGGAGAAAACCTTTCCTCACTCAATCATAAACGCAAACGTCTGGAGTTCGCCAAGCGGTATTGGGGCTTCAACTGGGGCTTCAGATGAGACCAAGATTGAGCTTTTTGGCAACAAACACTCTAAGTGGGTCTGGCGTGCCACGAAAGATGCGCATGCTGAAAAGCACCTCATGCCCACTGTGAAGTATGGGGGTGGGTCAGTGATGCTGTGGGACTGTTTCGCTTCCAAAGGCCCTGGGAACCTTGTTAGGGTGCATGGCATCATGAATGCTTTGAAATACCAGGACATTTTAAATCAAAATCTGTTGCCCTCTGCCCGAAAGCTGAAGATGGGTCGTCACTGGGTCTTTCAGCGAGACAATGACCCTAAACATATGGCCAAATCTACACAGAAATGGTTCACCAGACACAAAATCAAGCTCCTCCATCTCAGTCCCCAGACCTCAACCCCATTGAAAACCTGTGGGGTGAGCTGAAGAGGAGAGTACAGAGGAGAGGACCCAGGTCTCTGGATGATTTAAGAGAGATTCTGCAAAGAGGAATGGCTGAAGATCCCGCTTTCTGTCTTTTCCCTTCTTGTGAAACATTATAGGAGAAGATTACGTGCTGTTTTGTTGGCAAAAGGGAGTTGTACAAAGTATTAACACCAGGGGTGCAAATAATTGTGACACACATTATTTGATGTCAAATAATTATTTCTTTATGTGGGATTTTTTTCACCACTGAATAAATGCACTTGTATTGAAGGTTGGATGTTTCTCTTTTTTTCAATTAAGGTCCCATATTATTTAGGAAAAAAAAAAAATTAGAAGCTAAAAAACACATAATTATTATAAATCCAATAATTGTGGAGGGCACTGTACATTATATCCTCTGGTTGTCTTACGTCTCTGACTGTTCTTGGGGGCAATTTACATTGCTATTTTTGTGTAGCGATTACTTAGTGACAGCCAACAAACACTTATAATTATGTCATTGATCTCAAATCTTAATTATATAATTTATTTACACTTCCCCTTCACTCAAGTTGTATGTTTTTTTTTCAACAGAAAAGGTAACAACTTTGGCAGTCTGATACCATTTAAAAAAATTTTCAGGTCATTCAATGTCAGACGAAAGCAGCACAGCAAAACGGCACGCTAAAAAATAAGTAAAAATATCAAAATGGCTTACCTCTTCGTCCTCAGTAGGACCATGGCCCCCAACAAAATGACTGCATATGTATTGTGAATGGCTTCACCTTGCTGGCGTTAAACTGGTCTTTTGGACGTCCGCGCAAGTTGATCCATTCTTCACATTTTTCCTCCGAGTGTTTGGTTTCGGGAAACATATGAAGAAAACATCCTACATATGTTGTAATGTCTAGAGTCGTTTCTACAAGTTCTATAGCATCAGTGTTTTCTCTGCATGTTCTTTTTTGAAAAATTACTGGAAAAAACAAGCAAAAATAAAATGGATTGTATACGAGGGCGTGTCCATAATGACCAACTTCCATGGTACGATGGCGACGTCACGGTCTAAAAATAGCATTCGTGCGGTACGCTATTGCGAGGGGACGATTAGCTCTCCTATGGGTAAGTTCATCTAGGCTTTCAGTCACTTTCTAATAATTTTGGGGCGTTTTCTGTTCGTTTGGAGTCTTTACTGATGGTTTTGGGGCATTCTGGAGACATTTCATATAAATTTTGGGTCACTTCCTGTTAATTTTCAGGCAATTTGGGGAAGATTTTTTTTTTTCAGGACCGAGTTGAAAATCAATAGAAATGACTGGCAACTTGAAAGTTGAATGCGCCTTTGGAAATGAGACCACTAAAAATGTATGAGGAAGTTTTAATGAAATTTTTGCAGATTTGAATGTTTTTACCAAAACTGGCAAATAACTATTGTATGACTTGACTTTGTTATTTTTTTCTTAAATGTGAAAAAAAAAAAAAAAAAAAGTAGCGTTTTGCAAATTTGAAATCTAATGCTTTTGGCAATGGAAATGAATGGGTCTTTTTTTTGGTCCTCCCACACCACCACTACAAAAAACTCATGCTTTGCTAAGCATTCTTGCAATAAACTATGAACTAATTGGCTGACTTAGACGGCGACAGACGTCTAATACACTTTGACTGGGAGAGGCCGCCAGCAAATGCTCATTGCCAACCCTCCCAATAAAAATGGATTGGACGTCTACCATTATCAATGGCAACCAATGGGTTTAGAAAAGGTTTAAAACCGTGACATGATAGTCAATTTCAGACCTGAGAAAATCTGATTCGCAGAAGATAGATCATGTATTGTAAAACTGAGATAATCCATAGAAATTGGCTAGATGGAGGAAAGTTTTAGATTTATTGATGCTAGCCTTTCATTCACATTTACAAATTATGAAATTTACATGCGAAATGACACCTTAAATCTCATCAGTCAAAGGATGAATGAAAATATTTGCAATGTAAGAAGCACAAAAATTGAAATTGAAGCCAATCAAAGATCCACTAATACTTCAACCAAGCAAACACATGTCTGGGCTGACGATGAAATTATTACTCTTGAATATTTAATGGTATGCACAAAGTAATATGATTTTTTTTGAAGAATCATCTTCAAAGCTTTTGAACTAGCTTTGATAAATACGAGTAAATTTCAGCAATGTGTCCAGTGAGCACGTATGCAGACACTGCCATCTTGAGGCTGCAGCTTAAAATGAATACTGTACCACTGAAAATAATATTGAAAACATAAATTTATTAAATTACAGTAGTTTAAAAAATAAAACGAAACCTGCATATCGAGACATCAACAAATAAACACTTGGTTGCACTGATATCAAACTCACTTAGAATAATGTATAAAAAAAAAAAATAAAGTGCTCTTCTCATCTTAATGAAACTCATTATTTATCTTTAAAATATTCTCACCATTTGTTTATGGAGAAACCCTGAAGTCAATCTGGAGGAGGGAATCTCAGTCTGAGAAGACGTGGAGTCGCCCGGACAAGTTGCCGCCTAGGATGGCGTTTCGGGAGGGTTGGAAGACTGCGATGGACACCACCGTGTTGAGGTGTTTGAAATCTATAAATTTGTGAGCGACACAGCCACTCTCGTGAAACACCTTTAAATGATGTGGCTTTGACAAACTGCAAACCAATAGGCAGTTCTCTTGTTTGGGGTCCCATATGGCAGAAAATCTGAACGGCCAGTAGGTCTTACTGATTTTGTGGCTGTGAACAGACAGGAAAAATCTTCATAATGAGGAAAAAACGGCATCTTTCCTCCACTTACAAGTTAGACTATATTTCAAAGGCTAAAAAAATCTTTAAAAAAAAAAAAAAAAAAAAAAAAGCCGGTGATAAAACAAGAATGAAGTCATAATTAGTCCTTCCATTCTTGTTGTTTAAACAAATGTTCTAACTGGCCGTATATATTTCTGTATAGTTTCTTACGACTCTAAGAACATTACTATTGGTACCAATTTACTGTCCCTATTGTAGTCTAAAATTTTAAAGCATTAACACATTTGAAGTTTGAAACCAAAATGATAAATGGTCATTTTTACATAGGTAATATGGACTTTCGTGGTATAGTAATTTTAACAATGTAGTGTTTCATAACTCGAGAACCATACTGTTGAGTTATTTGGAGGGGTTGATATCACCTATTTTTCCCGACATTTGGTAGCAATCTAAAGCACATGCAAGTACCAATTTTACCTTGAGTTGATTTGTGAAAGCTATAGATTTCATACGTGACTTCATATAAACTTGTCTTTGCATCATGGCTGTCTTAAATGGCTTAATAGGCTTACTTATATTTTCAGAATTCAGAATCCAGCCATTTCTGATCGGATCTGTCTATTGGAGGTTTAAAAAGGGAAAAGTCTCCTTTGCATCCAAATTGCATTTCCTCTTCAAAATTTTGGAATATTATTCGACTATAAAAACTGCCGTATACGTTTTTCCTCCCTATTGTAGTCTGCCCAAGTATTAAGTGTTAGCTAGGCTGTAGCATTATCTGCAACTTGTCTTGATGGGGAGGTGGGGCGCAAGTGGAAGGAGGGGGGTGCAGGGGAGCAGTGCAGAACACGTCAACACGGTGAAGTAGCTCGGGGGGAGGCAGAGGTTAGCACCACCAAGCATTTTAGCAGCCCCCACCGGCAGACAGAAGATATTTGACAATTTCTCAAACATTGGTGAATGGTTCATAAAACCACTCCCACTATATTTGTAACCAGGGAATAACCATATAGAATGATTAGATTAATGATGAAATTTTCATGCAACCCTTTTCATTTCCTAAAAAGTAATTTCTCTCTTCTTTAACACTAACAGTCCCTTTCAGAAATGCTCCTAAGTCCTGTAACGTGACAGTTCACGCTTATGTCTGAACAAAATCAACTGGCTCACTCTGCTTTGAAAATACTAGGATCGGTAGTACGGCTTGCATCATATTGCTGTACAGCCACCATGGCGGCAGCATATTGCAATATGCATCGCACTGTATTGGGCAACGCCTGTCAACCTTGGTCAGCTGACCGGTAATGATACAAGGCTCTATGTCTGACAAGACACATTCCATGTAGATTCCAGGTTACATTATATGTTAATAGTGCAGTATTTATTAAGAATGTCCAGATGCTGATTGTCTAAACGGATTCGATGCCGGTCTTATACCTACATTTTTAGACCAGTAACAATTATGCAAAAAAATCCATCCGTCCATCTGTCCGTCCGTCCGTCCGTCCATCCATCCATCCATCCATCCATCGCTTAGGGGTCAGGTCAGCAGCTTTAGCAGGGAAGCAAAGACTTTCATTTCTCCGGCCACTTCAACCAGCTCCTCTGGCGGGATCCGAAGGCGTTCCCAGGCCAGCCATGAGACATAGTCTCTCCAGCGTGTCCTGGGTCATGCCCCAAACACCTCTTCAGGGAGGCGTACGGGAGGCATCTGAACCACATGCCCAAGCCACCTCAACTGGCTCCTCTCACCGCGGAGGAGTAGCAGCTCGACTCCGAGTCCCCATGACCGAGCTTCTCACCCTATCGCTAAGGGAGAGCCCGGACACCCTGTAGAGAAACCTCATTTCGGCCGCTTGTACTCCAGAATTTCATCCCCGACCCGGAGAGGGCACGCCACCCTTTTCCGACTGAGGACCATGGTCTCGGATTTGGAGGTGCTGATCTTAAATACTTTTATTTTTTTTAAATGTTCACAAAAGTACTTGTTTAAATAAATAAAAGTGGCCCTTTAGTGTTATATTTAAAATAAATTACACTTTGAGCTCACTAAATAAACAAACAAACAAAAAAATGCCCACCAAAAGATATTCAATATTTAAATGCCTGGAGGGGTGGGCCAAAATCACATCTGAGCAGTGTAGACGAAGGGATATTCAGAGGATATTCAGCATTACTTTTCACCATTTTTACCTTCTTTTCCAGCAGCGGCTTTCATGCTGGCTACTAACCTCCAACATCACCAGAGGATGTTATTTTTTATTTTTATTTTTTTACCCACAAATGAAGCATCATATCCACATGACATGCTTGCTTAGCTTGCTTTACAGTATATGTGAAGCATACAATGTGTAAATACATGCAAAATAAATAGTGCTTACATCGAGCCTTTTTTTTTTTTTTTTTTTTTTTTGAGGGGGTAGTGGGAGGGCAAATCCTACTTCGGTTCTTCACTTTTCGCTGTGCGATCTGGTCCCCATTAACCACCTAATTTCACCTAATTAGAAAATAGGTAAAGGTCTGAAATGTCAATCTTAGACGCATTTCCACTCATAGAGACATAATCTAAAAATAAATTCAGAAAGCACATTGTATGTTTTACTGGGGTTCATAAGTATTTGTACCCCTGAGAATCAGCAGTAATTATGACACTCCAAGAGTTGTCAGTCTACCTTAAAAAAAGTCCACCTTTCCCCCATGTGTAAGCACCCACCCTCCACCCGTTTGGGCTCATTATTGCCACCTGTGCACCTCACAGTCAGTCATAATCCAAATGCTACCATGGGCAAGACCAGAGAGCTTTTGAAAGACGTCAGAGAAAAAAATGTTGAGCTCCAAAAAGCTGGAAAAGGCTTTGGGAAAATTGGAAAGCAGCTTGGTGAGAATAAATCAACAGTTGCAGCAATTGTTAGAAAATGGACAAGGCTAAACATATGACTGATAATCTTCCTTGGACTGGGGCTCCATGTAAAATCTCTCCTCGTGGGGCATCAGTCATGATGAGAAAAGTGAGGGCTCAGCCTTGAACTACACGGCAGGAGCTGGTCAATGACCTGAAGAGAGCTGGTTGCACAGTTTCAAAGACTACTGTCTAGGACTGCACAATATATCGTTTGAACATAGCCATCGCGATATGTGCTTGCGCAATAGTCATATCGCAGGACGTGCAATTGTTTTTTTTTGTTTTTTTTTTGAACACGTAAACTTTTGTTGTCTTTCATAAAAGCAGCAAGTGTGCCAAGATATGGCCTCCTGGATCCCCTTTATACATACCAATCTTGATAATTGACCAATAAATCCCCTTAGCCTGGAGTAAACTTGTTATATGAATACAATGTGGTCATGGAGAGTCAACCACAGTAATAGTAAATGGTAAATGCTTCCCAAACAAAGCTATTGAAGTCATTTGGCAAAAATTCTTCTAGTTTTAATAATGCAATATACAGTATATCGCAATATATCGCAACCCCCCCCCCCCCAAAAGGTCGCAATACAAGTTTTTTCCAATATCGTTCAGCCTTACTACTGTCAGTAGAACACTACTGTGCAAGGGTTTAAAATCATCCATTACTCAGAAGGTTCCCCTGTTGAAGCCAGTACATGTGAAGGCCTGTTTGAAGTTTGCCAGGGACCATCTGAATGATGCAGAGGGGTCATAGGATAAAGTCATATGTTCAGATGAGATCAAAATACAACTTGCAAGTTTACTTGTGGTGTGTGGAGGAAAAAGAAGGATGAGTACAATCCCAAGAACACCATCCCCACTGTGAAGTATGGGGGCACACAGCCAAGCCGAACAAGTAGTGGCTGCATAAAAAGCATATCAAGGTTCTGGAGTGGCTTAGCCAGCCTCCAGACCTCAAGCCAATAGAAAATCTTTCGATGGAGCTGAAACTTCGTGTTTTTCAACGAGTCCTGAAACCTGAACGATCTAGAAAAGATTTTTGTGGAAGAATGGGCCAAATCCCTGTTTCTATATGTGAAAACCTGGTGAAGAACTACAGAAAGCGTCTGACCTCTGTAATTGCAAACAAAGACTTCTGCACTAAACAGTAGCACAGATTTTCTCAGGGGTACAAATTCTTTTGAACCCCAGTAAATTACAAATAAATTATTGAAAAATCATACACTGTGAGTTCCGGATTTTGCTTTTTTAGATTATGTCTCTATAAGTGGAAATGTATCTGTAATTGAAATTTCAGAACTCTAACTATATTCTAAGTGGGTGAACCTGCAAAATCACAAGGGGTGCAAATACCTCTGCTCCTCACTGTATTTTCATTGCCAATGACTATTTAGAAATTGTTTTTTCTTCTTTTCTTTTCAGCTTTTCTCTTCGCAAAATATTATTCTACAGGCCACAACTGGCCCCTGAGCTGCACATTTGACACACTGTAGTAGAATAAATATTATTTTCTAAATCCGAATGGATAAAATAAGATTCATTATCATATTTTATTGCTGTGTTACATTAGTAATTCTGTGTACCAGAGAGATCTCATGTTTCTACATGGCAACTTGTGGCTTTTAATCAGTTGTGACTTATGTGTATTTTTTCATGGATGGTTTCCATGTTGGAATGTTTTTCATCTCATTCAGTGCCAATGACGATGACAGACAGTCAATCCATTTTGTAGTAAATATCCCATTTACCATATGTTTTCCACACCTTTGAAACACAGGTTCTACATTTTTACCTCTGAGAAGAGTTGAAGAAGTTGAGGTGGTAGCTTGTTTCCGTCATCCATGTTAATGGGCTTCCTAGGTAAATGCCCCGCAGACTTTGTAGGCTAGGAATATACAAAACAACTAATGTCAGAAGCAGAAAGACAAAACACTCAGGGGCTAAATACAAAAGGTGTTTTACACTACCCGTTTTGGCATCTTTATTTTGTTCAGTTCTGGAACTGAACTGGGAAGACTCTGAATTTCTGGTGATTTGTTTTGGAGACGCCGCGACTTCCGAGATGGGAGGACTTCTTTCATCACTGGCAGTGACCTGCCACCACAGAAGAGCATCATAGAGGGAGTGAGACGACACCTGATCAAATTTTGCAGGTTTGAAACAGAATTGAGAAGCAAATCATAAAGATAACAGCGGATTCCATACCTTGTCTGTGTCTTCTGCGATGGCTGACGTTTTGGGGATGATTGTTTTAATTCATGGGAGGCCTTCAGGGGAAAAAAAGGATTAATAACAGGGAATTTTCACAGAAATTGAACTCCTTTACAATTTAAATGTATTCCAATTAGGGCTGTCGAAATTAGCGCGTTAACGGGCGATAATTAATTTTTTAAATTAATCACGTTAAAATATTTGACGCAATTGATGCACATGCCCCACTCAAACAGATTAAAATGACAGCAGAGTGTAATGTCTGCTTGTTACTTGTTTTTTGGTGTTTGGCGCCCTCTGCTGGCGCTTGGGTCCAACTGATTTTATGGCTTTCAGCAACATGAGTGAGCATGGTGTAATTATTGACATCAACAATGGCGAGCTATTAGTTTATTTTTTGATTGAAAATTTTACAAATTTTAATAAAACGAAAACATTAAGAGAGGTTTTAATATAAAATTTCGATAACTTGTACTAACATTTATCTTTTAAGAACTACAAGTCTTTCTATCCATGGATCGCTTTAAGAGAATGTTAATAATGTTAATGCCATTTTGTTGATTTATTGCTATAATGAACTAATACAGTACTTATGTACCGTATGTTGAATGTATAAATCCGTCTTGTGTCTTATCTTTCCATTCAACAATAATTTACAGAAAAATATGGCATATTTTATAGATGGTTTGAATTGTGATTAATTACGATTAATTAATTTTTAAGCTGCAATTAACTCGATTAAAAATTTTAATCGTTTGACAGCCCTTATTACAATCGATGTCATGTTCATGATCTACAGTACCTGAAGGAGATTGATAGAAGAAAGGAAGGCTTTTTTCTGCCTGATGTTCTCCAGACGCCTCAGTTCATAGGCTGAGAGTCCTCGACCCTGTCAGGACAAAATGAATGCTCATGCTTCAGTGCCATTGGCGGCGGAAGACTTCCCTCCCAGTCAAAATGGATTGGATGTCTATTGTGGTCAATGTCAGTGAAAGGGTTCAAATATTTAAGGACTTTTACCTCTGCTTCACTATTTTCATCATTTGAAGAGTCCTCTTCTTCATGTTGAAAATGTTCAATGCTGTGCTCCTTTATAGGATGTTGGACAAAAATTAAACAATGTCACTTTGATAAGACCATAACGACAATAGCTATTCCACTGCACTATATAATGAAATCAAATACAATACAAATGCAGTGTGCCTAAAATGTTGATGGAGTCTCACCTTCCTCCTGGGCTGTGGTGCATGAGGAGGAGAATATTGCAGTCTCTTGGGTGCCTGGATTGTTCGAACGGATTTGCGGACTTTTTCTATCGGGACCACAACCTTCTCCTGCTAAGTGAACAAGAACAGACGCTTTGAGATACCACCAAAGCTACCATAGCTTAGGTGGTATCAATATATATTACTTTGTTGCATAGTTTTAAATTTGATAGCTTAAATGTGGAAGATTTTGAAATTCCTTTTCTATATTTAATGACTTACTCAAAATGTTTAAGGTAACAGGTAAGCCTGTTTGTGTGAAAATACAACGTTGAACCTCCTGGCGCCATGCGCAGCTCTCATGACCGCTTGAGACACACTATATGCAGGCAAACGCACATGGAGGCAGGGCTGTCAACAGACTTTCATTGGCCCGGGGACAAGAGACCATTATAGGGACCCCACCCCAGCCCTGCCACCGGCTTGTCACGATAACATACGCAAAACATTCATTCATTAACATTTCAACACATTTAATTTGAGATAGACAGTTAACTTTAACGGACCGTAATGTGATGTGACACAATATAAACAAACAATTTCTATCTATTGTCCCATGTAGGCTACAATACAACTGAGAGTGCTATGCCTGCCTGCTGAGCAACAAAACAGTATAACTAAACATCCTGTGCCTTCCACCTCCACATCCCTGGGTTTATCAAGCCCTCAAATAGTGATGTACCTAGATTTTTAGACAGTAACGTCATTTATAACATCAGTGAAATCCCGTTTTTGAGCAAGCTGACGCTCAATGGATAGCATGGTTAGGTTGTTAAACCTGCCCTGTGATATGTTGGAGCGTAGGTAGTTTTTTTGTTTTTTTATTATTTTAATTTTACTGAAGGCTCGCTCTCCTCCAGCAACAGTCACTGGCAAAGACAAGAAAATGGATAGCAGTGTGCGGAGATCAACATAAACTCTTTGTGGCATGTCTTGTCATACCGCAGCTCAATAGGCTACAAGCGGCCGTTGACAGACTCGAATTGGGCTTTGGTCACAGTGATTGCGGATGTAAACGTTCAGTGTTAGTGGCTGTTTTTTACTTACCGACATCGTCCACAGCCAAATCTAACCCTAATTCTCTGGCTTCTTGTCCCTTCATAATTTTTCTCTCATTCACCTCTATGATCTTCATCTTTTTTTCTTTTTTCTTTTCTTTGCACCCGATTTGTAACAGCTCACCATGTTTAGAGTTTATAACAATGACAGATTTTAATTTCCCACTACAGGGCACGTACGTAGTGTAGGCTTGAGTGCGTCAATGCGGGTTCAAACCATTCTCTTTGCTCCACTCTGTCGACGGGCTTGCATGGAGGATTGGGGTGGAATTCCTGCATTACGCGAAATGAAACTTTGGCAGTTTTAGCACAAACTGAGACACTCTGAGGCGGATTGTGGCATTTACTGAGGTGCAATACACAGAAACTTTGAATGAACACGTGGAATGAAATAATGTGAACGTTTTTGAGCACCAAGAAAACCATCCACATGGAGGCTCCAGGCGCTTCGTTTTTTCTCATGCGGCCGCCCGAAGCTCACTATTTTCAGGCACAAAGACACGGAGGATAGGGGTGAAATCAACGTTCTAAGGCAAAATGTAACTTTGGCATTGAAACCCAAAATGTCACACTATAAAGTGGATTGCCTGGCGCGCACACCCTCTTAAAATGCATGGATGAACTGTGTAAGTGCTGTGGGGGAGAGAAGAGTTTTGGTGTGTTCAATTTTATCTAATTTTTCACTTTCTTGGAGGGGGGGCCGGTAATTTTATTTCATAAATAATATTAAACCAATTACCGCATTTTTCAGACTATAAGTCGCAGTTTTTTTTCATAGTTTGGCTGGGGGTGCGATTTATACTCTGGAGCGACTTATGTGTGAAATTATTAATACATTATTATATAATTTCACATGTTATTTTGGTGTTTTGGAGTGACACTGATGGTTTGGTAAACTTGTTAGCGTGTTCTTTATGCTATAGTTATCTGAATAACTCTTAATAGCTATGTTACGTTAACATACCGGCCACGTTCGCATTTTGTTGTTCATGCATCATGTAACATTATCATACTGTACACTTATTCAGCATGTTGTTCTCTATTGTATTTTTATTTTTAATTGCCTTTCAATATGACTTATCTGTTTTATGTGTTGGATTTTACCAAGTTAATTTCCCTCAAAAATGTCCCTTATACTCCAGTGCTACTTATTTATGGCGGAAAACGCTTATGTTCTACTCTGAGACCCCCAATTTGTCCAAATTTCAAAATTGTTCGATTTGTACGTGTGATATATCATTGGAAAGCTTAAAATCTCAATTTTCTGGGGGAAGAAAAATTTTGAACAGGAGGGCATTTTATTTATTTATTTTTTTTTAAACAGCAAAACCCTAACTGGAGGTGAGAGCACGTGGGAGCAGAATTAAAGACGCCATGATTTTAACGAGATATTATCACGTACTTACCTTGTTTCAATCCAAAAACTCCATATAGCATCTATCATCGAGTGTCAAGACACAGATGTGAATGGCCACAGCTGGAATTTTCCAGGATTTTATGGGTGGAACATGGTAATATAACAAGGGTCGCGATGCAGAAATCGCAGACGTCAAGGAGTAATCGAGATTTTCATTTTTATATATTTACCCTTTAAACGTTTTTTAAAAAATGTTCTTTGTTTGGATCGATTATTTATCATCTAAAATATTGGGGAGAAAATGCAACAGTAACAAAAAAATATATAATTAAGTGATAGTTATGAGGTAGAAATCTGTGCCTTTCTTACAGACGCCAATTTTTTCATTATGAGGTAATTTGTTTAAAAGTTTAAAATATGCGAGTAAATAATTTTTTTAAGTCATTTTTTTTTAAACAAAATATTAGACATCCATTAATGATTTTAAGCTAAAAATGACAGACATTTTGAATAATAAATATAATTACTTCTTTTTATGGCTGGGTTGAAACAAAAGCAGTTGCGCGACGTCTGTATACGGGGGTTTTCAGGGTAAAACAGACAAAAATAGTTTGGGGAGTTAATGCGTTATGAATCTGCTATGGCAGCATATAGACATATTGTTCTATGATATACAACAGTTCTTTTGGCTTAAAATACAGTAATTTTTTTATAGAGGGGTGCGAGAGCAGAAACTGCTTTTTCAGCCTTGTCTGTGTTTTCTGCCATGTTTTTTTCCTCTTCGTTGGCCATTTTATGGCTGGTGTGAATTATACTCAGGTGCGACTTATAGTCCGATAAATACAGTATATAAAAATTGATATAGTTCATTAAAGTATACAAAGAGCGATTGAAAAGTAGCTTCCTGTTTTTAAGTACTAATTTAATTAATTTATCCATGTCTGGACAATAATTCTATTTTTGGACAATAATTCTAATAAGAAACGTGAAACATTATGAGAAAGTGCACTGCATGGAGTTTTATTTAAAATTCAATATGGGCGCCAATATTAGCCACTTGTTTCTCAAACCACCTGGGAACCGCAATTAACTGATTTCAGAAGAGCTGTTGGTGGCTTTCAGTTATGAAAATAAATAAATAATGAAATGATAAATAATAGTCAGTACAATATTTATGCCCGACCGCACACTACACGTTTGTAAAAATCATTGCCGATTTAAACAATAGGTGGGCACGCAAATTACACGATTATCCAAATAGTTAACATAGTAAATTAATAATGACAAATAGTACCACATTTAGGTGAAAATCTCACCCCCATGTTCGATTTAAAGGTACGTCCTTTGATACTCATAAAACAGCCATCAATAAAAACAAAAAATAAAACTGTTACCTTGGCGTCAGCCTTGCGCTTTGAACTTCTCGTCTCCATTTGGTTGCTTTTGGAGGAACTTCAGGAACGAAGTATTTAAACTTACAAGGATATCAACTCCACGCTGCCTTTGTAGAAGTTGTGTTCTATAAGATGTTCCTCGCAATCGCGTTTTACATTTTTTTAGGAAGTTGGTGGTGAGTGTTCAGTCGGTATCGAAATCCCGCTTGCGCATTGGTCAATTTTCTGGTGTCGTCATATAAAAAAATCAGTCCACAAGCCAATAAGCGACCAAGAAATGAATGTTTACTTCCTCATGCACCTTCAGCTCACACGCGTCCTATGACGCTGTCATCTGTGTCACTACCCGATCGTGACGGTGTAGGACGTAAGTAATGTCACGTGACAACAGTCATTACCAATCGTGACGGGCTTGTCGCAACCCAATGTGGGTAACGACAGGATGTGAGTCTATTAAATTCTGCTTGCATGCATGAGATTATGAGCAAGTTTTCAAATAATATAAATAATAGCGTACCACACGCAACACGTCACTTTTTCCCATTAATATTCATAAAGTTAGCAACTGTTGCTAGGCGGTTCAAGCTTGGGTTTGTCCCTCATGCTAAATGCATGTAAATAGTAGCCTGGTACACCAGACTCAACGCTGTTCCAGCTATTGAGTCTGGCCACCATTCAGCGGATAAAATTTCCAGGGCGTAGCAAGCCACAGCAAACAGACAGCGGAGTGGACCAATCAGCGACGGGCGGACGTGACGTGAGTAAAGTGACGAGGGACTTGCGCGCGGAAGTAAACATACGAGGAGAGCGGAATTTATCCAACATGGCTAACGCGAGACGGACTGTTGTCAATGACTTGTGTCCATAGGCGGCTCTACTATTCAGGCGAAGTAGGCGATCGCCTTAGGCCCCCAACCAGTAGGGGGCCCCCCAACCAGCTGCCCTTGCCCTAACAAGCAACAGCTTGGGCCACCGCAGCCAGCAGCACCCCCAACTATTCGTTATGTATAACTATATCAGCATACCAAACAAACAAATAACAAAACAAAAAAGAATCTCTCTCCCCCACACACGCACTATCAGTCGCTTAGCTTCATTTAGCGTCGTTTAGCTTTGCTTAGCTTCGTTTAGTATCACTTAGCTCCGCTTAGCTGTTCATTAGCTTCACTTAGCTCTCCCGCATTTTTAACGCCACTAAGCTCGCTATTTTTACAGCTCACTTGCTACTTTGCACGTCGACTATCGTTTATTTCGAACACATGAGCGAACGTGCTTTCCATGAGAGCCAAAGTGCAGTGAGGGAGAAGTTGAGAACAGGCCGCGAATGCCTCTATTAACTTACTTCTTCTTCACACCGAACATAAAATACACAACAGCACACCATGTGGCGAAACAATGCAGTACAGTTCCAATCAGTCATACTACAATAGCACTGAAGAGCTGGTTAACAGCATTTGCTAACGAAAAAAAAATTAAATCTATTAGTGACACCACAAGCAATGATGAAGAATGTTTTTTACGGAGTGTAAAGCTTTCGGTTAGCAGTTTAGCAAACGTACCTCTGGTGAACATTTCAAAATAAAAGCACGTCATGTTCGTCATATAAAGAACGATTTCTGGAGTTAATCCCACATACTTCAGAATTAATATAATATGCTGAGAAAATACTACACAATACAGATTCTACACTAAGAATAGCTTTCAAATGACACTCTTTATGACAAATATGATTGGCAATGAATAATTATTATGCTACTATTATATATGGTAGTATACTATAATAATAATGCTAGAATTTGTTTTTAATGAATTGTTTTGAATAATGTTGGAAAGGCAAAGTCAGTGTTCTGAATCTGTTTACTTTCCATTCTTTTGCACTAGTAAATGCTATCAGCATTTAACCTCATTGTTTATTTGTGATTAATTATTGTTATTCACATGATTATTCATACTTTAATAAAGAATTTAAGTGTTCCAAAATGGGTTTGTGGATTAATAAGCGTCAACAAAAATTTCATTGCTAAATTAGTAAAGAAAAAAAAAAAAAAGAAGAAAATTATTAATTTAGACTAATTGTAAAACTACTCGGCTGACTAATCAGGAGAAAATTTGTCGTTTAGGACAGCCCTCGTGTACCGGAACATTTTTCCTCCACACCCTTCTCACCTTTTTAACCCCTGACCCATGAAGAGGGCCCCTGGATATGTTCGCCTTAGGCCTCATAATTGCCAAGTCCGCCACTGCTTGTGTTGATGTGTTTTTGGTAATTTAAAACTGATTTTACCGTGGATTGGAACATATTCTCGGCTCTCTTGTTCGCCATCTGTGTTGTTGTGGAGACGACTTCCGACGCGGAAGAATGACGTTGCTCGTTGAGAACACATCACGCAAATAAAAGAATCTGATTTGACGGTTGATTTTGTTCTTGGCCGTTAATGGGCGGAGTCCCAGACTATTCTCACAGTGTTTGAAAAATACAGGGAGAACAGTCTGGCCGTGCCAGGCAATGTAAATAGTGTATGAACGAGATGTTTATTGAGCTAAACCTACCAATTCTGTCCGAAAATGATGTCCCTGGTGCCAAATTCACTCTTACATACAAATGTTCAGTTAAAGAGACGGCTTGAGTGTCGAGGGCTGAAAAAGATGGGGAAAAAGAGCCGACCTGATCCAGAGTTAGCTTTTTCATCGACACCGTTTTCTTGCGTGCATTGCCTTACGCCACTGACAAAGACATTTTCCTGTTTCAACAATCTATCCTTTACCACCATATGCCCTGTCTTTCTTACATATTATTTTCTCTGGTTGTCTTACGTCTCTGACTGTTCTTGGGGGTAATTTATTTTGCTATTTTTGTGTAGCGATCAGAAATGCTACTCAGTGACAGCTAAAGAACTTTTTTTTTCATTAATAACAAATCTTACTTATATTAATTTCTTTACACTCCCCACTCACTAAAGTTGTTTCTTTACAACAGAAAAAGGTAACAACAGTGGCAATCATATACCATTTAAATTATTTTCAGGTCATTCATTGTCAGCAGAAGCAGCACGGCAAAACGCCACGCTAAAAAAATAAGTAAAAATATTCAAATGGCTTACCTCTTCGGGGCAGGCTGTGGCAGGCAATTGATCTGTAGGACCATGGGCCCCAACAAAATGTTTACTGCATATGAAGGTGAATGGCTTCACCTTGCTGACGTTAAACTGGTCTTTTGGACGTCAGCACAAGTTGATCCATTGTTCACATTTTTTCCTCTGAGTTTTGGCTTTGGGAAAGGTATGAAGAAAACATCCTTCATATGTCATAATATCTAGAGTCGTTTCTACAAGTTCCATAGCAGCAGTGTTTACTTGACACATTCTTTTTTTACCGGCAGAAAACAAGCAGTAGTAACATTGGTTGTATGAGAAGGTGCTTCTATGTTGACTCATGTTTACGATGTTTACTACGTTTACGATGGTGAAGTCACGTAGCCTTGCGGTCTAAAAATAGCATTCGTGCAGTACGCTATTGAGTACACCCCTTACATTTCCGTAGTCATTTAATTATATCTTTTCATGGGACCACACTGAAAAAATGATTCTTACACAAAAGTAGTCAGTGTACAGCTTATATACCAGCGTGAATTTATTGTTCCCTCAAAATAACTCAAAATACAGCCATTATTGGGAATATCGTACTAGTATTTTTACCAAGTATTAATAAACATTGTTATTTAAAAAAATCATGACGAGGACAGGACATACTAGTATAGGCTACGTCTACACTAGGAAGGATAATGGCCTTAAACGTGTAATTAGTTGCACTATACGACATGTCGGCTACACTAGTATGCCTATTATTCGGATTAGTTGTTAGACCAGGGGTGGACAAACCGGTCCTCGAGGGCCACAGTGGGTCCTGGTCTTTGTTCCAACTGATCCAGCACAAGCAGTTTAACCAATGAGGTTTCAGCAGAAACAACATGCACCTGACTGCAATCAACTGATGCACTGGTAAAACACCACATTGGTGAAAAGGAGCCCACTTAATGGGTTTTAACAAAAAACGCACCCACTGCGGCTCTTTGTGGAATAGTTTGCCCACCCGCATTAGTCAGACAATGTAGGCTGGTAATATTAGCCGCTGCGAAATATTGACTTCTGTCTCCTTACAATAATCGGATACCAAGGAAGTGACGTCATGCCGTCGCCGTTTTTAGTGCGGCATGACGGCATCATAAACAACGTAGGCGGACGATCACGATGTGGCATTCCTGCTCCTCTTTTCTTTTCCACACATTTTTCTTGAATCTTCAAACTACTTCTCAATAATATGCTTTAATTCAGTGCCCATTTGTGGTCCTCCTATCGCGGATGACGCTGACATGAGCCTTTTTTGACAGAGCTCGTCTTCCGCGTTGTCTCCATCCAGCTGCGGGGCTGGCCACTCCCAAGTCAATGCCGACCGAACATGAGTATATAAAAATGTGTAGAGGAAAATTAAACCTGAAACTGAAATTAACTTACTAGAAAATTTATAAAATAAGTTCAAAATTAGTTTTTTTTTTGTTTTCCATCATTCTTGTGGGGAATTTTAAATCAGGCTGCTAAGGACAGCTATACTTTTCGCCAAGATCGTCATCCATTGAATATGGTACGCCCGCCGGTGTCGTGCCAATGTAGTTACCCCTGTCAAAAATTGTATCCCCTGGGCAGAGGCACTGCGCTGCACTGATTTGCTTGATTTCCGTGCTTTGGTGATGTAGTTATATGCGTGTTTTTAAAACATGGCCCAGCCATAAAAAAACAAAAACTTTTTTTTCCTGTCGTATAACGTAACATACGTACTGAACATAAAAAAAGGCAATATTTTACTGTTTTGCTCGTAAGATTACCTACAACTGTTATTACTGTAATTCAAGTCCTGTATTCAGTTTCTCCAGTTTAATAAATGTTGATGTCCAAATATATAACTGTGGTTCTTGTCTGGCTTCAATAATTGTTTAAGTGAACATAACTCATAACTAATGTGTGTGTGTGCGCTACCGCGGCCAGGTACTTTCTTCAGCAGGGGGACACGTCTGGCAGTGCAGGATTTGAGTTCCTGGCGGCGCATTGTGTTACTGATAGTAGCCTTTGTTACTGTGGTCCCAGCTCTCTGTAGGTCATTCACTACATCCTCCCGTGTGGTTCTGGGATTTTTGCTCACTGTTCTTGTTATCATTTTGACGCCATGGGGGGAGATCTTGCATGGAGCCCCAGATCGAGGGAGATTATCAGTGGTCTCGTATGTCTTCCATTTTTTAATAATTGCTCCCACAGTTGATTTCTTTACACCAAGCGTTTTTACCTATTGCAGATTCAGTCTTCCATGCCTGGTGCAGGGCTACAATTTTGTCTCTGGTGTCCTTCAACAGCTCTTTGGTCTTGGCCAGAGTGTAGTTTGGAGTGTGACTGACTGACTGATGTTGTGGACAAGTGTCTTTTATACCGATAATGAGTTAAAACAGGTGCCATTAATACAGGTAACGAGTGGAGCCTTGTTAGACCTCGTTAAACCTCGTTAGAAGAAGTTAGACCTCTTTGACAGCCAAAAATCTTGCTTGTTTGTAGGTGACCAAATACTTATTTTCCACTCTAATTTGGAAAAAAAATCTTTAAAAATCAAACAATGTGATTTTCTGTTTTTTTTTTTTTTTTTTTTTTCACATTCTGTCTCTCATGGTTGACGTTTACCCATGTTGACAATTACAGGCCTCTCTAATCTTTTCAAGTAGGAGAACTTGCACTATTGGTGGTTGACTAAATACTTATTTGCCCCACTGTATAGGAAAGTCAATTATATGCAATGACACTTTTCGGCCACCAGGGTTTGCCCCCGCCCTTAAATTCCGGATAAACTCAACATTCACACAATTTTCCCAGGTTAAATGAACTTGGGGGGGGGGGGGGGGGGCGTAAATGATGGTTGTTGTGACAAAAGATGGATCCAAATACAGCTATGCAGGCAAGGAAAGTATAATTCAAGGATAGGCTACATAAAAAAAAAACAACAACTGTATTTTCCCAATAAAAACTGTATTTTCCCCCCATAAATACAAAGTAGGACGTGCGGGGAGAAACCAAGATATAAAGGTATCACTTGACAATGGTTTGAAACTGACTGATTGAACAGCGAACTTAAATAAAAACAGTGTGTACAAGTCATACTTGGCTAGAGAGCGATGATTAAAAGAGGAGCAAGGCTGATGATAACACGTGAAGACAAAGACAAAAGAACCTGAAAAGTAAGACATGAAAAGGATGGAAATCCAGAAAAAAAAAATGTCAAAAATATTTATGACCATTATTTGGCTTCAAAGTATATGAGTAATGTGGACCAATTAAAGTGTGTTTTTTGTGACTTAGAAATAAATCATACCAAGTAGAATACATCCATGAGTCCATGACACCATAAAGCACATTACATAATGATATAAGAATGACATATTTTGTCATTAAAATGTTCAGTCCCATACAAATCAATTCAGTCATGGCGACAAGCAGTGCGAAATGATTTTTTTTTTTTTTAAACACATAATCCATTTCAGCAACAAAGCATATCCAAGACCTTGTGACTGCTTCTTCAGCATTTTAACAGTATACATACTTTATTTGCCAAAGTCCTGCATGTTATTTTTCAAAGCAAAAGAAGTGGGTAGGAAGCACAGGCTGCCAGTCCACACATGTTCTTTCCTCGCTCGATCAGAAAATATCTGAAGCAATAAAAGGAGTAAAAATATGTCATAAACTCATGACAACATTAAATCATCGACCTAAACTATAAATGTTACCCGTCTGCTCCCCAGGTGGCACCCCAGGAGTTCTTCACGATCCAATATGGTGTCGCCCCTTCGTTGACGCCATATCCCACGGCCAGCACAGCGTGATTGACCGAGTCAGCAGTGTTCTTACATAGAGTGCTTAAAAGAAAACACGCTTAATAAGAATGAATGCCGAATGCATTAATAATTAAGTTTTTACAAGAAAACCGTGTAAAGTCAGCTTACACCCTTAAGCGGCACTATTATCGGCAGCGCTGTAGCAAATGAGGCATGAGAACATTACTTGAATATTTTGCTTCAAAGGAAGCTCATGTGACAAGACTGTGTAATGCTAATTGTTCATACATATCTACGTGAACCAGATTGAAAAGAAATAACAGTTGCGTGGCTTTTTAACTCACTGGCTGCCATTGATGGCGATAGACATCTAATGTGTTTTGACTGGGAGTGGCTGGCAGCGAATGATTCCTGTCAGCCCTCCCAGTCAAAATAGATTGGACGCCTGTCACCGGTAATGGCAGTGAGTGAGTTGATACATTTCTAAGAGCTTCAAATGAAACTAAGCATTAACCATTTTTTGTAAAGTCTGACCTTTTCCTCTTTTTACGCAAAAACAACTGCAACCACAATACTAACTGAATAAATCATTTCCCTTGCTCTCACTAAAATGATTACACAGAGGAACACAATTTTTAAGTTAGGTCTGACAGCTGTTTTTTTTACTAACCTTTGAGTGGAAAATCCAAAATAAAAGTCAGTTTTTCTCCATCACCTCAAGGTTTTTAACAACCAGTTTTCCTAAAACATTTGAAGAATTCTGTTCTTACCAGATATGAGCTTGTTTTATAAACATTTTCAAATATTGATAAATGATCAAATATGAAAGAAACATTGTTTTGGAGGGTTCAACGTGAGGAAAATTGTGTTTGATGCTCCATCATTAGTCAGCCAACCGTGTTCATGGCCGGAAAATTTCACTACCCTAGACAGGAATAGCATACCGCAAGAATGCTATTTTTAGACTGTGACGTCGCCATCGTAACGTGGAAGTGGGACATTATACACACGCCCTTGCATACAAGTTTATATTTTTTATTTTATATTTCTGCTTGTTTTCTCTGATAATCTTTCAAAAATAAACATGCCGATCAAACACTGCTGCTAGGGAACTTGTAGAAACGACTCAAGGCATTACGACATATGAAGGATGTTTTCTTCATACGTTTCCCAAATCCCAAAACTCGGAGGAAAAAATGTGAAGAATGGATCAACTTGCCCGGACGTCCAAAAGATCAGTTTAACGCCAGCAAGGTGAAGCCATTCACATTTCATATGCAGTAAAGATTTTGTTGGGGGGCATGGTCCTTCAGAGGACGAAGAGGTAACCATTTTGATATTTTTCCTTTTTTTTTTAGCGAGACGTTTTGCCGTGCTGCTTGTGTCTGACAATGAATGACCTGAAAAAACATGAAATGGTATCTGACTGCCACTGTTACTTTTTCTGTTGTAATAAAAACAACTTTAGTAAGGGGGGAGTGTAAAAAAATATAGGATTAAGATTTGTTATCAATGAAAAAAATAAAAGTGTTTGTTGGCTGTCACCAAGTAGCATTTGCGATCGCTACACAAAAATAGCAATGTAAATTGCTTCCTAGAACGGTCAAAGACGTAAGACAACCAGAAGATATAATATATAAGAAAGACAGGGCATATGGTGGTAAAGGGTAGATTGTTGAAACAGGAGAACGTCATTGTCAGTGGTGTTAGGAAAAGGTGTGGATCAGGTCAGCTCTTTTTTAGCCCTCGACACTCAAGCCATCTCTTTGACTGAACGTTTCTATGTTCTTCCACATTTTAACCAGTGAATTTGGCACTAGGGACATCAATTTCGGACAGAATTGGTAGGTTTAGCTCAGTAAACATCTCGTTCGTACACTATTTACATGCATCTAGCATGAGGGACAAACGCGAGTGTGTCCCCCCTTAGCAACAGTTGCTAACGTCATGGATATTAATAAGCGGAAGGGACGTGTAGCATGCGGTACGCTATTGTCAGTGCAATGGCAGAGAGCTGGTACAGGTTTGTTCCAATATCGACCATAAAATGTCGCCATTGCGCTTTCAACAGTATCACCAGACATGGTCAAAAATGCAGTTAAAATGGGTAAATATTTTTTAATACTTTTTTACTTGATACTTGCCTGGCATGGAGTGGGCAAATAAAAGCTTTGTTTCCCGCCTGGTTTATAAACCACTGGGAGAAACCCTTTATCATATTTTTTTTTAAATCTGGATGGTAAGCAGTGGAAAACCTTGATGCATTAGAAAAATAAAACACTGACATTTTGGAAATTGCATGTTAATTTTAATTTAAATCAGCTAATAAAAAATTAACTGAACAGAATTAGTGTAGGTATCGGTGTAGGTCATTGATTTTCATTGATTAATGAAGTTCCTCACCTGCTGTAAACCCCATCCTTATAGTGCATGAAGTCGTCCGTCACCTCAAAGCCAAAAGTCACAGGGTTGAGTCGAGCCACGGCGTCCACCATGGCCTGCTCGTCATACTGCAGATCCATATTTCAAAAATAAGTTTCTACTTGCTTTAAAGGGAACCTCAGACTTAAAGATTTATATGCTCTAATAAGCCACAATTGTTCTCTTTTACAAAAATGTTATGAGAAACACATAAAATATTCGATATAAAAATCTATAATATTTAGTACATGTTTTGTCCTACGTAGGGCGCCATGTTTTATGCACGCAAGGGGGTGATGACGTAGTTTGTCACTAACTAAACAAACACTACCGGTCTTCTGCAATTCCTTCTATGCGGCAAGACGTCCAACACATTGGTTAAAAGAGGTGAGTACCGTATTTTTCGGACTATAAGTCGCGGTTTTTTTTCATATTTTGGCTGTGGGTGCGACTTATACTCAGGAGCGACTTATCTGTGGAATTATTAACACATTATGATATAATTTCACATGTTATTTTGGTGTTTTGCAGTGACACTGATGGTTTTGTAAAGTTGTTAGCATGTTCTTATGCTATAGTTATCTGAATAACTCTTATAGCTATGGCCACGTTCGCGTTCTGCCTTTGGCAGTGTATGTTCAATTGTATTATTGACTTTTTTATCTTGAAATGGATGCATTTAGTTTGTGGCGCTTTCACGCCCACGTGAGGGCGCACTCGCACTTGTTTACGTGAAGAAGAGTGCTCACACGCCAGAAGAAGACGGACAGTTACGTAGCTCTGAGTGAGTGAGTGGGCGAATTAGCGAGAGAGAAAAGACAGCTGCGAACCTACTTTCATTGTTTATGCTTTTAAATGATCTCTACAGAGGCAACGCCTGCGTGTATCATCTTTTCTGTTGTTGTTGTGTGTTTTCGACCAGCGATCGGACACTTAGAGCCATTTGTGTGGTTGTTTGAACGATGTGCTAATGATAGCGAACGCATGCTAACCTGTTACTTATTACTGTAATAGTACCTAATTATCATTTATTTACGTTGATGCGAACCTGTTTGCTATCGAGGACCAAATTGATTCAGCAAATTATACGGACGTCCAGCATTGTCTTTTGGGAGTTCGCTGTATAGCCAGGACCGAGCCGTAGCGTAGGACAGTATATTCACATTTCGTTGTTCATGCACTGTACACTGTACATTTATTTAGCATGTTGTTCTCTATTGTATTTTTATATTAAATTGCCTTTCAAGATTTCTGTTCTATGTGTTGGATTTTATCAAGTAAATTTCCCCCAAAAATTCGACTTATACTCCGGTGCGACTTGTATATGTTTTTTTTCTCTTCGTTGGGCATTTTATGGCTGGACCGACTTATACTCAGGTGCGACTTGTAGTCCGAAAAATACGGTACTTACTATATGTGTTTTTATTTAGTCTTTTATTACCTTTTCATTGCCTCAAAATACTTAACTTGTGTTTCCTTCTCATATTTTTATGCATGGTGTTTTCTTTTGGTAGCTTTAAGGCAGATTGTTGATCTGTTGACCACATTGGTCACGTAGCATATTTAAACAACCCTTACTTGATATTACTACTTTTAAGTATTTTCATAAGGCGTCTTTAGAATGTTATGTCAGTATGCATCAAAACAAAACAAGCTGAAAGTGCACGGTAGTACTTTGGGTGTCAAATTCACATCTTGTAGACATTTCGCTAGTGTAGCACATTTTGGCAGAACACCGCTTTTGTCATACTTTCGTCTCGTCTCATCCCGTCTTTTCATCCTGTCTTTCCAGTTCATTTTGCTTTTGCTGCTCGTTTTGTGAAATATCGACAGTGCTGTCACGCTCATTAATGTTCCTCTCAGGTTCAAATTGAAAGGGTTGAACAGATGACATGTTTATGTCGCTAGAGGCATAGGCCCACTCTGGAAGCCCGGTAGCGGAACCAATTGACGTCAACGCCCTGCGACATTAACAACAATGGCGACCTACTAGTTAAACTAATTTTACAACTTGTACAAAAACGAAAACATCAAGAGGGGTTTTAATATCAAATTATTTAAACTGATAATAACGTTGATCTTTTAAGAACTGCAAGTCTTTCTATCCATGGATCCCTTTTAAGTTGTTAGTCAGTGCTAGTTTTAAAACTCACAGTCGTTATGTTGACGACATCATGGACGAAAACGGCGGCTAGCATAGGCTGGAAGTGGCAGGTGTCATCCTGAAGTATACAAGATGAGTTAGCTACTGAAAATGTTCTGTACACTAGATTGCATCGAAATTTTTAAAAAATCATCATCATACATAGCCTTTATAGGGATAGTCTTCTTCCGTCATGAGACCCTTGCTGTACTTGATGTACTCAAAAGCCTGACTGGGAAGCCCACTAAAAAGAGTGGAGTGCCCCGAGGGAGTTGATTAAAATGACATTAAAAGATTAAAGAAATAAGACTTACCCCATGCATCCTTGATTGTTGAAGTCCTGCGCGCAGTCAATTAGCTGCTGCTCTGACTGTAGCAACACACCCAGCAAAAATTACCAGAGTTCAAAATGGTCATTTATCTATGCCTGAAACATAGTATGCTTCACTATTTAGAAATTATGATACATGCATTTGTACTTTGGTTTTATAGTGTTTTAGTGCACACAATGTCAAGTGTCAGAAGTGACACACTCTTAATTCATTCACTGCTATTGACAGTGATAGACATTAAATCAACTTAAATTGGGATGACTTTAAACTATAAATTGACGATAGATATCCAATCCAATTTGACACAAACGGTTGATGCCACCCCTCCCAGTCATAATGGATTGGACTCTATCACCATCAATAGCAGTGAAATCATAGCAATTTTTTTCTCATACAAAGGTTTTACCAGAGATATCAACTTTCCAGTGGCAATGGCATTCACTGACTCCAAACATCCTGTGGCAGAGAAGGTCCAACAACTTCCACAGTGACCCTCAACATAAAAGAAATTAACTTCAAATTAATATCACATCATCAACAAACAAGTAACGATGTTGTGTAAAGATTGTTGTCACTTTGGGACTAGATTTTTTATTCCTCTAAAGCTACTGACTATTGATACAGACAATTCAAGTACCTGGTTCTTCACCGGTGTCACAAAGTTGCCTTTAGTCCTCCAATCCACAGATTTGGGATAAGGCCCACTACTCCTTACATGATTCCCCTTGGTGGCTGAACAATTCTGCAACACCCCATGTTTTCATGTTTTATAACTTCAAAATATTTTAGTCTGAATGATGTGGAGCACACCTGAGGTTTCTGGAGAAGAAAACCCTTTCTGAATTCATCAAATGTCAGGTCTGAGAACTGGTTTAGGCCCACTAGAGTAAAACAAGATGCACAACAATGTGAGAATGTCAAAATTAGTATCACATTATTCAAAGCTGACAGTTGAATTGACTGTACTTGTAAAAGAGTGAGTCCCCTCATTGTGGGCATCGACTCTCTTCTTATTCTCTGTGAAGATGCGGAGGCGATAGAAGTACTCTTCGATGTCGTACACTTTGTTATGCTGCATTAAAAAAAAAGTTTATGTATGTCACTTTGACAGAAAAAGCAACAACCATTTACTTTGCCTGTTATATTATAGCAGCTGTAAACTGTATTATGGAATTTAACGCTGAAATGACTTGTGCGCATTACATGTATACATACGTGTGACATCCACTGTTTGAATTCATACTCCTCTGATGAAACAAGAAAAGAGAATATTAATTAATTGTACTTCATTTAATCGACTATTTTATAGTGGAATGAAAAAGTATCTGAAACTTCTGGAATTTCTCACATTTCTGCATAAAATCACCATCAAATGTGAGATGATATTTGTCAAAATCACACAGATGAAAATACAGTGTTTGATTTAACTAAAACCACCATTTATAGGTTTTTATATTTTAATGAGGATAGCAAGCAAACAATGACAGAAGGGGGGGGGGGTATGTAAGTGAACCCTCTGTCTAAGGAGACTTTAATAGCAATTGAAACTATGTCGATGTCTCGATCCAAGTTTTTGCACCTCCAATCCGATACCGATATTGTTTTACACTTCCCATCCGATACCGACACTTGCCGATACCGATGCCGACCTATCTGAGCATGTGTTAAAGTTTAAAGTTATTTAGCCTCCTTACTTAGTTGTCAGACTCATGTTGAAAAAGGTTTTAGTACTCTTGATAACAACTAGCCAGCTGAATTAGGTGAGTTTGAATAACACACAATGGTTGGTAACAAGAAACTGACCTGTTTATTCAGTGACAAACACAAAACATAAATAACAAACGGAAATGGCATAGTCAGTCAGTAAAACGTGCAAATAATATTGTAAACTGTCTTAAAAAAGCAAAACACACCAAAACCTCATTGGAAAATCCCACAAATCCCCCAAGCTATTTGATGCTTTTAATGTTTCGTGCATTAGTTACAAAAATTGTATAAAAAGCCTCCCAGGTTTAATCCTGGGAGGCTTAATAGACTGAATAAACGACTATTTCGGTATCAAGTTAACATTTTAAAACAGTAAATAAAATACTCAAGTCCCCATTCTGTATCAGCAGCTTTAAACTACATTCAATTCATTTAATTTTGTGAATCAACTGTTAAAGGTGTTAAAATTGCTCCCGTTATTCCATAATTTCCCTTCTGTCTACTTTCGACATGTGAAAGTTTTAAAACTGTTTTAGATTCAAGTCAAGATTTTGCCTATTTAGGAGTATTTTAGATAAAAAATTAATTAGGTTCGCTTGGAAGGTTCACAACAGCCTACTAGGGAAGTCTTCTGCTTTAAGATGGCGGCTGTTTACTAACGCATCTGGTTTTCAATACTTCAATGTTGCTAACGCAGTCGAGTCTGTCGTGTAGGATCTAGTTCTATATACACTGTACATATGATATCTATTATCTCCAGTAAAACGACGTTGGCGTAGTTTGTAGCGGCTGTCAGCAGCAGTCAGGTATTTTTGTGTTTTTTATCCAGTGGCATGAGTTGAGCATTGGCATTACCCGGGTCTATGACAAGCATTATGTTTACTTTACGGGACGCAATGAGAAACTGACCGCATTGCGTCCCGAAGACTGCGCCGTGTATTAGTTCCGCTTTACTTGACATATTTCAATAATCGGAATTTGGATGTTTGTGAATCGTTCTCGAATCTTCCACGGCCGAATCGCTCAAGGATGTAATGACGGCTGGGCATGTTTTACCGTGGTTCTAAGTGTTGGATGGTGCGTCTTTACTCACGAGAGATAATGGCTCGTCATCCAGAATGAATTCTTCGGCAATGACTCTTGTTATTCCCTGGGCTTTGGGACTGTCGAGTGCCAGTTTGTCACGCATAGCAAAAGTTTATGCCAGTGTTAGTCGCATAGGACCTTTCGTTTTGTCTTCGGTTTTCTTAACATACTCCTCATACTCTTTGTGGTGGTATTTCGCTAAATGCTTGATTAGGTTGGTTGTATTAAAACTTACAACTTTACCACTACGCTTGACTTTATTGTGGCACATGTCTCTCGGTAAATTGGGAGACGGTAATGTATATATAGTGTGTTGAAGGTGTGCCGTAAAATGCGGACCGGATTTTAGGGAAACTGAAGCAAAAACTGGAATGGATTATATAAATCAGTGCGCTGGTAAACCGGGACCGGACTTTAAAAAAAACTGGATCGGAAGTCTGGATCAGAATTTTTCCGTGTTGGCCGATCCGATACCGATGCGCATTTTTTTGCCCATATGGGCGTCCGATCCGATCCAAATATCGGATCGGGACATCTTTAATTGAAACCAATTTTTACCAAACAATTTAAGTCAGGTATGTGCCCAATCAATGATGAGTGGTTTAAAGCTGCCCTGCCCACTATAAAACACACACCGGGTAAGAATTGTCTTGATTAGAAGCATTGTCTGATGTGCATCATGGCTCGATCAAGGATTGTTGATTTGTATAAAGCTAGGAAAGGATGCAAAACCATCTCTAAAAGTCTGGATGTTCATCAACAGTCAGAGAATTTTTCTACAAATAGAGAGAGTTTGGCACTGTTGCTTCTCTCACAAGGAGTGGCTGTCTACCAAAGATGATGCCAAGAGTTCAGCGCAGAATACTCAGAGAGGTAAAAAAGAACCCTAGAGAGTCTGCTAAAGACTTACAGATATCACTGGCATAGTCCAATATCTCTGTGCACACATCAATTATATGTAAAACTATGGCAAAGAATGGACTCCATGGAGGAAGCCACTGCTATCTAAAAAAAAAAAAAAAAAAAAAAAAATGTTTGTTGCTCATTTCGCAAAAAGGCACTTGGACACTCCACAGACATTTTGGCAAAATACTTTGTGGACTGATTAAACCAAAGTTTAATTGTTTGGGATGAGCACACAACGTCATGTGTGGAGGAAAAATGGAACAGTTCACCAACATCAACACCTCATCCCCACCGTGAAGCATGGTAGAGGGAGCATCATGATTTGGGGTTGTTTTGGTGCCTCAGGGCCTGGACAACTTGCAATCATTAATGGAAAAATGAATTCAAAAGTTTATTAAGAGATTTTGCAGGAAAACCTGAGGCCGTCTGTCAGACAGTTAAAACTAAAAAGAGGATAAATGCTGCAAGGAGACAACGATCCAAAACAGACGTAAAATCAACTTCACAATGGTTTCAGAAGAACAAAATACACGTTCTGGAGCGGCCAAGTCAAAGTCCAGACATACTGTGGCATGACCTAAAGACAGCGATTCATGCCAGGCATTCCAGGAATCTGACTGACCTACAGCTGTTTTTTTAGAGAAGAATGGGCCAAGATTAGTCCTGATCGATGTGTCAGACTGATCAGCTGCTACAGGAAGCGTCTGGTTGAAGTTATTGTTGCCAAAGGGAGGCACAAAATATTAAATGTGATGATCCACTAACATATTTTTCCCTTGTCTGTCATTGTTTGCATACTATCCTCATTAGAATATGAAAACCTATAAATATTTGGGTGGTTTTAGTTCAAGCAGACACTGTTTTTTCATCTTACCATAATACAGTGGAGCAAATAAGTATTTAGTCAACCGCTAATTCTGCAAGTACTCCCACTTGAGAATATTAGAGAGGCCTGTAATTGTCAACATGGGTAAACCTCAACCATGAGAGACAGAATGTGGAAAAAAAAAACAGAAAATCACATTGTTTGATTTTTAAAGAATTTATTTGCAAATCATGGTGGAAAATAAGTATTCGGTCTATACCAAAAGTTCATCTCAATACTTTGTTCCCAAACACACAGCCAGGGCAACAAAGGAGTGGCCTCGTAAGAAGCATTTCAAGGTCCTGGAGTGGCCTAGCCAGTCTCCAGATCTCAACCTCATAGAAAATCTGTGGAGGGAGTTGAAAGTCCGTGTTGCCCGACAGCCCCAAAACATCACTGTAGAGGAGATCTGCATGGAGGAATGGGCCAAAATACCAGCAACAGTGTGTGAAAAGCTTGTAAAGAGTTACAGAAAACGTTTGGCCTCTGTTATTGCCAACAAAGGGTACATAATAAAGTACTGAGATTAACTTTTGGTATTGACCAAATACTTATTTTCCACAATCATTTGCAAATAAATTATTTAAAAATCAAACAATGGGATTTTCTGTTTTTTTTTTTCCACATTCTGTCTCTCATGGTTGAGGTCTAATCATGTTGACAATTACAGGCCTCTCTAATATTTTCAAGTGGGAGAACTTGCACAATTAGTGGTTGACCAAATACTTATTTGCCCCACTGCACATATTACAAATGTTTAGAAAAAATGTGCATTTTGGAAGTTTTCAATCACTTCATGCAAGAATTAGAATTTTTTTTTTTACCCTATCAGGGCACCCATTTAACTAATTGGCTGCCATTGACGACGCACATCGTCCAATCCATTTTGATTTGGCATTCGTTCGTTCGCCCCTCCCATTCAAAATGGATTGGACATCTAGCACCGTCAATGGCACTGAAACATGAGCATTCACAGCCAGTTCAGTCCTCCCAGTTTAAATAAATTGGACGTCCATCGCCTTCAATGGTATGCAATGAGGTGAATGCTAATGGAGGTGGGGGGGCACCTTTAGTTTTTAATTTGGAGCTGTAACCATTGTGTATTTCTGTATTTATTCATTTTAATTTTATAATTCAATTTTTATTATCGTTGAATTAATCTATAAATATATTTCTTTATAAATAATATTTAAAAAAAAAACCAATAATAATTGCAACATATTAATCTCATGATATTTTCTAATATTTTTTTTATGATCAAAAAATAGGCACTTGACCTATAAAGGGTTCACGCTATTATGTGTAATCAATAAATCATTGAGCTTTAAATGCTTAAAATAGTCACTTGGTTTAGTGTCAACTTTTGGATAGCTGTCCACTGTAGCGACCATAGTCCCTGTAAAGGTTAAATATGTAGCTCTTGTGCCCCCCCTCCCCCTTCTTCTCAGGTTTCAATCACCTTTTCATTGTTCAAATTTAAATATATATATATTTTTTTAAAGTTCTATTCTGTTCTATTCTAGGGATTAGTATCTTCCTGATCCACTTACAAGGAATAAAGTGCATTCCACACAATTTGGCCACCTTGCAATGAAAGGCAGTGAATCCTTGAAATCCTAGTCGATTAACACATTGAAAAATATCTAGTAAAAGATGTAATAATGCAACTTACCTTTGAGTAAATTCAATGGCTGCAAATAAACAAAAGCAAACAGGGTGGTGCTCAATAACGCTACCAGCGTGAGCGCCATACTCTTCCTCACAACAGTGAGATTTATGAAAATCACATGACCAAGGCTTCTTTCCCACCCTTGAACAAACCCTCCCTTTAACACTCCCCTGCAGGGCGAGAAACACAAACCACTTTCTCCCCCTGAGAAAGAAAATATTTATTAACAAGAGGTAATCAGGAAAGAATACATTTTTCTGTTTGCAAAAGAAAAAATCAAATACTGACTCAAGCTGTTGGCACACGATTGGTCGTTGCAGCACTGGGTATTGCAAATATTTCGTGCGCCTCTTGGGAGGGCCACTGTGCTGCTAGATATAGATTTGTAACACGTGAAAAAGTGGAACATGCAAGCCACGTAAGCTTCAGGCGCTCATCTATACAAAGCCTGTAAAAATACATATAGAAATATCCCGATAATAACACAATTTTACTACTAATTTAGAAGTATCATGAGCAGAAGAGTACTGTATTACATAATGCTGTACACAGGGAAAACATGTACATAAGTTTCATTGGCAAAATAGTACAACAAAATACATACATTTGCAGCGTATATACTGTATATAAATAATCTATTTTTAGGATTAAGGCTTGAAAGTATGATACACTGGAAAAAGAGAGATCTCCTCCATGAAACGTTGGGAATTAAACTTGCTACATACATCGCGTTACGTCCAAAGTGGGAAGAAGCGAAAGCCAAACTGTATTAACCGTATTTTTCCACAGGTAAAATGCAGTGTTTCATTTGGCGGCTACATGAAACTACTACTAAAGTTGCCATTTGGTTCAAGCAACTATGAATATGTACCGTATTTCCTCATGCAGTAAATTTAGTGAGCCTGGATTATAATTTAAAAAAGAAAAAAAAAAATACTGCATTTGCTTGTCAATGAAAGGGATTAAGTTAAGTCTTCATTTTTGAAGATTTCCATGTTACAGACCATAGTTGTTAAACCTGCAGCCTGGGGACCAAATCTGGCCCACCACATCATTTTTGTGTGACCCGTAAAGAAAACCATGTGTATCGACTTAATGTTTCTTGCTAAAATCTAATTTTAATAAAATTTCGCTAGTCTTCAATGACTGATCGAGGACAGTAGATATTACCATAATCTTCGGACTATTAGGCGCACCTGACTAGAAGCCGCCACCCACCAAATGTGACATGAAAATAGCATTTATTCATAGATAAGCCGCACTGGACTATAAACCGCAGCTGTCCTCGCTGGGATATTTATTATGGGATATTTACACCAAAAGATATTAATCGATAACACTTTATTTGACAGCGGCACTATAAGATGTCATAAGACCAAATGAACCACCATGAAGCTTTGAATCAATTGGATGCAAAGGTTCATTGCTTCAAAAAGCTTCATTCGACCATCACTGCTCCCTTGGAGGAGACAGTTAACCTCTGTTAACTGTCTAACACTGTTGTCATCCAACATGCTTCCTAGCATGCATTGCATAGCTACATATGTAAATAACAATCAAAATGCATGTTCCGTGCTAATTATTTCTTTAGTTACTGTTCCAGTTGTTTCATTAATTGATAGTTATAATATTTGGTAACACTTTATTTGACATTGGCGCCATAAGACTGTCATAAGACCATCATAATTATGACATGACACTACCATGAGCACTGAGGAATGCTTATGACGGATGTAATTTTGTGTCATCCAGCAATTTGTCTCACTTTTGAATGAATGTAAAAGATCCGAGCTGGACATAAATGGAGTTAGTGACATAATTTGCCGGATGACACGTAATGACATCTGTCATAAGCATTCATTAATGCCCATGATAGTGTAATGCAGTACTTCTCAAATAGTGGGGTGCGCCCCCCTGGGGGGGGCGCAGAGCGATGCCAGAGGGGGCGCATGTGACCTCGGGGAACATGTTTTTTTTTTTTTGCCGTACTGGAATAAAGTGTACTTGCACATCCACTCAGTAGGTGGCAGTGGCGCTCTCATTTTCAGAGTGCGCGCAGTATTTTTGAACTAAGGAAGAGCACTCAGCACACACAGACAACAGATATGAAGAGCAGTGTGCCACCGCCGTTTTCGAAAGCCGTTTTCCGACCGGACTCACTCACGCAGCGACCCACTATCTTGTCCGGTTCTCACGTCGCCGCCCGAGAAGTGCCATTTTCGGCTTGGGATCGTCACGACGACCGTCCTCACCTACGGTTCTATCTCGGCCGCCGTGAATGCGCTTTTTTCGTGCCGTTGCCTTTTAGCTTTGACTTTTAATACAGTGGGTGATGATGAAAGACCACTGTTTACTGTGTCTAAAAATAATTATAGCAGACAGCCAGAAGCCAAATCAATTAAGACGCCACTTAAAGACATTAGACCCCAATCTCATTGTTAAGCCGCTTGATTTTTTCAGTGAAAACGTGCCGAATATTGCCAACAATCGTCCTGCTTTGTCAGTGTTATATCAGTAAGCCAGTGAACATTGTTAGCATGCTCATTGCAAAATAACTCCACACCATTGCAAAGGAGGTAAATACTGTGAGCAGCAAAAATAAAAACTGTCCTGTCCAAGGACACTTTTTTTTTTTCTTCTATTCAGATTTGTTTTTTCGGTCAAATTTTTGGGCACATTGTCCTCATGAGTGAATGTTTCTAATCAATTTTAATTTGTTATTATTTACTGATTTTCTTACATTTTATTTTTCTGTATCAAATGGTCAAAAATGTACCTTGAGTGTATTTTTTAGTTTGGATGTGAATTTTTTTTTTTTTAAATTCAGGCAAATTGATGCACGTCAAGTCTTCTCTGTTACAAACAAAACAATGTTAATAAAGTTATACTTTATTATAAGTTGATCTATGTTACTTTTTTTCTTTATTAGAAAAAAGGACACAATGTTAGGCAGATGCGTATTTATAATAGTAATTTTATAGACAAATGATACTATTTACAGTGGCGGCAGAGAGATTGGGGGGGCGCGAAACATTTACGTCTTCCTTGGGGGGGCGTGACAGAAAATAATTGAGAAGCACTGGTGTAATGTCATAATTATTACAGTCTTATGACGCCGCAGTCAAATAAAGTGTTACCTATTAACCCAAATAAATTAAGAAATAAGCCGCACTGGACAATAAAACACAGAATTCAAAATGAGCAGAAAAAAGTATCGGCTTATAGTCGTAAAATTACGGTACGTATTTTCAGTCCACCCCCAATAAAAATATATTCTGTTTTCCCTTTTTTGCTTATTTTTTTTTGTAAAATTTTTTTTTTTTAATTTAAAAAATATAACATAAATAGATGATTAAATAAAAAGAATGTTTCCCTTTTTAAGGAAAAACGTCAATACAAAAAATTAAATGAAAAGTAAACAAACATGTCAAAGAAAAATAAGATATTTCCCTGTTTTTTTAAATAAATGTATACTGTATATATATGTATATATACAGTGCCTTGCAAAAGTATTCGGCCCCCTTGAACCTTGCAACCTTTCGCCACATTTCAGGCTTCAAACATAAAGATATAAAATTTTATTTTTTTTGTCAAGAATCAACAACTGTCAGGAAATGCGCGGGCAGGCAGGCAGGTTGTTATGGACCCAAATGCAGGGAAAACGAAAAAGGCAGCGAGGCAGGTGGCAGAGAACTCAAAAAGGCTTTAATGATAACTAACAAAAGGCACAAAGTACAAAACAAAGGCTGTGGTGATCAAAAAACTATCAACAAATAACTTAGGTCACTAACAAAGGCTGAATATCAAAAACTTACTGAGACGAACACGAGGGCTAGGACAGGACTTCAACTTTGACGCAGGCACAGACATTGACATAGACAATGACGCAGCAAGGAGTGAACAGAAAATGGGAGCATATATACACAAGCAGACAAGGGATAACGAGACAAGGAACAGCTGGGTAACACAGGTGGATGCAGATTGCCGAATACACTGGGAAAACACACACAGGTGAGAGCAATGGGTAATCACAGGACAAGTCACACAAGGAGAAACCAAACACAAACCTAACAGTACCCCCCCCTCAAGGGACGGATCCCAGACGTCCCGAGGAAACAAAAAGTAAGAAGGTTGCTCGGAGGAGGGAGCAACACCAGCCCGTCACGGCCAGTCAGGCGGGCGTCCAGGACGCCAGACGTGGGCCGATCGCACGGGTCGATCGGGAGGTCGCCCGGGGCGCCAGACATTGGGCGACCGCACAGGCAGATCAGGCGGGCGTCCCCGACGAGGTAGTGCTCGGTTGTCCATACCGCCACGTTTTGGCAGGAAACGGGGAGCAGCATCATCGGGGCGAGGGTCCGGAACAGAGTCGGAGTCGTCGTGCGGACCAGGAACGGAGTCGGAGTCGGAGTCGTCGTGCGGACCAGGAACGGAGTCGGAGTCGTCGTGCGGACCAGGAACGGAGTCGGAGTCGTCGTGCGGACCAGGAACGGAGTCGGAGTCGGAGTCGTCGTGCGGACCAGGAACGGAGTCGGAGTCGGAGTCGTCGTGCGGACCAGGAACGGAGTCGTCGTGCGGACCAGGAACGGAGTCGGAGTCGGAGTCGTCGTGCGGACCAGGAACGGAGTCGGAGTCGGAGTCGTCGTGCGGACCAGGAACGGAGTCGTCGTGCGGACCAGGAACGGAGTCGTCGTCGTCGTCGTCTGCTGGCGGGACAGCAGCGGTGTCGTCTGCTGGCGGGACAGCAGCGGTGTCGTCTGCTGGCGGGACAGCAGCGGTGTCGTCTGCTGGCGGGACAGCAGCGGTGTCGTCTGCTGGCGGGACAGCAGCGGTGTCGTCTGCTGGCGGGACAGCAGCGGTGTCGTCTGCTGGCGGGACAGCAGCGGTGTCGTCTGCTGGCGGGACAGCAGCGGAGTCGTCTGCTGGCGGGACAGCAGCGGAGTCGTCTGCTGGCGGGACAGCAGCGGAGTCGTCTGCTGGCGGGACAGCAGCGGAGTCGTCTGCTGGCGGGACAGCAGCGGAGTCGTCTGCTGGCGGGACAGCAGCGGAGTCGTCTGCTGGCGGGACAGCAGCGGAGTCGTCTGCTGGCGGGACAGCAGCGGAGTCGCAGGAGACTGCTGGCGGGACAGCAGCGGAGTCGCAGGAGACTGCTGGCGGGACAGCAGCGGAGTCGCAGGAGACTGCTGGCGGGACAGCAGCGGAGTCGCAGGAGACTGCTGGCGGGACAGCAGCGGAGTCGCAGGAGACTGCTGGCGGAGCAGCAGCGGAGTCGCAGGAGGCTGCTGGCGGAACAGCAGCGGCGTCGCAGGAGGCTGCTGGCGGAACAGCAGCGGCGTCGCAGGAGGCTGCTGGCGGAACAGCAGCGGCGTCGCAGGAGGCTGCTGGCGGAACAGCAGCGGCGTCGCAGGAGGCTGCTGGCGGAACAGCAGCGGAGTCGCAGGAGACTGCTGGCGGAACAGCAGCGGAGTCGCAGGAGTCTGCTGGCGGAACAGCAGCGGAGTCGTCGGGCACTGGAACGAAGGTCAGACGGCGAGGCGCCGGGACAGGGACTAGGCGACGAGGCGCCGGGACGGGCACCTCGGGCAGCTTGGACGTTGGCGCGGGCACTAGACTGCGTGGAGTCGGCGCGGGCACTGGAACGGAGGCCAGACGGCGAGGTGCCGGGACAGGGAGTAGGCGACGAGGCGCCGGGACGGGCACCTCGGGCAGCTTGGACTTTGGCGCGGGCACTGGACTGCGTGGAATCAGCGCAGGCACTGGAACGGAGGCCAGACGGCGAGGTGCCGGGACAAGGACTAGGCGACGAGGCGCCGGGACGGGCACCTCGGGCAGCTTGGGCGCCGGGACGGGCACCTCGGGCAGCTTGGGCGCCGGGACGGGCACTGGACTGCGGGGAGCCGGCGCGGGAGGAACTGGACTGCGGGGAGCCGGCGCGGGAGGAACTGGACTGCGGGGAGCCGGCGCGGGAGGAACTGGACTGCGGGGAGCCGGCGCGGGAGGAACTTGACTGCGGGGAGCCGGCGCGGGAGGAACTTGACTGCGGGGAGCCGGCGCGGGAGGAACTTGACTGCGGGGAGCCGGCGCGGGAGGAACTTGACTGCGGGGAGCCGGCGCGGGAGGAACTTGACTGCGTGGAGCCGGCGCGGGAGGAACTTGACTGCGTGGAGCCGGCGCGGGAGGAACTTGACTGCGTGGAGCCGGCGCGGGAGGAACTTGACTGCGTGGAGCCGGCGCGGGAGGAACTTGACTGCGTGGAGCCGGCGCGGGAGGAACTTGACTGCGTGGAGCCGGCGCGGGAGGAACTTGACTGCGTGGAGCCGGCGCGGGAGGAACTTGACTGCGTGGAGCCGGCGCGGGAGGAACTTGACTGCGTGGAGCCGGCGCGGGAGGAACTTGACTGCGGGGAGCCGGCGCGGGCGGAACTTGACTGCGGGGAGCCGGCGTTGGCGGAACTTGACTGCGGGGAGCCGGCGTTGGCGGAACTTGACTGCGGGGAGCCGGCGTTGGCGGAACTTGACTGCGGGGAGCCGGCGTTGGCGGAACTTGACTGCGGGGAGCCGGCGTTGGCGGAACTTGACTGCGGGGAGCCGGCGTTGGCGGAACTTGACTGCGGGGAGCCGGCGTTGGCGGAACTTGACTGCGGGGAGCCGGCGTTGGCGGAACTTGACTGCGGGGAGCCGGCGTTGGCGGAACTTGACTGCGGGGAGCCGGCGCGGGAGCTTCGGGAACCCACGACGTCAGCACCGCCGCCCGCCGTCGGCGTTGACGGCCACGCCGAGGCTTTTGCTGAGGGCCTTCAGGTGGCAGGGGCGGCAGAATAGCCCCATTAGGCCGCAGTGAGCCTGGGCGTCCCCGCAGACCACCCCGGGGGGGTCCCCGATAGATGGCCCACCGGGATCCCAGGTAGGAGTCTTTGGCCAAGATTTCAGAACGGGATATAAAGTACGACGGGTGGAAAGAAAAATTACCAGGGGAAACGGAGGGCGTGAAATCAAAATCCAGGTCGGAGTCGGAATCAGAATGGAAATCATATGAATCGTGATCTTCAAAATCAGAAAAATCTGAATCTAAAAAAACGTGGCGAGGCAGAATATAATCAGGGGAACATGCGGATGGTCGTCGGCGTGTACGCCGGTGCTGGATTTTTCCCGCTGGGTCCACTAGTGGCTGCGTCATTCTGTCAGGAAATGCGCGGGCAGGCAGGCAGGTTGTTATGGACCCAAATGCAGGGAAAACGAAAAAGGCAGCGAGGCAGGTGGCAGAGAACTCAAAAAGGCTTTAATGATAACTAACAAAAGGCACAAAGTACAAAACAAAGGCTGTGGTGATCAAAAAACTATCAACAAATAACTTAGGTCACTAACAAAGGCTGAATATCAAAAACTTACTGAGACGAACACGAGGGCTAGGACAGGACTTCAACTTTGACGCAGGCACAGACATTGACATAGACAATGACGCAGCAAGGAGTGAACAGAAAATGGGAGCATATATACACAAGCAGACAAGGGATAACGAGACAAGGAACAGCTGGGTAACACAGGTGGATGCAGATTGCCGAATACACTGGGAAAACACACACAGGTGAGAGCAATGGGTAATCACAGGACAAGTCACACAAGGAGAAACCAAACACAAACCTAACAACAACAAGTGGGACACAATCGTGAAGTGGAACAAAAATTATTGGATAATTTAAACTTTTTTAACGAATAAAAAACTGAAAAGTGGGGCGTGCAATATTATTCGGCCCCCTTGCGTTAATACTTTGTAGCGCCACCTTTTGCTCCAATTACAGCTGCAAGTCGCTTGGGGTATGTTTCGATCAGTTTTGCACATCGAGAGACTGACATTCTTGTCCATTCTTCCTTGCAAAACAGCTCGAGCTCAGTGAGGTTGGATGGAGAGTGTTTGTGAACAGCAGTCTTCAGCTCTTTCCACAGATTCTCCATTGGATTCAGGTCTGGACTTTGACTTGGCCATTCTAACACCTGGATACGTTTATTTTTGAACCATTCCATTGTAGATTTGGCTTTATGTTTTGGATCATTGTCCTGTTGGAAGATAAATCTCCGTCCCAGTCTCAGGTCTTGTGCAGATACCAACAGGTTTTCTTCCAGAATGTTCCTATATTTGGCTGCATCCATCTTCCCATCAATTTTAACCGTCTTCCCTGTCCCTGCTGAAGAAAAGCAGGCCCAAACCATGATGCTGCCACCACCATGTTTGACATTGGGGATGGTGTGTTCAGGGTGATGAGCTGTGTTGCTTTTACGCCAAACATATCGTTTTGCATTGTGGCTAAAAAGTTAAATTTTGGTTTCATCTGACCAGAGCACCTTCTTCCACATGTTTGGTGTGTCTCCCAGGTGGCTTGTGGCAAACTTTAAACGAAACTTTTTATGGATATCTTTGAGAAATGGCTTTCTTCTTGCCACTCTTCCATAAAGGCCAGATTTGTGCAGTGTACGACTGATTGTTGTCCTATGGACAGACTCTCCCACCTCAGCTGGAGATCTCTGCAGTTCATCCAGAGTGATCATGGGCCTCTTGGCTGCATCTCTGATCAGTTTTCTCCTTGTTTGAGAAGAAAGTTTGGAAGGACGGCCGGGTCTTGGTAGATTTGCAGTGGTCTGATGCTCCTTCCATTTCAATATGATGGCTTGCACAGTGCTCCTTGAGATGTTTAAAGCTTGGGAAATCTTTTTGTATCCAAATCCGGCTTTAAACTTCTCCACAGCAGTATCTCGGACCTGCCTGGTGTGTTCTTTGGTTTTCATAATGCTCTCTGCACTTTAAACAGAACCCTGAGACTATCACAGAGCAGTTGCATTTATACGGAGACTTGATTACACACAGGTGGATTCTATTTATCATCATCGGTCATTTAGGACAACATTGGATCATTCAGAGATCCTCACTGAACTTCTGGAGTGAGTTTGCTGCACTGAAAGTAAAGGGGCCGAATAATATTGCACGCCCCACTTTTCAGTTTTTTATTTGTTAAAAAAGTTTAAATTATCCAATAAATGTTGTTCCACTTCACAATTGTGTCCCACTTGTTGTTGATTCTTGACAAAAAAATTAAATTTCATATCTTTATGTTTGAAGCCTGAAATGTGGCGAAAGGTTGCAAGATTCAAGGGGGCCGAATACTTTTGCAAGGCACTGTATATATATGTGTGTGTGTGTGTGTGTGTATATAAATATATATATATATATATATTTTTTAATTATTTATTTATTTATTTATTTTTTAATGAGAGAATGTTTACAATTTCAAAGGCCTCGAAAAGGGATTTTGAACATTTTTAGGTCAACATTGTCCCGAAATGATTAATCAACTATCAAAATAGTTTATTTGCTAATCAATTTGATGTCTATAGATTAAGTAATCATGGCAGCCCTAGTGTGCCCTCCAAGGGAAACCAACTAATATGTGGCCCGCGACAAAAATGAGTTTGACACCCCTGGTGTAGACGTTCATGTACAGTAGGCCACTGTTAACATCAGCTTTAAAGATGTTATGTCGGTTTGTGTGTTTTGTGGTAAAGATGTATAATGTCACATATAGTGCCGTCAAAAAAGCCTAAGGGCATCCAATTTATTTTGGAAGGGCAATTGATTTGAGGTGTTGTAGTCATATTTTTAAGTGGACTTTTCACTGAAGAGTTGATTATGAAAGCAGGTGCCACTATCTGAGGAAATACGGTAACTCAGTTTTTCAGCTTTTAGTCTTCTTAAAGTCATTTCACTTATAAATGTAATATAGGCTCGTGCAATTCTTAGTACTGTATTGGTATTAATCATTGATTTATGTGATGGTCATTTTAGGACACCTCGGGAAAAGGCAGCAGTGCTTTTAAGGCAAAACGTTCATTCGGGGACATGAAGGCTGCTGACCAAATCTTTTTTACAATTTACACTGCGTGGTCCAAGTGGCACAATTCCGATTTTTTGCTCGATTGGCACAAATACGTGGAATCGATTATCTACGAAAAAAAAAATTACATATACTGTAAGCATTAAATTGGAATCCTGTATTCTGCTTGGGCCCACAGTGTAAATTCTACTCAAGAATTGTAAATTTTAACAGCAAAATGTTTTCTTGTGTTGAAATAAAAAACAAAGTGTACTGCATTTAATACCATGATAACGTTATACTGTCAACGATATGAATAAAACCTCTACAGGCTTCTACATACTTACTGTAGCCTTTATATTTGACATTGTGGAAAACATAGAAGGGCACTGCCTATGTTGTCTACTACAAATAATAGCGTATGTACATTATAATAGAATAGAATGATCCTGTACACTTCATATGAATGTCCAATGAGCTTCTTCACGATGACGTTTTGGGTTCGATTCTCAAAGATGCTTCGTAGAGACGCTCTTCATCCAGCACGGAGCTGCTGTCCAACAAGTATCTTGCCACCTACATTTACAACAAGATTGTATTGGTAACTCATTCTCTGCAATTCACAGTGACTTGCTTACTTTAAAGTTACTGCAAAGCAGAGAATAAAATAACATTCACCTTCGGTTGATAATCAATTTTATAAGCTGTCTGCTGGAACTGCCGAATTTCTCTGATGATGTGAGAAATCTGAGAACAAAAAATTATGATCACTATCATTTTTCAATTTATCACGCTAATTCGGTTTGCGTTCTTAGTGCATAGATGGAAAACAGCAAGACAATTTTATGATGTCCTCCACCATTCTCATCTTTGAAAAGTTGACTAAGTTGTCCTCCGTGTAGTTAGGTGTTCCTTCCTCGATAAATGCCAGGTCGGTCAGGTACATGCCCAGGTAGGGAACACAAGGCGGGTCACAGCTGAGGACACGCACAGAAGTATTAATTTGGCATTAATATAACATTTTTAGGGTTTCCTCCAATGCTTTTATAAACCTGGCGGGCTGCCAGGCTTTTCTTTAGAACTGTATTTCAGGACTGTGCCTGAGTATTGACAATAAATAGCTAACAATAAAACCTAATAACATTTTTATTTTAATTTATTTCTTTGCCAAAGCATGGTGGGCTGCCAATGGGATTTTATCCTACCAGGCTTGGCACATTTCCCCCCGATTTTTTTCTGTACAATCTTACTTACTTCTTGAGTGCTTCCCTCAGGTTTTTGAAGCGGCCTTCTGATGACACCAACTTCTGTAACTTGTCAATCACTGTTTTAGTCTGGGAAAATCAAACAAACTTTCTGAAATTTCTGGGAGAAACTTTCAGTCTTTGCTTTCCACTCTACCTGCTTGGAGACCTTAAGCCAGGTCCTCTTGAGGCGGAAAATGGCGCTGCGGTTGAGCGAAGATGTGATTTCCAGCACAGCGTTGTAGTTGTGTAGGCAGCGGCAAATGTCCGCCGCCGCCACCCACTTCTCGATGGCCGCCACCCGCATGTTGACGTCGTCCCACTGTAAGATTTCCGTGGCGATCCTGTCGCTAATCTGAAGTAAACAAAATGCGGTCACCTTTTTTGAGCCTGGAGGAACTTCTCACTGACATTAAACTGAGCATGGACGTACGTCATTGAAGTGCTTAGTCGTCTTCATGATGTATGGAGTTCTCTCATTCTTGTCGTTCTTCATCCAGCCTTGACCGAAGAACTCCCTGCATTGGAAAACAGAAAGTAATTACTTCTCGAACAGGGTTGTCAAAGTAATCCACTTCAGGCCAAATCATAGTTATGGCTTCCTTCTTAGAGCCATTATGTCTACCAAACTTCATTAACAAATAATGGATTAGAAAATGAATTGACAACTGTTTTGTTATTTACTTAAAAATATATATATATATACAGTGGTACCTCTACATACGAAGTTAATCCGTTCCAGGACCTTGTTTGTAAGTCGAAATGGTCGTATGTCGAGCAGGATTTTCCAATAGGAATACATTATAATTCCATTAATTCGTTCCACAGCTCAAAAACCTACATTAAATCCCTAATAAATACTGCTGGTACTATTACAAATTGCAATTACACATAGCAAAACAAATAAATTATAAATAAAAATCGGAATAATATAATAAAAATAATAAAAATAATTCCTGTATTAATGTAATGAATCGGGTTATAATGTGGCGGACGTTTTACGTGCTACCTGAACGCACCGCGGGGCTGACGTGCCAGAGACAGAGAGCGGTGAGCTTGAGAGTTTCACTTTCACTTTTAATGTTTTCTTGAGAACACCATCAATTGCAGCACACAGTAGGTGTTTTGTCTTGAATAAGTTGTGAATTAATGATAAAAACGTGGCGAATCTGGCAATTTATATGGAGATGTTACCACAATAAGAATTGTCATCTTAATTTATAAAGACTGGCGAACGATGGTCGGAGGAGGACTGTGGAGATTTATTGTTTAGCCATTTCACGGATGCCCAGCCCACGCTCATATTTTTCAATCATTTGCATTTTCATTTAGAATGTAAGCGTCAACTTTTTCCTTGTTTCACCACCTGTACCAACCTTTTTTTGAAACCTGTGTCGATTTGTCACACAAGAAAATGCGTCGTGCATCCGTCTGCGGTGCTGCCATGTCGTCGTATTTTGAGCTTTTCGTCGGATGTAGAAACAAATGGCGAGTCAAATTTTACGTCGGATGTCGAAAAGATCGTGTGTCGAAGCGATCGTATGTCGAGGTACCACTGTATATATATATTAGGGCTGTCAAAATTATCGCGTTAACGGGCGGTAATTAATTTTTTAAATTAATCACGTTAAAATATTGGACGCAATTAACGCACATGTCCCGCTCAGACAGTATTCTGCCTTTTGGTAAATTTTACAGCAAGGCTTTTTGTGCTGTCTAACAGCGAACTCTTAGTTCGCTTTGCGACATGGTTCATTGTTTTCTTGCCAGTTCAATATGGCTGCACGACGTCTCGGGCTTACGCCGACGTTGTAATGTTGTGCTTATATGATCCTTGGACAAGATTTGTCCGTAAGTATGGTTGTTGTAACGAATGTACATTTTATGTTAGTAAGCGAAATGTTATATTTTTTTGTATGAGACGCTTTTTGTTTATGTTTAGTGAACCTGTATAGCGTGCTAAGCTAACGTTGTTGCTAATGCAATGCTTGTGTACTTTTTTTTGTAGTCTTACGACGGTCTAAAGAGGACAATGGTTTGAGGCCATTTTATTAATAAATCAGATGAAAAAGGAAGAAGTCTGATTATTAAGGCGTCGTTCACTAGCTATCTAGCTTTGGAAAAAGTAGACACTTCGGAGTGAGGACAGCATAGACAGATTTAAATGACAGTAAAGTGAAATGCCCACTACAGTCCTTATATACCGTATGTTGAATGTATACTGTATATATACACAGGACTGTCTCAAAAAATTAGAATATTGTGTATTCTAATTTCCTGAGACAGTCCAGTATATCCATCTTGTGTCTTATCTTTCCATTCCAACAATTTATTTTACAGAATATATATATATAATTTACAGAAAAATATGGCATATTTTATAGCTGGTTTGAATTGCGATTAATTGCGATTAATTACGATTAATTAATTTTTAAGCTGTAATTAACGCGATTAAAATTTTTAATCGTTTGACAGCCCTAATATATATATATATATCAGTGATTCTTGAGAATTTGCCTAAAACAGGTTTTTTTGGGGGGAAAAAAAAAAGTTTTCATTGCAAAATCTGAAGTAATGTTATTATAGACCAATGTCTTAGCTGTTCAGCAATGTACCGGTGTCAGCTCCCCAATTTTTACCTTTTTCATAAAATAGATGTTTTCTGAGTCACTGTGTTGCTTTTGTCACTACCGTCAGACACAATAAAAAGCTCATTTATTTTTCTTTTTCTTGTCCAATACCAATTTGGAGCTTTCAAACCAATGCCTTTCATTATAAGTACACAAATATGGTGCTCAATTGTAAATATTCCCTCTCCTTTATTTTTTATACTGTTTCAAGTATACTCCTCGATACGTTCTTACATAATCCATTGTTTACTTTTCACTTAAATATGTCAATAATGTTTTTTTAAAATCTAAAAACACATTTCTCTAATAAAATACAATGTTACCTTGATAGCCCAGGAGCACTGAAGTAACACATTACAAACATTCGTATTTAAAACAAATAAAAGTCCCTCTGACGGTGGTGACACTGGACCTGACGGTGGTGACACAAATCTGACGGTAGTGACAGTGCCCTCCATTTTCACATATAATTCCAAAAATATAAACCACCAGTCATGCTTTTTTGTCTTACAACTTTAGTTTCCAATTTGCAAAACAGAGAACAAGTATGATCGCTGTGATACATATTTCATTGGCAACATTAGGAACAATCAAAGAACCAAATAATCAAATCACCGTCAAGAATAATCAATTAACATTGGAAAATAATGTTTAAGTCGTAACATTGTAAACTGCCATCTAGTGCATATAAACTGTGTATTGAACATATAGTCTTATTGGAGAGAAGACAACAACTTCATCACTCCAACACTCATTCAGCTTTGTCAGCCCCCATAATGTACGTGTTTCTCCTCTATGTAGTCCATGACTTCATTAGACAGGCTGTATATCTCCCTTCTTCTGCTTGCACGATCTGGTGCAGATGGTTCCACGAGTTTGACCAGAATTTGTTCAAATGGTATGAAGCATACATCCCTTCTCCCTTCTCCCTGTTTTGGACTGAATTGTGGGTTAGGCCCATGAGGATGGTAGAATTCCTCCTGTACATCTTCATGCTGAGCATCCACCATTACAGCCTTTCCCAACCACCAGTTCTTGTCATAAATCACTGCAAGCCAATCTCCACACTGAACTTTATCAGCAGATAGATCGGCTATAATCCCATCAGGAAGTGGAACCCTGCTGGTTGGTGTTTCATCTTCCTCTACTTCCTGTGGCTCGCTCTCCTCTTCCTGCTCCATCTCCTCCATGAGCATTGCTAGAGGACTTTTCTTTTGCGGTGGGCCATCGTCGTCATCGGCCCTGGGTGTGCTGGCCTTCAACTGGCATGCCGTAGGCCTGAAACATTCGCAAATCTTTGGTTCACTGCAGAAACATGACAGCAACCTGCATCTGATCTCAAAGGCTTTTTGGTTTGTTGGGATGACCTGATGGATTTTCCGAGTGGTAGGTACAGCTTTTAGTGTCTGACTTAGGAGTGCATCATATGGTTGTATGTCAGCTTCCGTGATAATGAAGAGCTTGGTACTGCACAGACTCCTCCCAACCATCTCATGAAAAACACTGCCATCCAAAATGTCCTTTCCCCTCAGTATAAGGCTATCAGCAGTCCTTTTCATAGTTCCTCCAACCCCGTCTGGGGCTCCCTTCCCATGTGAGGTGGGGAAGAAGTTCCAGGTGGTTCTCTGGAAACCTAGAGTTGGAGGTACACTGCAAAGAAGTGAAAAGTTTTTTTTGTTTTTATACTGCTTGCTGGGGCCATCTGACCAGAAGTGAATCGTATCAACGTTAGGAAACTTCAAACAAATGTCTCTCAGGATTGGCTCCATGTTACTCTAAATGGCAGCAGCATCCTGTCGTTTGGATTCTGATATTGTGCAAAATGCTGCCTTTTCTCCTTTAGTGTAGTATATGCCAGTGTGAAGGTTGAGCATTGGAAGGTTCTGACCAAAGTGGCATGACTGCACCTCTGTACTATACTTACATTTCCATGCCTCTGAAAAGTCCACATGGATGATCACTGTGGTATCATTGCAGTTCTCTATCATGCTCCTATATTCTCTCGCTTGGTTTTGAACTGAGCATACATGCGTAGTTGTTTCAACCTTCAGTTTGTCCTCATATAGCTGAATGAGCTCTGCCAATGTGCCACTGTGCTTCTCGAGCCTTGTGTTCATATGGAAGCCATCTAGTGTATGGTGCTGTACTCGTTTCCATTGCTGCCATTTAACAATGGTCTGCTCTTGCTGTGAGGTGGGCACTGTATGCTTGTTTAAACATCTGGTGCAGGATCGCAGAAGACATGCCTCGCTTGTCTGTGAACAACAGACAAGCTCAAAACTATCCTCCAATTTGCTTGACTGAACAACACCATTTTCCCATAGAACTTCAAGCATTAGCTTCGCATTTTCATGGTGCTGGCATTGGCAGGTCTTACGATCTGATGGCCTCGGTGCTGTTACATAAAATGGACGTAGGGCACAGAATGAGGCGTAGCTGATTTTCACTGTGGGTTCCTTTTGGGTGAATTCCATGTGGAGATTCAATAATGTGTCAGGCAGGATCATTCTTTGATGCTTTATTTTCTTCTTTGTTATTGTGTCCTGTTTGTCTGTTGTCATCCGTGCAGCATTAATGAAGAAATCCTGAACCCTCTTAGTAATACTTTGAATATATGTAGGTCTTTTGTCACTAAGCCTCCTATGGCGCAGTGTATGGTATGTTATGCCAAACTGCCTTGTCTTGTGAATTAGCCTATATTTTTTCAGAACTTTTCCTGACAGAGTCAAGTTCTTCTTTTGTGTACACTTGTTTTGATTCAGTTCATGAACCAACGCATAGTGGAACAGCAGAGTTTTCTTAATGGAGGGGTTTTGGAGATGGCTTCCCCGTAGCAGCTGTGCAGTTTTTTTTGCTGGTGATTCTTGTGTATGTTTGTTCCTGCATTTTTCTCGTTCCCAGCGCTTTTTCATTTTGTTTCTTGCTTTTGTAACCTCTTTGAGTTTATTCTTCAACGCTTTAATCTCTCTAGAATGTCTTGTTCTTTCTTTCTTCCTTTTCCTTACTCCTGCCATAGCCTGTCTACTCTGGGCTGGCCCCTGTACATCCTGTGGCACTGGACCGTCTGGTGGGGTTTCGGGCTGATCAAAACTTTTTGACCTAAGTTTCCTTGACCTTTCCTGTCTACATTTCCAAGCCTTTCTCATCCTTCTCTGTTCCCTTTCTGTCAACTCATTGATCTTTTTTAGTTTCCCTTCATCCACTCTTTTCTTGTATCTTTGTCTTTCAGCTCTGAGGTATTTTTCCTTTAATTCTTCAACTCTGTATATTTTCTCCCTCCGCTTTTTCTGATATTCCCTGTTCCTTCTCTTTCTCTCCTCCTCTGACAGCTTCTGCCTCACCATAACTTCCTAAAATAAAGTCAAAGTAGAGAGTAATGACCATGAAGTGGGCGTCGATTTCCCCATATATTGAAATATTGTTTTCTGAAAATGAAACCATGATAGTGAAATGAGGGAAGGCACCCCTCACCCCCAGAGATTGGATGGTAGGCCGAAGGTATTCTTCCTCAATAGCCTGCAATTGATGCCTGTATAAAGGAAATAAAGAAGAAACTCTGCTATTGTCATACACTAATACAAATAAAATAAAGATGGATAAAAAATAAAAACTATAATTGTACTAATTGTGGTCAGCAAATCATATTTAATCCTTCTTTAGGCACCATTTGGACGTTTTCGTCACTACCGTCAGTTTGTATGTCACCACCGTCAGACGTTCTGTCTGACGGTAGTGACATGTGACGGTAGTGACAAAAATCTAGTCTTTTCCATGCTATGCAGAGGTAGTCCACATTAGCCGTCTTATTTTCACTCTCTTGCTAGCTGCCACAAACCTCTTCTTAAATATAAAACATTTATGTTTCAATTTGTTTTTTTTTTTCTATACACAAAAGATTCGGTGGTGACATCTTATGGTGGCAACAGAAGCAGTTTAAAAGAATATATACAGGTTTTAGAGAAAATGGAAAACTTACAAGAGCTTGAGCGGTCTTGAACCATGAAGAAGAAGTGAAGGTTTGTAAAGGGGTCCTCGGGAATTGTAGTGGACCTTGTACTTGCCTGATTTTCATGATTTTACAAAAAATCTGACGGTAGTGACAGGAGTGAAGGGACACATTTTGATCAATCAGAAAATGATAGTTAATTTTTTTCTAAATTCACTTTTTGTAGTTTTTTATAAATATAACAATGCATTTTTTAATCTGGTAAGGTTATTAATAAATTTCATAATTACTTTTAGTTTTTTTAATCAAATTGAAATGATAAGCTCCCATTGGGGGACAGCTGATTTTGAAGGCAATGGGCCAGCATAATGTCACAATATTATTAAAATTGATAGTCCACCAATAAAAGCCTGTTACATATGTGTATAAAACCCTCTGATTATACATTTAATTCATGTTTTTGTGAAAATTTAATTATTTTCAAACAGAATAAGCCTTTTTCCAGGTGAGACATGTTTTTGGCAAATTCTCAAGAATCAGTGATATATATATATATATATATATATATATATATATATATACACATATATACAGGGATACAGGGGTGCACATAATTTTTTTGCCCAGGTTCTCAGAGGAGGACCTGGAGATGTGACTTGGTCCTCATTGAGCTTGAGAGCCGACCCGCCTGATGCGATAAATTTATGACAAGCTTTACTTAGAGCCAATTAACTTTAATTAATTATATTAACAATTAATGCTTGATTAACGTCAACTGGCACAACAAAATTGGCATTACTTTGAAGTGAAATGTAAAGAAATAAACAAAAGTACCAATTCAAAATAAAGGGCATTATGCGGCTCCCACATGAACTCCAAGCCTTTTTAAAAGGAGGATGTCCTCCTCATAAGACCTCATTGAACGCGCATGTTTAGCTTTGTAATATGTGAGCAAAAACACGTTTGTCAGTGCATGGCGCTGTTCATTACCTTTATTCCGCGACTTGTCCATAGGGCGAGTGGGGTCATGTCTGACATCGATAGTTTGCTTAATTGCCACATGCTCTCTGTTTTTTTCGTGCTTTTCAAAGTTTGGATGGCTGAAATTCTTTGACCCTACATAAAATGCGCTGCTCTTATCGGCGACATTGGGATTCTCACGGCACATTTTGTACCGCATTTCCGTGCGAGCATCATTTGCTTCTAGCCATGGTACCTCCTGTAGCCACTTTTCAGCAAAAGTCCTTTTTTTCGGTAGCTCCGGTGATGTGTCTGTCGTCTGTCTGTCTTTTGACGGGGGTGGGGGAACATGGAAGTAATTACTCAGTGTGGCCTGCCTCTTCGACATTTTGAGAAGTTATTTTCTCGTGTCCGCCGCAAATACAGTGGTCAGCCATCGGTACGCAAAAGCGTATGGAAGCCGTTAAGGCCGACGCGTTTGTCTACGTCCAGTACGCATGCGCACATGCGGACCACTTATGTGCACCGCTGTATACATATATATATATATATATATATATATATATATATATATATATATATATATGGCGGAAAACACAGAGAAGCCCAAAAAAGTTTTTGCTCTTGCACCCCTCTTTAAAAGAAACTGCTGTATTTTAAGCCAAAAGATCTGTTGTGTTTGATAGAACGATATGGTGCCATAGCAGTTTCATGGCGCATTAAACTATTTTTAATTTGTCTGTTTTACTGTTTACAGACACCACACAACCGCTTTTGTTTCAACCCAGCTATAAAAAGAAGGTAAGTAAAAAATATTTATTATTCAAAATGTCTATCATTTTTAGCTTAGAATCATGAATTGATGTCTAATATTTAGTTAAAAAAAAAAAAAAGACTTTATAAAACTATTCACTCGCATATTTGAAACTTTTAAGCAAATTACCACAATGAAAAAAAATAGTGTCTGTCATAACTATCACTTAATTGTATTTTTTTTGTTTTGTTTCTGTCACATTTCCCCCGATATTTTAGATAATAATCAATCCGAACTAAGAAAAATTGAAAAAGAAATGTTTAAAAGGGTAAATATTTGAAAAATAAAATCTCGACCACTCCTTGATGTCTGCGATTTCTGCATTGTGACTCTTGTTATTTTACCGTGTTTCACCCATAAAATCCCCCACAAGTCCAGCTGTGGCCATTCACACCTGTGTCTTGACACTTGGCGAGACATGCTACACGGAGTTTTTGAATCGAAACAAGGTAAGTACGCGATAATATTTTCATTCATATCATGGTGTCTTTAATTATGCTCTTTCAGGCTCTCACCTTAAGTTAGGGTTTAGAGGTTTATAATTGTTTGTTTTTTTCAAAAAAGCCCTCCTGTTCAAATGTTATCTTCCCCCAGAAAATCGAGATCTTAAGCTTTCCATTGATGTATCATACATGCATATAGGACATTTTTTTTTTTTTTTTTAACTTAAAAAGGGGGGTTAAAATAATTTTAATCTCTCTCTCTCTCTCTGTGTGTATATATATATATATATATATATATATATATATATATATATATATATATATATATATATATATATATTAAACATATAAAGTATATACAGTATAAGCAAGTATTTGCTTTTTTTTAACGTTTTAATTAAATGAAAATAAATGAACAGTAAATATTCAGGGTTAGGGTTAGGGTTTAGAAGTTTTATTTGAATTTTATTTTAGAGAGTGACTTAAATTTACATTTGTGAGCCAAATATAATGACGCGGCGGTCGGATCTGGCCTCTGGGCATTGAAATACCATTTGTTGACTATAACCCCACCACCACCACTATAATCAGATTTTTACAGAACTTCATACTTAATATTGATTCTTTAATTGCTTTAACTTTGTAATTCACAATCAACCAAGTACCAAATGTATATTGTGGGATGCGACTCTTCTTGTGCGCCTACAAAAGGCAGCCCCACAAGAAGGCGCCAATTCCCCGCTCATTCTTTGATTACAACTTCTCAAGTCTCAAACAGTGAAACAATATTATGGCTCAGTCTGATAATCAATAAGTAATGCTATTCAATCACTACTTATTTTTTAATGAACTACATAAACCAAGAGTGTTTTTTTTTTTCTGTGCTCACTCATATGGGATGACCTTGAAGACCAGGTGATCGAGCAAAGTGAGCTGCTCAGCAATCTCCAGGGCAGAGTGGCTCTCAAACGGCTCGTTTCTGCACTCCTCCATCGCCTATAACAGGTGCGCACACACACAAGACTATAGCACACACCACTGATACAGGACAAGCTAGCAGTTTTTTTCCTCTCACTGTGTGAATGATTTCCTCCAATGTGACCTGGTTGTCTCCAGAGTCCTCCTGTGCTAAAGTCCTGCATACAAAGTGAGAAAAGTGTTTAAAAGTGTGGTTCTGTAGCCACAATCATTCAGTGGATAGTGCTAAGGTTTAATAAAAATAAATAAATAAATAAAAAGTTTACTGAAACATAAACTGCCTAGCAACACAGATACTGTTCTGCTTTACCATCTAAAATTATATTTCAGTTTAACCACAGACTGAAAAAGTTAGAAATGACTACTTGTGAAATTATCTGTATCATATCAGTGTGTAATTAAATCATTAAAAAAGGGGAAGCCACCTAATAATATTAGCAGCAGCCTTTCTTTCCTGTGTCAGGAGCTCTGGATCATGCATCACCTCCTCAAGAAAGGCAATTACTCTCATCTTCAGCTCTAAGTTTAGCTCAAAGTCCTGCAGATCAACAAAATACATACTTGCAGAATGTATAATACGGTACTTATTTCTTTTTTATGAATTTATTTATTTTTAAAGATAAAAAGTATGAGTACTGTACCTGAGAGTGTTTGGAAACCCAGTGACGCAGCACATTCAGGACTCTGTTTGTGGCTGCTCTTCTTATAACAAACTCTTTGTCACCATTCCTCTGGTCTGTAGGGAAACCTGCCAGAAAATTGAAATTGTAGTAGCATTTTTAAAAATTACAACAACATTCAAAACTTGATATGAAAAGTTAGTTCAGTAGTTCGTTCCCAAAAGGTAACACTAGTGACAAATGCAATGCTGTGAAAAAGTCATTTGCCCCCTTCAAAAATGATATTTTTTTGCGTAATTTTCCAACTTCAATATTTAAGATTGTAAAACAAATAAATATCACATAACCCAAGTAGAGAAAATGCATACTTGAAATGTTTTTTTTTTTTTTTCCCAACAGGGGAAAATCTTCCTAGCCCTGTGTGAGAAAGTAATTGCCCTCTCCATCATGAATTAAATCTATAATCACTTAGAAACTTCCATTGGCCAAAAAATGTCTGGGGATGCTTTGCTCTCTCGGGACTGTGATTGATAAAATGATAAATTCTGCTCCTCAACAGAACATCCTGACGGAAAATGTTGTTTATGACATAAATCTGAAGCGCATTGGGTTCTGAAGTTGGCCTATGACCCAAAAAACATTATTAAATAAATGTATAAATGGTTTAAAGACACAAAATGGCGCTCCTGGAAATGTCTTGTCTAAGTAAGCCATTCATGATTGAAAATCCTCCATTAAAACAGTAAAAATAGTCCCATTGAGATGAAAAAGACTCATTGCCAGTTGTAGAAAATGCTTGAATTCTTAGGTTTAAGGCAAATTTCCTTTTTTAAACAGAGCCAAAGCTTTGACTACAGTGCTAAAAAAAAAACCTCCATTTAACCATGTTTGTATTATGGTCAATGTTCTGACCTGTGGCAGCAAGGGACATGCGGCGGTATTTCTCTTTTGTCGGCGTGCCTTCGTTGGCACCGGCAGTGGCGATGGCGAAGGCCGAGGCCGCCGAGAGGGCACTGCGGTTATTATCCAGCTCCCGGCAAGATGACACCACCATGCTGTTGTTGAAGGAGAACAACGTAAACTCTGCAGGCAAAGATGAATTGAATGTTAATTGAATGCACTCATTCAACTCATGTAACACATATCTTGTTCCCAGGTTCTAAGTTTCTAGGTTTTTTTCCCCTTATATTGACTTATAAAACCAGTTTTGTTTGGGTGTGTGGTCACGACTTTGAAATTCTAATTTCCACTTTTCTTTACTGTTGTACTTTGTATGGCTTTTAAATACTGTATACGTATGTACAGTGAGGAGAACAAGTATTTGATACACAGTCAATGCAGTGAATCAAATACTTGTTCTCCCCACTATATGTACATTTTCCTCCTTATTTAGTAAACTTAGTTTGAATTCAAACACGAAGAAATTTAACATAAATATTTTCTGCATAACGAGGACATAAAATCGGAAATTTTGAATATAGCCTCTAATTTCAGCAAAACCAAATTGTTAGTTTTTTAGTATCAGTTTTTTTATTTAGTTTGGACCCAAGCAACACAAATAAAATGATTACAAGCTAGGAAAAAGATTTTTCCTGTAACATTGTGTTATCTGCCACTGACGTATACTGTAATTCATAAATCATAAAATTCACAATATCCAGTTTTGAGCAAAAAGTACAACTTTTCAGAGGCCCATTCAATACCCACAAAACATTCCATTCACTCCTGTTGATTTCCAACTCTGACCTGAAAATGAATTGATGGTGGTCGTTATTTTTGATCCAAAAATTACTCTAATTGCCAGAAAATCAATAGGAAATTACCCCAAAATCAACAAAGACTACCCCCAAAATGCCCAGAAATGCCACAAAATCTACAGGAAATGACCTGGGAATTCCCGGAAATAATCAGGAAGCGGCCCTCAGATACTCCAAAATTAACAAAGACGTGACCCAAAATAAACAGGAAGTGACCTGTAAATACCCCAAAATGTATAGGCTTGTAAAAGCCCAAAAATTAACAGGAAATAATCCACCAACAGAGCAGAGACTTCCTAATTCACTCATTCACTGCCATTGACAGTGATAGAAGTTCAATCCATTTAAACTAGGAGGACTGGTTTCAATGATTTTATCGTTTTAAAATTTTATCTGCTTCTGAAAAAATATCTGGACGCCATATCTTTATGAGATTAAACTTGTTTTTAAAGTCACTTGCCCTATAAAGGGTTCAAACATATTTTGTCAAATGTAAGTGAGGTGATTTTATATACAGTATACAGTGGTATGAAAAAGTATCTGAACATTTTGGAATTTCTCACATTTATGAATAAAATCACCATCAAATGGGATCTGATCTTTGTCAAAATCACACAGATGAAAATATACCGTCTGCTTTAACTAACAAACATTTATACGTTTTCATATTTTAATGGGGATAGTATTCAAACAATGACAGAAGGGGGGAAAATAAGTAAGTGAACCATAACATAATATATTGTGCCCCCCCCCCCCCCCTTTGGCAGCAATAACTTTATCCAGAGGATTCCTGCAGCTGCAGATCAGTCTGGCAAATCAGTCATTCAGGACTAATCTTGGCCCATTCTTCTCTACAAAACTGCTGTAGTTCAATCAGATTCCTGGGATGTCTGGCAGTCTTTAGGTCATGCCACAACATCTCATTTGGGTTCAAGTCTGGACTTTGACTTGGCCACTCTAGAACATGTATTTTCTTCTTCTGAAACCATTCTGAAGTGGATTTATTTCTGTGTTTTGGATCATTGTCTTGTTGTAGCACCCACCCTCTTTTTAGCTTCAACTTTCGGACAGACGGCCTCAGGTTTTCCTGAAAAACATCCTAATAAACTTTTGAATTCATTTCACCCATTATGATTGCAAGTTGTCCAGGCCCTGAGGCAGCAAAACAACCCCAAATCATGCTCCCGCCACCATGCTTCACGGTGGGGATGAGGTGTTGATGTTGGTGAGCTCTTCCATTTTTTCTCCACACGTGCCATTGTGTGTTAATCCCAAACAATTCAACTTAGGTTTCATTCGTCCACAAAATATTTTGGCAAAACTTCTGTGGAGTGTCCAAATTCCTTTTTGCGAAATTTAAACGAGCAACAATGTCTTTTTGAGACAGCAGTGGCTTCTTCCGTGGAGTCCACCCATGAACACCATTCTTGGCCATAGTTTTACATATAGCTGATGTGTGCACAGATATATTGGACTGTGCCAGTGATTTCTATAAGTCTTTAGCAGACACTCTAAGGTTCGTTTTTTACCTCTCTGAGTATTCTGCGCTGAACACTCGGCTCGACTCTTTGGGTGACTCCTTGGGAGAGAAGCAACCAAACTCTCTCCATTTATAGACAACTTCTCTGACTGTTGATTGATGAACATCCAGACTTTTAGTAATGGTTTTGTATCCTTTCCCAGTTTTATACAAATCAACAATCCTTGATCGCAGGTCTTCAGACAACTGTTTTGACCGAGCCATGATGCACATCAGACAATGCTTCTCATCAAGACATTTCTTTCCAGGTGTGTGTTTTATAGTGGGTAGGGCAGCTTTAAACCACTCATCAGTGACTGGGCACACATCTGACTTAAAATGTTTGGTAAAAATTGGTTTCAATTGCTCTTTGAGTCTCCTTAGGTAGAGGGTTCACTCATTTTCCCCCCTTCTGTCATTGTTTGCATTCTATCTTCATTAAGATATGTAAACTTATAAATGTTTGGGTGGTTTTAGTTTAGGCAGACAGTGTATTTTCATCTGTGTGATTTTGACAAAGATCAGCTCACATTTGATGGTAATTTTATGCAGAAATGTGAGAAATTCCATCAGGTCCAGATACTTTCTCATACCACTCTATACAGCATATAGTGCTAAATGTGAGAAATTCCATAAGGTTCAGATACTTTTTCATACCACTCTATACAGCATATAGTGCTTTGCTGTTCACTGATAGCCAAACTGTACAATTGCAAACTTTTATCAATAGTACTGACGTACCTCATTTGTCTAACACTGGGATCAGCAACCAGCGGCTCTAGAGCCGCAAGCGGCTCTTTAGCGCTGTCCTAGTGGCTCCCAGGAGCTTTTTCAAAAATGTTTGAAAATGGAAAAAGATGGGCAAGAGAAATATATGTCTTTTTTTAGTATGGTTTCTGTAGGAGGAGAAACATGACTACACTCATTAATATTGTAATGAAGTCAAACTTGAGGCGGCATAGTACAACATCTGTAGTCACGTGGTGAGTCATTGTCTGTAGGATGCACTGCAGGGAAAATAATTTTTTAATCATGAAGGCGCATTATGTATTTGTCACCAACTTAGTCATTTTAATAGTAGGCTAATATAGTCAATACAGATACATAAGAATGTGTTGCCTACATTATATGGCTTTTAATTTTTTGCTGCTCCAGACATTTTTCTTTCTTTTTAAAAAAAATTTTTGGGCGGTCCAATATGGCTCTTTCAACATTTTGGGTTGCCGACCCCTGATCTAACATGATGAAACCTCGATTATTCATTCTGCACAATATTGAAATATTATGGTGGCCACTGGATGGCGGTCTTATGCTGAACCGAGCTCGTAGCGCGCGTATCCTGCAGTGTGCGTCTGTGACGGTGTTTGCCTTTGTACCGCCCCCTCATACTTCCTCCATGCCTTTCTCCATCGAACCGGGGGCGGTATTAGAAGAACACGCACATGGTTGCTAAGGTACAAGGTTTCCTTCCACCTACACTCGCACGGCACTGGCTTCCCTTGTATCCAACACCGTGGGAGGAGAACACACTAGGGATTAATTGTGCCTGACTGCCGACTGGGTGGATGCTCCTTCTCCGCGTGGTAACAGCAGGTCCGAAAAGCTGTGGGTGTTTATTTGCTTTCTCTTTCTCCCGACAAGACCTTATTTGTATTTTTGTCAGACTTGATATTTTCCACAGTTGCCACATGTGCACTGTTATTGCTTGTAACTTGCTCCTCAAATAGCGATATCAACGGGAAGTGACATGGATATGTCCAAAATCATAATGAAATGAACCGCAAAGGCCAAAAAAATCAACAGGAAGTGACTCAATCAGCAGGAAGTGACTCGAAATACCCCCCAAATTAACAGGAAGTGACCTATAATCAATAGGAAGCGGCCCACAAATGCCCCAAACTCAATAGGAAGTAACACACAATGAACAGGAAGTGACCAGGAAATTCCCGAAAATCAATAGAAGGTGACGCGATATCAACAGGAAGTGACTTGAAAACAATAGGAAGTCACTCGAAATGCTCCAAAATGAACAGGGAGTGACTAGCGGGAGTTTACCGACCTGCAGAGCAAAGCGTCCCTGCTCAATTTCTACAGAAGTTGCATTTTCTATTTGGTATGAAAACTGTATGTATCTAGTACAACAAATGTTATCTATTTATGCTAGTGACCTGCTGTAATAGAACAATAACAGTACCTTCATATAGCAGAAAAATAGCTTTGTAATCTAATTAAACAGGCTCAGATACAGAGATGGCTAGTAACGCGTTACATTTACTCAGGGGTGAAAATGGCTAGAATTTTTTGCCGGAACTCCCTGACGTGAAGGTCGCCATGGAGCCAGAAATTTTATTTATCTATAAATGTTTTATTTAATTTTCGTGTGTGTGTGTGTGTGGGGGGGGGGGCAAAACACTTAAGCTACTGAAATGCGAAGAAAACTGTTTTGGCACGGTTATTTCTATAACATACAAAAACTGATTTTCATTCAAAATTGCATTTTTTCAATGATTTGCAAAATAAAAGTTAACAAAAACAGCGTTAACCCCAACCTCCATCTCCTAATTTTTATTTTCCCTCATTTCCTCACATACTAAATACCAAATCTCAATTTTAACTATCAGTACTTAAGAACATAGAATGTATATTGAAATTGAAGTTACTGTAAACATTTACATTTTATTTTTTTTTTAATATCAAAGATATAAGTAACATACATTTGAAAAATAAGTACAAATGTAGACTGATATGGAATATATTTTGAAGATCGCACAAACATTGACTTTTTTTTTTTATCATAAGCAAATTAATAAGTAGCCTAACATATATGAATAAATTTAAGTCTGAAGTGCACACTGACAGCTAAGATGTTCTGAACCTCCTCATCAGAGCAAATAAAACTAAATATGATAAATTAGCCTCCACAACTCTTTGGTTGCTCTTAAAGATATAATCCATTTTATGTTGTATTGCCCTTTTTTGTCGCATCAATTCAACAACCTTTTTTTTTTCTTTTGCTGTTCCAGAAAACATGCACATTTGAACCAATCAGAGCCAACTATCTCTGCTGATCACATGTCAGTATGACAGCCAATTGAACAGATAAATGAGTTCAGGCGTTTTGCTTTGCCATGTGTATTCGCACATTGACATGACTTATCATCCATCGTCAGACTCCGATAACTGCAGCAGCTGGGGAAACCTCCATGCCGTCCGTGGAATAAGATAGATAATAAATATTGGTAGAAATGGATTACGCTACACAAGCACTTTATTATGCTTGTTGTTAACACTTGTGTATGTAAATCTGATATTGGTAGATTGTTTTCTTCTTGGAGATGAAATGCATTTGTGGCAGCTTAGCAATTTTTTTTTTTTTTTACATAGCGTTTTGACAGTTGCCGTCATATTTTCGGAATCAAAGCACCGTGTACCGGAACTGCATTCCGGCCCTGAATCTTATACCGGAACTGCGTTCTGGCCCTGAATCTTATACCGGAACTGCGTTCCTGACCGTTCTGGCCCACTTTCACCCCTGCATTTACTCCATTACACTTACTTGAGTAATTTGTTAATTTTTTTTTTATTTCTAACCCCGGTAATACACCAGGCACGTCTATGGCGCATCAGCGATGCCGAAGCGTAAACGCACCACTGACGCTCGCCCCCAATTTCGATGGGACGTTTTTTACAAGCAGAGCGTCTGTGGAGTGGCTCGATCGGTTCACGCGAGGACTGCAAGATCGCGTGAGAGTAGCGGGTATTTAAAGATAATAATACAACAACTATTTGCCTTTCAGACCTTGCATATTGGTCGGCTTTCCTTCTGAAAGAAAGCTTTTCCTTTGCTAAAAAGAAAAGCAATCCCAAATACAAAGATTTCAACATGTACTGTGTATTACAAAAGTGAGTACCGTAATTTCTGAACTATAAGCTGCAGCTGTGCTCAATGTAGAATGGGATCTTTACACCAAAAGATATTAACCGGTAACACTTTATTTGACAGCGGCATCATAAGTCTGTCATAAAACCAAATGAACCGCTGGCTCCAAAGCTTCATTAATGTCGTACCGCACGCATGCTATTTTTAGACCGTGACGTCGCATCGTAAAGCGGAAGTAAAGCTGAAGTGGGACATTATAGACCCGCCCTCGCATAGAAACAACGTAATTTGTGCTACTTTTCGTCGGTAATCTTTCAAAAACGAACATGTCGATCACGCATTGCTTTTTTGGAACTTGTAGAAACGACTCTAGACATTACGACACATGAAGGATGTTTTCTTCATACGTTTCCGGAAACCAAGAACTCGGGAGGAAAAAATGTGAAGACCGAATCAACTTGCGCGGACTTTAACACCAGCTCGGTGAATCCATTCACATTTCATATGCAGTAAACATTTTGTTGGGTTGGAATGGTCTTTCAGAGGACAAAGAGGTAAGCCAACTTGATATTTTTTACTTATTTTTTTAGTGTAACGTTGTGCCGTACTGCTTCTGTCTGACAATGAATGACCTGAAAAGAATTACAATGGTATCTGACTGCCACTGTTACCTTTTCTGCTGAAAAAAAAAACAACTTTAGTAAGGTGGAAGTGTAACTAAATTAGAGAATTAAGATTTGTTATCAATGAAAAAATTAAAAGTGTTCGTTGGCTGTCACTGAGTAGCATTTGCGATCGCTACACAAAGCTAACTAAATTACCCCCAAGAACGGTCAGAGCCGTAGGACAACCAGAGGATATATAAGAAAGACAGGGCTGATGGTAAAGGATAACTTGTTGAAACAGGAGAATGTCATTGTCAGTCGCGTCGATAAAAAAGCTAAGGCTATGCTTAGGTCGGGTCGTTTTTTTTGTTTTTTTCAGCCTTCGACACTCAAGCCATCTCTTTAACTGAACATTTTTATGTTCTTCCACATCTTTGCCAGTGAATTTGGCACCAGGCACATCATTTTCGGAGAGAATTGGTAGGTTTAGCTCTGTAAACATCTCCTTCGTTCACGATTTCCATTCATTTCCTATTAGGGACAAACGGTGGTATGTCCCCCCTTAGCAACAGTAGCTAACGTCATGAATATTAATGAGCTGAAGTGACATGTTGCTTGCGGTCTGCCATTCAGGAAGCATCATTTTGCCATCACTGACCACTTGGGGGAGATAGTCAACCTGTGACGCCACCTGCTGTCAACATTGTTGTCGTCCAACATGCCTCCTTGCATGCATTGCAGCTCTGCATATGTAAATATCAAAATTCATGTTCTGTGCTAAATATTTCTTCAGTTACTGTTCCAGTTGTTTCATTAATTGCTAGTTAGCTACTTTATTTGACAGTGGCGCTATAAGACTTTCATAAAACTATCATTATTATGACATGACACTGCCATGAGAATTAATGAATGGTTATGACAGATGTCAAATTATTTCACTTTGAAATGATGTAAAAGATCCAGGATTGACATAAATGGAGTTGGTGATATAATTTGCTGGATGACACTTAATGACATCTGTCATAAGCATTCATTAATGCTCATGTTAGTGTCATGTCCTAATTATGGCGGTCTTATGGCAGTCTTATGACGCCGCTGTCAAATAAAGTTCTATCTATTAACCCAAACAAATAAATCAACGAATAAGCCGCACTGGACTATAAGCCGCAGGATTCAAAGTGAGAGAAAAAAGTAGCGACTTATAGTCCAAAAATTAGGGTACACCCCTCACACTTCTGCAGATATTTATGTATGTCTTTTCATGGGACAACACTGACAAAATGACACTTTGACACAATGAAAAGTAGTCTGTGTGCAGCTTATATAATAGAGTTCATTTATTTCCCCCTCAAAATAACTCAAAATAGAGTCATTACTATCTAAACCCCTGGCAACAAAAGTGAGTACATCCCTATGAAAAAACGTACATCCTTAAATGTCCAAATCGAGTACTGCTTGTCATTTTCCCTCCAAAATGTCATGTGACTCATTACAGGAGTGTTGTCAGCATTGCTGCAGAGATTGAAGAGGTGGGGGGTCAGCCTGTTTGTGCTCAGACCATACGCCACACTCAAAATCAAATTGGTGTGCATGGCTGTCACCCCAGGAGGAAGCCTCTTCTGAAGACGGAACACAAGAAAGCCCGCCCATCTCATCAGACCATAGAACATGGTCACTCACTTTTGTTGCCAGGGGTTTAGATATTAATGGCTGTATTTCGAGTTATTTTGAAGGGAAAATAAATTAACTCTGTTATATAAGCTGTACACAGACTACTTTTCATTGTGTCAAAGTGTCATTTTGTCACTGTTGTCCCATGAAAAGATATACTTAAATATCTGCAGAAATGCGAGGGGTGTACTCACTTTTGTGATACACTGTATTTTACAAATGAAATGCGTCAATGAATCCCGATTCTACCCAGTAGTACTGACACAGGAGGGTCGCGTCTTACATCAAATAATAAACTCTGCCGTTCTTTTCGAGTGCGACGCGTTGAACCGTTTCTAGAACTGTTTCTAGGACGCGTTTAAAACGCAGCCGCACTGCAGCTGGTGTGCACTGGCTGATTGACTTTAACGGCTGCATTTCACTGCGTTGACGCGGCGCCAGCGTTGTCGCACCGTAGACATGCCTGGTGTATTACTGGGGTCAGAGTAGTTTTACTACGCAATACTTTTTACTTTTACTTGGATAGATTTGTGAAGAAGAAACAATACTCTTACTCCGCTACTTTGGGCTTCACTAGAGTCATTATATTTTCCCCCTTTATTCTACATATTGACTTTATTCTTGCCAGGGATGTCGACAGTGGCTGTCTTAGTTTCACCAATGAGATGTGTAAAATTAACAAGATAACATCATAACTTTATACCAATCAGAGGTAAGAATGCTTTTTTTCTCCACTGTTTTACTCCATGTTTCATAGTGTTGTTCTGGTCTGAATTCAGTGACTTTTCTGTCATCTTTTCAGGCTAATGTGTAATAGATTATAGTACAGTATACTAATAATAGTACATATGGATGAAGTTTTGCTGATAGAAAAATGCATCATTGTTAAAAAAAAAAAAAAAAATACTTTGTAAGCAGTTACTAACAATGTTACTCATGACTTGAGTATTCTTTTCAACAAATACTTATTTACTTGTACTTGAGTAAATTTTTGGATGACTACTTTTACTTTTACTTGAGTAATATTATTTAGCTGTAACGCTACTCTTACTTGAGTAAAATTTTTGGCTACTCTACCCACCTCTAATCAGGTATAATATTAAGTCAACATTTTACGACATTTTTGTCTTGGCTTTTTGTAACATTTTTATGATCTTGTAACGGTTTAATAACGATTAGAAAACTCTGTTCTATATTACTGATAAAAGCTGGGCAATTACAAAAATATAATGTGCATCTCCTCAGCCAATGATTGCTTGGCAGTTGTTTAGCATTCCAATGAACAGTTGTGACATTGTTATTTTCATTAAATTAAGCCCTAATGCTGCCAGGAAAAAGTTTTATAGTCATTTTATGAATGTCATCTGTAATAAAAAGGAAGGATGAATCACATAATATAAAGTCACAATTCAGAAAAGGAAGGAATAGTCGTTAAAAAAACATACCTGTGTATTAAAATGAGTTGTAAATTGTGTTACTGGCTGAGAGACGTACCACAATTTTTTGACTTGACGTTCTTGGGTGTCGACGGTGACTTGGGAGGAGACATCTCCGCTTCAGTCTCGTCACTCTGACATGGTTCTTCGTCACATTCCTCTCTGACTGACAGCTCTGGATCAATGACCAAAGGATTAGTTGTTAAATTAATATATGCCATTCATCCGTTTTTAAAAAAAAAAATATGTTTGACACCCAGTCCCTTTAGATGCAAAAGCCCTGATAACAACAACTACTACTACTAAAAATGAACTGGTTTTATGAGGCGCATTCTTCACAAAGAAACTATTTACAACTTAAATTATTGACAGGATTTCTCTTCACAGCTTCACCTCCAGTGAATAAGGATAATTCAGCTTCAAAAGAATAAATGACTGTCTTCACTTTCTGCTCTAAGTCAAGGTCCAAATTTTCAATATATCACATTTTTTATCCTTCAGTAAATAGTGCTTTTAAAAAAATACATGTTTGTATGGACAAAAAAAAAAATAAAAATATATATATATATATATATATATATATATATATATATATATATATATTTTTTTTCTTCTTTCAAATCAGCTAAAATAAGGTCCACAGGTGCAAGTAGATGAAAAACCTACTTGCATTTAGTCAAATTTTAGGTGCAAAATGGCCCCATTTTGGAGTAGTCTTCATACGTTGTTTTGAAAATAGAAGCCGAAAAAAATTTCGTCAACTATTCCTGGGGTGGTTGGGGGTTGAAAACTCATCTTTGTCATAGGCCACATCAGAGGTATGGTTAGCTTTAGGCTTTAAAGTTTAGTGGAGCATTAGGGCTGCCATGACTAATTGAAACTAAAACTATTTTGGTGGTTGATTCATTTTTTAGACATACAGTTCACCTAAAAATATTGGAAATCCTCTTTTTTTTTTTGAGCCTCTTATTTCAAAATATTTCTCATATATGTAGTATATTTTTTTTTTTTAAATGAAAAGTATCCAATATGTTTTTAACCGAAAAAAAAAAAAACAATAAAAAATATTCCCTTTCCATTTACTTTTCTAATATATATTTTTTTTAATATAAAGGAAAATTCAGAGAATAGTTTTAGTTTTTACTTTAAAAATGTATTAACATTTTCATTAAAAAGGGGAAAACTTTAAAAATGTTTTTTGTTTTAAATTTTAAAAAAGAAAAAAGGAAATACTCTCTGAAATGTTTTTTTTTTTTTTTTCTAAGGGGGGAAAAAAAACCAATGTTCCGATTTTTCAGTCCTTTATCCTTCATTGAGGATGACAAACTATATAAATTTCATTGTCACAAAAAAAAAAAAAAAAAATGTCAAAAAGGCACTGCATATGATTTACTTTCGCGGGCCACACAAAATGATGTGGCGGGTTGGATCGGGCCCGTGGGCCTTCAGTTTAACACCTATCCGCTAGTGGGTAACACCATACACGGAGATTAAGGAGGTGCCGGGGGGACGGGGGTATGCCTCAGTGGCCGAAAATGTCATTGCATTAAGACTTTGCCAGTAAAATCTTGTCTGTAAATGTTGTAAAGCAATAAAACCAACAACAAAAATGAATGAAATGAACACAAAAAAATAATGGGTCAAAATTATTTTGCGAACACATTATACGACTAGCACAGAAGAGACGGCCATTTGCTTTGCTTAACCAAAACCCCCCGAGGACAGATTCTGGCTGGAATATTCAGTCAAAAAGGATGCGACATGTACTTTTCCACTAGATAAGACAGAAAAACGTGCACGCTCACACACACAGCTGGGATGCCAGTATGTACGAGCATGGGCTAAACTACTAACCAAACATACAGTGCCTTGCAAAAGTATTCGGCCCCCTTGAACCTTGCAACCTTTCGCCACATTTCAGGCTTCAAACATAAAGATATAGAATTTTTATTTTTTGTCAAGAATCAACAACAAGTGGGACACAATCCTGAAGTGGAACAAAATTTATTGGATAATTTAAACTTTTTTAACAAATAAAAAACTGAAAAGTGGGGCGTGCAATATTATTCGGCCCCCTTGCGTTAATATTTTGTAGCGCCACCTTTTGCTCCAATTACAGCTGCAAGTCGCTTGGGGTATGTTTCTATCAGTTTTGCACATCGAGAGACTGACATTCTTGCCCATTCTTCCTTGCAAAACAGCTCGAATTCAGTGAGGTTGGATGGAGAGTGTTTGTGAACAGCAGTCTTCAGCTCTTTCCACAGATTCTCCATTGGATTCAGGTCTGGACTTTGACTTGGCCATTCTAACACCTGGATATGTTTATTTTTGAACCATTCCATTGTAGATTTGGCTTTATGTTTTGGATCATTGTCCTTTTGGAAGATAAATCTCCGTCCCAGTCTCAGGTCTTGTGCAGATACCAACAGGTTTTCTTCCAGAATGTTCCTGTATTTGGCTGCATCCATCTTCCCGTCAATTTTAACCATCTTTCCTGTCCCTGCTGAAGAAAAGCAGGCCCAAACCATGATGCTGCCACCACCATGTTTGACAGTGGGGATGGTGTGTTCAGGGTGATGAGCTGTGTTGCTTTTACGCCAAACATATCGTTTTGCATTGTGGCCAAAAAGTTCAATTTTGGGTTCATCTGACCAGAGCACCTTCTTCCACATGTTTGGTGTGTCTCCCAGGTGGCTTGTGGCAAACTTTAAACGAGACTTTTTATGGATATCTTTGAGAAATGGCTTTCTTCTTGCCACTCTTCCATAAAGGCCAGATTTGTGCAGTGTACGACTGATTGTTGTCCTATGGACAGACTCTCCCACCTCAGCTGTAGATCTCTGCAGTTCATCCAGAGTGATCATGGGCCTCTTGGCTGCATCTCTGATCAGTTTTCTCCTTGTTTGAGAAGAAAATTTGGAAGGACGGCCGGGTCTTGGTAGATTTGCAGTGGTCTGATGCTCCTTCCATTTCAATATGATGGCTTGCACAGTGCTCCTTGAGATGTTTAAAGCTTGGGAAATCTTTTTGTATCCAAATCCGGCTTTAAACTTCTCCACAACAGTATCTCGCACCTGCCTGGTGTGTTCCTTGGTTTTCATAATGCTCTCTGCACTTTAAACAGAATCCTGAGACTATCACAGAGCAGGTGCATTTACACGGAGACTTGATTACACACCGGTGGATTCTATTTATCATCATCGGTCATTTAGGACAACATTGGATCATTCAGAGATCCTCACTGAACTTCTGGAGTGAGTTTGCTGCACTGAAAGTAAAGGGGCCGAATAATATTGCACGCCCCACTTTTCAGTTTTTTATTTGTTAAAAAAGTTTAAATTATCCAATAAATGTTGTTCCACTTCACGATTGTGTCCCACTTGTTGTTGATTCTTGACAAAAAAATTAAATTTCATATCTTTATGTTTGAAGCCTGAAATGTGGCGAAAGGTTGCAAGATTCAAGGGGGCCGAATACTTTTGCAAGGCACTGTATATCTTGTAACTTAATTCTATTGCTGACACTACATTTCCGGGTCATCAACATGTTTTTACTCCTCCGCCACAAAAGGCAAACTCTGCCTATGGGTAACATGAAAATAATGAAAAATCCTAAGCTCTTTGCTCTATTACCCTAATAAAGAAAAAATACTTCAAATATAGTACAAAAGTAATGTGATTTGTTGGACAGTTCTTACCATGTTTCAAAAGAAAGTTGATGAATATTGTCATGACCACTTGCAGTATATAATTGCAAGACAACACTAGCAATCTGACCTTGCTTGTTAAGCATAGGCTCATCAGCCTTGCTTTCAACTTTGGTTTCTCCCTCATCTGGAATCTTGCTAGCCATGGTGCTGGACACAAACAGCTTGTTGATGTCCAGGGTGGTCTTCCCAAAGGGGGACATGGCAGTGTGCATGCTCGCATAACCATTAGGGGAGCAGCTGAGCGCGGCCAGGTCCAGAGCTTTGCCCCCTGTGATGATGGGAATGTTGAGTGAGAGCTTGCGGCGACGGTTGGGTGACGACGTCTTGCTGATGGCGAGCGGCGGAGGCGACGAGAATTTGCGGCTGGCGCGTGGCGACGTGGGCGGCTCGCCGTAAAGAAGTTTGTTGTTCTGGCTGCTGGCAAAGAAGAGCTCGAGGGCACTGCAAGGAGAGAAATCTTATTTAAATATCTATGGTTTTATTCGTTATGCGTAGACTTACTTAAAGGTTTGAGTTTCTCATGTTTTTTTTTTTAATGATTTGAGCGAGGACCTACCAGAAAATCTGTTAACCCCTAACATGCTCAATAGGTTTGAAGTCGAGTTCTTCTAAACCAAACCCAATGTAAAATGTAAACATGCCTTTAACTCTTTATACGGCACTCATTTCACTCATTGGCTGCCTTTCACGGGTGCTAGACGTTCAATCAGTTTGACTGCGAATGAATGGCAACGATCTCTTTCACCTCTCCCCTAAACCATAAAATACAATTTCTGGAGAAATTGTGTGGTCATGCTCTGCTCTGCTTGTTGGTAAACTTCCTCATGTAACTTCCTGTTGGTTTCGGGGCATTTGCGGGTCACTTTCTGTTGATTTTGGGGCATTCAAATCTAAAATAGTTAAAAAAAAATTGCTGGATACAATATATAATTATATTGTATTATATGATATATATATATATTATTATTATAATTATAAATAAATGTATGCCCGTTTGTGTGTGGTTTGTGTATGCAGAGCAGTGTTGTTTTCGTCAACGATGACGATAACGACAAATATTTTGTCAACGAACAATTTTTGACTAGCTAAAAACGTGTCTTCAGTGACTAAAACATAAGGAGATAGATGCCAGTTGTCATACGACGAGACGAGAACGAGACGAAAATTTGCTATGGTTTCTGTCGTAAGTTCACGATGTTTGATATTTTCTTATCGTATGTGTAGTTAGCACACATTTTAGCAGTGTTTGGTTGTGTCACTCATGTGATGTGCTGTGCCTCCCCCCTGACCCTCCGACTCACACACAGGCTGAAGCATGCGCCTGTTCCAGGCTCCTTTTGTGAAACACATAGAATAGAATAGAATAGAATAGAATAGAATAGAATAGAATAGAATAGAATAGAATAGAATTGAATAGAATTTAATAGAATTGAATAGAATAGGTCTTTATTGTCAATGTCAACAACAGAACATTATGAACAACCAAATTGGACATGGCACTCTAGTATAAACATATGTGTCAGGTGCTGCTTGGTAAGTTTTCCTTTCTTTTCTTGGCTATGTCATATTGCTTTAGCCTTTAAAGGGAACATCGGACTTAAAAACTTGTAGGCTGTAATAAGGCAAATTTGTTCTCTTTTACTGAAATATGTTATTAGAAACACATAAAATATTCCCTTTGATTAAAAATCTATAACATTTAGTACCTGTTTTGACCTACGGAGGGTGCCATGTTTTATACGCGCAATGGACACTCAGGGTGATGACGTAGTTTGTCTCTGTCACTAGACGAACACTACCGGGTTACTGCAATTCCTTCTACGTGGCGAGATGTCCAACACATGCGCACATCGGTTAGAAGCGGCAAGTATTATTATATTACTATTATTATAGTACTATTTGTGTTTCTATTGAGTCTTTTATTACCTTTTCATTGCCTCAAAATACATTTTGCATGTGTTTCCCTCCCATACTTTTAAGCTTTGTGTTTTCTTGTGTTAGCTTTAAAGCAGATTGTTGATCTGTTGACCACATTAGTCACGTAGCGTATTTAAACCACCCTTATTTGATATTACTTCGTTTAAGTATTTTCGGAAAGCATCTTTAGTATGTTCTGTCTGTATGCATCTAAACAAAACAAGCTGAAAGCGCACAGTAGTACCTTGGGTATCAAATTTGCCTCTTGTAGACGTTTCGGCGGTGTAGCACATTTTGGCAGAAAACTAGTTTTGTCACACTCTCGTCTCGTCTCATCCTGTCTTTCCTGTTCATTTTGGTTTTGCTGTTTGTTTTGTGAAATATCGACAGGGCTGTCATGCTCATTTATGTTCCTCTCGGGTTCAAATTAAAAGGGTTGAACAGATGACATGTTTATGTCGCTAGAGTCTTACTCTGGAAGCCCAGCAGCGTAACCATGTGACGTCACCGCCGTGCAACGTCAACAACAATGGTGACCTACTAGTTAAACTAATTTTACTAAGTTATATAAAAACAAAAACATCAAGAGGGGTTTTCATATCAAATTATTTTACCTGATAATAACATTTATCTTGTAAGAACTACAAGTCTTTATATTTGTGGATCCCTTAAAAGGTCTGTGCTGATTGATCATCCATTAATCATCTAGCTATTGATGTCCTTGTAGACTCTACAATTATGCGCTCGTCTGTTAATGTTCATTCGAAATTGTTGGAAACCTTTCATTTATTAATTCATGGACTAAAACTTTTGAAGTTTATATACGAAAACATTTTGAGAATTGTTGAATAAAACTAGACTAAAATTGTCTAAGTTTTGTTGGCTAAAACTAGACGAAGAACACATTTTGAAATAACTAAAATACGACTAAGACTACTACAGTGGGGCAAATAAGTATTTAGTCAACCACTAATTGTGCAAGTTCTCCCACTTGAAAATATTAGAGAGGCCTGTAATTGTCAACATGGGTAAACCTCAACCATGAGAGACAGAATGTGGAAAAAAAAAAAAAAAACAGAAAATCACATTGTTTGATTTTTAAATAATTTATTTGCAAATCATGGTGAAAAATAAGTATTTGGTCAATACCAAAAGTTCATCTTAATACTTTGTTATGTACCCTTTGTTGGCAATAACGGAGGCCAAACGTTTTCTGTAACTCTTCACAAGTTTTTCACACACTGTTGCTGGTATTTTGGCCCATTCCTCCATGCAGATCTCCTCTAGAGCAGTGATGTTTTGGGGCTGTCATTGGGCAACATGGACTTTCAACTCCCTCCACAGATTTTCTATGGGGTTGAGATCTGGAGACTGGCTAGGCCACTCCAGGACCTTGAAATGCTTCTTACGAAGCCACTCCTTTGTTGCCCTGGCTGTGTGTTTGGGATCATTGTCATGATGAAAAACCCAGCCACGTCTCCTCTTCAATGCCCTAGCTGATGGAAGGAGATTTTCACTCAAAATCTCTCAATACATGGCCCCATTCATTCTGTCCTTTACACAGATGAGTCGTCCTGGTCCCTTTGTGGAAAAAGAGCCCTAAAGCATGATGTTTCCACCCCCATGCTTCACAGTGGGTATGGTGTTCTTCGGGGGCAATTCAGTATTCTTTCTCCTACAAACACAAGAACCTGTGTTTCTACCAAAAAGTTCTATTTTGGTTTCATCTGACCATAACACATTCTCCCAGTCTTCTTCCGGATCATCCAAATCAATCAATCAATCAATCAAATTTATTTATATAGCCCTTTACAAAAACCCGAAAGGCCCTCAAAGTGCTTTACAACAAAACATGGCTCAAGATAAATAAAAGGCAGGAAAATATTATACAATGACATTTAAAAAATAAAGTAAAACAAAGAGCGCATCACAATAAAAGTCCAGCAAGTAAAACAATAAAACCGATAAAATCGAAAAACATTAAAAAAAAGTCCTTAAGCTAATAAAACCAGGCTATCCTAATCTTTGTAAAAGGCGAGTCTAAAAAGGTGCGTTTTTAGCCGAGACTTAAAAAGACCTACATCCGTGGTGGTGCGGATTTCGGAGGGAAGGCTGTTCCACAGCCTGGGGGCAGCAACCGCAAAGGATCGGTCTCCCCACTGTTTAAGTTTTGACCTCGGAACATCTAAAAAAAGCTGGCCGGTTGAGCGAAGAGTTCTGCCAGAGTTACGAAAAGTTAAAATTTCCGATAGATATGATGGAGCCTGGCCATAAATAGAATTAAAAACAAACAGTAAAAGTTTGAAATCAATTCTAAAATGGACTGGAAGCCAGTGGAGTGATGATAGCACGGGGGTAATATGCTCACGTCTAGGTGTACCTGTTAAAAATCGAGCAGCAGCATTTTGAACAAGTTGCAGCCGAGAAATCGAGGACTTGGGTAGGCCAACATAAAGTGCATTGCAGTAGTCCAGCCTTGAACTTATAAAAGCGTGAATTGCTTTTTCAAGGTCGTGGCGACTAAGAAAAGGCTTCACTTTGGCTAAGAGACGGAGCTGGAAAAAACTTGCTCTTACAACAGAACTAATCTGCTTTTCAAAGTTAAGCCTGCTATCGAATATCACTCCGAGATTTTTAACGTGCGTCTTAAAAATGTCAGCCGGAGCACCAGAGTTGGGCTCAAGGGCTTTCATCATGGAAGGTGTGCCAAAAGTAATAAATTCAGTTTTGCTCTCGTTAAGGTGTAAAAAGTTTTGTGCAAGCCACTGCTTCACATCAGATATGCACTCCATCAATTTAGCAAGAGCAGTTTTTTTGTTAGGTCTCAGGGGCAGATAAAGCTGCAGGTCATCAGCATAAAAATGAAAAGTGATATTATGTTTTTTTATAATTGATCCTAAAGGTAGGAGATAAAGCGCAAAAAGAACAGGCCCTAAAATAGAGCCTTGCGGTACCCCGCAAGACAGAGAAGATTGTGAGGAGGAAAATTCCCCAATCATTACCGAGAATGTTCTATGTTGTAAATACGATTTAAACCATTTTAAAGCGTTACCACGGATACCTATGAAACGTTCTAAACGAGATACAAGGACTGAATGGTCAACTGTATCGAATGCTGCTGTGAGGTCCAGTAAAACAAGGATAGCCGGGTTTCCATTATCCACAGAAAGAGCAATGTCGTTATGAACTTTTAACAATGCTGACTCAGTGCTGTGTCTGGACCTAAAACCTGATTGGAACTTGTCAAGGGTGGAATTCGTCTCTAAGAAGGTTTGCAATTGAATAAAAACAACTTTTTCTAAAACTTTGGAAAGGAAAGACAAGTGAGAGACAGGTCTAAAATTGGACAGCACAGAGGAGTCGAGATGGGGTTTTTTAAGAAGGGGTCTGACTACAGCCTGTTTGAAGGCAGCTGGGACAGAACCGGAACTGAGAGAGGTGTTTATGAGGGACAGCAGACTTGATCCAAGGCAACTAAAGACTTCCTTTAGAAGGCTAGCTGGTATTACGTCTAATGGACAGTTAGTGGGTTTCATGCCACTAACTATTTCGGTGAGAGTTGACAATGAAATATGCTCAAATTGCTCAAAGGCATTGAGCAGTTCTGAAGGACGTACGTTATCGGATGAGAAACCAGAGTTGCAGACATTTTGCCTAACTGAAGAGACCTTGTTTTGAAAGAAGTTGAGAAACTCTTCACATTTGGCAACTGACACATCAGTTAAAACAGTGGGTTGTGGGTTTAAAACAGAATCAATAGTGTTAAAAAGGAGTCTTGGATGACTGGAGCTGTTATTTATAATGGTAGATAAATAACTAGACTTGGCCTGTTTTATGGCCTCCTGGTAGGCAGCTAAGGTGTCCCTCAGCAATCCCAGAGAAACATGGAGTTTGTCCTTTTTCCACTGGCGTTCAGCACGCCTGCATTTTTGCCTGAGCAGGCGGGTATTGTCGTTAAACCATGGAGCGGCTTTGGGTTTGGAGCTTTTTTGCCGTAGAGGGGCAATGGAGTCTAAGACAGCAGTGCAAGTGGAATGGAAAATGGAGAGAAGACTGTCGGAGCAAAGAGGAGAAGGCAGCGCGGCGCCAGGATGCTGCTGTAAGTCTCCAAAAGCAGCCACAAACTCTCCTGATGTGGATGGAGTAATGCGTCGTCGGTAGCAGGCTGGAGATATTGGCTTTCCGGCAGAAAAAAGGGCAGAAAAGTCGAAAATGATGGGAAGGTGGTCCGAGATAGCAGTATCCACAATTTCTGTGATGGAGACTGAAAGCCCAAGTGAAATCACCAAATCCAGGGTGTGACCTTGCTCATGAGTTGGGGCACTCACAGACTGGGTGAGGCCAAATGAGTCCAGAAGTCCTTTAAACTCATTTGCCAGCTGATTAGCAGAGCAGCAGACATGGATATTAAAATCCCCGCAAATTAAAACCCTGCCAAAATTTGGAATAAAATCTGATAAAAACTCAGAAAACTCCGGGATAAAATCCTTGTTAGAACCAGGGGGGCGATATATTGTGGCACAAAGCAATGGGGGAGAAAGCCCGATAGAGAATAACTGCAGTTCAAAACTTGAATAATTATGAGCAGTTATTGGCCTGCATCTAAAATTGTCCTTGAATACAACAGCCAGGCCGCCACCACGGCCAGTCGCTCGCGGGGTGTTGAAAAAACAGCAGCCGGATGGGAGGAGCTCCGAAAAGGCGCTGTATTCACCTGGTTTCAACCAGGTCTCCGTTAGAAAAAGGAAATCCAAATGATGTTCCGAAAAAAAGTCATTCAAGATAAACGTCTTATTCGTAAGGGACCTTGTGTTAATCAGCGCTGAGTGAACCAGGGATCGCTCAGCCGGGGGGGTGGGGCCGCGGAGCGGGCGAAGGTTCCCCGGCACAGAGCCCCGCAGAGAGAGCCTCACCGGCCGACAACGCGGAAGTAGCGTCCCGAAGTCCCGTTGAGTCAGTTGAAGCCACCGATAACGGAACTCCAAGGAATTCCGTAGATCATATCCCTTGAAGACAGTCGGGGGTCTAGCCGGTAGATGATGGCGATCGCAGCGATAGGACGCCAGGTAGGCTTTCAATTTGACAGCAATTCCTCCCCGCTTTCCACGCCTCCGGCGGCGGTAGGTACGTGGCAACCAACAAGGAAGGCGCCGTAAATGTGGTGGTAAAAACGCCAGAAAAGGCGGCGGTGACTTTGAGTGATTATAGCCATTGAACGGCAACTTTTCCAACGTGTCACAGATATTAAAAAGCGTCAGGCGATCGTACACATGAAGCGGTGACACTGTCCGTATGACAAATAGCAAATACAGGGTAAATAACAATAAATCGAGCAGAGTGAGACGGCCAGCCAAACACAGGGGCGCCATCTTGATCTACTCCTCTATCTTTTTAATCTCTAGCGAACCACAGACGGGCCTGGACATGTACTTTCTTTAGCAGGGGGACACGTCTGGCAGTGCAGGATTTGAGTCCCTGGCGGTGCGTTGTGTTACTGATAGTAGCCTTTGTTACTGTGGTCCCAACTCTCTGTAGGTCATTCACTAGGTCCCCCCGTGTGGTTCTGGGATTTTTCTCACCGCTGTTGTTATCATTTTGACGCCACAGGGTGAGATCTTGCATGGAGCCCCAGATCGAGGGAGAATATCAGTGGTCTTGTATGTCTTCCATTTTCAAATAATTGCTCCCACAGTTGATTTCTTTACACCAAGCGTTTTACCTATTGCAGATTCAGTCTTCCCAGCCTGGTGCAGGTCTACAATTTTGTCTCTGGTGTCCTTCGACAGCTCTTTGGTCTTGGCCATAGTGTAGTTTGGAGTGTCACTGACTGAGGTTGTGGACAGGTGTCTGTTAGCCCGATAATGAGTTAAAACAGGTGCCATTAATACAGGCAACAAGTGGAGTCTCGTTAGACCTTGTTAGAAGAAGTTTGACCTCTTTGACAGCCAGAAATATTGCTTGTTTGTAGGTGACCAAATACTTATTTTCCATTCTAATTTGGAAATAAATTCTTTAAAAATCAAACAATGTGATTTTCTGTTTTTTTTTCACATTCTGTCTCTCATGGTTGAGGCTTACCCACGTTGACAATTACAGGCCTCTCTAATCTTTTCAAGTAGGAGAACTTGCACAATTGATGGTTGACTAAATACTTATTTCCCCCACTGTAAGTATTTTTGTCCAAAAGACTAAGAGACAAAACTAAAAGAGCTGCTAAAACCAACACTGATGCAGAGGGAGCACATTTGAAAGCAACATCTGGGTCATTTGGGAACCCCAGCTTCTTCTTGTATTATTATTTTTTTATTTTGTCGGAGCAACATTGTTTAAGACAACATCCTACTTGCACTGTGAGCCACCCCCTCTGAACGCCTATAAATAGCCTGTCAAGTGACAGCGTTAGAAGGCACTGGCGCTGCCAACAGCAACCAGACCAAGGGAGGCCCAATGAGATGGCGAGAGAGCGGTAAGGTGGGAGAGGTAAGTTGGAGTCACTGACACAGTGGATGTGGATTCCTCCACACAGATGACTGCTGTATATGAAGGGGTGGGAGGCATTGCTCCTGCTTTTTGTTAAGAAAGTGAAAGAGCAGTCATGAAAAACAAAGGGGGTCCAACAGAACGCGGATGGGTGGAAGCTGCAGACAAAAAGGAGGGAGGTGATCAAGTACCAAACACCACCATCAACATTTAATACTGCTGCAGATGAGAGGAGGGGGTGAGGGAGGCAGGGAGGGTACAAAAGGATAAGGAGAGGGTGGGGTCCTGCAGCAAAGTAAAGGGTTGTCATGGCGACAGCGCAGCGGAAAGAGGGATGGTCAGACTTGTGGAAAGAGAAATAAAAATGCAAGAGAGAGAGAGAGGAGGTTTAAAGGAAAGGTGGGTGGGCTCAGTGGTGCGTGAGGTCCACTTTTGGACCTCACTTTGACATCCACAGATGGACAGTAGAAAGGGAAGAGACGTATATGACTTTTCCAACGTGTGGACCGCACGGTTTGAGGTTGAAGTTTAAATGTTTGCTCTGGCCTTCCAGTGTGGAATGTACATGTATGCTTATCCTTGCTGGCACAGGTTTTCCATCAGTACTTTGGCTCCTTAATGCATTCCAAAAAGATGAAGGTTAGTGTCAGGTGGAATGCAACAAGTGTTCTGTTATCCAGTTTTAAGTTTTTCACTGCCGTTGACAGCAATAGATGTCGAATACAGCATATTTTTACTGGGATGGCTGGCATTGAATGATCATGATCCAGTCCGACTGACAGCGATAGATGTCCAGGCCATATAACAGGGTGGGCTGACCCTTCCAGTCTAAATATGCATAAAAATATATATATCAATAAAAAAAATATATATACAAGTTCTTTTATGTATTCAAACAATATGTTACAAGTACATATAAATGAGTGAAAATGTTTAAACCACAACAACATTGATGTGTGATGCAAGAGTTTGTTTTTTTTAATTACTGCACTGAAACACATTTTACGATATTTACATTTTCAAAAAGACAAAAGAGTCTAGCACCAACAACTATTGCTGAGTCTAACTAACCACTACATTCTAACATAAACAATAACGATTGAATTAAATTCCCCTTTTGTTAACAGTCGTGTTGACAACGAAAGCGAGTAACCTGTGGCAGTGGCGCCTAGAAGTTGACAGCATACCAGATGTTAAGGTAAAATAGCACTAAAGTATTGGCACCCCTGCAATTCTGTCAGATAATGCTCAATTTCTCCCAGAAAATGATTGTAATTACAATGCTTTGGTTGTAGTAGCTTCATTTATTTTGCTTGCAATGAAAAAACAAAAGAGAATGAAAATTAAATTTAATCATTATCATTTTACATAAAACTCCAGGCCGGACAAAATTATTGGCACCCTCAGCCTAATACTTGATAGCACAACCTTAAGACAAACTAACTGCAAAACAACCAGTGAGTTTCTTACAATGCTTTGTTGGAGTTTTAGACCATTCTTCTTTGGCCAACTGCTCCAGGTCTCTGAAATTTGAAGGGTTTTGACTCATTGCTGGCCACTTTAGAAGTCTCCAGCACTTTCTCACAAACCATTTTCGATTGCTTTTTGAAGTGTGTTTTGGGTCATTGTCCTGCTGGAAGACCCATGACCTCTGAGAGAGATCCAGCATTCTCACGCTGGGCCCTACATTATGCTGCAAAATTTGTTGATAGTCTTCAGACTTCATAATGCAATGTGCATGGTCAAGCAGTCCAGTGCCAGAGGCAGCAAAGCAACCCCAAAACATTAGGGAACCTCCACCATGTTTGACTGTGGGGACCATGTTCTTTTCTTTGAATGCCTCGTTTTTTCCCCCGTGAACTTAAGCTCTACTATTGTCTCATCTGACCAAAGAATATTCTTCCAAAACGGTTTGGACTCTCAGGTAAGTTTTGGCAAACTCCAGCCTGGCTTTTTTATGTCTCTTGGTCATAAGTGGGGTGTTCCTGGGTATCTTACCATAGAGTCCCTTTTCATTCAGATGCCGATAGATAATACGAGTTGATGACAGGACAGCTTGAACTTGTTTGGATGTTAGTCGAGGTTCTTTATACACCATCCACACAATCTTTCGTTGAAATCGCTCATCAATATTTATTTTCCGTCCACATCTAGGGAGGTTAGCCACAGTGCCATGGGCTTTACACTTATAGATCACACTGCGCACGGTAGACACAGGAACATTCAGGTCTTTGGAGATGGACTTGTAGCCTTGAGATTGCCCATGCTTCCTCACAATTTTGCTTCTCAAGTTCTCAGACAGGTCTTTGGTCTTCTTTATTTTCTCCATGCTCAATGAGGTACACACAAGGACATAGGACAGAGGTTGAGTCAACTTTAATCCATTTTAACTGGCTGCAAGTGTGATTTAGTTATTGCCACCACCTGTAATGTGCCACAGGTAAGTAACACATGCTGGTAATTACACAAATTACAGAAGCATCACATGATTTTTCAAAGGGTGCCAATACTCTGGTCTGGCCCATTTTCGGAGTTTTGTGTAAAATGATAATGATTTAATTTTCAATCCCATTCTCTTCTGTGTTTTTTCATTGCAAGCAAAATAAATGAAGATATTACTACCAAAGTAATTGCAATAATTTTCTGGGAGAAATTGAGCATTACCTGAGAGAATTGCAGGGGTGCCAATATTTTTGTCCAGAAGTGTACTGTAGGTGCTTAACGTTGCCTACTCGTATAGTTGCTCCCAATGCATTCGCAAACACACATGAGTATGTTGCGTTCAGGTGCAACTCCAAAAAGGAGGAGAAATAAGTTGAGACCGCACCTTTTTTAGGATGGGGCATTTATATCCAGGACTGCCCCGCCTAAAAGCCACCCTAAATGCTACTGGGGCAATTTAGGAAACGCCAAAGCTTTTAGCTAACTCTAATCTGCATGTCCAACCAAATTGTTGGCTTGGAGATAAAATGACTCCAAAAATACTGTATCCAATAAAAACATTTGTATCTCACTCCCAAAAGTCAAATTCAATGCTCACCGTGCAGGAATGGCGCTGATGGGCTTCTTATAGATGGTAATAAGTTTGTCCAGCACAACAGCTGCACTAGTAAAAACACGGTAGGAGTGCAGGAAGGTGTTGAGGAAATCGATAGAGAGGAAGCGTAGGTCAGTCAGCCTCTCCAGCAAACGCTCCACGCTAGCGTAGCGGATCTGCAGCACCTTGCAGGAGTTCATCATCTTGCTGAAGCGAATGTCGACATCGTCGCAGTACAAGCTGGTGTCGGACCTGCGGGACAGGAGTGCACTAGGAGAACAAATGTCTTACTTTTCGCTATTTTTTCAGGCAAAGGTCTGCCAAGTCGCTTCTTAGGTTGTTGTTCTTGTGGACACTAACTTTAAAGTTTTGAAACATGGTCGCTATGTAGCATGAGCCAGGATCTATTAATGCTCAGAAACCAATTATTATTATTATTATTTTGTATAAGGGCTGATTAATTAATTGTGGAATTATTAGACAGTAGTAGGCTACCTCCCATAAGGTAGGAATTTGCCAGTAGACGTCAGTGCAGATTTAATATTTGCGAACCATGCTCATTTAATTTAAGGACACAGGCCTACTGTATCCAGAAACAAAACTACTCAATAAATCAGTTGCAAAAGAGAAGTGATTCACTTGTCTTGGCTTGAAAATCTCTTACTGTGTGGTTTCCATCCTCGGAGCCTGAATGTATTTATTTATTTTATTTTTTTTAATCAGAGCTGATTATTTAATTGCGGACAAAATGTCCCTGTAGGTCTCAAGTTAGCCAGTTGAGGGCATGCTCGCACAGCCTTCAGCCTGTTAGTGTCCTGTGGCACAGTTTTTGATTTCACTAATGTCTTTCACTACAGTTAGACATTTGTTACACTCGTGCTACAATTACCAGCATTCCTAGGTCAGGATGTTTTGCTAGTGTTTTAGGTATTCTGTGATAATTGTGCATCTATAATGAATGGTGCGACTCTTACTTAATCATCTGGGGCACGGAGACTTTACTGTTTTCCTCGAACGCGTTCATCATCAGACCATTGCAGCGGATGTTGTCAATGCACTATAAAATAGATAAAAGAATTACGACAGGGTTAGTGGGTTCACTTCGCTGTGACTTCCTCATTCAAATATATACTGTAAGTGTAAAGTAAAAGTTTAGCCCTATGACCGCTTAAAAATTGTTTATTTACTTGGCTGATATCGCTCGTCCATGCAGACTTCTCTTGACGTGATGAAGCCACGAGGATGACAGTGTAAGGCTGGCTATCTTTAGGCTCAACTATCACTTTGAAATCCAGGTGCTCGGTGTCCTGGCCACAGCGTTCCCCTTTGGCTGCAATGTACAAATTCATCCATTGGATTGAACTACAAAAGGCAGTTAAAATACAGTGATCTCCCGCTATTTCGCTCTTCAAATTTTGCGCTCCCTTAGACAATCGCAGACTTTTTTTTCAATTAAAAAAATAAATAAATACAGATAAGCTGTCACGCTCTGAGCACGTAGTCTCACTCTACCTCCTGCCGCTTTTCTTGGTCAGGTAGTGCACTGGTGTCTCATATTAAAGTTAACGATGATTGACAGACGTTAAGGTTTGATCATCCCAGAGACGTTTGGAAGCCGAAACTTCAAAGCGCCACATGCGTCAATAATCGTTTAACTTGTTAAATAGTTGTTTAAGCTGTGACCATCCTTTGTACAAAGTCAGACTTGTACATTCACTTTGAAGGCAACATGTATATTGGCCCAAAACTTATCATGAAAAACCCATGTCGATATTATCTGATATCATTTGAAAACTGCTCTTATCGACTGATATTATTGGTTAACTGATAATATCAGACAACTCTATTTGTTACCTCTACTATGAGAGTGTCTACTATATATGCTATAGTACAATATGCCATAAAGGTACAACACCGTATGTTGCGAAAGCTAAATTTCAAACCCAAAACCCTGATTATGAGTTTTCTCGTTGGATACAGGCATTACATGAAGGGAAAAACTGGTATTTACGGCTTCAATTTGAAATAAATCCTTTTGTGATACCAACCCTATAACTTTTCTAATACACCTAAATTACTGATATAATAACTTGCTAAGCCTATTACAACTTACGCTCATCATCGGTGCCCTCTGGATCTTCCATTAGTGTGCAGTCAATGAGGGATACCACACCATTCTGGAACACAGGGTACATATGAATCAAGAAAAGATGTGGGCCCCAAGGAGTACAATTTGTTGATTTGGGGTGGACTGACCAAGACTTTAAACCTCAAGGCAATATACTATTATAATATTTTACTGAATGAGAAAAAATATGGCGGAAAACACAGACAAGACTGAAAAAGAAGTTTCTGTTCCTGCACACCTCTTTAAAATAAACTGCTGTATTTTAAGCCAAAAGAACTGTTGCGTTTGATAGAACAATGTGTCTACTAGTATATGCTGCCAGATTCATGGCGCATTAAGCCACCGAACTATTTTTAATTTGTCCGTTTTACCCTGGAAACCCCGTTTACAGATGTCGCGCAACTGCTTTTGTTTCTACCTAGCCATAGAACGAAGGTAATTAATTACATTTATTATTAAAAATATCTGTAATTTTTAGCTCAGAATCATTAATTGATGTCTAGTATTTCGTTTAAAAAAAAAAAAAAAACTACTTAAAAAAATTATTCACTCGCATATTTTAAACTTTTTAAAAAATTACGTCGCAATGAAAAAAATGGTGTCTGCAAAAAAGTCACGGATATGTACCTCATAATTATTGCTTAATTGTTGTTGGGGTTTTTTTTTGTGTTACTGTCGAATTTTCTCCTATATGTTAGATGATAAATAATCAATCCAAACAAAGAAAAATTGAAAAACAACGTCTAAAAGGGTAGATATACGAAAAAGAAAATCTCGACCACTCCTTGATGTCTGCGATTTCCGCATCGCGACCCTTGTTATATGACCATGTTTCACCCATAAAATCCCAAAAAATGCAGCTGGGGCCATTTACAGCTGTGTGCTGTCTTTTTGGATCGAAACAAGGTAAGTACACGATAATATCTTGTTAAAATCATGACGTCTTTAAATCTGCTCTCGCGTGCTCTCAATAACTCCAGTTAGGGTTTTGGTGTTTTTGTTTTTTTTTAAATGCCCTCCTGTTCAAAATCGGTCATCCCCCCAAAAATTGAGATTTTGGGCTTTCCAATGATGTATCACACATGCATTTCAGACAATTCTGAAAGTTGGCCAAATTGGGGGTCTCGGAGCGTAACTTCATGTCACCTGAATGTTTTCCGCCATATATAATAATGTTTTTCAATTGTATCCTCTTTGTACCCTTTTGAAAACAATAGTTAAGAAGTTAACAAGAATTTACTCAACTACAGATGAATGTGGCCTTTATTTGTACAGGCACGTTAAGTACTGTATCTCTTCAGTTTTCCCTTTCGGAAATCATCTATTAATGTTTTTCCCACCTGTTGAACTTATTCTTGGCTATATACTGAAAAACATAGTTATTTGTGATTTTTATGGTCTTTCTATAATACTTATTTACTCATTTTAAAGTTTTTGGAACATAAGTTTGTGGCATTTTAGGATTAAATAGGACTAAAAACTTCCTACCGGATTCACTCAGTAATGTTTTTTTGTTTTGTTTTTTTAACTAAAATAATATTACCAAAACCGGAAGTTGCATTAGTGCAAGCAAATAGCATAGTAGCAAGCATTTCTCTTTCTACTAGTGGCAACATGACTGGTGAAGGAGGGTGTGTTGATTAGACGCACTGTCTGAGGTCTATATCTACTGCATGTGGGAATAAAGAAGCAGCGTTACCAGTGAGAGACAGGGCTGCAGCCCATGTTCTCGATGAGCAGAGGAACAGACATCAGTGTAATAAAGCAAATAAATAATAATAAAATATATAAATAACTGCCACTTTATCTGAAAAGGTTGAATTGACTTTTCTGCAGGTCATATAGTACACATAAGCGATTATTAATTTATAATTGGTCAAGCTAACCAGTTAATGTTGCAGTTAAGTTTGTTATTTTGTGCATTGTTGAAATATCAGTACCCAATATGATGTACCAATATACAGTGCTGTTAATCTTACTTTAAAAAAGTAATTAATTACAGTTACAAATTACTTCTCCCAAAAAGTAATTGCGTTAGTAACAGTTACCTGAATGTAAGAGTAATTAGTTACTTGGCAAAGTAACTAGTGATAATTTTCATGTTTTTTTGTTTTCTAATCGGCATCATACCTAAATGTATGCCTATTTTATGGGCTATATTCAAATTATCACTTTCAATTGAATTTAGCATCTATTTGAAGGTAAAAACACTCCCAAAACATTTTTTTATTATTGGAAATAAATTTAGGCATTAAGGGGTTAAGAAATTTTCACATATAAATGATCTTGTTATTCTTTATCTCTGGAAAAGAAAGTGATTTAATTTCAGGTAAACAACAAAAATTACCATTGTTTTACTCATTAAAACAAATATATTAACAAAAATGCAAATTCTAACTGAGGAAAAAGCAGTGCTATAAATCTTACTTTAAAAAAGTAATTAATTACAGTTACAAATTACTTCTCCCAAAAAGTAATTGCGTTAATAACTCAGGTAGCTGAATGTAAGAGTAATTAGTTACTTGGCAGAGTAACTGGTGATAATTAAAAAAAAAAAAAAAAAAAAAAAAACAGGTCAGTTTAAAGTGAAGTTTAAAGGGTTTTTGGGACAATTGGCCCTATCCCAATTCTTTACCCTAAACTTAACTAGACACAGGGGTATTGCGGATATTGCAATAACTAGATAGTAATCTTTGCTATGTATGGAAGTCATTTAATGTTGTGAATCAGCCGTTTAAGTTGTTAAAATTGCTCCCGTTATTGCATTAGTTCCCTTCCGTCTATTTTTGACATGTGTAAGTTTTAAAACTGTTTCATCATTTAAAGACAATTTAGGTTAAGTTTTGCTGATTTAGGAGCATTTAAGATAAAAAGTTACTTAGGTTCGGTAGGAAGGTTCTCTACAACAGAGCCTTCTTAAGAAGTCTACTGCTTTAAGATGGCGGCTGTTTACTAAAACATCTAGTTCTTTATTATACATGTTGCTAATGCCGCCGTGTCTGTCATGTGCATCTAGTTCTGTATATATGGTATATCTACCGAAGCATCATGTGGGCGCAGTTTGTAGGCTATCGGCTAGAGTCAGGTATTATTGGAGCCACCTAGCATAGTAGCATCACACAATGTGAAGTTTAAAGGGTTTTTGGGACAATTGGCCTTCGCCCAATTCTTTACCCTCCACTTAACTAGACACAGGGGTATTGCGATAACTAGAAAGTAACCTTTGCTATGTGTGGAAGTCATTTAATGTTGTGAATCAACCGTTAAAGTTGTTAAAATTGCTCCCGTTATTGCATTAGTTCCCTTCTGTCTACTTTCAACATGTGTGAGTTTTAAAAGTGTTTCATCATTTAAAGTTAGATTTAAGTCAAGATTTTGCCGATTTAGGAGCATTTTAGATAAAAAAGTTACTTTGGTTCGCTAGGAAGGTTCTCTACAACAGAGCCTTCCAGAGAGGTCTACTGCTTTAAGATGGCGGCTGTTTACTCACGCATGTAGTCCTTAAAACATGTTGCCAATGCAGCCGTGTCTGCCATTTGCATCTAGTTCTATAATATGTGATATCTACCATATCATATGGGCGTAGTTTCTAGGCTATCGGCTACAGTCAGGTATTATTGTAGCCACCTAGCATCGCGTTTGCAACGGCGTCTTCCCCACTCCTGCTCTGCTCTCTCGTCTCCGTGAGTCCGTCTCTCTCAGACTTTTTTTATTCAACCAACTTAGTAACGCATAGTAACCCACGCCTTTCCCACCTCAGTAACTGTAACGGCGTTGCCAAGATGAGAAAAGTAATTAATAAGATTACTCACTACTGAAAAAAATAACGCTGTTATATTCTAACACCGTTATAAACAACACTGCCAGTATATTAGTAAATATATGTTTTTGTTATTCTAAGCATTAATAATTCATATTCCAAACTATAATGTTATGAATAACATTTAAAAATGATGAATAATAATTGGCTTACACGTGGTTAAAACCATATATATTTTAAAAATACTGTATATGAAAAAGATTTTTTGCCTTCAGTTTTCACATATTCGGTTTTCATTTACGGCCAGGAAATATTTTTTCAGTGCATCTCCAAGTGATTATTAGAAGTCGATTACTTGCATATTGCACATTTGTGCTATTCATACCAACCCAACCCCCTTTCCCATGAGCAGCAAGGTATATTAAGCAATTTTGTTAGGTAACTATTTACGTGGTCATTAAATGTAATTGTATGCATTATAGACAAGGGTGAAAGTGGGCCAGAACGGTCAGGAATGCAGTTCCGGTATAAGATTCAGGGCCAGAACGCAGTTCCGGTATAAGATTCAGGGCCGGAATGCTGTTCCAGTATAAGATACAGGGCCAGAATGCTGTTCCGGTACACGGTGCTTTGATTCTGAAAATATGACAGCAACTGTCAAAACGCTATGTAAAAAAAATTTTTTTTTTTTAAATGCTAAGCTGCCACACATGCATTTCAGCTCGAAGAAGAAAACAATCTACCAACATCAGATTTACATACACAAGTGTTAACAACAAGCATAATAAAGTGCTTGTGTAGCGTAATCCGTTTACACCAATATTTATTATTGATTTTATTCCATGGACGGCATGGAGGTTTCCCCAGCTGCTGCAGTTATCTGAGTCTGACGATGATGAGTTACGTCAATGTGCGAATGCACGCAGCAAAGCAAAACGCCTGGACTCATTTATCCGTTCAATTGGCTGACATACTGACATGTGATCAGCAGAGGTGGTTAGCTCTGATTGGTTCAAATGTGCATGTTTTCTGGAAGAGCAAAAAAAAACAAACAAACAAAAAAACTTGTTGAATTGATGCGACAAAAAAAGGGCAATGTAACATAAAATGGATCAAATCTTTAAGAGCAACAAAAGAGTTGAGGAGGCTTATTTATCATATTTAGTTTTATTTACTCTGATGTGGAGGTACAGAGCATTTTAGCTGTCAATGTGCACTTTGGACTTATATTTGTTGATTTATGTTAGGCTACTTATTCATTTCCGTTTGATTAAAAAAAAGTCAATGTTTGCGCGATCTTTAAAATATATTCCATTTCACTCTGCTTAATATAAGTCATTTGTCCTTATTTTTCTGAATGTATGTTACTTATATCTTTATTATTAAAAAAAAAAAAGAATGAATATTTACATTAACATCAATTTTAAAATATATCCTATGTTACTAAGTAGTTAAAATTGAGATTTGGCATTTAGTATGTGAGGAAATGAGGGAAAATAAAAATTAGGAGGTGGAGGTTGGGGTTATTGCTGTTTTTGCTAACTTTTATTTTGCTAATGATTGAAAAAATACAATTTTGAATGAAAATCAGTTTTTGTATGTGTTATAGAAATAACTGTGCTACATCAGTTTTCTTTGCATTTTAGTATTTTAAGAGGTTTGACACCCAAAAAAAAAAATTTAAAAAACATAAAATTTCTGGCTCCGTGGCGACCTTCACGTCGGGGAGTTCCGGCAAGAAATTCTAGTCACTTTCACCCCTGATTATAGATGATGTAATATCATCTATTAGATTATAAGGGAAAGTGGTTTACCATCGTGGTAAATTTCCACATTGAGAGACTGTTATTTTTCAATGCTAATGTTTTTGTTAGCAATTTTTGTGCCAACGATTTAATGTCCATATGTGTACTACAGTTTCCCAAAATGGGAAATGGGATCAAATAAATGCATGAATGTGAAATACATTCGTTGTCTTCAGTTTGTTAAAACTGAAGAAAAAAATCCAATCCGTGACTTGTTAAACAGGGGCCATTCCTGAGCAAATTCCTCTTTATGACGCCCTTGCTCTACCTTGGTGACGTGCAGTTTCCCCCCTGAGCCTCGAGTGCAAATGATGAGATGTTTGGAAAAGAGGAAGCACTGTCTCTCGCCTTCCTTCTTCAGGGACAACGAACCAAGACGGCCTCTGGTGATTTTACCCTTCTCACTCATGGGCACTTGAATCAGAGAACCTGTGAAAAGTCAGCATAATCAGTAACACAAATAATTCCAACGGGTAGAGAATCCAGCAAGAAGTGAAAAACACTTTGAATGCAGGCAAAGCGTTTTCACTGTTCTTTTAGTTACACTGTGTACTTTTGGTCATTTCACACTAACGCTAAGTGCTTATTGGCTTTCCAGTTCCCATCCCTAACTATTACAGGTTAATGTTGGAATTAATTTTTGAAAGACATGTGAGAATCAGGCTATTATTGACTTGGCTTATAAACGAGGTAAAATATTTTTGAAATTTGTGTCAAAAGTGTGTATCTTTACTTTGTGCTGTGTAAAGCACAGTTATCACACTGCTGGCCCAGTTTGTGAGGCCCGCCTAAGTAAATCATGTGCGTAGACATTATGTTTCTCATTAAAATAACATTCTAATAAAATGTCTGCAGTCCTTAATGAAAATACATCATCATGATCATGATCAATGACCCCAGAAATAGGCAAATATTTAAATTTTTTCGAAATGAAAATAAACTATAGACTTCATAATATATTGATGGGACATGGGGCGCAGGGCAGATTAATAGGGGGCCGATCTCCGTCAATGCTGACTAAGTGGAAACAGGCAACGAGCTTTTTACGTTGAAAATTCTTGTGAATAAATGCTTAAATCCTTGAATTCTTTATAGATATGGACGTAAAACAGCCCTTATTCTTGGTTAAAAGCAAAAAAACAGGCAGTTAGCATTTATTTTACGTAAATATGTCGACTGTGCTGCTAGACTTTAAGCCACTGTGGCGCCGCTTTATCACCACAAGGAGTTTTTTATGTTGAAAATTCTTGTGAATAAATGCTTAAATCCCTGAATTCTTTATAGATATGGACGTAAAACAGTCTTGATTCTTGGTTAAAAGCAAGAAAACCGGGCAGTTCGCATTTATTTTATGTAGATATGTCGAATGTGCTACGAGTCTATAAGCCACCTTAGCACCACAAAAAGCGTTTTACATTGAAAATTCTTGTGAATAAATGCTTAAATCCCTGAATTCTTTATAGATATGAATGTAAAACTGTCTCGATTCTTGGTTAAAAGCAAAAAAAAAAAACGGGCAGTTAGCATTTGTTTTATGTAAATATGTCAAATGTGCTACTCGTCTTTAAGCCACGGTGGTGCTGGCTTAGCACCACAATGAGCTTTTTATGGTGAAAATTCTTGTGAATAAATGCATAAATCCCTGAATTCTTTAGGATATGAACGTAAAATAGTCTCGATTCTTGGTTAAAAGTAAAAAAACGGGCATTTAGCAATTATTTTACGTAAATATTGCGAATTATGACACCAGTGCCGTAGCGGTTAATTTCTCCCATTGATTTTTTTCACAACGTTTCAAAATGCATGCATGGTACGAAAAATATAATAACTACCTTGAATAGTCGAACAAATCACTCCTGAGGCAATCCTTCCGGTTTGTATGCTGTACAGCTTTCGTACTTTTTCAACCTAAATCCGGGGTTGGATCGCTGCATGTGTATGAGAATAACTGTGACCGACTTCGACCGACTGAAGCGGAGTGTGGGAGGGCCCCCTACTTGAAGGCGCGTCGCAATGTCTGGGGATTGTGTCCCATCAATATCATTATGAAGTCTATGGGCAGCCAATAAATTGATTCTTAAAAATAAATACATTATATCATGATGAATAAACATCTTTTAAAAATAAAAAGAAGAAAGTATTTACTGTTAATTAAAAAACAAAAGCTAAATAACAAAATAAAATGTTTACTGTTTTACCATGTTTTGTTTAGATTAAAAAATATAATTTAAAAAATAATAATAATTACAAAATAATACAAATAATACAAATAAAATAGAATAAAAAGAGAATAGTCACTGTACTGTATTTTCTTTCTATAAAAAATACATTAATATAGTGAATATTTACTGTTTTCCCCTTTTTTTGTTGTTTTTATTTTTCAAAGAAAATCAACTTATTCACTACCATTGACAGTGATAGACATCAAATTCTCTGACACTGAGTGATCGTGTTTCACTGCCATTATCAGCGAGAGATGTCCAATCCAATTTAACTGGGGGGCTGGCAGCGATCATTTGATTGCTGCTATTCCTCCTTGTACAAATGGACAGGACGTCTATCGCTGGCAATGGCAGCCAATAGGTTAAAAGGCTTACAAAAAGGATTTGGACAAATTTTAGTTCAACAATTTCTCTAAACAATTAACTATCAGTTAAGTTTTTTTATTTAATATTTGATACATTGTCAATTATTCGATTAATGCCGACAGCACTTAGCTGGCAGACATAATGGCCCTCTAAAGGAAAAAAACAACTACAAAATTGGCCGGCGACAAAGGTGAGTTTGACACCATTGACTTAAAAGATGAATAGTAATAAAACAAACCTACCTTGTCTGACAAAGGTCTGGCTGGTGTCCAGCAGTACCTCACAGCCTTCAACAATCATTCGTTCGATAGCCAGATTTTTTCTAATGTTCTCCGTCTCGCTCACCTCATCATGCATAATTCTGAAAAAATAAAGCAGGACACAAATGAAATTATATATAAAAAGAATACATTTTGCAAATGCATGAATTTGCATTTGAAAATTAAATGAAAAATATTTAAAACATTGTCCATTTAGATTTGGAATATGTGTTGTATTTTTTCTTGTTAGTATATTTGTGTGTTTGAATGGCTGACAATACAAAGATGTACCTCGAAAGCTCCTCAAGTTTGGATTTGGCATAGTCCAAGCTATTTCTCTCCACATGCTCATGAGGAGTGTGAGCCAGTAATTCATGAAGAGTTAGGATATAACGAGGGATCTGGCAGAAAAAATACAGACTGATAAAAACAAAAGAAAAACTTGTCGCAGTCACGATGTCCAATGTTAGCTCCCTGCAAAAGTATAAATTAGCCGGGTTCTACTTTTAAATTTCATTAATAATGATCCTGGTAAATCTGGTCATTAAATGTCTATATCAGGGATGTTCAAACTTTTTTCTCCGAGAGCCGTTTTCAGAAAAAAATCAAGGATACAACTTCCAATTTCATTTGTTAAGCAGCGGATCAGAATCAGGTAAAAAAAAATATTTGGTTTTTAAAGCAACGCTAAATAACTTTTTAACCGTCATTAAACTTATCCTTAACTTTTGGATTAAATGAATGGCTTCAGGTTTTTGAATTGTAAATAAACCAATCTATGGTGATAAAACAACAAAATTGCAATAACTGCAATAATCATCAAAGTGAAGTCTAACTGTAACTGTAGTCTTGAAACAAATCTGAATAAGGAAAAACATTGCAATAAAATAATGCAAACTGGTTAAACTTCAGAGTAGCTGAGATCTGTCATGACAGAACATCGCTTCAATGATATCTGGCGCCATCTAGCATCGTGAATGGATATAATGTCTAGACTGTGAATATAAGACGACCCCCGCTTTTTTAGTCTTATTTCAATGCAAAAAAACACCGTCTTATATTTGGGCCAATACGGTATACAGTGGTACCTCAACATACGTTCACATCAACATACAGTCATTTCGATGACTGACATAAAATTTGACTCATCATTTCTCTCGAGATATGACAACATACTCAAAATACGACGATTTATGGCGTCACAATATCCCTTAAGATGGACGCATGGCGATTTTCTTGTGAGAGAAATCAACATGATCCCAAGAAGGTTAGTGCAGGTGATGAAAAAAAGGGAAACGCTTACAATTGAAATTCAGAAGGAAATACTAGAAAAATGAGCATGGTGTGTGCGTCAGTGAACTGGCTCGACAATACGGTCGGCCGGAATATGTCTACGATCTCGACGGTCTTCCGCAGACCTACGTTCACCAGTCTTTATAAGTTAAGGTGACATTATTAATGTAACATCGACAAGGAAGTCGCAAGGTTGGTCAGGTATTCACAAATTTATTTCAGAACTTGTGCAACCCAACACAGCTACTGTACGCCCACAATTACATGAAAAAAAGTAAATACTTCCCACTCTACCGCACTTTTCTCTCTCTCTCGTCAATCTCATGGTGCGTTCAGGAACAGCATGAACCCGATTCATGACATTATTATTATATTATTATTATGATTTGTATTTATAATTTATTTGTTTTGCTATGTGTAATTGTTATTTGCAATTGTACCAGCAATATTTATTAAGGATTTGGCATTGGTTTTTGGGCTGTAGAACAAATTAAACGACTAATAATGTATTCTTATAAAAAAAAATCTGCATACGACCATTTCGACTTACAAACCAGGTCCTGGAGCGAATTCAATTTGTATGTAGAGGTACCACTGTATATTTATTCACATTACTAAAAACAAACTTTGCAGAACAAAAAGAAAATGTCCAGTGACAACATAAAAACAAAAAAAAGGCAAGAAAAAAAACAACAAAGATAGCTCAATTTATCACATTGGATTATTTTTTTTTAATGTATATAAGTTTATCTAAAACCAAATACGGAAATTCTAGTTTCCTACATTGATTTCAACATGCTGTCACTTGTCAGGTTTTGACCCCTGAGCTAATGGAGAGGCACTGTTCTACCCCTATCCAGTGTTAAAAGTCAGAAGTGCAATAGAATATAGGCTGAACGTCTTGTACGGGCCATATTTAATATATTCCTAATTAGCTGCGGGCCAATAAAAACTGGGCATTGGGCCACGGTTGGCCCACAAGCCGTAGTTTGGACACCACTGGTCTATATCCTTCCATCCCATTGTATTAAATACAATAGCTGTTGTTTAGCAACTGTTGCCATCTCACAAGAAGTTGAAACTCATTACGGAGCTTTGAGAACCACAGGCTAGCAGACACAAACCACCTAATAGATACAATACATTAAGGGAAATAACCGCGGCATTATTGATGTGCTGATGATTAAAGTGAAATAATGCGGCTGCAGCCCTGCTGCAGGGTCCGTATTTAACAATTAAAAAATTCTACACTTGAACTCCATTTATCAATTCACACTAAACCTAAAGAGGGAATGTCCAGATTTATGCTCAACTTTAAAAAAGCTATAAAACAAAATCCCCCCACTGCTGAAGCAATAACAACTGATGTTATAAGTGTTATTTGTGAGGAAATAAAAAGTCCATGCTGCAGTGCGGTTGTAGGTAGAGGCTCGGGTTTGCAGACCTGAAACATGGGATACGTTAGGAAGGTCTCCAGCGTCCTTTCCTCACAGTCAGGCTTGGATTCGTACTGCTTCAGCAGCTTGTCAAAGTCGCGGTTCTGTTTGCAGTGGGCCAAGATCTGCAGGCTGTACTGGTGGTTCCGTACAAACTCTTGGTAGATGTTTAACATGGGCAGCAAGATGTCAAAGAGGTCCGCTGTTAAGAGAGACAGAAACCGTAATTTGTGGCAATGCCGGACAGTATTTTCAGTTCATTCCTATTAGGCGGGGGTCAGCAACCCGCGGCTCTAGAGCCCTAGTGGCTCCCTAGAGCTTTTTCAAAAATATTTGAAAATGGAAAAAGATGGGACAGGGAAACATATATTTTTAGTTTGAATATGGTTTATGGTAGGAGGACAAATAGGACACACACATTCTTCTAATCAGTTAATACTGTAATGAAAAACTTGATGCGGCATCGTACTACAGTGTATTCAGGTGGTGCATCATTCTCTTTAGGATGCACAGCAGGGAAAATACACGTTTACCATATTTTCCGCACTATAAAGTGCATCGGAGTATAAGCCGCACCTTCAATGAATGGCCTATTTTTAAAAAAAAACGTTTTCATGTATAGGGCGCACTGCATTATAAGGCGCAGTAGTAGTAGTCGTAGTAGTAGTAGTTGTATTAGTGGTTGGCGTTGCGTTATGCATCCACAAGATGGAGCTGAGCCAAATGGAATGTCATGCCATGATTATTGATCCATATATACTGTACTATCGGCTTTTGAGAAAATTGAAGACTTTCAGTTGCGCCTTGTAGTGTGGAAAATACGGTAATCATTAAGACTCAGTATTGGAGTCGTGCTCATGTATTTTTGTAGTAGTTTTGACAGTAGGCTAATATAGCTATAATAGTTACAGTTGTGGTCCAAAGTTTACATTCACTTGTGAAGAACATAATGTCATGGCTCTCTTGAGTTTCCAGTTATTTCTACAACTCTGATTTTTCTCTGATAGAGTGATTGGAACAGATACTTCTTTGTCACAGAAAACATTCATGAAGTTTAGTTCTTTTATGACTTTATTATGGGTGAACAGAAAAAAGTGATCAAATCTGCTGGGTCAAAAATATACATACAGCAGCGCTAATAATTTGGTGACATGTCCCTTGGCCATTTTCACTACAATTAGGCGCTTTTGGTAGCCATCCACAAGCTTCTGGCAAGCTTCTGGTTGAATCTCTGACCACTCCTCTTGACAGAATTGGTGCAGTTCAGTTAAAGCTGTAGTGTGAACTAATTTCTTCACATGCCAAATAGGGTCACAAGTAAAGTAATTAAACATTGTCCACCAAATAAAGCATGAAAAAATAATTTATATGTTGTATATTTGACAAAATAATCGCGTTTCCGAAGTTCGAGCCTGAAAGGGGACGAACCCAGAAGTGATACGTCACACCGGGAACAGCGTTGGCAGCTCCATACATACGGCCGCCATACAAAGCCCTTCAAACAATGATTCAAACAGCGATATAAGCGATAGACCGAGCGCAGGGGAGGAGATCCAAGTTTTTGAAGAGTTGGAGGAAGAAGAGGAGCTTGGAATTTTATGTTGGATCTAACATGTATTAGCCAGACGCTAATCAGAATGCAAACAGTGTGCCTAGACGACCTGACATGGAATAGATACAAGACCCATCGAGATTACAACATTGGTAAGATATAGGCTGTTATTATTTTTATGATTTGAAGATGCAGGCATTTGCACATAATGTTATGTTTTTGTCTATCTGATGACATTGTTAAAAAAAATAATAATCAGACTTCATGTTCATTTTGGCAGATCCGGCAGCTCTCGTGCATATAAAATAATAGTATAAAAACGTTGGGGGGAAAGAAGGAGATGAGTCTTCGATGGCTTTCTCCACTTTATTGTGGCAACAATAAGAAAACAAAATAATAGCGGACTGCCGCCACATTCGACCGCGAAGTTTTGCTTCTCGCCGATCTCCTCCTCGCCTCCCACTCCAGCGTCTCTTAAACGGATTGTGCATAGTGTCTTGTTATGAGCTTTTTGTTTACAAATGTATCGAACACACGACGCGCTGACAACCTTGTCTCTTTATTAACACATGGAGCAGTTCTTATGGAAAAGTTAGAACACAGCTCGGCACAGCTCTCGGCAGGAATTGGTGTCTAATGGCGTGAGGAAATGTAGTTTTTTCACACAAGCGAACAGATTACAAAGCACCACTTCAGTGTTGTCCTGAGACTACATTTCCCATGATTCACTGCGTGACCTGCGCGCTCGCTGATTCGCTGCGAGATTGACTCAATGGCTACGCTAAACCAACATGCTATTTTTCAGCTGTCACCTGTCAGCGGCTCTCATAAAACACAAACTAGAAGCCTATCATGCGATCACCGTGAACACTGAACCGTCCATAAGCAATGCAATGCTTGAAGCATGAAGGTGGAAATACATAATACAAATACGAATAAATGTGCACAAACTAACCGGCGGTGTGTGTCTCTTACAGCAACGTGACAGTGAATTATCGCGACGCCGACCCGTTTATATGCACATCCACACCCGTTTTCCGATTGACAGTGGATTAACCCTTTCGGACATGATCGTAGATGACGCACAATTTAAACACGCTTAACCTAGCGAACGCAACATCAACTATGATCGGTGATTTCCACGAGTTAACTTTCGGCTAACGTCGCTAGCTTATACTGTTCAATTCCACAACAGTAGGCAGCTATGCTTTGACAAAGTCATCAGTCATCTATCCAAAAATCACACTTACTTTTTGGCAAATCCTTGATCATAAGCAGACCGGTTAAGGAAGCAGGCACCTTCGAAGTGTTTGCAGCAGAGAACACTACTCGATGATGGCGTGAAATTCATTCGCTTCGTGCGAACGAAAGATGTCCATTTACGTGCCCTGCTATCCATTGGCCACTCATACAACTTTTCGTTTGAGCGAGAACAAAACATTGCCACACACCGCTGTGGCATCTTACCGAGAAGCAATGCAACAAACAATACTGTTCTATGGTGGACTTCCCTCGCATGTCTAGGTGTGACGTAATTTCTGAAGATTGCCGAAGAAAAGCATTTTCGTTGTCAAGGGCGTTGCTATGGGTTAAACAAAGAATCTGGAAGGGTTGCGTTAAAAAAAATAATGAAAATATGCTTATAATTGTTTAGCCATTGATATTATTCAAAAACATGGTTGGCCAACCTTACTTCAAAGTTCCCCATTAAATTTGATGGCTTTCTGACATGGACTTGTTTCTTCAGCATTGTACACAAGTTCTCAATGGGGTTTAAGTCAGGACTTTGGGAAGGCCATTCGAAAACCTTAATTCCAGCCTGATTTAGCAATTCCATTACCACTTTTGATGTGTGTTTGGGGTCATTGTCCTGTTGGAACACCCAACTGCGCCCAAGACCAAATCTTCGGGCTGATGACGTTAGGTTATCTTAAAGAATTTGAAGGTAATCCTCCTTCTTCATTATCCCATTTACTCTCTGTAAAGCACCAGTTCCATTGGCAGCAAAACAGCCCCACAGCATAATACTACCACCACTGTGCTTGACAGTAGGCATGGTGTACTTGGGGTTAAAGGCCTCACCTTTTCTTCTCCAAACATATTGCTGGGCATTGTGGCCAAACAGCTCGATTTTTTTTTCGTCTGACCACAGAACTTTCCTCCAGAAGGTCTTATCTTTGTCCATGTGATCAGCAGCAAACTTCAGTCGAGCCTTAAGGTGCCACTTTTGGAGCAAGGGCTTCCTTCTTGCACGGCAGCCTCTCAGTCCATGGAGATGCAAAACACGCTTGACTGTGGACACTGACACCTGTCTTCCAGCAGCTTCTAATTCTTGGCAGATCTGCTTTTTGGTGATTCTCGGTTGAATCTTCACCCTCCTGACCAATTTTCTCTCAGCAGCAGGTGATAGCTTGCGTTTTCTTCCTGATCGTGGCAGTGACAAAACACTGCCATGCACTTTATACTTACAAACAATTGTTTGCACCGTTGCTCTTGGGACCTGCAGCTGCTTTGAAATGGCTCCAAGTGACTTTCCTGACTTGTTCAAGTCAATGATTGTTCAAGTCAATAATCACTCACAAGAAATTGCTAATTCATGTTGCTGTATGTATATTTTTAACCCAGCAGATTTGATCACTTTTTCTGTTAACCCATAATAAAGTCATAAAAGAACCAAACTTCATGAATGTTTTTTGTGACAAAGAAGTATCTGTTCCAATCACTCTATCGGAGAAAAATCAGAGTTGTAGAAATAACTGGAAACTCAAGAGAGCCATGACATTATGTTCTTCACATGTGTATGTAAACTTTTGACCACAACAATACAGCATGTGTTTCCTTCATATAAGGCTTTCCTTTTTTTGCGGCTCCAGAAATATTAGTTGTTGTTGTTTTGTTTTTTTTATGCTCCAGATGTTTACCGGAAGCGGTTGTTCGCAGTTATTTTGTCCAAAGGTTGTGCTACTAAGTATTAGGCTGAGGGTTCCAATACTTGTGTCTGGCCCATTTTGGACTTTTGTGTAAAATGATAATGATTTTTTTCCCTTCTATTGTGTGTTTTTTTCATTGTAAACAAAATCAATGAAGATATTACTACCAACACATTTGTAATTGCAATCATTTTCTGCGTGAAATTGAGCATTATTTGACAGAATTGCAGGGGTGCCAATACTTTGGGCCAGCACTGTAGTAATAAATCTTTAAAAAATAATTAAATCAATTTTCTAATGCGTCTTCTGCCCATTTCACTGTTTCCTGTGATGCAGTAATTTCACCACAGTCTCTAATCTCACTCAACCCCACGCAGACCAGTGAGCTACCTAAAGGTATTATTTTTAGCCTCCACAATTGAGCGACATTATGCTGACCATGTCATGAAAAGACAAAAGCCCTCCGGGTCGCATTTGAGAAAGAAGAAGAAGCAAATATGTTGCCTTGTGTACCAAATTGGTCAGGAACGACCCTGGTCCCAGCCCAAATGGGTTGGACGCCTATCGCTGTCAATTGCACTGGAACATGATCGTTCGATGCCAGCTATCCCAGTTAAAAATGATTTGAGGTTTATAGTCGTCAATGGCAGTGAAAGAGTAAGATTACTAAAGGACTAAAAGAATTTGGCCAATTTTGAGAAGTTTGACACGAGTCATGACTCCTAAACTGACAGAAAACCAATGTAAAGCTAAAGCTAGTGTCCCTTTTGAAAGAGACACGACGCCCAGCTCCGAGTTGGCAAAGACCACCATGACTCTTGCTCACTCATCTACAGTTTGGAGAGCTTAATTAAAGTCTCAGTCAAAAATTTGGCTGTAACAGGAGAGGCAGATTGGATGCCTGTCGGCAGTCAACAGAAAAGCACTGTGGTGATTCCTTACAATTTGCGCAGTTGCACAACTCTAGACAGATTTACTGAACAAAGAGTCTCGGGCCAGATGGCTTGCACTTCATAAATGTTTTATCTCAGCATTATTCAAGTGGCCCTTTATTAACACAGGAATTACAGCACAACTTTCACTGTAAGTGCTGTAAGCTAGCGGTTGTTTGCTAGGATTTCACACGATATTGTCTTGTATTCATTATTTTCTTTATTAGGAGCAAAAAAGTTACAAACTAACATAACTCATTAAAAAAACATGAATAATTAATCTCTCTTACCGAGCACCAGTGTGGGCCAGCTAGCTATCCTGGCCTTCAGGCCCTGATAGAAGATCTGGTGGAGGAACATGATGGTCTCACTAACAAAACAAATAATTATACGTGAACAAAGAATTTCATTTTTAAAAAGGTCAAGGCTTCAGATGCTCTTAGAGCAGTTTGACAACCTGTTGAGGAAGATGCTGCTGACGTCATCATGAGTGATTGGCGGCTTCTTGGAGCTCGCTGCCATGCGTAGCGGGCGCAGGAAGTTGTTGACCAGGATATGCAGTTGTTGGACATACTCGGCCTCAGCCTCTAGCATGCTAAATACCACCTGGTTCCTCTTCCTCATGCTCTCTGCGTGGGGTGAACGGATGTAGTCCTGGATGATGGTTTTCCACTTCCTGCGGCAAATCCAACCTCGCAGGAAACTCTGGACCTGTGATGAATATTCTAGATGTTATAGAAGATTTGCACATATTTGGGCTAATTTAACATTGAACGATTAGATTTTTTGTACAAGACATTTATCAAGAAGAACAACTGATGTTTTAAACGAATTTTTGCACTGTGAAAAATATATCTTCCTTTTAGTCGTGCAAAGTAAAGATAGACATAACTCAAATCCTGGTAACTTATTTTTCTGGGTGTTCCCATTTTATCAAGTTAATAGTGTGAATTCAAATAACTAAGTTTTATTAGCTTGAGTTAAGTTGTGTAAAATTAGCTTAAGTTAAGTTGTGTTAAACTTGCAAATTCATTCCCGATGCCTTCAAAAGAGCATGCTGGTAGCCTGGATGTTTATCTCAGTCACCTGCGCACTCCGCTCTCACAGCGGCGGCGCCGGTTTGATCCCGGTTTGAGCAAAACATACATACAGTGGGGCAAATAAGTATTTAGCCAACCACTAATTGTGCAAGTTCTCCCACTTGAAAATATTAGAGAGGCCTGTAATTGTCAACATGGGTAAACCTCAACCATGAGGGACAGAATGTGGAAAAAAAAAAAACAGAAAATCACATTGTTTGATTTTTAAAGAATTTATTTGCAAATCATGGTGGAAAATAAGTATTTGGTCAATACCAAAAGATCATCTCGATACTTTGTTACTGTATGTACCCTTTGTTGGCAATAACGGATGCCAAATGTTTTCTGTAACTTTTCAAAAGGTTTTCACACACTGTTGCTGGTATTGTGGCCCATTCCTCCATGCAGATCTCCTCTAGAGCAGTGATGTTTTGGGGCTGTCGTTGGGCAACACGGACTTTCAACTCCCTCCTCACCCCTTGGCGTCAAAATGATAACAAGAACGGTGAGCAAAAATCCCAGAACCACACGGGGGGACCGAGTGAATGACCTACAGAGAGCTGGGACCACAGTAACAAAGGCTACTATCAGTAACACAATGCGCCACCAGGGACTCAAATCCTGCACTGCCAGACGTGTCCCCCTGCTGAAGAAAGTACACGTCCAGGCCCGTCTGCGGTTCGCTAGAGAGCATTTGCATGATCCAGAAGAGGACTGGGAGAATGTGTTATGGTCAGATGACACCAAACTAGAACTTTTTGGTAGAAATAAAGGTTCTCATGTTTGTTGCAAAAAAGAGTACTGAATTGCAGCATACCCACTGTGAATTATGGGGGTGGAAACATCATGCTTTGGGGCTGTTTTTCTGCAAAGGGACCAAGACGACTGATCTGTGTAAAGGAAAGAATGAATGGGGCCATGTATCGAGAGATTTTGAGTGAAAATCTTCTTCCATCAGCAAGGGCATTGAAGATGAGACGTGGCTGGGTCTTTCAGCATGACAATGATCCCAAACACACAGCCAGGGCAACAAAGGAGTGGCTTCGTAAGAAGCATTTCATGGTCCTGGAGTGGCCTAGCCAATCTCCAGATCTCAACCCCATAGAAAATCTGTGGAGGGAGTTGAAAGTCCATGTTGCCCAATGACAGCCCCAAAACCTCACTGCTCTAGAGGACATCTGCATGGAGGAATGGGCCAAAATACCAGCAACAGAGTGTGAAAAGCTTGTGAAGAGTTACAGAAAACGTTTGGCCTCCGGTATTGCCAACAAAGGATACATAACAAAGTATCGAGATGATCTTTTGGTATTGACCAAATACTTATTTTCCACCATGATTTGCAAATAAATTCTTTAAAAATCAAACAATGTGATTTTCTGTTTTTTTTTTTCCACATCTGTCTCTCAAGGTTGAGGTTTACCCATGTTGACAATTACAGGCCTCTCTAATATTTTCAAGTGGGAGAACTTGCACAATTAGTGGTTGGCTAAATACTTATTTGCCCCACTGTATATATACAGTCATGAGAAAAAAATTAGAACACCCCATTAAATATTCAGTTCATTATTAAGAAATGTTCACATATAAATATCTGATCTTGTTTTTTCTTTATCTCTGGAAAAGAAAGTGGTTTGATTTCAGGTACACAACAAAAATTAACATTTTTTTACTCATTAAACCAAATATATCAACAAAAATGCATATTCTAACTGAGGAAAAGGCAGTGTTGTAAATCTTACTTTAAAAAAGTAATTAATTACAGTTACAAATTACTTCTCCCAAAAAGTAATTGCTTTAATAACTCAGGTACCTGAATGTAAGAGTAATTAGTTACTTGGCAAAGTAACTGGTGATAATTTTCATGTTTTTTTTTTTCTCAAAAAAAAAAAAAAAAAAAAAAAAAAACAGGTCACACAATGTGAAGTTTAAAGGGTTTTTGGGACAATTGCACCCAGCCCAAATCTTTACCCTAAACTTAACTAGACACGGGTATTGCGGATATTGCAATACCTAGATAGTAATCTTTGCTATGTGTGGAAGTCATTTAATGTTGTGAATCAACCGTTAAAGTTGTTAAAATTGCTCCAGTTATTGCATTAGTTCCCTTCTATTTTCGACATGTGTAAGTTTTAAAACTGTTTCATCATTTAAAGACAGATTTAGGTTAAGTTTTGCCGATTTAGGAGCATTTTAGATAAAAAGTTACTTAGGTTCGGTAGGAAGGTTCTCTACGACAGAGCCTTCCTAAGAAGTCTACTGCTTTAAGATGGCGGCTGTTTACTAACACATCTAGTTCTTTATTAAACATGTTGCTAGTGCCGCCGTGTCTGCCATTTGCATCTAGTTCTGTATATATGTGATATCTACCGAAGCATCATGTGGGCGCAGTTTGTAGGCTATCGGCTAGAGTCAGGTATTATTGGAGCCACCTAGCATAGTAGCATCGTGTTTGCAACAGCGTCACACTCCCTTGCCTCCTCCCCACTCCTGCTCCGCTCTCTCGTCTCCATGAGTCCGTCTTTTTCAGACTTTTCTTGGGTCTGTCAACCAACATCGTAACGCATAGTAACAAACTCCTTTTCCGCCTCAGTAACGGTAACGGCGTTGCCAAGATGAGAAAAGTAATTAATTAGATTACTCTCTACTGAAGAAAATAACACCGTTAGTAATGCCATTATATTCTAACGCTGTTATTTACAACACTAGGAAAAAGTTAGGACAGCCTACCATCTAATAGCTAGTGTTACCCCCTTTGGCTGAAATAACTTCAGTGAGATGCTTTTTATAGCCATCTACCAGTCTTTGACATCGGTATGAAGAAAGTTTGCCCCACTCCTCAAAGCAGAATACTTTCAGCTGTGAGATGTTTGAGGGGTTTCATGCATGTACAGCCCCTCTCAAGTCACCCAATGGGATTAAGATCTGGGCTTTGACTTGGCCATTCCAGGACTCTCCATTTGTTCCTTTTCATCCAGTCCTTGGTGGATTTGGGACATTGTCATGTTCCAGGATCCAGTTTGACTTCAGCTTGAATTTTTTCACAGATGATCTCACATGTTCCCCAAGCACCCTCTGATACACGATAGAATTAATGGTGGATTCTATGATGGTGAGCTGGCCAGGTCCTGCTGAAGCAAAGCATCCCTAAACCATGACACTTCCACTTCCATTGTCACGTTCTGCTGCTGGTTAGATTATGTTTTGTTACAGAGCTCGTTGTGGGGGGGCGTTCCTAACGTCGCACCTGCACTCAATGCAGGCTCATCAACACAGCATTTAAGCACGGGTGATCCCGAAGAAAGCTGCCGAGATATTGCTTGCTGATCGCCATTTGATTCTCGCACTATAGCCTCGCTACTTTCGCGTATTCCCTGCCTAGGATTTTGTTTGTATGCTGCCCTCCGTTGAATCTCTACCTTGTGCAGGTATTTGAGTATTTGTATTTTGCCGGCTCTCAGCCTATTGTCTTAGTTACCCTCGAGTTTGTATTATTGAGCCCCGTCGACCTACTGTCACGGACCCTTTTTGTTTTTTCTGCCTTTCCGCAATCGCGTGTTGTTTTTCGTTAGTGCTTAATAAACCCTTGTATTATTGAGCCCCGTTGACCTACTGTCACGGACCCTTTTTGTTTTTTCTGCCTTTCCGCAATCGCGTGTTGTTTTTCGTTAGTGCTTAATAAACCCTTGTATTATTGAGCCCCGTTGACCTACTGTCACGGACCCTTTTTGTTTGTTCTACCTTTCCGCAATCGCGTGCTGTTTTTTCGTTTATGATTAATAAACCCTTGTATGCCATCCCCGCTTGTTGTCTGCTGCTTGGTCCAACCTTATTTTTCTGTATTCACGGTCGTAACATCCATGCTTCGCAGTCGTTATGAGGTTATTTTCCTGGAATGCTGTATTGGGTTAATGCCAAACATGTCCTCTTTTCTGGTGTCCAAATAATTCAATTTTAGATTCATCTGTCCAAAGAACATTATTCCAGAAGTCCTGGTCATTTTCTACATTCACTCAGGCAAACTTCAGTCTGGCCTTCATGTTCTTCTTGGAGAGCAAAGATTTCCTTCTTGCACACCCATGAAGGTTAAACTTGTGAAGTCTCTTTCTGATTAAAGAGGCATGCACTTTCACATCAACTATAGCAAGAGCCTGCTGTAGGTTCCGTGATGACATTTCAGGGTTTTTAAAAACTTCTTTTAGCATCTTGCGGTCTGCACTCTGGGTGAACTTGCTTGGACGGCCTGACCTGGGCATGTTGGCAGTTGTTTTGAATGTCATCCACTTGTAGACTATTTTCCAGACAGTGGAATGGCTTATTTTATATTCTTTTGAGATCTTTTGAAATCCCTTACCAGATTCATAAGCGTCTACAATCTCCTTTCTGAAGGCCTAAGACAGCTCTTTTGATCTCACCATGGTGTTTTCTCTCATTTCAACAGTCAGGGGCACACCACACTAAATTTGAGGTTTAAATAAGGCAAGCCTCCTTCAAAACACTGGGTAATTATGTTCTAATCATGTGCACCTAATGTGATACCCCTGTGTGTGATTTTAGCCATTTTAAGTGGGACTGAATGTGGGGGTGTCCTAATTTATTCCTCAACAGAAATTGCATTTACTTAAAATTAAATTATACAGAAAGTTTTTTTTATTTTTTTTTTAATCATATTTTCAGTTTTAATTGTTTAGTTCTATTACTTGAATCTCTCAAGATTGTTAAAATTGATATTAAATATCCATATGATCAAATATGATAGAAAGCAACAGGCTTCCATAGGTTGTCCTATTTTTTTTCACATGACTGTCCTTAAACTAAAATCCTATTTATTTAAAATGTTGGTTTCAAACTACTTAAACTAAAGTTCTATTTACGGTACTTAAAATTTGGAGTTCAAAGTGTTAATCTTTTTTATTGGTAGAGTAGTACTTTCCAAGTTCAACTTCTTTTCTTTTCTTTACACTGTCAGAGCAGAATACAAAACTGATCTCTATGAGGTCAAGCCTTTTTTCTCAATAGCTTCCATATTCTTTATTTAAAAATAATCATTATAAATAAATAGAAATAAAATAAAAAGCAGTGTCTAACATTGCCGTCATGCCTGTTTTTTCTCTATTCTCTTCCACAACTAAGAATCCTGGCGTTTAACGTCACGTTCACTTCTCAAAGAACAAAATAAATACTTTTTCTCAATGGCAACCAACTATCTTAATCAGTTGTGACGCAAAATTTTTCAAGTGAGATGTGCTTTTCGAAGGAGCCTTCAAGGAGAGCAGCTGCTCCAATGGATGCTGCCTGAAGAGCTCTTCACGGTGAGGAAGTGTGAAATTTATTTCATTCCTTTAATTATTTTTAACTGCCTGCCAAATCTGTCTGCACTCGAAGTTCCCCCACCTTTTTTATCTTCTGGATCTCAGTGTCGTCGTCACTTGGAGATACCTCTGGATTAGACTGGATCTTCTCATTGTCCTTTAGCAGTGAAGCAATCTAAGGTTCAAGCATAAAAATACAAAACTGATGCATCCTTTTTTTCATAATTATTCCGGACAAAAGCATACTTGAATGTTTCTTGCAAGACAGCACAATGCAGGTTACCTCAGATTTTAGCCTCTCGATCTCTATTTCCCCGTCCTCTATCTGTTGTCGAAGTTGCTTGGCAACCGTTTTCTCTGTCTCAACAATTTGTAGAAGGTGTAGATACTTCTGCATGAGGGTCTCATGCTCTGTGGCCAGATTCCTGTAACTACAGTGACATACATCGACACATTCTTCGATGGATTTAATGAAGAAACAGCTAATATTTTTTGTTGTTTATTACATATGGTGTAGTTAAAAACAGTTTTATGTAAAAGGTCCTCCATTCACCGTTAACACTGTTACAGGGAGGGGAAAAAAAGTTGACAGTATTTGAAATTTCAAGTAAAAAAAAACTTCACTTGAATTTTCAAGATTTAATGATAACTCAAAAACAAAAAATATGTTTATATCTTCAATGTTGAAATCAATCGAAGTAAACTGGACATCAGTTAAGTATATTGAACTCAGTATTTTAAGTAAACTGGACTTCAGATTAGGTAAATATATAATAATTTGCTCATTAGAATCTAACTCCGGCCACACAGCAGCTCCTAGCAGCCAAAGCGTTAACTTGTGAAAATCAGTATAAGCTACTTGTGAGAATTGAAGAAATTGAGTTATGTCTTAAAATCTTTAGTTTGCAGGGATAATAGTAAGTTTTATTTTTATTTACAGACTGAAGGCCTGTCAAGTCACCGCTCATGTTGTTTTTGAGGGTGTGCACACAATATTTTTTTTATCAAATGATCCATTATTCATGGATGGATCACAATTAAATTTGGTAGGTATATTCTAGAGATGTATAAGCATCGATCTTTGGAGGCCTTTTTTTATTTTATTTTAAGTATCATGGCTGATTAATTAATTTGCGAACTCATTGTTGCCTGTAAATTAGGAGCCAGCCAGTAGAAGGCAAGTGCGCTGTTTGTCACAGCTTTCAGCCATAGACTTCATAATATATTGACGGGACATGGGGCGCTGACACTGCGACACGCTTCCAGGTAGTGGGCCTGCCCACACCTAGCATCAAGATATATTATTCTCAAATACACACATGCAGCAATCTAATGGATTAGGTTGAAAAAGTACGAAAGCTGTACCGCATACAAACAGGAAGGACTGTCTCAGGAGTGATTTGTTCGAGGATTCAAGGTAATTATTATATTTTTCGTACTATGCATGCATTTGAAATGTGATGAAAAAAATCATTGAGAGAAATTAGCCGCTACAGCATTGGCATCCTACTTTGCAATATTTACGTAAAAGAAATGCTAACTGCCCGTTTTTTTTCTTTAAACCAAGAATCGAGACTGTTTTACGTAGCATTTATTCACAAGAATTTTCATCTTAAAAAGCTCTTTGTTGTAATAAGGTGGCGCCACATTGGCTAAAAGACTAGCATCACGTTCGACATATTTACATAAAATAAATGCTAACTGCCTGTTTTTTTGCTTTACCAAGAATCGAGACTGTTTCACGTTCATATCTATAAAGAATTCAGCAATTTAAGCATTTATTCACAAGAATTTTCATCGTAAAAAGCTCTTTGTTGTGATAAGGCAACAACACGTTGGCTAAAAGACTAGCATCACATTCGACATATTTACGTAAAAATAAATGCTAACTGCCCGTTTTTTTGCTTTTAACCAAGAATCAAGAATGTTTTACGTTCATATCTCTAAAAAAATCAGGGATTCAAGCATTTATTCACAAGAATTTTAAACATAAAAAGCTCTTTGTCTGTGTTTTAACTCGGTCAGCTTTGATGGAGATAGGCCCCTTATGAATCGACCCCTTCTCATTAGATAGATATATACAAAGTGGATTTAATGTTACCAGTATTCGGAAGTTCCCAACTAGGCCTTCAACATTAAAAATCAGACGGTGAAACACTTGAATTGGGCAATTTTAAAACAAAATTAAACGGCTGCATTTAAAGTAGTATATAGTTGTGTTACCTGGCTTGTATGATGGCGGCAACCCATTCATCACAATCCTTGACATCCTCTGTGCGCAACTCCAAAGCCTTTTGGTTGTCATGATTAAACGTGACTGTGAAGTAGTACTAGAAAGATACAAAGAATGACAGATTATATTTTCAAAATACATTCCACCTGCAGTAACAGCAATGCCAGGAAACCTCCAAAATTAACTTTGCTTTTTGCACCCGCCAAAATGATACAAAAGGTTAAGCTGTGTATTACACTCATAACTTCCCAGATCATCACAGTAGCATTTTATATTATATGCTCACTGGCTTCTTTTGCACCACTCATATGAGATTCTTCTTTGTCAGAGCTGATACATTCATCACTTTGGCAAAGCAAGATCAATGACTAAATGAATACGATGCATACAGTATTATCCAGCGCTTCTTTTGGTTAAAAAAGAAAAAGAAATGTGGTACAGTCCCACTGTGTACCGAGTCCGGTTCGCGCTAGAAATGTATTACATGTACCTGTTACAATGACTTCAATAACTGTTTGGATAGAATGTATTTGTCAGAGTAGTTTTTGTGAATGTTTTATTGACTTTACACGAAGCTACATACCACTTGCATCTGTTATTTGTATCAATCTATTATTGATAGCATAATCTGGTTTATCTTTTCCGACTCAACATACAGTACTCCCTACCAGCGACGTTTGACTCAATTACACCAATCAAGGGGAGCTGGAAGGTCACATGACCGCAGGCCAAGTCTCCTAAGTGACAAATTTATGAAATTTGTGGGTTTGGAACAAAATAAACTACAATTGTGTAATGTCTACCCAGTGAACCCTTTGAGTGTAAAGGAAAGACAATACTATAATTTTAGGGCTATAATGCGCAACTTTTACAAAAAAGCAGAATGTGTTCATACAGTGGTATGAAAACGTATCTGAACCTTTCGGAATTTCTCACATTTCTGCATAAAATCACCATCAAATGTGATCTGCTCATTGTCAAAATCATACAGCTGAAAATATAGCATCTGCTTCAACTAAAACCAGCCAAACATTTAAAAGTTTTCATATTTTAATGAGGATAGCATGCAAACGAAAATAAGTAAGTGAACCCTCTGCCTGAGGAGACTTAAAAAGCAATTGAAACCAATTTTTACCAAACATTTTAAGTCAGGTGTGTGCCCAATCACTGATGAATGGTTTAAAGCTGCCCTGCCCACTATAAAACACACACCTGGTAAAAAAAAAAAAAAATGTCTCGATGAGAAGCATTGTCTGATGTGCATCATGGCTCGGTCAAAAGAGCTGTCTGAAGACTTGCGATCAAGGATTGTTGATTTGTATAAAGCTGGGAAATGATACAATATCATCTCTAAAAGTCTGGATGTTCTTCAATCCACAGTCAGAGACGTTGTCTACAAATGGAGAGAGTTTGGCACTGTTGCTTCTCTCCTAAGGAGTGGCCGTCCACCAAAGATGACACCAAGAGTTCAACTCAGAATACTCAGAGACCGGGTACCGTGTGCCGGGAAGGTGCCCTCTGGTGCCATACCGCGCGCCCCTCTTGGCCCGGGGGTGGGTTGTGGGGGGTGCGCTTCCCTCCCCTTGGTCTGTTTCCGGCCCTGTCCGCCTCCCTGGGCCGCGGCGGCCGCGGCTGCCCCCCGGCCGGCGGGGTCGTTGGCGGGGCCTCTTGGGGCCCGCGGGGCCTAGGGTGAGGCTTGCTGTCCCTTGCCGGTGGGGTGGACGCCCCCTGGTCGCCGGCGCTTGGTGTGGCGCCTGCTCGGGGTGCGGGGTGGGTGCTCGGTGGGTGGGAGGGGGGTGGGCGGTCGCGGAGGCGCCGTGGGTGGTCTGGGGCGGGGATTGATCGGGGCCCTGACGCTTCTTCCGCCCTGGGGCCGGTGGTTCTGGTGGATGGGGCTACGCCCGCGGGAGCCTGCCTCTTAACTCACGCACTTCTCACTTCGGCACTGTAAATATTTTTCACCCTGGCACTTACATGCTCATACATTTCTCCGGGGAGAGTTGGGACGGGGCTTTACAGTCCCAGCCCGACTCCCCCCTGTTTTTAATGCACCACACACCAAGGTTGTGGGATGGTTGGGACCTGTTGGGGGGGGGGGGGGAGCCTCACGGCTGCCTCCTCACCACAGGCCCCGCCATCCCTGCACCTTTTTTAAATGCACCACACACATCATACTCCACAGGAGAGCTCCGGCAAACTCCACTGCCCCAAGCCAAGCTCTCCTATTTTAATGCATACATTGCACTACCCTCCCCTCACACCCCCATCACGGTGCTGGGTGATGGCTGCCAGTCGGGAACCTGGCAGCCACAGTAATAGGGTGGTAGGTGGGTCCCACACTTTTTCTATATGGCGTGGCTCCCGGGGTGTGGCCTCCCCTCTGCCTCGGCTGCTGGCCGCGGGAGTGGGTTGGGGGGTCGGGTCTCCGATCTTGCATCGCCCCGTGGCAGTTCCTGGGCGTTCTCCTGCCTCCGCCTTCCCCTCTCTTCTCTGGCTGGGCATCCACCCTGCGCTCCGTCGTGGGTCGCTGGCTGGGCGCCGGTGTATCAGCCGGGTGTCGCCTGCACCGGCGGGGGACCCTGCCTTGCCTGGGGCTTGGTGGACCGCTGGGGGTCCCGTGGCGTGCCGTGCCGGTTGGGGGGCTGTGGCTGTGGCTCGTGGCCCGGGTGGGCGGGCGGGGGTGGGTGTAGGCATGGGGTTGGTGATGCGTCCCCTCCTGCCACCCCTGAAGGCCGGTTGATGGGCGCGCGGGTGGCCCGGGGGACCACCCTGGGTCCCGGGGGGGGGGGGCGGTGGCTCCTTTGCTGGGCGGCGGGAGGAGGGATGGGCTGCGCATGGCCCCCGCACCCCCCCGCCCGCCCTCCCTCCCCGGGCTGGCTGGGTGGGGGCCGTGGCCCTGGGTTGGCGCCCGCGCGGTTTCGCCGCCCGTCTACGTGGCTGTCGCGCGCCCGGTGGGGCTTGCGTGCTGCTGGATGTGGTAGGGCATGCTCGGGTTGGGGGTTCCGGTGCCGGGATTGACGATGCGGCGGCGTAGGGTTGGTCGCCAACGGGCTTACACTCATAAGAGATTCACACGATTACTGGGTTCTAGATCACAGAACTGATTTGTGTACACTCTACCCCTTTCAATCACTTAGCTTATAGTCTTATAGACACCCCCACCCCCATTCCCCTCTTTCACTGGCCAATAGGCCCCCACATGGTGTAAACTGGAAATACATCTCGCTGACGATAGCACCAGCATATTAGTAACTAGTTTAGATGTTCAATGTATTTGTTGTTGTTGTTTGTGTATGTGTTTCTTTTCTTTCTTCTCTTGTATTTCTTTTCTTCTGTCCCCCCCATAATCCCTTCCTGTTCGCTGCTTTGTCATAATAAAAAGGTATTTTGAATGATCACAATGGGAGTATGTCAGACTCTCAATGTGAAACATTAAAACTGTTCAGAATCCGGGCACTTAGACTTCCATTCTCTGTGTCAAACAGCTGAAGAATACTCAGAGAGGTAAAAAAGAACCCTAAAGTGTCTGCTAAAGACTTACAGAAATCACTGGCACAGTCCAATATATCTGTGCACACATCAACTATATGTAAAACTATGACCAAGAATGGTATTCATGGGAGGACTCCATGGAGGAAGCCACTGCTGTCTAAAAGAAAACATTGTTGCTCGTTGAGTGTTAGAAAAAAGGCACTTGGACACTCCACAGAAGTTTTGGCAAAATATTTGTGGACTGATGAAACCAAAGTTGAATTGTTTAGGTGTAACACTCAACGTCATGTGTGGAGGAAAAATGGAACAGCTCACCGACATCAACACCACACCCCCACCGTGAAGCATGGTGGAGGGAGCATCATGATTTGGGGCTGTTTTGCTACCTCAGGGCCTGGACAACTTGCAATCATTAATGGAAGAATGAATTCAAAAGTTTATCTGGATTTTTTGCAGGAAAACCTGAGGCAATTTGTCAGACAGTTTGCAGAGGATGGATGCAACAAGACAATGATCCAAAACACAGAAACAAAACTCTCTGGAGTTTTTCCTTGCCGACATGGAGGGTCTAAGGATGGGGGATACCCAGGACTTGAACTTTATTTATTCATCTTTGTTGCTTCATTTGCTGTTTCTGATTGTGTATCATATTGCCTCTGCAAAGCCCTTTAAGACAACGTTGTTGTGATTCCGGGCTATACAAATAAAATTGAATTGAATTGAATTGAATAGAAGTAAATGAACTTAAGAATGGTTTCAGAACAACAAAATACATGTTCTGGAGTGGCTAAGTCAAAGTCCAGACTTGCTTTGGCATTACCTAAAGACAGCGATTCATGCCAGACATCCCAGGAATCTGACTGAACTACAGCAGTTTTGTAGAGAAGAATGGGCCAAGATTAGTCCTGATCGATGTGCCGGATTCATCTGCAGCTACAGGAAGCGTCTGGTTGAAGTTATTGCTGCCAAAGGGGGGCGGGGGGGGGGGGGGGGGGGTGAACGACGAAATATTGAATGTGATGCTTCACCTATGTATTTTTCCCCCTTCTGTCATTGTTTGCATACTATCCTCATTAAAATATGAAAACCTATAAATGTTTGGGTGGTTTTAGTTAAAGCAGATGCTGTTTTTTCATCTGTGTGATTTTGATAAAGATCAGATCACATTTAATGGTGATTTTATGCAGATATGTGAGAAATTCCAAAAGGTTCAGAAAGTTTTTCATACCACAGTATACTGTATAAACCACACTGGACTATAAGCCAAAGGGTTCAAAGCGATGGAGTAAAGTAGCAGCGTAGACTTCACAATCACTTGATGAGACAGCTCCTACGGACATTGTGCTATGACTCCCTGTAGGGGGCCGGGCCAGGCAGAGTGTCGCGGAAGCTTGCACTGCAATAAACTCAAACACACGCTGCATTCCAACAGCGGATTTAGGTGGAAACAGGACAAAGGTTCTGGTGCATACAAGCAGGCAGGAGTGTCTCAAGAGTGATTTGGTCGAGGATTCAAGGTAATTATAATAAAAATAGCACCATGCATGCACTTTGAAACGTTGTGAAAAAAATGAAATGAAAGGAAAAAAAATTGCGTAAATTTACCTTGAAATATTTGCGTAAAATTAATGATAACTGCCCTGTTTTTTGCTTTCAACTAAGAATCTAGACTGTTTTATATATTGTGACATCATGCGGGGGCAGGTAGTGGAGGGCCGTTACATTCTCTTTCCAGATCTGAAGAATCCAGTCAAAATGGCCGCCAGCCCAAAGACTACACTTCCCAGCCTGCCGCACAACGCCTCCAGGTGTAGCTGCTTGAGCCACTTAATTGCAGCTGGCCTGAAGGACAATATAAGAGACGACCAGATGAAGCGAAGGGGAAGGCTGAAGGAGATTGACAGAAACACTTGGAAGAAAGTATTTTGAAGAGAACAGACCTAAGTTGCCATTTTGAGACATTTTAGTATTTTGAAGAGAACAGACCTAAGTTGCCATTTTGAGACATTTTGGTTGATTGTTTGCTCTGTTACTGTTTGTGCCACCTTTCGGCCATTTTTCTTTTGGGGAAACCCGCTGTTTTTTCTGATTAAAGTCCTTTTTGTTGGACACCTTGGCGTCTCAAGCTCCTTCCTGGCCAGGCCTACCTCGTGTGCGGTCACAATATCTATAGAAATTCCATGATTTACACATTTATTTGCAAGAATTTTCAACCTAAAAAGCTCTTTGATTTGTGATGGCCGCCGTGTTGGATTTTTTTATCCATACACAAAAGCGTAACTGTACATTTAAATAATCAGGTAATTTTCGGCCAACTGCCCGTTTTTTGGGGAAAAAAAAAACCAAGCAGTAGTTAAGACATTTAGACAATATTGACTTTTACGTGTTTTATTTGTATGACCTGTTCATATGAAGAAGATGACAATAAAGCTGACTTTGACTTTTTGTATAGTGCCTTTCAACCTTTAAGACCCCCAAAGCTCTTCACATTATAGTATCTTCTTCTACCAACTGGTGACGCAGCACTAGGAACAACGTGGGGTTTGCTATCTTGCTCAAGCATACTCAGACGAGTTCATCAGGGTGGAAAATTGAACCCACAACATCTGGGTTGGAGAACGACTAAAAAAAATCATTATCATTGCAATAATCCTAAATGCAGAAAAATACTTACGTAACTGTACACCAATATCCCAAAAATCAACAGGAAGTGACCTGATATGAACAGAAATTGATCTAAGAATGCCCCAAAATTAACAGAAAGTGATGCATTACCAAAAGGAAGTGACCTTGAAAAGCACCAAAATCAACAGGAAGTTAACCAATATGAACTGGAAGTGACCCTGAAATTAACCAAAATTAGCAAATGTCCTAATAGCAACAGGAAGTGACCAACGAGAGCGACCATCAGAGCAAAGCATCCACACGCAATCTTGCTAGAAAAATGCATTTTTGTATAGTTTTGTTGTAAAATTGTCTAATATTTTCTGTACCCTTAGTTACTTATGTGTATTTAATACTTTGCGTACTTTACTTTCAAGCAGTTTGAGCCATATTAAGTTATGTTCGAAGCATATGCTTGGTTGGTTATCAAATTAGGATTTAATGAAAAAAAAATATATAAAAATATATTGAAAAATAGGAAACAGGAAGGATTCCTTGGTTATATGTCAAACTTCAAATGGTATGATAAGGTTGTTATTAGGGATGGGAATTGATAGGATTTTTACGATTCCGATTCCATTATCGATATTGCTTAACGATTCAATTCTTTATCGATTCTCTTATCGATTCTAATTTGGGGAAAAAGAACAAACATTTTGATTGGCATCGAGTTTGTTTAATCAGAAGTCACAACCTTACAAACTCACAACGAGATCAAAAGAGGCCCAAAGCCTCAATGTTAACTGTGGCAATAAGTGGCAAATACACAAGAATGTGTAACATTTTACTGAAACATTTATCTAATAGAAATAAAAAATATTGGTATATATTGGCAGATAGGTTTTTGTTCTGCCTTTGGCAATATGTGTTAAAGCAGGGGTCCCCAAACTTTTTCCTGTGAGGGCCACATAACTTTTCCCTTCTCTGATGAGGGGCCGGGGTCAGTTTGTAACAGAAAAAGTGTGACGATTGCAGAAGTGCATAAATGTAAAAAATTTTTGTTTTTCAGAAAGCCACAATCAAATAACCCTTTCTGGATTCTTTATAATAATAATAATAATAATTAATAATAAAAACACTATTAATTAAATAGATAATAACCAAATAACCCTCTCTGAATTCTTCAAGGAAAAGGCCAGAAAATAAATAACACGATTGAGAAAGAAAAAAAAAATTCAAAATGGCCGGACCAAATGTGGAGGCGGGCCGTATTTGGGCCGCGGGCCGCAGTTTGAGCACGCATACACCCAAAGAAGAAATGCCGCATCCAAGTGAGTGAGAGAGGGAAACACTTCTACGAGCCTACGTTCTTTGTTAATGTTAATATCTACAGAGGCAACGCCTGTATGTATCATCTTTTGTGTTGTTGTTGTTGTGTTTCCACTCGTGATCGGACACTTAAATCCCAGTTGTGTAGTGGTTTGAACGATGTGCTAATGCTAGCGAGCGAATGCTAACCATACTGTTATTAGCAGCTAATCATCGCTGATTTACGTTGATGCAAACCTGTTTGTTATTGGGGACGAAATGGATTTGTTTCATTTCTATTCTTAGTTTCACTCTTCAAGTGATGGTTGAATAAAGTCAGCAAATTATACCAACGTCTTCTGCATCGTCATTTGGGAGTTTAGCTAGCTGTATAGCCGGGACTTTTATTTTATTTTTTTAATAGCCTCTCTGTGGGGACAGCGCAATCGTATTCCCTCCCGATGCAGTTATCTCCACCTTGCAATGACTGCAGGTCGCTTTGTTGTAATTTTTCCTCGTGAAGTGAAGACACACTTTCGAGCGTTTGAACCTACGTGCTGTCATTGTTATGTTTATGGCTGCAATGCTCGTGCTTACCCGTCGTAACCTTTCATTTTCACACTCTTTCCTGGTGAAGTGTAGTCAAACTTGGGAGCGAGTGGTTCTTGGCGCCATGCTAGTTTGATGCGTCTGGACAACAACACACGTCACGACGCAATATGCGTCTTTAGGAATCGTTAAAGGGATCGTTAAGGCTTTTTCATTGTGATGTCGAGGCCTCGAAACACTCGGAACCGGTTCCGAATTGGAATCGGATTTCGATTCCCATCCCTAGTTGTTATGATTTTTTTTTTGTTTTTTGCTAAAATTGATGAAGATTGTAATGATTACCAGGGAAAAGCGCATCAATGAATAAAATGGCATTGCTCGAAATGTGTTTCTTGTGACCCACTTTTGAATTTCAATTCTCCGTCACTCTCTGCCACCCCTCATATTTGTCACATTTGTCTCTAAGTGCACAATAACAACTCATATTCTCACATTTTATTGGCCCTTCAAATTCACTTTTTCTCCATGCAAATAGGGGTTGCCATAGTAACAACGGGTTTAGCCATAGCTCGCCTTTTAAATGGGGGGGGGGAGAAAGTGGAACACTACAAAGACGACAATAAGAAAGGAGAGGTAATTGAGCAGAGACTGAGAGTAAAGATGCTTTTTTTGTTGTTGTTGTTTTTTTTGAGTGAGTGAGTGAGTGAGTGAGTGCGGCTATAAAAAGCACTGCAAGGTGGCAGTTGGCTTGGCATCGATTTAGCTGCATTGTCCCTTTCCCTGTCACACATTGATAAGATCAAATCGCATGGCCCTTCCTCTCGCAGTTTTCGCACATCTACACACAACATGGAACCAGTCAAGTGTGCATATGTAATAGGTTCAATGCCATGTCGTCTCTCATGACGTTGTGCGCTCATTGATTCAAGTGTCGATCGTTGCTTGGATCTGCATGCACTTCAGACACCTGGACTGTTTTTTCCTCTCCCTGTCCTCAATTCACCTGAGTCGGTCACATCAAAACAAGCTTGTTTAACACTTCTTTTTTAAAACGATATATTTTATAGAGAAGAATTTTTGTAGCTATAATGTTTCCCTGTCTTTTTGTAAAATTACAGATTTAATGTTGTTCATTTAAATGGTCTTTTATTTTTCTGTACTCTTTCTGAAATGACCCAACATGCCTCATGATGGTGCCATAGTCCAGTCTGATAGCACAGCATTGTGGGCTGTAGATGTCTGTTTTAGACTGACCTATAGGAGGCAGCAAAGGGCAGGTAGTCATCCAGACGAACAGAAAATACAAAGTAGAAGAAAAGCATTTCCACCAAAACGAAACAGAAATTACACCTTCCAGAGGCAAATATTTTCCATTTGATTTATAAATAAACCGCCACCTAAGAAACTTTCACTTCAAGATTGACATCCAAAAGATGTATTTGAGAATGGTTGTGTAATCAGACCACTGAGGAAACGTTGAAATAATGTAATGAAATAAATTTTGTTAGGAAGAATTGGCCAATAATTCTTTGTTCTGATGAGTAACTGCTAACAGTTGTAGGTTGTTGTTAAATGGTAAATGGTGTTATATAGCGCTTTTCCACCTTTCAAGGCGCTCAAAGCGCTTTACACTATGCAGCATTCATTGCTTTGTTTGGCATAGCTGTCATCTTTCTTGCAAAAAAAATAAAATAAAATACAATAAAATAAAATAATACAAATGTTTTTTTTTTTTTTTTGTCTCAACACTATATAATACAATCAGGATATAACATTGTCCTAACTAGGTGGTAGTTGAACCTTTAAAGAGTGCTGCAGGACATTATCCAATTCCGATGTATTTGTCAGAAAATTAATACTGGTGATTTCAAACATATCTTTGTTCACTTATCTATCCCAGCAATGTAAAGTGACAAGCAGAAAAATTAAAAGCTTGTTCATAATATGACAAAAGGCAGATTTTGCCATTTTTATATCAGAAATTACAATGGCTTCCTACAAGTACAAAGTACAGCATATCAGCATCCATTTGTGAGCTAACAGAGATGAGATCATTGTTTCGGTATTTAAACTTATGACATTTGTGTTTGTTGGGTTGTCTAGAGGTTTACTTTCTGTAAAACAGGTGCTTTATAAAGTTTAGTAAACAATGACTTAAACATCATAGGTACAGTGATAACTTTACTTACGAGTTGAATTTCAGATTAAATAAAAATAATAATCATATCAACTCGCGTTTCACAGTTCCAATGACCAGTCTCGGTTTTGGATACAGGCAACAGGACTGCCAATAAACTCCCACCCAAAAACCTACAACACTTATAAATAAATGAGCAGATAAATAAATAAATAATGCATAAATAAATAAATACAGTAAATAAGACTAAAATTAAAATGTTGAGAATTTTGAAATTCCGTTTATTACCCTAATTTTCAGACTATAGGCCGCCACTAACTAAATTTGACATGGAAACAGCATTTGTTCATAGATAAGCCGCACTGGATTATAAACTAATTTTCCTCACTGTATTGTGGGATATTGACACCAAAAGATATTAACCGGGAACACTTTATTTGACAAGGGCACCATACGACTGTCATAAGACCAAATGAACCACTATGAAGCTTTGAACCAATCGGCTGCAAAGGTTCATTGCTTCAAGAAGCTTCATTTGTCCATCACTGCTCCCTCAGGGGAGACAGTCAACCTCTGCTGCCACCTGCTGTCAACACTGCTTTCGTCCAACATGCTTCCTAGCATGCATTGCAGCGCTGCAGATGTAACAATCAAAATTCATGTTCTTTGCTAATTATTTCTTCAGTTACTGTTCCAGTTGTTTCATTAATTGCTAATTACAGTATTTGGTAACACTTTATTTGACAGTAGCACGTCATAAGACCATCGTAATTATGAAATGACACTGCCATTAGCATTAATAAATGCTCATGACTGATGTCATTTTGTGTCATCTGGCAAATTATCTCACTTTTAAATGGATGTAAAAGATCTGAGCTGGACATAAATGGAGTTAGTGACATAATTTGCCGTTTGACACTTGATGACTGATGTCTGTCATAAGCATTCATTAATGCCAATGATAGTGTAATAATTATGACGGTCTTACGGCAGTCGTATGATGTCGCTGTTAGATAAAGTGTTACCTATTAACCCAAATAAATTAACAAATAATCCGCACTGGACTATAAACCGCAGGATTCAAAATAAGGGAAAAAAGTAGCGGCCTATAGTCCGAAAAATATGGTATGTGTAATATGTTATGTTATTTATTCACAATACTTAAATTTAGAATCTTATAAAAAGCCAGTCTTGAAATACAGTGTTAACAAAAACAAAATACAATGTAATTCAGTGCATGGTAGAGAGCTAATAAAGGTTTCTTCACATACCAATCATTAAGTGTCACCATAGCATTTTCAAATATATCACCAGACGCAGTTAAAATGTGGGTAAAATATGTATGTACATTTTATACTTTCACATAGGGGCAAGAGAAACCTGGCAGCCCGTGAAGCTTATAAAGCGCTGGGGATCAAAATGAAAACGTATGAAGACTTTTGGCTTCACTCCTATAATAACTGCACTGCAGAAGACTGAAGCTGGTATGACAGCTTTCCCACAGGCTGTCATCCGCTAGATTTAAGGCTCCCTCAATACCGTCATCAACACTCCTGCAACCTCCTTTAGCTTGCAATAAACCACTGAGCTCCCAATGGAATCTCCCTGAGAAGTGTTTTAGTTCAATTAAAAGTCAAAATAATGGTTTAGGACAAATTTTTTTTTATGGCTTTGGTGGCAATGTGAACGCTGTAGCCGCTGAATCATGCCGCCACGAAGCGGGCAGACGCAGTTGCCAAGGTAGGATGCTATTAATATCAAGACAAGGAGTTCACAATCAATACGTCAAAACTGCAGGGGAAGGGGCAGCCCGCCTCCGCCAGATGGCAGCCTACAAAAAGTTTGGAATCAAGTTTGTGTTCTCCTTCATATGCTGGAAACTAGAAGACCACAAAGTTTATTTCTAACACCTAAAGTGCAGGATCAGACTTTATTTGAAAATATTTGAAAGTAAGCATGCATGAGAGCTGCCCGTGCACGGATTCTAAGACCGTCCCCCCATCCCATCCTACCTGTTTCTCTAGACATTCCTTGGCAGAGGGAGGTGGTTTGGGCGAGGGCGCCCTGTCGCATGTGCATCCCTCCAGCAGGTAGAGTCCGGAGGGGCGCGAGCTGGAGTCATTCTCGAAATAGAAGAGCATGTTCTGCAGTAGGCAGAACCACTTGGGGTGCCATTTGGTGTTGTCCGAGCTCTTCTTGCTCAGGCATCCGCGTCTTGTGCCGTCCTTCCTGGCCAACAGCGCCAGATAGGTGACATGACCATCGTTGAGACGCATGCCCTTCTGCATATTGCAGCCCCCCAGGAGGACGCGCACTGCCGCTTTTTACATCTTCCCAGACACACTTGCATTTGGCGGGCACTTGCGCGAGCTCCCCTTGTCTTGAGGGAGAAGCATCCCTCCTCTTATGAAAAAATTGAAAAAAAGACGGAAAGAACCACGTACTTGTTATGGGCAGAAATGAAAGCAGAGCATCCACACGAGGAGAGAGCCCCTCATTGTGAGGCTGGAAGTGCATGCGCACGCACTGGCTTCGACGCATACGATCCCAAGGAAGCGCAGTCACGTGATTTGCCCCCCTGAGCGGCAGCTTTCAGCACGTTGGACAGCTCCCCAACTCAACTTGAAATATTGATCATTATTTGACACTGCTTTGATTTTATGCAAACCTTGAGCACAATGAGATTTAAAAAAAAAAAAAAAAAAAAAGCTCCCAAAATATATGAAATACAACTGTTAAATAAATTCTGCCAGTTCAAAGATAATGATAATTTGATTTTCACTGTCAGCACAGTGTTAATTTAAATGATATATTAACTTATTCACTGCCATTGACAGAGTTAGACTTCAAATCCATTTGAATTGGGATGGCTGGCATTGAATGATCATCTTTCACTTTCAAACTCATGCATGCATTCATTTTCAGCAGATTGGACTGTTGCAACGGTATATTTACAGGTCTAGATAAAAAAATCAGTCAGGAAGCTGCAGCTAGTACAGAATGCTGAAGCCAGAGTCCTTACAAATACAAGGAAACTGAACCACATTACTCCGGTTTTGAAATCGCTGCACTGGCTTCCAGTGAGTCAGAGGATACACTATAAAATACTACTGCTCGTCTACAAAACACTTAATGGCCTTGGACTAAAATACATGCTGGATTTGTTAGATTCCTATGAAAAATCTAGACCCGTAAGGTCGTCTGGAACCAGTCTCCTGTATGTTCCAAGAACAAAAACCAAACAGGGAGAGGCAGCATTTAGTTATTATGCTCCTCACCTCTGGAACAAGTTATCTGAAGGTCTGAAGTATGCTCAAGCTGTCAGCTCCTTTAAATCAGGGCTAAAAACGCTTTTGTTTAGCACTGCATATCCATAACTGTCTATATATTTCAATATATTTGCTTTCTATTCCTCTTGTGCTTATCTCCATTGCTGGTTTCAATTATTAGCAGTAGTAGTAGTATTTGTTTTATTTTTCATTTATTTTTTATTCTATTCGTGATTAAATGCGATTTTTATGTATAATTTTATTTCCAATTTCAATTGTCTTTGTTTTTACGATCTATTGATTTTATTGCGATTTTTATGATCGTCATGTGATGTAAAGCACTTTGAATTGCCTTGTGTTGAATTGTGCTATATAAATACATTTGCCTTGCCTTGCCTTGCCTTGCCTTCACTGCCATTGATGGCACCACACGGCAACTTTTGATGATTTTATGCTACCTGAGCCAACTTGGTAGCTTTACAAGCAGTATCACAAAGGAAAAGGTATTTTCTGTGCCTTCGTACACCATTGCTTGTTCGCATCTTGTTTGTTTCGTTGAACAGTGGTGCCATGTCACACATGCAGATAAGGGTTCATACTGCAGAGGTATCCAGTAAACATTTGATTCTTATCTACATACTGTACGGATAAGCTTAGTCTCAGAAGACATGTATGAAGCTGGAAAAGGTTACAAAATATATGCAAGACTTAATTTCACACAATTCTGGTGTTAGGTTTTGTGGGGGGGGGGTTCCCTCCAAGTGTGACTTATTCCTGTGATTGCCCATTGATTTCACCTGGTGTGCCTGCTCCTAGTGTATCCACCAATCTGCACCCTCCTCCTCAACCACCTGTTCCTCGTTAACTCGTTACCCCATGTCTGTGTCTATATAAGCTCCCGTTTTTTGTTGAATCTTGTCTCGACAGTGTCAATCTCCACGTTCATGTCAGCGGTTTTTCCCAGTTCCTAGTGTTCCTCGTCCTGCTTCGAAAGTAAGTTGCTTTGTTGGCCTGACTTTTGTTTGTTAAGAGTTTTTGGATACCCTGGTCGTTTTGTTGGTACTTTGTTTTTTGTTGGCATTATTTAAAAACATTTTGGACTGCCTTTCTGCCTCACTTCCCTTTCCCTGCACTTGGGTCCACTCACCACCTGCCTCCCCGCATTCCAAGAAATCTGGTTTCTTTGCCCATATGTGTTACGCCTTCATACTACAGAGATATCCGGTAGACATCTGATTCTTCTCTACATACTGTACAAATTAGCTTAGCCTTAGAAGACCTACAATTAAAGGGAACCTCGGACTTCAAAAATTGTAGGCTCTAATTAGCCACAATTGTTCTCTTATACTGAAATATGTTATTAGAAACACATAAAATATTGCCATTAATTTAAACATTAATAATATTTAGTACATGTTTTGACCTACGGAGGGCGCCATGTATACTCGGGGTGATGACGTAGATCGTCACTGTCACTTGACAAATACTACCGGGCTACTGCAATTCCTTCTACGCGGTGAGACGTCCAACACATGCGCTCATCGGTTAAAAGCTGCGAGTACTTAATACTTGTGTTTTTATTGAGTCTTTTATTACCTTTTCACCCTTTTTACCCTAAAAATACTTTTTGCTTGTGTTTACCTCTCATACTTTTTAGCATTGTGTTTTCTTATGGAAGCTTTAAAGCAGATCTGTTGACCACATTAGTCGTGTAGTATATTTAAATTGCCCTTATTTGATATTACTACGTTAAAGTATTTTCTTAAGGTGTCTTTAGTATGTTCTGTCTGTATGCATCTAAACAAAACAAGCTGAAAGTGCACGGTAGTACTTTGGGTCTCAAATTTGCCTCTTGTTGGACATTTTGCCGGTGGAGCACATTTTGGCAGAACACCATTTTTTTTTTTTTCTACTCTAGTCTTATCTCATCCAGTCTTTCCTGTTCATTTTGCTTTTGCTGCTCGTTTTGTGAAATATCAACAGTGCTGTCATGCTCATTAATGTGCCTCTCGGTTTCAAATTGAAAGGGTTGAACTGATGACATGTTTGTCACTAGAGTCATACTCCGGAAGCCTGGCAACATAACCATGTGACGTCACCACCATGCGACGTCAACAAAAATGGCGACCTACAAGTTAAACTAATTTTACAAATTGTATAAAAACGAAAACATCAAGACGGGTTAAAATCAAATTATTCTAACTCATAACAACGTTTGTCTTTTAAGAAATACAAGTCTTTCTAACCGTGGATCCCTTTAAGAAAGTATAAAGCTGGAAAAGTCACAAAATCCAAGACCTTACACAATTCTGGTTTCTTTGCCCATATGCAATATGCTTCAGATTTTTTTCATGCAGTTTGAGCAGTCCAATCTGAATTTTTCATCTCCGACCTGGGCCTACTCAGATGGGGATAACAATTGGATGTCTATCTGACACCTAAGCAATTTGAACGCATAGGTTCATATGGCTTCCAATGCCTGAGCTCCATCCCCTGTCGACATGGTAACAAAATCCATACTTGCCAATGGCAACGAGTGCATGGAGCCAGACCAGTTGTTTATTGCTATGAGACTGGGCCACACTATCAAATGGGTTGATTTTAGTAAGTCAATTAATCGGGCTTGTGACAACACAATTTTTTGAATAAATGTTCATGAATGGTCAATACAACCCATAAATTGAAACCATTTTGTTTGATTGTCTCATAACTGTTCAGTCAATTAGCATTGGGTGCAATAACGTGCAATATTGTTTAAAAAATATGGTCTTGAAATCGCCTTTTTTAATGATTGCCTCAAAGGAAAGTCTCTCATTAAAACCATAGTTTTAATACATATAGTGCTTAACAGCACAATTTATGAAAGGGATGACAAAGCTGCGGTGGGAGTGTCACTGTCACTGAATATGTTTGGGGGAATCATTTCTTTATATTTGTTCAAACATGAAGTGGGCCAATTCTCCTTTGAGGACCACATAGCAAATTGTTCATTGCAAATGAAAATTTTACCGTTGCGCAATCAAGGGTGTCACAAAGGCGCACTTCCTCCTGCTGCCTTGCCCATATTTGCACTTCCGGTGTAATTACTCGGCTGAATTCATCATTCAGGGAGACAGGTATCAACTGCTGTGATGAGCGTGACGTCAGTAATCCCGCAATAACCATAATGAAACAGCTCCAGGTTGTGAGTAAATTTGATTTTAATATCAATTTTTAATCTCATGCCTCTGGAATCCCAAAGGTTAACTCAAATTTATGATTACATTTGCACTCGTTTCTGTTTATTTTATTTGACCCATATATAAAATCGTGTAGGTTTATCATTTGTATTCATATTCAGTACAAAATGATTATTGTCTGATGTCCTTTTACTCTATTGTCTAACACAGAGATACAAAGGAAAGCCCTTGTTCCACACTGTCCGCTGATTGATGCATTTCCACATCTAAGAGCGTAAGAGACACCCTCATTAGAGCCAGCCCATAATTAATCCTGGATTACCATATTGGGGCGAGGACACACACAATAGTTTGTTTCATCACAGAGGGATCACAGCCTGGGTGGAATCTTAAAAAGCATGAAGCATACAACCAGGTTGCAGTGCCAAAATAGAGAGATTTGAATACCAGAATCAACTTGATCTAAAAAATGAAAGGCTTTTTGAATATTGTTAAGTGATATGTTGATCATTAATTTTTTTCATTGAATAAAGGTCCCTTAATAGCGAGCTTCTTTAAAGGGTACCACAGATAGAAAGACATGTAGTTCTTAAACGATAAATGTTAGTATGAGCTATAATTTTTAGGTATATATTATGTCAACCATTAATGAGTAGGACAGCCCTGTCAACATTTCCCAAAACAAGCAGCAAAAGCAAAATGAACAAGAAAGACAGGATGAGACGAGAGTAGCTCAAAACCGGTTGTGTTCATGTGTCAAGTTAGCTGGTGACAGCACTCTCCTGCTCAAGTGACGGAGCAGGAGAGTGTTGTCAAAAAATGTTTGCAGATCTTCACGGTAAACTATTGTGTGATCCATCTAATTCCAATATTACTATGGAGATAGTTGGCATCCAGAGCTTTCGTGTGTTTAATATATGATTAGGGTATACAGTGAAACACAGCAGTTTGATCATTTTTGCAGATAGCCTGTGGATCACAGCACACGAAAACGTTGATGCAGTTTGCCTCTACTGAGACGTCTAATGAGTAATGACGTCTTATTTTTGTCACGTTAAACCGCTGTCCAGATTGATGATAATCCTAATGGTGTTCTCAGATTTATCAGACTTATCAGATGTTGCTCCTGAAGCTTTCGTTGCAGTGAATAAGCAACACGGAAAACGAATGAATGAATGTATTAAACTTTATTTGATTGCTGGTTTTTCGTATAATTTTCTGACAAACAGATTGTAATGACGCCTTATTTTGCACATTGTGATATAAGAGGACTGTATTGTACTTTATTTGTACTTAAAGCACATGAGACACATTGTGAGCAAACGTGATTCTCTTTTTATTAAACTCCACACTGGCGCAGCATTAAGGGAGCATTCAAGACAATTGTTTTGAAACATTAACGAACACCACAACCACCATGTTATTTTTTTCTACATCGATAGTATGTGTATTGTTTATCGATCTATTAGCTGCAATCAGTAACTCAAGTCCTCTGATGAAAACCAATAAATGGTCTGCTAATGCAGAAGCGCGACTTGGCCATAAAGCAGGCGATCGCAAAAAAGGGAGACAAAAAAAAGAGTCCATGACAGCAAGTCAGGATTAAAAAAAAAAAAAAAAAAACAGAGGGAACACCGCGGGAAGAGGCTGCAAAAGCAAGGCGAAAACAAATAATGAACTCAAATACCTGCACATGGTAGAGATTCCAAAATCAGGGTGGCAGACAAATGAAAAAAAAGGACAGGATGCAACGAAGGGATTGAGAATACAAACTGTCAAATGGCAGCAAGTCAATATCTCGGCAAGCCGCCTAGGATCGGTTTAAAGACACTGCTGATGGGCTGGAATTCGATGCAGGTTAGGAACTCATCCTACAGCTCTGTAACAAAACAATCTGACCAGCAGCAGAATGGGACAAAACCATGCCGGTTGTCATAGTAGCTCAACAGCGTCATCACCCCCAGTGTGCATTGCATGCGTAAAACATGTCGCCCTCCGTTGGTCAAAACATGTACAAAATTTTATAGATTTTTAAATCAATGGCAATAATGTTTTTCTAATAATATATTTTGATAAAAGAGAACAACTGTGGCTTATTAGAGCCTATGAGTTTTAATGTCCATGGTTCCTTTTAAATGTTTCTATTTTTTTTTTTTAACTCTTGTTCGACTATAGTTAACATTTCAACCTTGGTGGAGGATTCGACTCTACTGAATGCTATTCTAGTTTTATTGTGACAAGTAAAAAGGGGGGAAAATAGCAGGGAAGTGAAGCATCCGTGTGTAAGGATGTGTAATTTAACCTTGCCCACAGGTTCCATCCCATAATCGTGCCCTCAAACGGCGACGGTAATGAGGTGGTGATTCTCCTCTATGAGTGGCACTGATAGTAAAGCTGATTTTTTTTTTTTTATGACTTCTTATTATAGATGGCGTGAAATGAGAGTGAGGCGGAAGATTGGAGAGGCATTCTGCAGGTGACATTTGACAAAGGTCACCAATGAGATTTAAACGTGCATATCGAACGGCACCCCAGCCCACAGGTGGAAGTGATCTTAGTCATTATGTGACGGTTTGTTACAAGCATGCTTTTATCATGTTCAAGTGACTATAACATCTTTCAAATCAAAGCTGTTTATATTAACTGACTGAGTTGAAATGGTATGAGGTATGAGTTTGTGCACAAATGGTTGTTCGTCTCCGTCTGCCCTCCGATTGGCTGGCAACCGATTTGGTGTGTACTCCAGCTACTGCCCATAATTAGCTGGTATTGGCTCCAGCACCCCGTGATCGGCTTGAGAATAAGCGGATAGGAAAATGAATACATTGAAAAAAAAAAAAAGAAAAACATAGGTCACGCGTTTTACTTTTTTCAAAATTTCACCTATATAAGAGTGTACCAGTACAAACTTTAAAGTTCAAACGGTTTGTTTGGTTTTCCTGTTGTATTGACCCCGAACAGAACTGTGACCCCCGTACCGAGGTACATACTGAACCGTTACTTGTGTATATCGTCACATTCCTTATATAGATATATTTTATATGCAGGTGAGGCTCTGAATCTCCTACATTTGTGCTAGTTGTTTTGATTAAAAAAAAAAAAAAAACATCACACAAAGTTAATGGATATGTAATTCAGGAAAAGTATAGGGCAAGTGAATATATTTGGTAATAATGAATAAAAATATAAATATATTAAATATATACAGTGGGGCAAATAAGCATTTAGTCAACCACCAATTGTGCAAGGTCTCCTACTTCAAAAGATTTGAGAGGCCTGTAATTGTCAAACCTCAACCATGAGAGACAGTATGTGGAAAAAAAAATAAAACAGAAAATCTGATTGTTTGATTTTTAAAGAATTTATTTCCAAATTACAGTGGAAAATAAGTATTTGGTCACCTACAAACAAGCAATATTTCCGGCTGTCAAAGAGGTCTAACTTCTAACTAGGTCTAAAGAGGCTCCACGCGTTACCTTTATTAATGGCAGCTGTTTAAACTCATTATCGGTATAAAAGACATCTGTCCACAACCCCAGTCAGTCAGACTCCAAACTCCACTATGACCAAGACCAAAGAGCTGTCGAAGCACACCAGAGAGAAAATTGTAGGCCTGCACCAGGCTGGGAAGACTGAATCTGCAATAGGTAAAACGCTTGGTGTAAAGAAATCAACTGTGGGAGCAATAATTAGAAAGTGGAAGACATACAAGACCACTGATAATCTCCCTCGATTTGGGGCTCCATGCAAGATCTCACCCCGTGGCAGGGGTCGCGTTAACCGGATATTTTCCGTCGTTGACCGTTTTTTTAAAACGGTGACGGAAAAAACTGAAGTCCGCCCGTCATTTTGACAGGTTGCAATTCACACCCCAGACCACAGGGTGGCGAGTTAGCATATTAATTAGCTGTTGTCTCTCTTAATGCCTCTTAATGTCGTTGGCTATTCTGTCAGAATATTGTAGCGTCACCGGGGTCTGGCGGCAGCACCGTGATTGACACATCAACGCGAGGTTCTTATTGGTGCACCCGGTGTGCCAGCGCGTGATCCAATTGGTGGACTAGATTGCCGCCTGTGTATAGACAAGTTTTCGAGGTACCGGTTTACTTCCTTATGTCTTCCTTCCCCTTCCGTTTCCGCCTGTTTACCATTGAAGTCAATGGCGGTGGAATCGAAGTTGGAAGGTCTTTATACAAGATCCCGGGAATGTTATTTTGATGTAGGCGGGTGGAGAACCAAGCCAAGGCCTCCATGCTTCGTACCATGTCGATTTCCAAACCATGGGTGCTCGTACTCGTCATACAAGGAGGGACGGAAGGAGATGTACAAAACTGACAGCTCCTGCAGTCATGCCCCCGCTGTTATGGAAGGTAATGTGCTCTAAAAATACGAAACCTAAAATCTGGCGCATGAAACGACTTGTTGCCTTTGCTATTGATATTACGATGATGATTGTAATTACGAAGTTTAATTGTTTTTACAACAACTAGCTTCTGCTACTGCTGCTATCCGCCTGTTGCTAATCGTGTTTGAATGCACCGCATAAATCCAAGTGTTACAAGTTTTTATTCGTTTGTTTGCAGCTGGGAAACGCTGTTACAAAAGGGAAGACAACTTGACATGTACGTTGATGGACATATATCGAACATATATCGTTTGCGTTCCACAATGATGATGACAGCTCGACTCCCGGGAGAGGCCGAGAGAGAGGCAGGAATTGTGACAGACTGTGGTTCGTCGAGATCGCCGTGATCCAACTACGAACTTGTGAACGGCAGCATCTTTAAATATATGCTATTGGAGCTGGAATTACCGAGGACGGGAAAAAAGCACATCTAAATGCCGCCGAGGGCCTCCGTGATGTCGCTATTTGTTCACGAGGCTCCGGAGCTCTGCGGTCTGATATCACATTCTCGTATGCTATTTTTGCAATACTTTTATAAATGTGATTTATTGACCTGTTTTGGAGTGCACCAATCGTTTTAAAAAAAAACAAGAAATGGAATCATGTCTAAATGTTTTATTGCGACCAATGCCTGCAATAAAAAAAAAAGAATGACATACTATCTGTGTTAACATCATATGTACATAACCTTGTAGCATTTCCTTGTAACAAAACAATCCATGTCAGCCCTTCTGCAGTCGGCAAATGTAATATAACTTGTAATTTCACCACATTTTGGTCACTAATGGCCGTAGTATCAATCCATTCCTCACGTTAACACAGGCTGACCGTTGTTAATAATTTTGTCCACGAATGATCAACGAAGTGACACGAACTGCTATCCAATCTCATCTACGTGTCATCTAGGTCGTGCTGAATCAATTTTTGAAGATTCCATGGGTTGCTCTGGCTTGATTTCGTAGTTTTATCGTCGTCAATACACTGCTAATACACTGCTACTCAACCGGACCGGAAGTGCGAAGCAGACATTTTCCTAGATGGCGGCGCCCATATTTCGCTCAGGAAACTTGTCTATAGACCCCAATCACATGACGTCACAACTCCGCCCCCTGACTGGAGCAGCCATATTGTCCGTCAGCTCGTCGTGTTTACACATTACCGCTACGTACATGCCTCCTATTACGGCGTGTTTTTCTGCTTGTTAACATTAATAATCAAAATGGCGAAGGCGTGTGTGGCGGTCGGTTGCAGTAACAGAGAAGATAGACGGAGAGACTTGAAGTTCTACCGTATTCTGAGAGACCCGAAGAGGAGAGCGAGATGGACTGCTGTAATTCGACAAGAAATCTGGGCACCAAACGATCACCACAGACTATGTAGTAGTCATTTTATATCTGGTAAGATGCATTTAATATATATTTAGAAGATTTTGGGCTGACAACCACAATTAAGATCATTGTGTGACGTTGGTGATTGGGGTCTATATGGTTGCCTCTTTTTCTTTGGGAGTGGAGTTGTTTTGTTGGTGTTGTTGGCGGTAAGCAGAGTAAAAAGAGGGAGAAAAATACAACTTCAGTGTCTAATTTTTCGCCGCCAAGCAAGCGTTACAAAATTAAAAATGAATGAAAACTAAATACTATTGAATATGTCATCATTATCATTTTAAAAATTTCAGTGACTGGTAAAAATAGATTATGACCGGATTTTTATGACCCTGTCAGTCAAAATGACAGACAACGAAAATGTCTAGCGCAACCTCTGCCCCGTGGTGTCAAAATGATAACAAGAACGGTGAGCAAAAATCCCAGAACCACACGGGGGGACCTAGTGAATACCTACAAAGAGCTGGGACCACAGTAACAAAGGCTACTATCAGTAACACAATGCGCCGCCAGGGACTCAAATCCTGCACTGCCAGACGTGTCCTCCTGCTGAAGAAAGTACACGTCCAGGCCCGTCTGCGGTTCGCTAGAGAGCATTTGGATGATCCGGAAGAGGACTGGAAGAATGTGTGAAAGTCAGATGAAACCAAAATAGAACTTTTTGGTAGAAACACAGGTTCTCGTGTTTGAAGGAGAAAGAATACTGAATTGCATCTGAAGAACACCATACCCAATGTGAAGCATGGGGGTGGAAACATCATGCTTTGTGGCTGTTTTTCTGCAAAGGGACCAGGACGACTGATCTGTGTAAAGGAAAGAATGAATAGGGCCATGTATCGAACGATTTTGAGTGAAAATCTCCTCCCACCAGCAAGGGCATTGAAGATGAGATGTGGCTGGGTCTTTCAGCATGACAATGATCCCAAACACACAGCCAGGGCAACAAAGGAGTGGCTTCGTAAGAAGCATTTCAAGGTCCTGTAGTGGCCTAGCCAGTCACCAAATCTCAACCCCATAGAAAATCTGTGGGGAGGAGTTTAAAGTCTGTGTTGCCCAACGACAACCCCAAAACATTACTGTAGAGGAGATCTGCATGGAGGAATGGGTCAAAATACCAGCAACAGTATGTGAAAAGCTTGCGAAGAGTTACAGAAAACGTTTGGCCTCCGTTATTGCCAACAAAGGGTGCATAACAAAGTATTGAGATGAACCTTTGGTATTGACCAAATACTTATTTTCCACCATGATTTGCAAATAAATTCTTTAAAAATCAAACAATGTGATTTTCTGTTTTTTTCCCCACATTCTGTCTCTCATGGTTGAAGTTTACCCATGTTGACAATTACAGGCGTCTCTAATATTTTCAAGTGGGAGTACTTGCACAATTAGTGATTGACTAAATACTTATTTGCCCCACTGTATATATATTATATATATGTATATATATATATATATATATATATATATATACCGGTACTATATATTATTATTATATTGTATCGTCTACAAAGCAACGCTAACTTGGTGATGATAATGTACACTCAGCAGTAAAACAGCACATTATTTTCAGTTTTACTCACCTGGAGGCCAAGAGCTGTATGTAAAAAAAATAAATAAATAAATAAAAAAATATCATCTATCATCATCATCGCATTTGCAACGGCGTCACCACCTCTGGCCCTCCTTCTGCTCTGCTCTATTAAGACAGCTGCCAAAATTGGACAACTCGCGTTTCATTCAACCAAATTGTGGACACGCGCCCCTTCACATCCTCAGTAATAATAACGGCAAAGCGAAGATGGGAAAAGTAATTAATTAGATTACTCACTCCTGAAAAAAATAACGCTGTTAGAAACGCAGTTGTACTTCTAACGCCGTTATTAACGAAACTGCATTTGAGTGAATATTTTGTATGAATATTCAAGGAATATATTAACAATTTGGAACCATAAAGGCCGACCGATATCTTGCGTCCTGACTGAATACCAAGTGAGCATGGAACCCCATTGAAGCGGAAGTGTGAAGTGAGTGATTTTTTTTTTTTTTTTTTCGTACAATTGTCATTGAAGAACAATTGTCGTTCGCGTCTCTGCGATGTGTCACGGTGACCACACGCATTATCAACAGTGTTGTTAATCTTACTTTAAAAAAGTAATTCGTTACAGTTACAAATTACTTCTCATGGAAAAGTAATTGAGTTAGTAACTTGGTTACCTCAATGTAAGAGTATCGTATTGGCCCGAATATAAGACGGTGTTTTTTTGCATTGAAATAAGACTGAAAAAGTGGGAGCCTTCTTATTTTCGGGGTCTAGACATTATACCTATTCATGACACTAGATGGCGCCAGATAACATTGAAGCGAATGCTGAACTTGAGGAGTAATGTTCTGTCATGACAGATCTCAGCTACTCTCGGGTTTAACCAGTTTGCATTATTTTATTGCAGTGTTTTTCCTTATTCAGATTTGTTTCAAGACTACAGTCGGTTAGACCTCACTTTGATGGTTAATGCAGTTATTGCAGTTTTTTTGTTTTATCACAATAGATTGGTTTATTTACATTTCAAACACCAGAAGCCATTCATATACGAATGTGATTATTTGAATGAGGCAAAATAACATGCTTTTTCTCTCAAATATATTGTTATCATTTGTTTCAGATGTACTGTAATTATTTTCTGTACAAAAATTAATTTGGTGTTCAAAAAGTCTTACATTCAAACTTGAGTCATAAAAAAGAGGCGGCCATCTTACAATCAGGGCCGTCTTATATTGCATCCAAGGGTCTGAATAAATGATGTAAAATAATGAAACTTTGGTGGCAATTTATAAATATACCATACCTTAAACTGAATGTGAAAAGCAGTAAACTAATACTGTAGCATCGATCCAATGCCTTTTGGGGGTTATGAAAACGGTTTCATGCTGCTATGAGTGGATGGCAACCACTTGCAATTGCACTTGCAAATCAAAAACGAATTGTAGTGCTTTATTCAGACCCATAAAAACTCGCGTTTTTGGCCAAAATGCACACTTCATGTTGTTTCAAACGCACAGCACTCCGTCTCTGTGATTTTGGCTGCGTTGCACAGTTCTCTGCGGAGGTCCATACCGCATGCCGGGTCACCACCTGGCTGAAGAGCATTTGGGTTGAAACAACACAGTGCCATCTCATATGTCTGACCAACTTCCCAGTAAAGCAATAAATATCAATGGAAGGAGGGAGCGGTTAAAAAACTAGAAACTGCCATTTCTGAAGAAATTACTCTGGGTCTTTGCTGTGTGGAGATACCCAGCCCAGGTTGATTTGGGGACATTTCGGGGACCATATCAGGCCACTTCCAGTTGATTTGGGGTCATTTGGGGGCGTGTCCTGGTCATATCAGGTCATTTGGGGACATTTTGGGGGCGTGTCCTGGTCTTATCAGGTCATTTGGGGACATTTAGGAGGCATATCCTGGTCATTTGGGGACATTTGGGGGGCGTGTCCTGGTCATATCAGGTCATTTGGGGACATTTGGGGGACATGTGCTGCTCATATCAGGTCATTTGGGGGTGTGTCCTGGTCTTGTCAGGTCATTTGGGGACATTTAGGGGGTGTGTCCTGGTCATATCGGGTCATTTGTGGGACACGTCCTAATGATATCTGGTCATTTCCTGTTGATTTGGGGACAATTGTCTTTTTGCCATTGAAAATGAATGGGAAATTTGGACGTGAAAGGCCGTCAATGGCATTGACTTACATTCACGTCAATGGAATCCAAGTACATTGGCATCAATAGAATTGACAAACATGGCCGCCAATGGCATTAAACAAAGTAAATGCCATTGAAAATAAAAGGGAAATTTTGGACGTCCATGGCAATCAGTGGAATCGACATCCATATGCGTCAATCGAATCCCAGTACATTGGCATCAATAGAATTGACATACATGGCCTTCAATTGCATCTGTCTAAATTGGCCTCATCAAGTCATTAGGGGACATTTGGGGGACGTGTCCTGCTCATATCAGGTAATTTGGGGGCGTGTCCTGGTCTTGTCAGGTCATATGGAAACATTTATGGGGCGTATCAGGTCATATCAGGTCATTTGTGGGACACGTCCTATTGATATCTGGTCATTTCCTGTTGATTTGGGGACATTTGTTTTTTGCCGTTGAAAATGTATGGGAAATTTGGATGCAGTGTTGTTAATAACGGCGTTACAATATAACGGCGTTACTAACGGCGTTATTTTTTTCAGTAGTGGGTAATCTAATTAATTACTTTTCTCATCTTGGCAACGCCGTTACCGTTACTGAGGACGGAAAGGCATGCGTTACTATATTGGTCGAAAAGTCTGAGGGAGACGGACTCACCGAGACGACAGAGCAGAGCAGGAGCGGGGAGGAGGCAAGAAAGTTGTGACGCCGAGCAAACGCGATGCTAGGTAGCTCCAATAATACATGTTGTAGCCGATAGCCGACAAACTACGCCCGCATGTTATGGTAGATATGTTAGACATGGTAGATATCACATGTACTGTATATAGATATAACTAGATGCAAAATGACAGACATGGCACTAAATGCGTTAGTAGACAGCCGCCATCTTAAAGCAGTAGGCTTTTTAGGACGGCTCTGTTGTAGAGAACCTTCCTAGCGAACCTAAGTAACTTTTTATCTAAAATACTTCTAAATCGGCAAAATCTTGACTTGAATCTATCTTTAAATGATGAAACAGTTTTAAAACTTTCATATGTCGAAGGTAGAGAGAAGGGAACTAATGCAATAATGGGAGCAATTTTAACAACTTTTAACAGTTGATTCAGGGTAAAGGGTAAATTAGGGTAAAGAATTGGGCTCGGGCCAATTGTACCAAAAACCTCCACAAAAAACTTCACATAGTGTGGCCAATATTTTTTTTTTTCCTCAAAAAAAAAAAAAAAAAAAAGTAATTATCACCAATTACTTTGCCAAGTAACTAATTACTCTTACATTCAGGTAATTGAGTTACTAACGCAATTACTTTTTGGGAGAAGTAATTTGTAACTATAATTAATTACTTTTTTTCAGTAAGATTAACAACACTGTTTGGATGTCAAAGGCCGTCAATGGCATTGACTTACGTTCACGTCAATGGAATCCAAGTACATTGGCATCAATAGAATTGACAAACATGGCCGCCAATGGCATTAAACAAAGTAAATGCCATTGAAAATGAATGGGAAATTTTGGACGTCCATGGCAATCAGTGGAATCGACATCCATATGCGTCAATCGAATCCCAGTACATTGGCATCAATAGAATTGACATACATGGCGTGCAATTGCATCCGTCTAAATTGGCCTCAACGCAATGTTAATGTCTGTGGAAATGAATGGGAAATTTGAACGTCCATGGCTGTCAGTGGCATCGAATAACATATGCGTCAATGGAGTCAAAGTACATTGGCATCAATAGAATCAACATACATGGCTGTCAATGGCGAGGACGTGCACAGCCCTCATTTGCAATTGTGTACTTGTGCACCAAAGCAATGCGAATGAAATTGGAAATGAATGGGAAATTTGGACATCCATGGCCGTCAATGGCATTGACTTACATATGCATCAATGGAATCCAAGTAGATTGGCATCAATAGATTTTACATACATACATTATTTCAAAGGTCTGATTCCCACAACCTTGTGGATATATGATGAATGCTAATGGCATGCAAATGTCATGCAGCCAATCTGGAGGTTAGATATAATCATGAGGAGTGGCATTCTCAGGTATCGGGCATTGGCCTGTTCTTGACACCTATCTTCAAATGTTTTTCAAGGTGGTCCATCAAAACCTGAGGCTCCAGACAATATTATCCTCAGTACACACATTTACATGCACACACTGGCACAAAACCGGCACATTTTGGAATGAGGTGTGTTGACTCGCAAAGGCATGTGTTCATTGCGATGATCTAGTCAGTGTGGATGCATGTTTAGCAGACCATATTTTGTGTTTTTTGGGGTCAACATGTGTTCCAATTATAAAACAGACTATACGCCAAACAAAAAAGTCAGGGCAAATCATCAGAGGCTGGGCGGCATTATGAAACAACCACAAATTTCTACAATTGTACACTATACATCACTAGTAGTACAAATACTCAAGGCGTACACAAGCACACTTCTGTGGAAAGCGTCATAAGCCGTTCAGCTTCTATTTATTCTCATACCTTTTTATGGAAAATTCGATCGTGGCTTTTCTCTCTAGACCGTGGCTCTCCACATTTAGAGAGTCTATTTGTGTCTAGCTCTCTCCGCCGTTGCCTCCGCCATGCCCTGAAGAGGGTTGAGAAAACCTGCATGAGTGGGCCTCGCTCGCTTCCACTGCTTGCATCACAAGCGGCGCCGAGAAAATACGTGGTAAGGGCTGACCTCCTGGAATGAACGGATTTGGCTTCAATCTCAAATGTGCTGTTCAACTGGAAAACATGTGAAGGTAACATTAAAGCTTGCTCAAGAGCCCTGTGATCAACAGGAAGTGATACCCTTCATCCCAAATTCAAAAGGAAGGGAATCAAGATGAACAGGAAGTGACCCGGAAATCCCCTAAAATTAACAGGAGGTGACCTGGAAATCTCCCAACATCAACAGGATGTGACCTAAAATCAACAGGAAATCTTACGTTAATGCCCAAAAATTAATCGGAAGTTAGTGCAAATGCCCTAAAATTAAAAGGAGTGACCTAAGACCAACATAATAGGACCTGAATATGCATCCAAATCAACAGGAAGTCATCCGTAAATGCCCCAAAACCAATGGGAAGTGGCCTCAAATGAACGGAAAATGACTCGTGAACTCATAAAGTGACCCCAGGACACTCCAAAATCAAGAGGGATTGGACCAAAATAAACAGGAAGTGATCCGTGCATGGTCTAAAACTAACAGGAAGTGACTCGAAATTAATTGGAAGTGAGCTGGAAATGCCCCAAAGTGAACAGGAAGTGACCCGTAAATGCCACAAAATTAACAATACCTGACCTCGGATAAGCTTGAGGAGATGGATGGATGGACAGACAGATGTGTCACATTCTGTTGCTGGTTAGATTTTGTTTTGTTACACAGCTTTGTGGGCGTTCCTGACATCAAACCTGCTGCTACAGTGTATCACAAAAGTGAGTACACCCCTTGCACCACTGCCCCAAGCCAAGAGCTCCTATTTTAATGCATACATTGCACTACCCTCCCCTCACAATCCCATCACGGTGCTGGGTTATGGCTGCCAGCCGGGAACCTGGCAGCCACAGTAATAGGGTGGTAGGCGGGTCCCACACTTTTTTTCTATGGCATAGCTCCCGAGGCGTGGCCTCCTCTCTGCCTGGGCTGCCGGCCGCGGGAGTGGGTGGAGGTCGAGGCTCCGGTCTTGCGTCACCCCACGGCGGCTCCTCGGCGTTCTCCTGCTTCCGCCTTCCCCTCTCTTCTCTAACTGGGTATCCGCCCTGTGCTCCCCCAGCATATCGGCTGGATGTTGCCTGCTACGGTGGGGGAGCCTGCCCTGCCCTGGGCTTGGTGGGCCGCTGGGGGCCCCCTGATGTGCCGTGCCGGCTGGGGGGCTGCGGCGGTGGTTCGTGGCCCGGGTGGGCGGACGGGGTTAGGGACGGCCGTGGGGTTGGTGGTGCGTCCCCTCTTAACATCCCCGAGGACCGGTAGATGGGCGCGCGGGTGGCCCGAGGGACCACCCTGGATTCGGGGGGGGGGGGGGGGGGCACAATGCTGGGCTGCGGGAGGAGGGATGGGCTGCGCTGCCCCCCCCAGGGCCTGCCCTCCCTTCCCGGGCTGGCTGGGTGGGCCCGCGTGGCGTCTCCGCTCGTCTGCTTGGCTGTTGCGTGCCCGGCGGGGCCCGCATGCGGCTGGATGTTGTTGGGCGCGCTCGGGCGGGGGGTCCCGATGCCGGGATTGGTGGCGGGGCGGCGTAGGGTCGGTCGCCAACGGGCTTACACTCACTAGGGATTCACACGATTACTGGGTTCTAAATCACAGAGATGATTTGTGTACACTCTACCCCTTTCTATCACTTAGTTTATAGACTCCCCCACCTTTTTCCCCCTCTTTCCCTGGTCAACAGGCCCCCCACATGGTGTTAACTGGAAATACATTTAGCTGACGATAGCACCAACATATTAGTAGTTAGTGTAGTTAGGCGTTCAATGTATTTCTTGTTGTTGTTTGTGTTTCTTCTCTTTCTTCTGTTGTTTTCTTTTCTTGTGTTCCCCTATAACCCCTTCCTGTTCGCTGTTTTGTCATAATAAATGAGGTATGTTGAATGATCACAAAGGGAGTATGTCAGACTCTCAATGTGAAACATTAAAACTGTTCAGACTATCCGGGCACTTAGACTTCCATTCTCCGTATCAAACAGCTGAGCAGGACAGGTTAAAAAAAAAAAAAAAAGAGTACACCCCTCGCATTTCTGCAGCTATTTAGGTATATCTTTTCATGGGACAACACTGACAAAATGACACTTTGGCACAATGAAAGTAGTCTGTGTGCAGCTTATATAATAGAGTTAATTTATTTTCCACTCAAAATAACTCAAAATATAGCCATTAATATTTAAACCCCTGGCAACAAAAGTGAGTACACCCCTTTGAAACTAGGTACATCCCTAAATGTCCAAATTGAGTACAGCTTGTCGTTTTCCCTCCAAAATGTCGTGGGACTCGTTACAGGAGTGCTGTCAGCATTGTTGCAGAGATTGAAGAGGTGGGGGGTCAGCCTGTTAGTGCTCAGACCATACGCCATACTCTATATCAAATTGGTGTGCATGGCTGTCACCCCAGTAGGAAGCCTCTTCTGAAGACAGTACACAAGAAAGCCTGCCTGTCTCCAGTAATCCATGTGCTTTGTTGACATGTCTTCAGTAAACTGTTTGCAGGCTTTCTTACACAAGAAAGCCCGCAAACCTACTTAAATATCTGCAGAAATACGAGAGGTGTACTCAGTTCTGTGATACACTGTAATTCAAGCTAATCAACATCAGTATATAACGCCGGCGATCCAAGGCAACGGTGCCGAGATATTAACTTGCTAAGTAATCGCCATTCGACACTTGTTCTTTGGAGGCTCCTTGGATTTGCTAGCTTGTTCATCTGTTTTAGGTTCTGTGATTCCTCTAGCTTGTGCAGGTATAGAGTGTGTTTATTTTTGTTGTCTGATTGGCTCTCCGCCCATCACTTAATTTGGTGCTATTTGATCCCTGTCGACCTCGTGTCACTGACCGATTTTGGTATTTCCCCTCTTCCGCAATCGCGTTGTGCGCATCCCCTTAATTGTTGTCTGCTGTTGGGTCAAACCTTGCATTCCACATTCACGGATCATAACAGGATGGACAGATGAACCCAAAATGAACATGAAGTGACCTATAAATGCCCCCAAATCCAAACCCAAAATAAACAGGAAGTGACTCAAAATCAAGAGAAAGTAAATCAGGGTATGCCCAAAATGAACAGGAAGTGACTCAAAATCAAGAGAAAGTAAATCAGGGTATGCCCAAAATGAACAGGAAGTGACTCCAAATTAATTGGAAGTGACCTGAAAATGCCCTAAAATGAACAGGAAGTGACCCACAAAATTAACAGGACTTGACCTCGGATAAACTGGAGGAGATAGATGGATGGACGGACGAACCCAAAATCAACATGAAGTGTCCTATAAATGCCCCCAAAACAAAAGAAAGTGACCCACGGAAATGTACCAACCAGCAAAGCATCCCCATTCAATTATTCCAGAAATGGCATCTTCTCAAGAGCGTAGGTTTGCACAGGGACAGTATGGACATAACATTACCAACTTTTAAACTTCAGTTGTATAGGTAATTTACGTTGTCTTCCTGTATATGTTGTGAGGATAGAAATGGCCCTACCATTATTAAGTAAATTATTATTTATTATTTTGATTATGTTTAGACCTTTTCTCTTGCTGAATGTGCCGGTCTTTTTTCCTCAAACGCACTTTTGATTGGCTGATGACTTGAACACACGCTCATACGCACACACAGCCCCAATATAAATATGTCGACAACATGCTGCGTCCTCTGCTCTCTTCGAAGAAGAGGGATATTAGAAATGTTTTTTTTCCAGTCAGCAGCAGCCACTGTAAGTAATGTGAATAGACGTTAGTCTCGTGGAGGTGGGGAACACACCACTAATTTTGCTACTGAAAGTCCGACCTGCATCAGATTTAGCATAACATTAAACTGTGTGAACTTGCTAACCTGCAAAACTCGATTAGGAAGCTGCTGAAAGAGAGGTGTTTTCTACTGAAAACGTTAATTAACTGTGAGAAATGTAGTTTTTTCCATAATTGCTCAACACACCGATGCACTTTTGGAGATGAAAACAAGAGGGGAGAAGGTGAAAGACGCAACCAAATAAAGCAATATATTACTCTTGTAGTGAAGGACAATGTGGGCTAACATGAAGTTCCATAAATTAAATCCAGATATTTATTCTGGAAGTTTTCAAAATGTTTTTTTTTTTTTTTTTTGGTAGTGTTTTAAAACAAAGGTTTGAATTGAACAGTGCATCACCTGAATCAATACACATGACAATTACTAGAAGTCAATATAGATTTATTTTGCATTGATCATTTAGCCTATTGATTAATTAGGTTCATATTTGTGAGAAATGTAGCCCAAACCCCCGCTCAACCAATCTGTTTGGTCTTGTTAATGTCCCGTCCCTAGCAAAACGTGTACATGCAGATTATGCTGACATATCGTCGCTACCAATGTTGAGACCAAACCTACGCCCTTGTATCTTGTAGTTTGGAATTACTACACATATGACTATGGTATGGTGCATACACATTTTAATGTATCCTGTACAATCATTAAAAAACTGGTGACTCGTATCTCAATGGAAGGCAGCCTCTAAGATACATATGTTATTTATTCCATTCCAGTTCATTTTACATCCTAAGCTTTTATAGCCCCTTTGAGTTATACGAGGTGTATTTTCAGAAGCACGAAGCAACTAATTGTCATCTAAATTTGGACTTGTTCTGGGGGCAGGTTGAAGTTAATGGTTCATATCGCGCTCCTCCGAGGGATTTTAACTTGCTAAATGCAGCAATATGGTTCATTTTTTTCATGAGGCACACAAATTCAAAGTCCCATGTGGCTTTAAACTACCTCCTGAGGTGTTTTCAAAAGGCTTTGTGAGGGAAATGTACTTGTGTTTATCCCAACATAATTTGTTCAGATTTACTGTGTACTTTCTCCACGGAGGTAAAAATTTTTTAAGTGTTTTTTCAGATTCAAGATAATTCATTGCACTTTCATTCCACTTTTCTATACCTGGCAAACTAGCAGTTACAATCAATTCATTAAGTTTACTATTTTAAAAATCTGGTATTTCTATACAGACAAGAATAATGATTGAAAGAAAGTCCAATATTTCAGTGTTAAACCTTACAAGAAGATTTGACCCAGAATATTGTCAAAATTTCAATACCATTGGCTGTTCTTTGTTGAGAAAATATCTAAATCAACGAGATTTTGAAATATCATCAGTCATTGCATTGCGTTTTATAACCCCATAACCAACCACTTAACCGACAAGTAGGACAGTGGCGCCCTCTACTGCCGTAATGCCCTCAGTGATAGTTCATTGAATTTTGCTGGGTCTTCTAGTATATTGTCAGGCGATTCAATTTTCAAGCGTGCTTTCACGTTCTGCACTGCAAAAACACACTTCCTTAAAACGAGTTAAATCCCCTCGTTTTCTGTGTAAATGTTACAGAGATAAGTGAAATTATCTGCCAGTGCTTAAAGTAAATTTTACTCTGATTTCTTGAAATGAGAAAAATAGCTGAAAATAAGGTTAACGGATTTATTTTAAGCAATAAATTAGAATACTTAATCTTTAAAAAAAAAAAAAAAAAAAAAAACTTGTTTGTCAGAAATGTTCTTAATTCAAGAATAGATATTGTTCAAAACATTACAGTGATCCCTCGTTACTTAGTGCTTCAAACTTCGCGCCCTCAGTACATTGTGGATTTTTTTTTTACATTAAAAAATAAATAAATAAATACAGATGAGCCGTCCGGAGCCGATCAGGTAGTCTCACTCTCCCTCCTGCTGCTCTTTGTTGGTCGGGGAATGCACTGGAGTTGCTTGTTAAAGCTAACGATGATTGACAGACGTTAAGGTTTGATATTGCCACAGATGCTTGGAAGCCAAAGCTTCAAAGCGCAGCATGCGTCAATTATCGTTTAACTTGTTAAACAGTTGCTGTGGCAACTCATTGTGTGTAAGCGAGCAGCTCGAGCGGATTTTAAGCCTTTAATAAATACTATCATTTTTCTACTTCATTCTTTAAAAATAATTTGGTGAGACAGTAACATGTTCGAAACTTATAATTATTAGATTTGAAGGGCTTAAAAACCACTTACTAATATATATATATATATATATATATATATATATATATATATATATATATATATATTAGGGCTGTCAAAATTATCACGATAAGGGGCGGTAATTAATTTTTTTAATTAATCACGTTAAAATATTTGACGCAATTAACTCACATGCCCCGCTCAAACAGATTAAAATGACAGCAGTGTAATGTCCGCTTGTTACTTGTTTTTTTGGTGTTTGGCACCCTCTGCTGGCACTTGGGTCCAAATGATTTTATGGCTTTCAGCACAATGAGTGAGCATGGTGTAATTATTGACGTCAACAATGGCGAGCTACTAGTTTATTTTTTGATTGAAAATTCTACAAATTTTAATAAAACGAAAACATTAAGAGGAGTTTTAATATAAAAATACTACAACTTGTACTCAAATGTATCTTTTAAGAACTACAAGTCTTTCTATCTGTGGATCCCTTTAACAGAAAGAATGTTAATAATGTTAATGCCATCTTGTTGATTTATTGTTATAATAAACAAATACAGTACTTATGTACCGTATGTTGAATGTATATATCCGTCTTGTGTCTTATCTTTCCATTGCAACAATAATTTACAGAAAAATATGGCATAGTTTATAGATGGTTTGAATTGCGATTAATTACGATTAATTTTTAAGCTGCAATTAACCCTTTAACACCGAACGTGTCGGATGCAACACGTTTACGCATATCATCTTTGAAGCCTCGTAACGCTGTAATTACGTCACCCACGTGCCCCTGGTTGCTCTCGTTTGAAAGTACGGAAGTTGATGTCCACACCAGTTTTTATTTGACGTCAATCGACCAAGTAAAACTGGAGATAGTGTCATTTGAGTTTTATAGTTTTATTGCACTCATAAATATGCATTAAAATGCTGCATGGACCATGTGTATCTCCATATTTCCATCATTTCTTGTCCTTTTTTCAAAACCGAAAGCAGCACAAAAGACTACATATCCCAAGAGCCGTTGTGATGTCAAGAAGGACGAACCTAATGTGAACATTTTTAATAAATTGACGAGCAAGGCGCCAACTAAGGGAAAGGAGACACACGTAGCAAGCAATGGCCGGTTGGATTCAGCGAGCGACTTTGAAACGTGCAGAATGAATCGAAAACTAAATTTAGCGCAAGCTAATGCATTATTTCATTAACTCAAGGAATAGGATGAGCTGTATTTGTCATTGCTTTCCTCGGATCAGTCGGCGTCTCGGCGAGTAGAAGTGACAGCAGCTCGCAAACGGCGGATGAGTAGGCTGTGTAGTGTGTGACGTTGTATGTGACGCAGCTTAGTGACATGTTCAAAAACAAACTTAAAAAATGCCTAAAAAAAATTGAATTGAACTACTTGTCAATATTTTTGAAAACACTTTTTTTTCAATGTTATTCTTCACGATGAATCTTTTCAATTTCTATATAGATGTGTGTTCGAGAAGCTTGATTGCATGTACATATATACCTTTGATAAGGTGATGGGTACAATACCTAACTTCACAAAGAGATATTCTCCAAACCCTTTTTGTGTTGGATAGTATACGTATATAATTTTTTTTCTCACTATTTTGCACTGTATATAACATGTTTTGACCATAGTATGTGTGAAGGCCAAAAACGCCTATGACCATAGCTGCTGTTTGTGTTGAATTGTCAAACATGAAACTATTCAATCTTATTTTTTTCTATTGAATGTTTATCCTAGCAAGTTAAATAAATATTATCAAGCTTCAAAACGGTTGGTTGAGCATGTTTGGTTGTCAGTGGGACTTCAACATTACAAATTTTGAAAAAAGATTTTAGGATTTTTTTTTGTCTTTTTGGGTCCAAAATGTGGATTAAAGTTGGTCAGTGAAGAAAACAACAGTTTGGACATGAAGTTCAAGGTATCCTGAAAAAAGGGACCCAACTTTGCCTTTGTGAACAGTTTTTTCTTTGAAATATAAAGGCAACATCAAAGGCATGCAAATTCGGCCAAAATAGGCTTAGGTGTTAAAGGGTTAACTCGATTAAAAAATTTAAATCGTTTGACAGCTCTAATATATATACATATATATAATATATATATATATACACATACTGTATATATATATATACATACACAAAGACATATAAAAAATTAAACTTTGGGGGGGGGGGCGGGGGGGGTGAAAAGACATGTCTTACATGTATCTGTTTCCAATGCTAAATCTGAAGAAATGCAGAGAAGACACACAATTTTTTTTTTCCCACTACTTTGTGGCTTTTCACTTATTGCAATTATTTAGGCTATACTCTGCACAGCATGGGCAATTGCCCACATAACCACAGATGGGACTTACAGTAACGTACAGGCTAACTTGTAAAACATTTTTTTTTAAATCAGAGATTACAATAAATAACACAAACGCATTCTTTTGCAAGTTTTATCCCCCCCGTCTTCTCTGGCCCCAAAGTTCCCACCGCCTTACAAATTGTGCATCCCAAACCCACATTTCTCATAAGAGTACTGGACTGCTGCTCCGGCTGTTGGTGGTGTACCTGAATGACTGCTGGCGCTGTAGCTGGCCGTCACTCTGGGTGACGCTGAACCTGACCACGGTCGCAGCCTCCTGCCCCGGCTTGACTCGCTGTCCGTGAACCTGGCTGCGGCGCTAGCATCCTGCTGCACCCGGTCCTGCCCATTAGCGTGATCACTGCAGCTGCCCTCAATGCCCGTTGTTGCTTTTCTGATTCGTTTTGAACCATCTTCCTTCCTTTTGAAAAAAGACAGTAAAAGCAACAGTCTTTTTTGTCACGTATTAATGTTTCAGCCATTAATGTATTAATGTTTCTGCCATTAATGTCTCATCTTCTTGCATGTGTAATATTTCAGCTAGTAATGTTTCATCATATTGCTCCACACTCATGCATCACAAAGTCCTTTATTATGTCATAAAGAATAACTGAGAAAACTATAAAAGCCTCGAGCAGACAACATTCAGTGTCAGATCGTTAGCGAACAAACATAGGTCTGCATGTCAACTTGCCATTATTGCTTGATCTGATAGTTTTTCCTTACCTGTCAACATCAATAAAATCCTTTATCTGCGATACGCAACTGGGTCCTCCGTCTCGTACATGACAGTACGATCTGCCCGGCATTTTGAAATACCATTTGATCCTGCCTGGCTGCTTACTCCCCAGATGCTGTGAATTTCACAATTTTTAATTTTCTTTTTTTTGTGTCAGGGGCGTGATTTGTTCATCCAGCTTTTCAGTGCATCAACACATTTACAACTCTTTCAAATTACGTTAATTTTTTATAAACAACATGCAATTCTTGGGATTTGTTCTGTAAATGAATTTATGCCTATTATTATTTTAATTTATACTGTAATATTCGTAACTATGCACGGTCCCTTTATGAGACGCTGGGACTGGATAGTTGTGAGGTAGTAGGAAGCGAGGGGGGGACGGGCAAGAAGCAAAAGTTAGCGGTTAAATGTGGCGGCGGTCTGCTGTTATTTTGTTTATTGTTTGCATATCGTTGCCACAATAAAGTGGAGAAATCCATCAATAACTCCTCTCCTTCTTTCTCCTCATTCGGGGCTATTACAATACATTTTTTTAAAACGTTTTGTAGCTTAAATAGAAAAATAGAATTATTAACTTGTGTTATTTTGGGTCATAATCAGAGTACATGCCTGCTTGCATTCATTTTAATTTTGTTGTAATTAACATTTTATATATGTAATATTTTATGTATTCATGAAAAAAAATAATCATAACCAAACATAAAAAAGTATATATATAAAAATATAATCGAGACCAGGCGTCCACATACTGTATGTGTACATCAGTTTTGGGTCATGTAGGTCACATTTGTACGATACCAAATGTTGATATTGTGGCCTACATGACCCACATTTAGGTCTTTATGGTGCTATGTTTTAAGGATTAAACTTGTATTTCAGTGCATTTAAAGCAATACAGTGGGGCAAATAAGTATTTAGTTAACCACCAATTGTGCAAGTTCTCCTACTTGAAAAGATTAGAGAGGCCTGTAATTGTCAACATGGGTAAACCTCAACCATGAGAGACAAAATGTGGAGGAAAAAAAACAGAAAATCACATTGATTTTTAAAGAATTTATTTCCAAATTAGATGTAAAATAAGTATTTGGTCACCTACAAACAAGCAAGATTTCTGGCTGTCAAAGAGGTCTAACTTTTTCTAACGAGGTCTAACGAGGCTCCACTCGTTACCTGAATTAATGGCACCTGTTTTAACTCATTATCGGTAAAAAAGACACCTGTCCACAATCTCAGTCAGTCACACTCCAAACTCCAATTATGGCCAAGACCAAAGAGCTGTCGAAGGGCACCAGAGACACGATTGTAGACCTGTACCAGGCTGGGAAGACTGAATCTGCAATAAATAAAACACTTGATGTAAAGAAATCAACTGTGGGAACAATTTTTAGAAAATGGAAGACATACAAGACCACTGATAATCTCCCTCGATCTGGGGCTCCATGCAAGATCTCACCCCATGGCGTCAAAATGATAGGAACGGTGAACAAAAATCCCAGGACCACACAGGGGGACCTAGTAAATGACCTATAGAGAGCTGGGACCACAGTAACAAAGGCTACTATCAGTAACGCAATGCGCCTCCAGGGACTCAAATCCTGCACTGCCAGACGTGTCCCCCTGCTGAAGAAAGTACATGTCCAGGCCCGTCTGCGGATCGCTAGAGAGCATTTGGATGATCCAGAAGAGGACTGGGAGAATTTGTTATGGTCAGATGAAACCAAAATAGAACTTTTTGGTAGAAACACAGGTTCTCGTGTTTGGAGGAGAAAGAATACTGAATTGCATTCGAAGAACACCATACCCACTGTGAAGCATGGGGGTGGAAACATCATGCTTTGAGGCTGTTTTTCTGCAAAGGGACCAGGACGACTGATCTGTGTAAAGGAAACAATGAATGGGGCCATGTATCGAGAGCTTTTGAGTGAAAATCTCCTTCCATCAGCAAGGGCATTGAAGATGAGACGTGGCTTTCAGCGTGACAATGATCCCAAACACGCAGCCAGGGCAACAAAGGAGTGGCTTCGTAAGAAACATTTCAAGGTCCTGGAGTGGCCTAGCCACTCTCCAGACCTCAACCCCATAGAAAATCTGTGGAGGGAGTTGAAAGTCTGTGTTGCCCAATGACAGCCCCAAAATATCACTGCTCTAGAGGAGATCTGCATGGAGGAATGGGCTAAAATAATAGCAACAGTGTGTGAAAAGTTTGTGAAGAGTTACAGAAAACGTTTGGCCTCCGTTATTGCCAACAAAGGGTACATAACAAAGTATTGAAAACTTTTGGTATTGACCAAATACTTATTTTCCACCATGATTTCGAAATAAATTCTTTAAAAATCAAACAGTATGATTTTGTTTTTTTCCCCACATTCTGTCTCTCATGGTTGAGGTTTACCCATGTTGACAATTACAGGCCTCTCTAATCTTTCAAGTGGGAGAACTTGCACAATTAGTGGTGGACTAAATACTTATTTGCCCCACTGTACCTCTATTAGATTCTAGGATGGCAACAGTTTGTGTGCTTGGGGTCGAGGATTCAATTACATTTTTATCAAATTACGTTTGATTTAGGAGATTCAATTCAGTGTTATTGTTTCAACTTAGAACAAATTGATCTTCAGTCATTAATGGTGCAGTGGTTCAATTGCCTGACTTGTGTAGTGTGTCGTCTCCCTATCACCTATCCACGACTAGGATAGGCCTCAGCTTCCTGTGACCCCAGACAAGAAAAGCAGCCTTAAAAAGGATTCATGGACGAAAGCTGATCCTTTCATGATTTTATTTACATTCCGCTTTTTTGTGAGCTGTATACAGATAATGTCCACATACACCTATAATGAGTGCAGCAAATGGTGGGAGCCACCAAGCAGAAGGGTCCCAGGAATGTGCACACTCTAATCCCAGAGAGGGACACAAGATGTTTTAGCAGAGCTCCTCTGGTCCACATGAGTGGTCCCGGCATCCGACGCTCCTGCAAACTCCGGAACCGGATAAAGCGAGGCCGACGCCTGTTTGCATAGCAGCAGACTTTCACACTGACGAGAGCAAGTCAACTAAATAATCGACAACAATGCCGGCAGAGGCGCTTCCAGCTCTTCCTGTCCCGATGGTATGCTAAGACATCACTAATTGTTAAGTGCACGCTGTCAAGCCAGGCGGAAAGAGCGACATGCATTTAAACTTTTTTTTGTTGTTCACACCACATTATTGTAGTTGTCTATGTTAATGTACACTGTATCAAAATTTAGATTGGAATACATTAGTGCTATGAGATACTAGTGGCGCAGCAAATCATCGTTGGCAGATTTTTTTTTTTTTTTTGCTTTGACATACGAGCAAAATTTTGAGATACAAGTGCTATGTGTTGCCAGTGAGCTAAACTCCCTCCCCGACAAAGAGCAGTGTGTAGATAGTGAGCAATTCTCTTTATAAAAAATCTATACTGACCCTTCCTGGTGAAGTTTACTGTTAAATGTGAAACATGATTTGTTTTAAAGTGCGCTAGCTTATTGCTAGCACATAACGCAAAGGCTAACAGTACCAACGTGGCAGTTTGACTTATAAAAGCAACAGATATTTGAATTTTTGAGTACATGCCGTATTTTTCGACTACAAGTCGCACCTGAATTTAAGTCGCACCTGCCATAAAATGCCCAACGAAGAGGAAAAAAACCATATAAGTCACACAGGAGTATAAGTCAAATTTCGGGGGGAAATTTACTTGATAAAATCCAACACATAGAACAGATATGTCATCTTGAAAGGCAATTTAAAATAAAAATACAATAGAGAACAACATGCTGAGTAAGTGTACTGTATGATAAAGTTACATGATGCATGAACAACGAAATGCGAACGTGGTATGTCAACGTAACATAGCTATTAAGAGTTATTCAGATAACTATAGCATAAAGAACATGCTAACAAGTATACCAAACCACCAGTGTCACTCCAAAACACCATAATAAAATGTGAAATGATATCATAATGTGTTAATAATTTCACACATAAGTCACTCCAGAGTATAAGTCGCACCCCCAGCCAAACTATGCAAAAAACTGCAACTTATAGTCCGAAAAATACGGTACTGCATAATATAGCACCCCTGAAGTCCTCATAAGGATTAGCAGAATGGAAGATAAATGGATCAATGGATATTACAGCAACAAAACCAACACCAGTAAGAGCAACAAGTTTATATCAAACTCTTCTTAAGACTTGTGACTTCTTCCTAACTGTATTATTGTAGCAGGGGCACGCAGATCTGTTTCATGGGAAACCTTCCTCGCCATGACTTCAAGACAGCGCGCGACTAGCCTGTGCCTTTGTTATTATACTGCCCCCAGTGGCATAATGGCACACACCACAAAGAGCCACAATGAATAAATCATGACTCACAAACTCCTGTTCTTTACATTTTATTTATTTGTTAATACTTTGGGTTTATATTCCTTTCTATTTTCCTAAATACAAAATACTTTTTGGAGGGGCAGAAGCAAAACTTTGTATTTCAATTGGGAAACATATGTTTTGAGTTCTGTAGTGATTCAGCTAACTAAACTTGTAACTCACTATAACTTTTGTGTCATCCGGCAAATTATCTCACTTGTGAATGGATGTGGATCCGAGCTGGACATACAGGTAATGGAGTTAGTAGTAAATAGTAGTCTTTGACTTGAAGAGAAGTTTCCAATTAATAAAATGTGGTGGAGGATACTCCAATTATACATACTAAAAATTAGTTTGAAACGTTTTTAAAACGAAATTGAGAACCGACTTCTTGCATTTTTTTTTTTCTTTCCAGTTTTCAGACTTGCAAAACTACCATACATTTTCTTTAACCCTTTATAGGGCAAGTGACTATTTTAGCCAAACAAAATAACAAAAAAAACATAGCAACCAGGACCTGGAGTCATGTCAGTCACAATAATGACACCAAGTGTGACCAACTGACCTAAAATATTATGTCCAGAAATCTGGACGCCCAATATTCATTCTGGTTATTTTCAATCAAGTTATAAAATTTTCATTAATAAATAAAATTATAAATTAACGTTAATAATATGGAAACATTAAAATGAATAAAAACAGAAGGCGGAAAACACTCAGGTGACTTGAAGTTCCGCTCCGAGACCACCAATTTGGCCAACTTTCAAAATTGTCCGATGTGCATGTGTGATACATCATTGGAAAGCTTAAAATCTCAATTTTCTGGGGGAAGAAAAAAATTGAACAGGAGGGCATTTAAAAAAAAATTAAAACAGCGAAATCCTATTTGGAGAGCATGAAAGAGCAGAATTAAAGACGCCAAAACTTTAACGAGATATTATTGCAAACTTACCTTGTTTCGATCCAAAAACTCCATGTAGCGTGTATCACTGAGTATGAAGACACAGCTGTGAATGGCCACAGCTGGATTTTGGGGGGATTTTATGGGTGAAACATGGGAAGACACAAAGGTTGCGATGCAGAAATCAGAGACATCAAGGAGGTGTCGAGATTTTCTTTTTCATATACTGTATTTACCCTTTTAAACGTTGTTTTTCAATTTTTCTTTGTTTGGATCAATTATTTATCATCCAACATATTAGAGAAAATGCGATAGTAACAAAAAAAAAATCAAGAGATAGTTATGAGGTAGATATCCGTGACTTTTTTGCAGACACAATTTTTTTCATTGTGACGTAATTTGTTTAAAAGTTTAAAATATGCGAGTGAATAATTTTTTTAAATCGTTTCTTTTAAACGAAATATTTGACATAAATTAATGATTCTAAGCTTAAGTGATAACACATAAGTGATAACACTCGTGCGTTATTCACACAGGCCTATGCCTCACCATTAATCCCTACAACAGCTCCAGTGGAAGAACTTGTAAATAGTTTCAGTTCCAGTGTGATGACTATAATTGACACTATTGCCCCGATTAAGACAAAAACTTTGTCAAGAAAGAAGAGGTCACCCTGGACTGGAGAAATGCCATACTAGCTTTAAAACAAAAGCAAGATTGTAGACGAGCAGAACGCAGATGGCGAAAAAAACAAACTCCTAGTTTTTTATGATATCTACAAAGAGAGTCTTCGCAAATACAACCAGGACCTAAAAAATGCTACACAGTCATATTTTTCAGAGATCATTAGTAGAAACACCAGCAATACTCGAACACTATTTTCTGTTGTTGACAAACTGACAAACCCACAAGCATCAATACCTCAGGAATTGGCATCTGAGGTGTCCTGTAATGATTTCGCAGCATTCTTTACACACAAAGTACTAAAGATTAGACAGACTGTGTGCAACTCTAGATTAACAATTGGTACACTAAATGCCTCCCAAAATGTCCCCCACGTCAATCTTAGACAGTTTAGCCTCTTGGACTATGCCACTTTAACAGAAATTGTGTCAAAATTAAAGCCCACAACATGCTGCCTTGACATCCTTCCTTCAAACTTTTTCAAAACTGTTTTTCATTGCATAGCCCCAGACATACTTCAGATTATAAATACTTCTCTCCAAACAGGAGAGTTTCCACAGACTTTAAAAACTGCAGTAATAAAACCTCTCCTAAAAAAACCTAATCTGGATGCCTGTAACCATTAGCAATTACAGGCCAATATCAAATCTGACATTCCTGGGGAAAATTATCGAAAGGGTTGTGTTCGAACAGATCCAGACTTTTATGATGCAAAACAATCTTTTTAACGCATTTCAGTCTGGATTTCGGCCACAACACAGCGCCGAGACCGTGCTTATCAAAGTCCTAAATGATATTCGTCGGAATACCGATGCAGGCAAATCATCTGTTCTGTTACTATTGGATCTCAGCGCCGCATTCGACACGGTTGATCACAACATACTACTCAGCAGATTGGAACAGTGGGTAGGGCTTACTGACACTATTCTTCAGTGGTTCACATCCTATTTACATGATAGGGATTTCTTTGTGTCAATCGGAAACTATCAGTCAGAACAAACCAAATTCACGTGTGGAATCCCTCAAGGGTCAATTCTTGGACCACTCTTATTTAACATCTATATGCTTCTGTTAGCTCAGCTAATGGAACAGTATGACATCTCCTATCACGCCTATGCAGATGACACACAATTGTACATTTCTGTGTCCCCACATGATTATAGTCCCTTAGTCTCCCTGAGTAAATGCATTCATCAAATCAATGAATGGATGTGCCAGAATTTTCTCCAGTTAAATGTGGAGAAGACAGAGGTGATCATTTTTGGGCCAAAAAAGGAAAGGTCAAAGATAAGCAGGCAACTTAGCACAATGTCACTTACAGCTACAAATCAAGTCAGAAACCTTGGCGTAATTATTGATTCAGACCTAAAATTTGATAGCCATCTAAAGTCCGTCACTAAATCCGCTTATTACCACCTAAAAAATATAACCAGAATTAAGGGGCTTTTGACTCAACAAGACATGGAAAAACTTATGCATGCATTCATTTTCAGCAGATTGGACTATTGCAACGGTATATTTACAGGTCTTGATAAAAAATCAGTCAGGAAGCTGCAGCTAGTACAGAATGCTGAAGCCAGAGTCCTCACAAATACAAGGAAGCTGAACCACATTACACCAGTTTTGAAATCGCTACACTGGCTTCCAGTGAGTCAAAGGATAGACTATAAAATACTACTGCTCATCTACAAAACACTTAATGGCCTTGGACCAAAATACATGCTTGACTTGTTAGATTCCTATGAGACATCTAGACCCCTAAGGTCGTCTGGAACCGGTCTTCTGCATGTTCCAAGAACAAGAACAAAGCAGGGTGAGGCAGCATTTAGTTATTATGCTCCTCACCTCTGGAACAAGTTACCTGAACGTCTGAAGTATGCTCAAACTGTTAGCTCTTTTAAATCAGGGCTAAAAACGCTTTTGTTTAGCACTGCATATCCATAACTGGCTATATATTTCAATCTACCTGCTTTCTATTCCTCTTGTGCTTATCTCCATTGCTGATTTCAATTATTATTAGTAGTAGTAGTTTTTGTTTTATTTTTATTTCTGTTTTATTTTTATTTATTTATTTTTATTCTATTTGTGATTAAATGCGATCTTTTGTCTTGGTTTTTACTTTGAATTGATTTAAATGTGATTTTTATGATCTTCATGTGATGTAAAGCACTTTGAATTGCCTTGTGTTGAATTGTGCTATATAAATAAATTTGCCTTGCCTTGCCTTAAAATGACAGACATTTTGAATAATAAATATAATGCATTACCTTTGTTTTATGGCTGGGTTGAAACAAAAGCGGTTGCGCGACGTCTGTAAACGAGAGTTTCCAGAGTAAATAGGACAAATTAAAAATAGCTCAGGGCTTGATGTGCCATGAATCTGCTATGGCAGCATATAAACATATTGTTCTATCAAACACAACAGTTCTTTTGGCTTAAAATACAGCAGTTTATTTTAAAGAGGAGTGCAAGAGCAGAAACTGCTTTTTCAGTCTTGTCTGTGTTTTCTGCCAGAAATATACTCTGGTTATGGCCCCCAACAACATCTTAAGTAGATGTTTTTTTAAAATTTCATAGTATTTTACTCATTGCCTTTCTTTCACAATAGGCGTCCGAATCATTTAAACTAAATAACAGGATGTTGATACTCATTTCTGTGCCACTGACTGTGCTAGACATCCAATCCATTTTACTGAAAATGCTGGCAGCCAATTGGATGTCTAGCACCATCAGTGGCAATCAATGACTTAAATGAGTGCCTTATAAAGGGTTAATTCAAAAAATAAAATAATTTCCAACGCAAACACGCTCCTTTTGTTTCTATGCTGGGATATTGCCTTGATTATATCATCAATTCAAATATGGAGTGGAGCAGGTTGTAGCTGGTGGGAAAGATGCGGCGCGTGTGATGGGTGTGGGGACTCAACATAGCATACGCTAAGTGGATGTGAATGCTGTCTGACTCAGCAACTCCTCTGCTGTCTGTGTGCTCGCTCCACAGTGTCTTTATCCCTGGTGACGGGACACTGCCTCCGGGCTGCGAACACACCTCGCTGTCAGACCCAAATCCTCCCAGAATGGGAGCCCGGGATTTGTCTCTTTGATTCTGATGACCGCACCTCCTTTCATTTCAATCACACCTAAAGTGTATAATGGGAGATTTATTGGGGCTGTAGTGATCTTTTATTAAATAAATTAAAAAAAAAAGACCACATAAACATTTGGCTTTCAACTAATAGTTTTTAGAGAGAGATGTTTGCAATGTGGCTGTATTGTGAAAATCTTATGTTCATCACAATTTTAAGTTTTATATTTTATAAATGTTGGTATAAATAGTGGTGCTTTGACTTAAAAGTTTTTTTTATTTATTTATTTTTTTTATTACAAGCCATCGCTATGTTAATTTTTGGTGAACAGTTGCCATGTGGTATTGACCCGAAATAAATATTTTCATGAAGGAATAATTAATTTGGTTAACAGGATTAAGCAGAGATTTTAAACAGTTGGAATTGAATTTTAATATCAAGAAAAATGAACAAGTGGACTTACCCTGGTTTGCAAATGTGGAAGGCAAGTTCAAGTGGAGCAGGAACATGGAAACCACCTAAGATGTGCAATTCAACAATGGAAGTAAATCTGTGCCATCTGTGTTTGAATAAGAATTTTAACATGGATTTTTTTTTCGAGTCGCAAAAAATTATTTACATTCAGACTGTTTTTTATGGGGGGCTGAATTTTGGCAATTGAATTATGGCGACTGAATTTAAATCTTGAAAAAAATTATAAAAAATAAAAATAAATAAAAATAAAAATTTATATTCAAACCCTGATGGCACATATTTGTTTTTGCATATTAACTAGGGCTGTCAAAATTATCGCGTTAACGAGCGGTAATTAATTTTTTAAATTATTCCCGTTAAAATATTTGATGCAATTAACACACAAATGCCCCGCTCAAAAAGAATTAACAGGACAGCAAAGTGAAAGGTGTACTTGTTGTGTTTTTCGGAGTTTTGCCACCCTCTGCTGGCGCTTGGGTGCGACTGATTTTATAGGCTTCAGCACCCATGAGCATTGTGTAAATAATTATTGACATCAACAATGGCGGGCTACTTGTTTATTTTTTGATTGAAAATTTTACAAATTTTATTAAAACGAAAACAAAGAAGGGTTTTAATATTAAAATTTCTATAACTTGTACTAGTTATTATCTTTTATTTATTTTCTATAAATTGTTATAAACATTTATATGTTTTATTTATTTATATATTAGGGCTGTCAAACGATTAAAAATTTTAATCGAGTTAATTACAGCTTAAAAATTAATTAATCGTAATTAATCGCAATTAATCGCAATTCAAACCATCTATAAAATATGCCATATTTTTCTGTCAATTATATATATATTCTGTAAAATGAATTGTTGGAATGGAAAGATAAGACACAAGATGGATATATATATATTCAACATACGGTACATAAGGACTATAGTGGGCATTTCACTCTACTGTCATTTAAATCTGTCTATGCTGTCCTCACTCCGAAGCGTCTACTTTTTCCAAACCTAGACAGCTAGTCAATGACGCATTAATAATCAGACTTCTTTCTTTTTCATCTGATTTATTAATAAAATGGCCTCAAACCATTGTCCTCTTTAGACCGTCGTAAAACTACAAAAAAAAAGTACACAAGCATTGCATTAGCAACAACGTTAGCTTAGCACGCTATACAGGTTCACTAAACATAAACAAAAAGCGTCTCATACAAAAAATATAACATTTCGCTTACTAACATAATATGTACATTCTTTACAACAACCATACTTACGGACAAATCTTGTCCAAGGATCAAATAAGCACAACATTACAACGTAGGCGTCAGCCCGAGACGTTGTGCAGCCATAGTGAACTGGCAAGAAAACAATAAACCATGTCGCAAAGCGACCACAAGAGTTCGCTGTTAAGACAGCACAAAAAGCCTTGCTGTAAAACTTACCAAAAGGCAGAATACTGTCTGAGCAGGACATGTGCGTTAATTGCATCAAATAGTTTAACGTGGTTAATTTGAAAAATTAATTACCGCGCATTAACGCGATAATTTTGACAGCCCCAATATTTATATATTTTAGTCATTATTTTTATTTATCTTTTAAGAACTACAAGTCTTTCTATCCATGGATCGCTTTAACAGAATGTTAATAATGGTAATGCCATCTTGTTGATTTATTGTTATAATAAAGAAATACAGTACTTATGTACCGTATGTTGAATGTATATATCCATCTCGGTCTAATCTTTCCATTCCAACAATAATTTACAGAAAAATATGGCATATTTTATAGATGGTTTGAATTGCGATTAATTGCGATTGATTACGATTAATTACTTTTTGAGCTGTGATTAACTCGATTAAAAATTTTAATCGTTTGACTCCCCTAATATTAACTCATTGCCTACCATTGACAACGATATACGTCCAATGTAAATTAAGAGGAATGCTGTGAATGCTCATCTTTCAGTGCCATTAACGGTGCTAGACATCCATTATGGATTGGACATTTCGAATGTCAGCCATAAAGTTAAACAGTTTTTTGTTGTTGTTGTTAAACATATGAAT